>NC_057864.1:5652841-6333198 GCF_019393635.1 Dromiciops gliroides
GCCAAGATTATTCCATATGGGGTCGCAAAGAGTTGTACATGAGCAAAAACAACAAAAACAAAAATGAATCACCCATTCAAAGGCAGGTGGGAGCCAAATAGTAACTGAGAGAGAAAAAAAAGAGAACCAGGAAAATAGAGTATCATGTAATTCAAAGAAGCAGAGATTTTTAAAAGGAGGTTATGGTCAAACAAGTCCTATGATTCAAGGAAGTCAAAGAGGATAAATACTAATAATTGTTGGCTGGGTACTAGAATGGAATTATCAATGTCAGCTCAGACGTTTAGCAGAATAAAAGGAACAAAAAAAGGCTACTGTGCTTATTGTTATTATCTGTAATAGTATGGAGAATGAAAATAACACAGGGTTGTTGTGAGGGTAAAATATGACCATGTTTTTACAAGGCACTTTACAAGTAGTATGGCAGTACTAGTTGTCTTTGTTATACTAATTTGGCAGGAGAAGACTGTAAGTATTTCTTTTAGACTACTTCTATAAAAGTTTAGCCAGGAAAGAGGAGAAAAATATAGGACCATAGTTTCATAGTTTTGTCTCCACATATCATTAGAGGTAGACGTGTATCAGTTCAATTCAACTCAATGAATTACAATGGAAAGTGGTTCAAATCCAATAAACAAATAATTAGAAAGAACCTACTGTGTTTTACACACTTTGCTAATTGTCTTGAATTAAAAGAGCAATAGAAAACAAAAGTCTAGGGCAGCTAGGTGGCGCAATGGATAGAGCACCTGCCCTGAATTCAGGAGGACCTGAATTCAAATCCGACATCAGACACTTTACACTTACTAGCTGTGTGACTCTGGGCAAATCACTTAACCACAATTGCCTCACCAAAAAAACAAAAACAAAAACAAAAAACAAAAAAACACAAATATAAACAAACAAAAAACTTATTTTCTACTGAAGAGAAGCAAAATGTATACCTATGTATATGTATATACACATATGTGTATGTGTTCACATGTATATATGTGTATACATGTATTCACATATACATGCATATATATGATAGCCCATGCTAAAGCAGAGAATTGGCACTTGAAAAAATACCAATCTAGTCAGAAAGGAGAGTGTTAGAGGGAGACTTATATGCAGTGTTTTAGTAAGGAATTAGATGTTTTATCAAAGATCTACATATTAATTGCCTCAACACAAACAAATTCTGCTTGAATGGCAGAATTTCAATCACATGGTGAAGATTGTTAAAGGCTATAATCCTGGGTGTAGGCCACCTAGTCACCCATCAAAGCCTGTCTGTGGCTAACATAGCTCATGAGATAATACCTTAATAACTTGCTAAAGTAACTGGATCTCATAATTAACCAACTGAATTTTTTTCTTAGAACTTAGTAATTCATAGATGAGACTGCAACTCAGCAAAATCGAACCCCCTAGGTAATGAATAGACTACTTACAGATAAAGATAAAAAGGATGGAAATAAATAGCAGCTTAAACAATATTGAACTATTGCCACAACAGCAATGTTAATTTGCATATGTAAATTGAAAACTTTGCTGATGTTGATATTATTCTTGAGCTAGATCTTCCTCCTGGAGTTTTCCACTCTCTCTCTAGGCTTTGGAGATTATAATTGCACATGATAGCATTCTTCATATTTGGAATAGTATTATTCCAAAACCAAGTACCTCAAGGGTCATCTGGTTTAACTCCTTGTTAGACCATGATAGAAAGATTTTCTAAACTTTGCTTGATTGATTACAGTTATAGGAAAACGTAAAATGGGAATAATGAGAGCATCTACCTTCCAGGGTTATTCTGAGGATCAATTAAGGTAATATTTGTAAAGTACTTAGCACTGAGCCTGCCACGTAGTAAGTGCTACACAAATGTTAGCTATTATTATTGTCATTGTCAGCATTGTCATCATGATCATCGTCATTTTGTTGCTTTTTTATCAAAGGAATATGAATAAAATGTAAAGAGCAGATAATTCGGGGCTTAAAGTTAGGAATGCTATGTTTAGGGATACCTTCCATCTAAACTCGGTGAGGAAAGAACCAAAAACCATAACAAACACAAAGAAATAATCAAATTTTAGAGGGTCCTTGGTCTTCTCAAAAATTATTTTTTCTGTGGGATTATAGAATTGAGAATGCAGTTATAGATGTCCTAGATCACAGCTGCAGAAGAGGACCCCATCAAAATGCAAAATGATTGGGGTCATTTAAAGCATTGTATATCCTCCATCCACAGTGGTCTTATCTTTCAGCAATTTATCTCCCTCTAATCTTGCTATATTTATGGTTAAAATATTACCCATATAAAAACACTGGAAAAAATTAATGTATAATATAAATTGGCTGTTTGTATGAGCAGTAGCATGATATAATTTGATAGAGCTGACTTCAGATCCTGGAATACCTAGGTTCAAGTTTCATCACTGAAACATAATTACTGTGTAACTCTAGGCAATTCATGGTTATGGAACCCTAAGCAAGTCACAACCTCTCAGTGTTCCAGGTTACTCTTTTCTTTTTTCTTTTAATATTATTTTTTGAGGTTACTCTTTAAGGTTATGATTTATGGAATTGTTAACTTGGGTTAGTAGAGGATATTTCCTCAGTTGTGAGTTCCTTATACTAAAGAAATAGGTTGAGTGGTTATCATCACCATTACCATCACCCCTCTCCTACAGTACACATCTTAACTGATGGTCCCAATATAGTTCTTTTATTTTAAACACATATTGCCAAAAATAGTGAGACAACTAGGTGACTCAATGGATACAGCACTCACTATGCCTGGAGTCGAGATGACCAGAGTTTAAGTCTGACCTCAGGCAATCACTAGCTATGTGACCTTAGACAAGTCATTTAACCTCTGTTTGCCTTTACCCACTGAAGAAGGAAATGACAAACTACTCCCATACCTTTCCCAAGAAATCCACTCATGGGGTCACAAAGAATGAGACATAATTAAATGACTAAACAACATGAAGCCAAAAATAGTGATGGTATGACCTAGCAGATGGAGTCTGGAGCTCAGCGATTCCTAGCAATGCATTTCTGCATTGATTCCTTCTTTTGACTTTTTGGCCAAAGTGATTACTGGAATAGACAGTGAAAGTGATAACTATTAATTATTTAGAATTGAACTATCTATGTCCTGGGTATGCATTTACCATACATCTCCAGATTTTTTCCCAAATTCATTGACTTTTTTGTTACCCAATAGCACTTTTAGTGAATAAGTAATAACAGAAAAAATCATGGAGCTAGAAAAGTTCCCCAAGAGATCATTTTATCCCTGAAATCCAAATTAATATTAATTCAGATTTATACAACACTTTAGGGTATATGTTTTCCCCCAGAGACCCTGTGATATAAGAAAACATTAATATAATTTTTGTTCAGATTATGAAAATGAGACAAAGTGTATAAGTAACCTGCTTATGTTTACATACTTGATAGGGGTCTGAGACAGTGTAATATATGGAGAGAGATCTGGACCTGAGGTTGGAAAGAGATCTGAATTTTAGAGAACTATTTAAGATTATAAATTGAACAGAAGGTGCTCTCTCTCAAATCAGCAGAGAGGATTCCCTCCATCAGTTGTTCCCTATAGTAAACAAATTAGAGGCTCAGTATTTGTCACTATCTCAAATCCAACACATAATCTATTACATTGCATCACCCTCATTAGCTTAATGTGTAAAATAAAGCCAATAGTTTTCTATTCTATTTTAAAAGATTTTGGGGTGGGGTTTCTAAGGGTTTTCACCATCTTTACAGATAAGAAACATTCCTCTGCTACTAAGTAACTATCTAAGTTTAAATAAATAATTTTACTTGTATCTCTCATCATTGTTAAGCCTTATAAGCGTCAGCACATAGTTTTGACATGGCAAAACAGTTGACAACCAATATTAGAGATTTAAAGACTCAAACAAGACTATAAAATTTGAATTTAATTCAAGGCTTGTCTCCCCCAAGGAATCTATCAAGTGATTGGTACTGTATATAAAATAGGAGAAAAAGTAATGATGACTGTTATCAGAACATAGAATAAAAAGTTTTAAATTAAAAAGAAATACCTTTGAAGTAAGCAAACCTGACTTGAGAAAATATTAAAGTTTGATTATGATACAACACTAGATATGTCACATTGCATGGATTATCTCCTAATGGAACCTATGACACTGAAAACATTCAAGAGTGGAATCAAAAGTTGTTCCATGGCAAAAGATAAATAGCCTCATTCAACAATATATCTACAGAGAAGCCTGCAGAAATGGCAAACCCTGTCATATATATTCATAGAAATCATGAGTTTATGATAACAATTAAGGCATTGCCATCAGATAATATGGAGTTACCATCCTAAATGAGCCAAAATTTATTAAATGATAGAGGTTGTGTAGAAATCCATATAAATTTTACAATGTTTAGTCCATATTGAAGAATAATGCATCTCCCAGATATGTAGGAGATCATTTATCCTTTATATACCAATAAAATCATATTTAAACAATTGGAGAAATATGAATTGTTCCTAGGTAGGGAGGGTCAATACATTAAAAATAATAATTTTATCCAAACTAATTTATATATTCAATGTTATACCAATTCAATGACCATATCTCTCTATATATTAGTGTGTATATGTTTATATATGTGTGTATATTTATATATGCATATGTATACATATATGTATGCATACATACATATTTGCTGAATTAGGAAAAATAACAAATTTCATTTGGAAGAACAAAAAGTCAAAAATATCAAAGAAATTATTGGAAAAATGTAAAAGAATTTGGAGTACCAGATTTTACATTATATTGTAAGACTAGTTATCAAAATTATCTGATGCATCCTAAGAAATAGAAAGGTAGATCAGTAGAAGAGAATAAGCTTTCAATTTATAACAGGGAATAAATATAGCAACCTTGTATTTGACAAGTGTAAAACTTAGGTTTGGGGGGATAAGAATTAATCATTTGGTTTATAAAATTGTTGGGAGTACTGGAAAGCAGTATGGAAGAAATTGGACATAAATGGATATCTTCTACCATTTACCAAGAAAAGGTAAAATGTATAACAGTTTGGGGCAGCTAGGTGGCGAAGTGGATAAAGCACTCAGGAGGACCTGAGTTCTAATCCGGCCTCAGACACTTGACTCTTACTAGGTGTGTGACCCTGGGCAAGTCACTTAACCCCCATTTCCCCACCAACAAAACAAAACAAAACAAAACAAAACAAAATGTATACCAGTCCTAGATATAAAGACACTAAAAGAAAATCTGAAGAACATAGAATATATGAACTATCACATTTGTGGATAGGCAAATAATTTATAAAGAAATTATTAAATAAAATAAGTTTAAGAAAAGAGTGAGCAGAGTGAAATGTAAAATGAATAATTTCAATCGAATTAAATTTTTAAAAAGTGTTTGCACAAATGAAAAAAATATATAGAGAAGATCAGAAGGAAAGCAGAAAATTGGAGGGAATTTTTATATACAGTTTCTCAAATAAAGGTCACATATCTCAAATATATAACGGATATTGTCAAATCCAAAATAACTGTATTAATTCCCCAATAAATAAAGTATCACAGAATATGAACAAGCAGTTTTACAATGAAGAAATTAAAACAATTTATAGTCAGAAAAAATGTCCAAAAGTTTTGATTAGAGAAATTAAAATTTAAAAAACCTTGAGATGTTATTTTACACCTATCATATTGATTAAAATTATGGAAAGGGAAAGGAAAAAATGTTGGAGGTCATGAGGAAAAATGGGGACAGTAATTCATTATTGGTGGAACTGTGAACTTGACCCAGTCATTCTGGAGAGCAATCTGTAATATCATTAAACTATCTCTACCCTTTGACCCAACAAGACCACTTCTAGGTCTGTTTCCCAAGATGAATAGAAAAAAGAAAATGAATCCATATGTTCTAAAATATTTATAACAGTTCCCTTTGTGGTGGCAAAGAAATGGAAAAGGTAGGAATGCCTATTAATTGGGGAATGGCAGAAAAATGTTTTGGTAAAGGATTTCAATGGAATACTTCTATGTTATAAAAAAAAAATGATGAGCTCAATGATCTTAGAAATACATGAAGAGACTTGCTTGAAATAATGAAGAGTGAAATGAGCAGAACCAAGAGAATAATGTATGTAATAACAATATTGTTTTAAGAACAAATTTGAGTGACTAATGCATTTCAACTATTATAAATTCCCAAATGAATCACAAAGGACTATGAAGTAATATGATATCTGCATCCAGAGAAATAACTGATAAATAGAGGTATGTATAAAATGGTTCTAAATAAATAAATGAATGAATAGACACACATCTATTCACATGTGCACATATAAATGTGTGTACATGTACATGTTCATAGGCATGCACATAGACATAGACATATAATTTGCGTCTAATTGTACTTATCTGTAGGGTAGAAGTGGAGGGAAGAAAAAAGGGGAAAAAAGAAAAACATAATAACTTTATTATACTTTTTACACAATAGAAAGCTGTACATAATAGATTTGTGGTTTGTGGTTTTTTATTTTACTATGCTATGGAAATTTTTGTTTTATTTCTTAAGTTCAGTATAAAATAAATACTTTTTTAAAAAATTTTTTTTTAGTGAGGCAATTGGGGTTAAGTGACTTGCCCAGGGTCACACAGCTAGTAAATGTTAAGTGTCTGAGGCCGGATTTGAACTCAGGTACTCCTGACTCCAGGGCCGGTGCTCTATCCACTGCACCATCTAGTTGCCCCAAAAGAAATACGTTTTAAAGAATTGCATATGTGAAGCCTATTTTCCTTTTGCTATTAATAGATGATTAATCTCCTTTCTACAAAAAGAAACACTCAAATATCCATGAAAAAGCAGCAAACGAAGTACTATGGGAACAATATGAGACAGAAGTTTTGCTCCAAACTACCCAGATAGAACACTGCTACATAATAATTTAAGAATAATCATCTCAATGGGTGATACCATACTCAATACAAATAAATCACATGGAACTTTTTGTTTTTTGAAATTGGAGATTTGAAACCGAGACTGAGCAGAAGATGATACATCTATAAAGGAGGAGGAAAGTTCCAGTTCATCACCATTGTCCTGTTAGCTCCTGGAGTTGTTCCAAACATGCTTTTAGTAGATCTACAGATGGTGATCTTACATCACCAGCCTTTCGTTCAATTACAAAGGGGTGCCTTTTTATCCAATGGCTTGATAATCCATCATTCTTAAAAAAAAAAAAGAAAAGAAAAGAAAAGAAGTGACTGCTCACTTTCTTTGGACCCTATCTATCAGAAACCTTTCAAAATCAGGAGAAGAATGAAATTTTAAAAGTGAAGATGCTGAGAATTGTAGCTTTTCTCTGTCCTCTAGGAGTTCTCCTGGAAATGCTCTCTGTGTTCTTTTTGGAGGTGAGTTTACATGCTAATACTTTTATTTATTTACAATTAGCTTTCGATTTGTCTATTAATATGTATTAATCTGCATACCAATAAATATAAAGAACAGTGATTCACTAGTGATTCAGCCCAGGATGATTTCTACATTGACATCATCAAATACTAGATGACAAAAATGAGAACAACCAGAACAGTTGCATGGTCTATTAGGCTTTACTATACCCCCTCTACATATAATGTGTATATGCACATGCTTATCTGTTTATGTAATGTGTACTTATATACATATATGCAAGTAACTGAATCTCTTCCAACCTTGCTTTTCTCATCTATCAATTAAATGTATTCAACTAGTAGAACTCTAAAGATCCAATGAATTCTAAATTTCTAAGATTTATTATTTCTCAAACATTTGATACTTTTCTCTGTTCATTTATCTTTAAAGAGAAATGCATAAAATGGGCAATATTCTTATGATTGCTTTCATCCATGTGAGGCAGATGTTTCTGTAAATCCTGGCTTCCACTTCCCCTGTTAAACAGCCCCAGTTCCTCTACTCTACTCAAAGAACACATGTTCCATTTCTTCCAACATGTTTGCTCATATCTATACATCCCATAGTTTCCATTCCTCTCATGAAATGAAGTTAGGAAAACACTAAAGACCACAGAAAAGGACATGAATAAGGGACTTATGAGAATCCACTTAAAAAGGAAGTGTAGAAACATGGAAACTTCCTCTTGGAAAGAAAGAATTGGGCTCATTAAGTTCATTATTCAATGTAGGAAGAAAACAAATACAAATCATTGTCTCAAAATAAAGGAATAAAATGAAGGGAAGCAATTCAGCAATTCTTCCCTTACCCTTTACCAAGGAATTAAATGAAGAATCCCTATTGACCATAGGTGGCAATGACAACATAACCCTTCAGAGTGATCAAAGTTTTACAGGAAATAAGGAGCTTTAAGTTCGTCTAATTTGAATTAGCATTTTACAGATGAGGAAATGGCCCTATAGGGGATGTGACAATCCCAATGCCATGTGGATTAACAGTGGCTATACCAGTATTTGAACCCAAATCCCATACAATTCTCTCTGTTGTGTTGATAATAATCACTAGCATTTGACAGCTCTTTAAATTTTTCAAATTACATTACAAATAATATCTCATTTAATCTGCACAATAACTCTGGAAAGTAGATGCCATTATTTTCCTCTTTTGATAGACCAGAAAATTGCCCGGGGTCACACAGTTAGTGTCTGAGACAAAATTGAACTCAGGTATTCCTTATTTCAGGTCTAGCATTCTATCCATTATAATACCTGGTTTAGATAAGGATAAGATTATATAATTATAATAATAATAATAATGGCAATAGCAATAAATATAATGTTTTAAACTTTACAAAATTCTTTATATTTTATTTGATCCTCACAAGCATGCTTGCTACTATTATCTCCATTTTATGCATATGGAAACAGAGATTGAATTTAAGTGATTTGCCCAGGGTCAGAGGACTAGTAAACGTATTTATCAGAATTTGAATTCAGGGTTCCTAACACCAAGTTCAACATTCTACCTGCTATTGGCAATATGTAATATTGCCAATAGCAGGTAGAATGTTGAACTTGGTGTTAGGAAACCCTGAATTCAAATTCTGATAAATACGTTTACTAGTCCTCTGACCCTGGGCAAATCACTTAAATTCAATCTCTGTTTCCATATGCATAAAATGGAGATAATAGTAGCAAGCATGCTTGTGAGGATCAAATAAAATATAAAGAATTTTGTAAAGTTTAAAACATTATATTTATTGCTATTGCCATTATTATTATTATTATAATTATATAATCTTATCCTTATCTAAACCAGGTATTATAATGGATAGAATGCTAGACCTGAAATAAGGAATACCTGAGTTCAATTTTGTCTCAGACACTAACTGTGTGACCCCGGGCAATTTTCTGGTCTATCAAAAGAGGAAAATAATGGCATCTACTTTCCAGAGTTATTGTGCAGATTAAATGAGATATTATTTGTAATGTAATTTGAAAAATTTAAAGAGCTGTCAAATGCTAGTGATTATTATCAACACAACAGAGAGAATTGTATGGGATTTGGGTTCAAATACTGGTATAGCCACTGTTAATCCACATGGCATTGGGATTGTCACATCCCCTATAGGGCCATTTCCTCATCTGTAAAATGCTAATTCAAATTAGACGAACTTAAAGCTCCTTATTTCCTGTAAAACTTTGATCACTCTGAAGGGTTATGTTGTCATTGCCACCTATGGTCAATAGGGATTCTTCATTTAATTCCTTGGTAAAGGGTAAGGGAAGAATTGCTGAATTGCTTCCCTTCATTTTATTCCTTTATTTTGAGACAATGATTTGTATTTGTTTTCTTCCTACATTGAATAATGAACTTAATGAGCCCAATTCTTTCTTTCCAAGAGGAAGTTTCCATGTTTCTACACTTCCTTTTTAAGTGGATTCTCATAAGTCCCTTATTCATGTCCTTTTCTGTGGTCTTTAGTGTTTTCCTAACTTCATTTCATGAGAGGAATGGAAACTATGGGATGTATAGATATGAGCAAACATGTTGGAAGAAATGGAACATGTGTTCTTTGAGTAGAGTAGAGGAACTGGGGCTGTTTAACAGGGGAAGTGGAAGCCAGGATTTACAGAAACATCTGCCTCACATGGATGAAAGCAATCATAAGAATATTGCCCATTTTATGCATTTCTCTTTAAAGATAAATGAACAGAGAAAAGTATCAAATGTTTGAGAAATAATAAATCTTAGAAATTTAGAATTCATTGGATCTTTAGAGTTCTACTAGTTGAATACATTTAATTGATAGATGAGAAAAGCAAGGTTGGAAGAGATTCAGTTACTTGCATATATGTATATAAGTACACATACATAAACAGATAAGCATGTGCATATACACATTTATATGTAGAGGGGGTATAGTAAAGCCTAATAGACCATGCAACTGTTCTGGTTGTTCTCATTTTTGTCATCTAGTATTTGATGATGTCAATGTAGAAATCATCCTGGGCTGAATCACTAGTGAATCACTGTTCTTTATATTTATTGGTATGCAGATTAATACATATTAATAGACAAATCGAAAGCTAATTGTAAATAAATAAAAGTATTAGCATGTAAACTCACCTCCAAAAAGAACACAGAGAGCATTTCCAGGAGAACTCCTAGAGGACAGAGAAAAGCTACAATTCTCAGCATCTTCACTTTTAAAATTTCATTCTTCTCCTGATTTTTGAAAGGTTTCTGATAGATAGGGTCCAAAGAAAGTGAGCAGTCACTTCTTTTCTTTTCTTTTCTTTTTTTTTTTTTAAGAATGATGGATTATCAAGCCATTGGATAAAAAGGCACCCCTTTGTAATTGAACGAAAGGCTGGTGATGTAAGATCACCATCTGTAGATCTACTAAAAGCATGTTTGGAACAACTCCAGGAGCTAACAGGACAATGGTGATGAACTGGAACTTTTCCTCCTCCTTTATAGATGTATCATCTTCTGCTCAGTCTCGGTTTCAAATCTCCAATTTCAAAAAACAAAAAGTTCCATGTGATTTATTTGTATTGAGTATGGTATCACCCATTGAGATGATTATTCTTAAATTATTATGTAGCAGTGTTCTATCTGGGTAGTTTGGAGCAAAACTTCTGTCTCATATTGTTCCCATAGTACTTCGTTTGCTGCTTTTTCATGGATATTTGAGTGTTTCTTTTTGTAGAAAGGAGATTAATCATCTATTAATAGCAAAAGGAAAATAGGCTTCACATATGCAATTCTTTAAAACGTATTTCTTTTGGGGCAACTAGATGGTGCAGTGGATAGAGCACCGGCCCTGGAGTCAGGAGTACCTGAGTTCAAATCCGGCCTCAGACACTTAACATTTACTAGCTGTGTGACCCTGGGCAAGTCACTTAACCCCAATTGCCTCACTAAAAAAAAATTTTTTAAAAAAGTATTTATTTTATACTGAACTTAAGAAATAAAACAAAAATTTCCATAGCATAGTAAAATAAAAAACCACAAACCACAAATCTATTATGTACAGCTTTCTATTGTGTAAAAAGTATAATAAAGTTATTATGTTTTTCTTTTTTCCCCTTTTTTCTTCCCTCCACTTCTACCCTACAGATAAGTACAATTAGACGCAAATTATATGTCTATGTCTATGTGCATGCCTATGAACATGTACATGTACACACATTTATATGTGCACATGTGAATAGATGTGTGTCTATTCATTCATTTATTTATTTAGAACCATTTTATACATACCTCTATTTATCAGTTATTTCTCTGGATGCAGATATCATATTACTTCATAGTCCTTTGTGATTCATTTGGGAATTTATAATAGTTGAAATGCATTAGTCACTCAAATTTGTTCTTAAAACAATATTGTTATTACATACATTATTCTCTTGGTTCTGCTCATTTCACTCTTCATTATTTCAAGCAAGTCTCTTCATGTATTTCTAAGATCATTGAGCTCATCATTTTTTTTTTATAACATAGAAGTATTCCATTGAAATCCTTTACCAAAACATTTTTCTGCCATTCCCCAATTAATAGGCATTCCTACCTTTTCCATTTCTTTGCCACCACAAAGGGAACTGTTATAAATATTTTAGAACATATGGATTCATTTTCTTTTTTCTATTCATCTTGGGAAACAGACCTAGAAGTGGTCTTGTTGGGTCAAAGGGTAGAGATAGTTTAATGATATTACAGATTGCTCTCCAGAATGACTGGGTCAAGTTCACAGTTCCACCAATAATGAATTACTGTCCCCATTTTTCCTCATGACCTCCAACATTTTTTCCTTTCCCTTTCCATAATTTTAATCAATATGATAGGTGTAAAATAACATCTCAAGGTTTTTTAAAATTTTAATTTCTCTAATCAAAACTTTTGGACATTTTTTCTGACTATAAATTGTTTTAATTTCTTCATTGTAAAACTGCTTGTTCATATTCTGTGATACTTTATTTATTGGGGAATTAATACAGTTATTTTGGATTTGACAATATCCGTTATATATTTGAGATATGTGACCTTTATTTGAGAAACTGTATATAAAAATTCCCTCCAATTTTCTGCTTTCCTTCTGATCTTCTCTATATATTTTTTTCATTTGTGCAAACACTTTTTAAAAATTTAATTCGATTGAAATTATTCATTTTACATTTCACTCTGCTCACTCTTTTCTTAAACTTATTTTTATTTAATAATTTCTTTATAAATTATTTGCCTATCCACAAATGTGATAGTTCATATATTCTATGTTCTTCAGATTTTCTTTTAGTGTCTTTATATCTAGGACTGGTATACATTTTGTTTTGTTTTGTTTTGTTTTGTTTTGTTGGTGGGGAAATGGGGGTTAAGTGACTTGCCCAGGGTCACACACCTAGTAAGAGTCAAGTGTCTGAGGCCGGATTAGAACTCAGGTCCTCCTGAGTGCTTTATCCACTTCGCCACCTAGCTGCCCCAAACTGTTATACATTTTACCTTTTCTTGGTAAATGGTAGAAGATATCCATTTATGTCCAATTTCTTCCATACTGCTTTCCAGTACTCCCAACAATTTTATAAACCAAATGATTAATTCTTATCCCCCCAAACCTAAGTTTTACACTTGTCAAATACAAGGTTGCTATATTTATTCCCTGTTATAAATTGAAAGCTTATTCTCTTCTACTGATCTACCTTTCTATTTCTTAGGATGCATCAGATAATTTTGATAACTAGTCTTACAATATAATGTAAAATCTGGTACTCCAAATTCTTTTACATTTTTCCAATAATTTCTTTGATATTTTTGACTTTTTGTTCTTCCAAATGAAATTTGTTATTTTTCCTAATTCAGCAAATATGTATGTATGCATACATATATGTATACATATGCATATATAAATATACACACATATATAAACATATACACACTAATATATAGAGAGATATGGTCATTGAATTGGTATAACATTGAATATATAAATTAGTTTGGATAAAATTATTATTTTTAATGTATTGACCCTCCCTACCTAGGAACAATTCATATTTCTCCAATTGTTTAAATATGATTTTATTGGTATATAAAGGATAAATGATCTCCTACATATCTGGGAGATGCATTATTCTTCAATATGGACTAAACATTGTAAAATTTATATGGATTTCTACACAACCTCTATCATTTAATAAATTTTGGCTCATTTAGGATGGTAACTCCATATTATCTGATGGCAATGCCTTAATTGTTATCAT
Organism: Dromiciops gliroides; assembly: GCF_019393635.1. NCBI lineage: Eukaryota > Metazoa > Chordata > Mammalia > Microbiotheria > Microbiotheriidae > Dromiciops > Dromiciops gliroides. The sequence goes on from NC_057864.1 coordinate 5,666,580, forward strand.
AAACTCATGATTTCTATGAATATATATGACAGGGTTTGCCATTTCTGCAGGCTTCTCTGTAGATATATTGTTGAATGAGGCTATTTATCTTTTGCCCATGGAACAACTTTTGATTCCACTCTTGAATGTTTTCAGTGTCATAGGTTCCATTAGGAGATAATCCATGCAATGTGACATATCTAGTGTTGTATCATAATCAAACTTTAATATTTTCTCAAGTCAGGTTTGCTTACTTCAAAGGTATTTCTTTTTAATTTAAAACTTTTTATTCTATGTTCTGATAACAGTCATCATTACTTTTTCTCCTATTTTATATACAGTACCAATCACTTGATAGATTCCTTGGGGGAGACAAGCCTTGAATTAAATTCAAATTTTATAGTCTTGTTTGAGTCTTTAAATCTCTAATATTGGTTGTCAACTGTTTTGCCATGTCAAAACTATGTGCTGACGCTTATAAGGCTTAACAATGATGAGAGATACAAGTAAAATTATTTATTTAAACTTAGATAGTTACTTAGTAGCAGAGGAATGTTTCTTATCTGTAAAGATGGTGAAAACCCTTAGAAACCCCACCCCAAAATCTTTTAAAATAGAATAGAAAACTATTGGCTTTATTTTACACATTAAGCTAATGAGGGTGATGCAATGTAATAGATTATGTGTTGGATTTGAGATAGTGACAAATACTGAGCCTCTAATTTGTTTACTATAGGGAACAACTGATGGAGGGAATCCTCTCTGCTGATTTGAGAGAGAGCACCTTCTGTTCAATTTATAATCTTAAATAGTTCTCTAAAATTCAGATCTCTTTCCAACCTCAGGTCCAGATCTCTCTCCCATATATTACACTGTCTCAGACCCCTATCAAGTATGTAAACATAAGCAGGTTACTTATACACTTTGTCTCATTTTCATAATCTGAACAAAAATTATATTAATGTTTTCTTATATCACAGGGTCTCTGGGGGAAAACATATACCCTAAAGTGTTGTATAAATCTGAATTAATATTAATTTGGATTTCAGGGATAAAATGATCTCTTGGGGAACTTTTCTAGCTCCATGATTTTTTCTGTTATTACTTATTCACTAAAAGTGCTATTGGGTAACAAAAAAGTCAATGAATTTGGGAAAAAATCTGGAGATGTATGGTAAATGCATACCCAGGACATAGATAGTTCAATTCTAAATAATTAATAGTTATCACTTTCACTGTCTATTCCAGTAATCACTTTGGCCAAAAAGTCAAAAGAAGGAATCAATGCAGAAATGCATTGCTAGGAATCGCTGAGCTCCAGACTCCATCTGCTAGGTCATACCATCACTATTTTTGGCTTCATGTTGTTTAGTCATTTAATTATGTCTCATTCTTTGTGACCCCATGAGTGGATTTCTTGGGAAAGGTATGGGAGTAGTTTGTCATTTCCTTCTTCAGTGGGTAAAGGCAAACAGAGGTTAAATGACTTGTCTAAGGTCACATAGCTAGTGATTGCCTGAGGTCAGACTTAAACTCTGGTCATCTCGACTCCAGGCATAGTGAGTGCTGTATCCATTGAGTCACCTAGTTGTCTCACTATTTTTGGCAATATGTGTTTAAAATAAAAGAACTATATTGGGACCATCAGTTAAGATGTGTACTGTAGGAGAGGGGTGATGGTAATGGTGATGATAACCACTCAACCTATTTCTTTAGTATAAGGAACTCACAACTGAGGAAATATCCTCTACTAACCCAAGTTAACAATTCCATAAATCATAACCTTAAAGAGTAACCTCAAAAAATAATATTAAAAGAAAAAAGAAAAGAGTAACCTGGAACACTGAGAGGTTGTGACTTGCTTAGGGTTCCATAACCATGAATTGCCTAGAGTTACACAGTAATTATGTTTCAGTGATGAAACTTGAACCTAGGTATTCCAGGATCTGAAGTCAGCTCTATCAAATTATATCATGCTACTGCTCATACAAACAGCCAATTTATATTATACATTAATTTTTTCCAGTGTTTTTATATGGGTAATATTTTAACCATAAATATAGCAAGATTAGAGGGAGATAAATTGCTGAAAGATAAGACCACTGTGGATGGAGGATATACAATGCTTTAAATGACCCCAATCATTTTGCATTTTGATGGGGTCCTCTTCTGCAGCTGTGATCTAGGACATCTATAACTGCATTCTCAATTCTATAATCCCACAGAAAAAATAATTTTTGAGAAGACCAAGGACCCTCTAAAATTTGATTATTTCTTTGTGTTTGTTATGGTTTTTGGTTCTTTCCTCACCGAGTTTAGATGGAAGGTATCCCTAAACATAGCATTCCTAACTTTAAGCCCCGAATTATCTGCTCTTTACATTTTATTCATATTCCTTTGATAAAAAAGCAACAAAATGACGATGATCATGATGACAATGCTGACAATGACAATAATAATAGCTAACATTTGTGTAGCACTTACTACGTGGCAGGCTCAGTGCTAAGTACTTTACAAATATTACCTTAATTGATCCTCAGAATAACCCTGGAAGGTAGATGCTCTCATTATTCCCATTTTACGTTTTCCTATAACTGTAATCAATCAAGCAAAGTTTAGAAAATCTTTCTATCATGGTCTAACAAGGAGTTAAACCAGATGACCCTTGAGGTACTTGGTTTTGGAATAATACTATTCCAAATATGAAGAATGCTATCATGTGCAATTATAATCTCCAAAGCCTAGAGAGAGAGTGGAAAACTCCAGGAGGAAGATCTAGCTCAAGAATAATATCAACATCAGCAAAGTTTTCAATTTACATATGCAAATTAACATTGCTGTTGTGGCAATAGTTCAATATTGTTTAAGCTGCTATTTATTTTCCATCCTTTTTATCTTTATCTGTAAGTAGTCTATTCATTACCTAGGGGGTTCGATTTTGCTGAGTTGCAGTCTCATCTATGAATTACTAAGTTCTAAGAAAAAAATTCAGTTGGTTAATTATGAGATCCAGTTACTTTAGCAAGTTATTAAGGTATTATCTCATGAGCTATGTTAGCCACAGACAGGCTTTGATGGGTGACTAGGTGGCCTACACCCAGGATTATAGCCTTTAACAATCTTCACCATGTGATTGAAATTCTGCCATTCAAGCAGAATTTGTTTGTGTTGAGGCAATTAATATGTAGATCTTTGATAAAACATCTAATTCCTTACTAAAACACTGCATATAAGTCTCCCTCTAACACTCTCCTTTCTGACTAGATTGGTATTTTTTCAAGTGCCAATTCTCTGCTTTAGCATGGGCTATCATATATATGCATGTATATGTGAATACATGTATACACATATATACATGTGAACACATACACATATGTGTATATACATATACATAGGTATACATTTTGCTTCTCTTCAGTAGAAAATAAGTTTTTTGTTTGTTTATATTTGTGTTTTTTGTGTTTTTGTTTTTGTTTTTGTTTTTTTGGTGAGGCAATTGTGGTTAAGTGATTTGCCCAGAGTCACACAGCTAGTAAGTGTAAAGTGTCTGATGTCGGATTTGAATTCAGGTCCTCCTGAATTCAGGGCAGGTGCTCTATCCATTGCGCCACCTAGCTGCCCTAGACTTTTGTTTTCTATTGCTCTTTTAATTCAAGACAATTAGCAAAGTGTGTAAAACACAGTAGGTTCTTTCTAATTATTTGTTTATTGGATTTGAACCACTTTCCATTGTAATTCATTGAGTTGAATTGAACTGATACACGTCTACCTCTAATGATATGTGGAGACAAAACTATGAAACTATGGTCCTATATTTTTCTCCTCTTTCCTGGCTAAACTTTTATAGAAGTAGTCTAAAAGAAATACTTACAGTCTTCTCCTGCCAAATTAGTATAACAAAGACAACTAGTACTGCCATACTACTTGTAAAGTGCCTTGTAAAAACATGGTCATATTTTACCCTCACAACAACCCTGTGTTATTTTCATTCTCCATACTATTACAGATAATAACAATAAGCACAGTAGCCTTTTTTTGTTCCTTTTATTCTGCTAAACGTCTGAGCTGACATTGATAATTCCATTCTAGTACCCAGCCAACAATTATTAGTATTTATCCTCTTTGACTTCCTTGAATCATAGGACTTGTTTGACCATAACCTCCTTTTAAAAATCTCTGCTTCTTTGAATTACATGATACTCTATTTTCCTGGTTCTCTTTTTTTTCTCTCTCAGTTACTATTTGGCTCCCACCTGCCTTTGAATGGGTGATTCATTTTTGTTTTTGTTGTTTTTGCTCATGTACAACTCTTTGCGACCCCATATGGAATAATCTTGGCAAAGATAATAGAATGGTTGGACATTTCCTCCTCCAGTTTATTTTACGAGGCCAATGGGATTAAGTACCTAGCCCAGGGTCACACCTCTAGTAAGAATATGAGACCAGATTTGAATTTAGGTCTTCTGGACTCCAGGTCTGGTGCTCTATGCACTGTGCCAACTAGCTGCTCCTGATGATCCATTATATTATCTGATATGTGATAATATTATCCAAACTAACCTCCTTGCTATCTAGTCTGATATTTCACCCCTAGTCTATATAACTTTGCACAGAAATCATTCTTCTTTATACTGTCTTACCTAGAATGTTCTTCTCTACCTCTTAGAGTCCTTGTCTCCCTTCACACCAGATCATCCACAGCAATTTCTACAAGAATTTTCCTTGCTTTCCCTAGGTATCCATGCTTCTTTCTTATCAAATTGTTTTTTATTCATTTTTGATACATTTTTCTATTTACCTATGCATTCAGCACAGTGGGATTTTGCTTCCAGAGTGGAGGGCTCAATGTCCCAACCTTAAGCCATTTTGTGCAATTCTTCACAGAGGTACTTTTAGGGACCTGTAAGTTTTTAGTTCTTCCAACGAGGTGTGATCTAAAGAGAAGCATGATTACTACTGTCCTAGCCAGTGTGCTGATCTGTGAGTGACCACAAGCCCTTTTTTCTGTCCTCGAACTGTGAGGAGAATCCCAAGTCCACTGTGATCCTATGCTGTGGGGTGCTAATGCTTCTCCTGGCCATGGACTGTCACCTGGGAATGACACTGATTTGAGTATGGGCAAAGCAACAGAGCCCTGTCTCAGTGCTAGCAAAGAGACCCCTGTAATCTTCTGATCATTTGTTCAATGCCCTTACTGTGCGTGGGCCTAGAGTTCTCTAAGCAGCTCTTGCCCCTGCTCATTTAGTGACTCCCAAGGCCTGCCGTGGAGTCTGTGCTAGACTGTACTTCACTCTCACCTGGGTGGAACAGAATTTTCCTGCCGTCCTTTTAAATTATCTTTATCTAGAAAATTGTTTCACCATGTCCTTTTGTGGGTTCTGCTCCCCTAGAATTTGTTCTAGGACCTTTTTATTTTTTTTTTTTAGTGAGGCAATTGGGGTTAAATGACTTGCCCAGGGTCACACAGCTAGTAAGTGTTAAGTGTCTGAGGCTGGATTTGAATTCAGGTACTCCTGACTCCAGGGCCAGTGCTCCATCCACTGTGCCACCTAGCTGCCCCTCTAGGACCTTTTTGAAAGTTCTTTGGAGGGTTTGGGGGAGAGCTCCAGTGAGTCCTTGCCTTTTCTCCAACATCTTGGCTCCACCCAATGCATCTTAAAGGAACAGAGATTACCCTCTTCTGAAGGGAGATACTCATAGTAACTACTGGGAAGAATACTGAGATGATCAAATGAGATAATGTATGCCAAGCACTTTATAATTTTTAAGTTTACATATGCATAACAGAAGCTTATTAATCTATAATAGATGCAATTAACAACAGCAGCAACACCAAAAATACCACCCTCATTGATAATAGTAATAAGGTTCCAGTAAAACATCCATTTAAAAATGCACTATTTTGTTTGTGTCCTTTTTGGTAGGTGGGGGAGGGGCAGATGGGTTTTAAGTCAGAAACTTTGGGGATAAATGCTCATGAATACCAACAAAACCAACACACACTTGTCCGGTCTGTTTAAACACACACAATCAAGGAGGAAGTGGATGTCACTAGACAAAGGTTTGGATCCAAGCCCAAAGTGAGCCACGCTAGTCACTCCTTCCTAGAACATCTCCATAAGCATTTTAAGCCCAGCACAAACAGAAACAGCTGCCTTCCTGGCCCCTCTGAGATAGAGCTGAGAATGAAAATGTTCCAGGCCAGACAAGGTTAGAATAGTGGACTTAGATTAGTGAGAAAAGCATACAGTATTTATGATTTGTAATTTTCACTTCATTTAAAGTGGTGCAGGAGGATTCATAGGGGCTTTCATGCTCTAGGAAATGTGTTGGGTCAGTCCTGTATGATTTTTTACTGCCTTACATTAAACTTGAAAGTTTAACTGGACACACTCTGCCTTGAATGGCAAGCATGCTATTTGGCACAGCCTGTCTTCTGAACATCTCTAGGACAAGAGATGAAAGAGATAGTTAAAGAAGACTTGTAATTTAATGGGGCTGGTGACAGAAAAGAGAAATACAATATTCATCAAAGACCTTTGCAAGACAAAGCTCCAAGGAAAAAACCCAAAGAATTGTGCATTTTGATAGTCTCTCACAATGAAGAATAAAATGTTGTGCACATGTATATATGTATTTGCATATATATATATATATATATATATATATATATATATATATGTGTGTGTGTTTAGGTTTATTATTGTCACATAAATACATATTTAGTTTTAATTCTTTCTGTATAGACAGGTGATTATATATGTGTATGTACATATGTATATATGATATATATATATACACACACACATATATATAATCATCTATCTATACAGAAAGAAATATGCTTATACATACACACATTAATTATGTTTCTTTCATGCTGTAAATGCTCATTTATTCATTGAGTCAGTCAGACAGTCTATAGATATTCATTATTAAATCAGTGCCTACTATGTGCTAGACACAGAAAAACAAATATATTGAATTGTGTACTCCAAGTTTTCATCCTTTTCCCTTATTTACATGCACAGATGAAATTTTTTTGACAGTGCCAGGAGCTACAGGCATGGTAAAGGATGCTTACTCTCAGATTTAACTATGGGGGGTCACCTAATCTCTCTGGGCCTCTTCTTCAAAAATATTGAATAGTTTAAGAACTGGATGATCTCAAAGGTTAAAATTAAGAATTGATGATATCAATATATGTTTCAAAATTATAAGAATCATGTGGAAACCATCTTTATCATTCCAATGATAAAAATGATATATAAATTATCTCTTCTGAATAAGTCTGTGAAATAGGCATTATAAATATTATCTCCATTTTACAATTGAGGAAACTGGCAATCAGAAAGTATCAGTATTACTCGTGTACCCAAAGTAATTTGAACTGTGGGATTCAGAGCCAGACTCAATTAAAGCTACCGCAAAAAAAAAAAAAAAATATTGTACCTACAAATACTTCATAAAAGAGTTTAAAAAAATATGTGTGTGTAACATATATATGCATGTATATGTCATACATGTAATGTATTTGCATGTATGTATATGTGTATGTGTGTATGTATGTATGTGAATATATCAGAAAACCTTTATTAAGCACTTTCTATTGACTAAGAACTTTGTTAAGCACTGGGGATACAAAGCAATAAAAACAGCCCCTGATTTCATAAAGCTTGCCTGGGAATGGGAAAAGTTTTTCATTTAGCCCATGGCAAATATGAAGTGCCACTTTGACTTAATGTGCACTCCCAGGAATCATGTTGCCCATATATAGCATTGTTTCAAAACCACATTGTCTTCTCCCTCCCTCCTTTTCTTCACCATCATCATGTAGCCCTCTGTCCATGAATATGAATATCCTATTTCTCTATTAATAGGGAATAAACTTGGAGATTTTTTTTTCTTTCCAAGAGTAGTGATTGTGTGCATACTAAGCCAAATCACACTGGCTCATCTAGTTCCTCAAGGACCAAAGGGAAGAGAACTTGTCAGAGTTATGAAACAGAATCATGACCTCTGACCCAGTTGGAGATCAACATAATCAATCAGCTAATCTTAGTCTCATATAACACAGAAACAACCACAGATTATCATTGATTATCTCCTCTGGACAATTGGAATGTAACTTTTTTCAGGGCTCTGGCCAATTGGAATATTTGAGTAAATAATATTAAAATATTTACAACATATTAAAATAATTTTAACAAATGATCATAACTGTAATAGAAATAAGATCAATTTCCTCAAATTGCTTATAGATATTTCCCCCAAGAAATATATATTATGGTGTGACTAAAACGTCTTTGAATATTCTCATCTTCTCTGTAATGATTGTAATAACGCCACCTGCTGGAGACTTGCTGTAGGAAAGCTCCACTATGATGAGAAGGCCTCTGAGGGCAAGGCCATGCAGGTTTTCTTTGGCATCAGGAAGTGATGTTTCCTTGTGGGAAGAAGAGGGGGCTAAGCTTACGCTCTGGGATCTTTTCCTCAGGCCTCCGGTGGAGAAGGGAGCGAGCAATGTGCTCCCCCTTTAATAGATAGATGAATCTAGGCCTTTGTCTTTCTCTTCACCAAATTCTTATTCTCCTTAATAAATGCTTAAAAGTCTAACTCTTGATAAAGCTTATAATTTATTGATGACCACTCATTAGATATTTTAGACAGACTAACTAGAATTTAAGCCCCTTTACATCTCATACAATAATAACAAACTTTTTTCAATGGATGAACTTGTCATTCTTAAAACATATTCTACTTCTATATCTAAAACATGTATTTTAGCTTTTCAAAAAAATTCTGAAGTAGGAAATTAGCATTTAGTAAAGACGTTAAATTTGTCTCTGGATACCATAGGTTAAATTGTTAATAGAGACCTAAATATCGTTTCTTGTTGTTTCTATTGTTACTGTTGATTCAAGTGAGATGGAGCCATGGCATTTTATACAGGAGTAAAAACAAAAGGATTCAGAAAAATTAAAGGATTGGCAAATAAAGAGTATATGAAATAAATTCCATGTGGGCCCTTCTATAAGATGTAAGGGCCAGGGGCAGCTAGGTGGTACAGTGGATAAAGCACTGGCCCTGGATTCAGGAGGACCTGCGTTCACATCCAGCCTCAGATGCTTAACACTTAATAGCTGTGTGACCTTGGGCAAGTCACTTAACCCTCATTGCCTTTCCAAAAAAAAAAAAATATATATATATATATATATATATATATATATATATATATATATATATATATATATGGGCCAAATTTAGTATGGGAAGAGTTAATTGGGCAGCTCGCCTTAATATAGGGGTAAGAAAAGAAATTAACAGCCTCTCTCAAAAACACAAAACAGGTTTTATTAATGGGAACAAATGTAAAACATAAATGAGGTTAATAGAGCTAGGAACTATGTATAAATCTCTGGGATAAAAAGGCCCCAGACACCCTGAACCTGCCTACAGCCCAGACAGCTCCAAAGAGCTAGCTTTGCCTCAAAAACACAAACTCACCACCACCCTTAATCTGTAGTTCTAATGACAATTAGCCTACAGTCTATTCTGTTTTTGTCCAAACTTCAAACACCAACAGCTCTTCTAACTGTCTACCTTCCTTCTCCATCTCCCTCAGAACTCTCTCTCCTCAGACTCTAACTGCCTCTAACTGTATCTCCTACAGGAAGGGGCACTTCTTAGTCATGCTGAGTCTCCAACTGGCTAATCACACCCACATGGGCTGTGCCCATTATAATCTGGCCAGGCCCATGTGGGCATGGGGGAGCTATTAGGGGAGACTTAGTTACTTAGTTTCAATAAATTTTCCCTGTGGTCAGAGTTCCTCTTGTTTGTTCAATTATCTCCCAAAGTATACACCCATCTTCTCTTAGGATTTTCAAGCTTACATTTTTTTTTAGTCTGATCATAATGAAGCAAAGATATGGTTATAAAAACCCAAAATCACAATTAATTCCTTACATTATGAAATAAATTCCAAGTGGGCCCTTCTACAAGGAAAAAATAATAGGTAGATGTTTAGAAACAGTAGCAGAAAAAAAGTAAAGTAAAAAGGAACAAATTATTATATGTGCTCAAAAACAAACAAAAACCTAATCAAGTCTTTGCTTAACAAAAAAATTACCATCCAATACATGCTAGTTAGATGATTCCTTATGATAGGAATAAAGGGGGTGTGCAAATCAATCCAAAATGACTTCTAAATATTGATAAGAATGAGCTTTAACTCCAAAGGACTTTAACTAAATTTTATACTGTTGGGTATGGTATCCTGCTGACAACATCACTTATTGGGTAAAAGCAGGGGCTCAGATGTATACCTCCTCTGTACCCACTACATAACAACTTGTTACTTCTGAAAGCCATTGACAGCTCCAGGGTTAAAGAGCGAGAATTTATTTAAAGGATATTTACTTATGAGGGTGAAGGGTCTGTGTCTGGGACAACCAGTGTATACAAAGTGAATTCCCATATAATTCTCCCTCAACCTTCTCTGATATTTATACATGTGAGCATACCTGGCAGAAAGCTTTCCTTGTCTATGCAAGCATGAATCACAGGGATAGGGGCACGTGTGCAGGGGGTGGATTGGTCAGAAGTTTGTGTGACTTCCCCATGCTTGGCTACCTCATACTGTATGTATTTGAAGGGCAGCACTGAAGTCTCTTCTTTATTTGCATGTTCTGTTCTAAATGTCTTGGATCCCACACTCTACCTATACTTCCCCAGGAAACTATTAATAAGAAAGTTTCTAAGCCTGTCAAGGACAGGCTAAGGATATGGTAGTGTGCCTAAAAGATGCACATACACACATCCCACCCCTTATGTAACAAGGTAAATAGGAAGCCAGATTTTTCCTTGTGACACATGGCCATACAGCTAAAGCAATGGTATCTTACATGTACTAAGACTGATTTGACTTACCAATGTTCGGTTTATTCAAAAGTCCCTAAGATCTGGTAGCTCAAATTTGAAGTACTTTTAAGAAACTGTAGCTCCTTTTTCTAATTTATTCTAAGACCCAGCACCTCATGACATCTTCCAGTCATCTACAACTGGTAAGCTGTCTGGAAATAGTTTGACTGGATTGCAGTTATATGTACAGCTGAATTTGTCCAAACCAGGACAAAAGTGGAAGCAGAAACTGTAGTGAATTGGGAGATACACATAGCATTCCCTTCTTGAATTAATGTGTCCATTGAATTGTTTTAGCAATATATCCTATATCTATATCTAGAACAAGTGAATGTGAAATGGCATCTCAATCTCTTGAAATTTAATATATCTGGATAGTACATCAGAGTGAGTGTTCCTATTGAGTGTATATATACATGCACATGTGTATATACATATATGTTACTAACAATGTATGTATGCATACATGACTTTTCCTGAATGTATTGTGTTTTAGTCAATGGTTACTAGTTGTGGATTGAAATGACCAAAGCTCCCATCCTATTATGACACTTCCTATGTATATGAACTTCAAAAAGGCATTTAATCACTTTGCACTTCAAATTCCTTACTTATACAATGTGGACATGGGATTATTTGCTCTCTAAGCTACTTTCCAATTCACTGTATTAAGACCATGTTGCCTAACTTTAAAGAACCCAAAAGAATATTCATGTTTCTATGCATGAGTTGGTAATAGGCTTCATGAGAGGACAATATATAGTGTTAGATGGTAATAAGTCATAATTCCTCACTCCACTCTCACTTCCACTAGGGAAAGAAAAGGAAGGATTGATATGAAGAATAATAAGGATCATATGAGAGTCCAGAGAAGGGCCTGCCTGAGCTGTATACCATGTCACTGTAATATCTATGTATGACAGCTTCTGGAATCTTCTTTTTCCTATGCCTCACAGAAAATCAAAATATGAGTGGGAAAAATCATTCTAGGAGGCAAGAGGATGGACCCTTTGTTTGTTAAGGCCTGTCCACCACTGATATTATATGGGGAAAAAATAAGGAAGTGCTAATAGTATATCCATTAGTCTGTTAGGAAGGCCAATACCAAGAACTTTCCTTTACCTTTGATTATTGCCTGAGGGCACTGTGATAATGAGATTCTGTGAGAACACTTGAATACATTTCAACATTTGCTCCCTCATTCCAAGACCTTGAAGCTGCCTCTTGCCAACACTTTCAAAGCCAGCACTTCACCCTCCTGGCACCACAATTATGTCCCCCTTTCTTCTGTCATTTATTTTGCAAGCTGCCCACTAGAGGTCATTGTCATAATCCACATTCTGAAGGGGGCAATGACCAACAATTATTTGAATCCCATAGTTTCACACCTAATCATTGAAATATACTGAAGAGACATACAGAATACAACAGAAATTACGAGATTATAGGATCAAAGATTTAAAGCCGGAAGGGACCTTAGAGGCCAGAGACCAACCATTTCATTTTACAGATGAAGAAACTGAAATCTAGGTTAGTTTAAGTAAATAAATTCTTATTGACTTCAATGACAAGGTCCCACAGCTCTTTAGTATTTGAGCTAGCATTTCAAACCAGGTCACTATTTCTTAAGACAAGTACTTTATTCTCTACACCATGGTGTCTCCTTTAAGCACTGTGTATACTTAATAATTTGCCATATTGAGAAATACTTCAACTGAATGTCAATCCATTCATTAAGGTTATTTTGAGATACACATATGACATGTGTTAATAAAAACATTTTTTACCTTCAAACAAAGTTAATTTATTAGAATAATAGGTCATCGTCTTCATTCATATGTTAAGGGCTAAAATTCTAGCTAGTCTGTCTAAAATACTAATTAGTGAGTGGTCGTCAATAAATTATAAGCTTTAGCAAGAGTTAGACTTTTTTTTTTTTTTTTTTAGTGAGGCAATTGGGGTTAAGTGACTTGCCCAGAGTCACACAGCCAGCAAGTGTTAAATGTCTGAGGCCGGATTTGAACTCTGGTACTCCTGAATCCAGGGCCGGTGCTCCACCCACTGCGCCACCTAGCTGCCCAAGAGTTAGACTTTTAAGCATTTATTAAGGAGAATAAGAATTTGGTGAAGAGAGAAAGAAAGGCCTACATTCATGTTAAAGGGAGAGAGAATTCCTAGCTCCGCTCTCTGCCAGAGTCCACAGGAAAGAACGTGAGTCATAATGCCAGGCTCCCCTTTCTTCCTCCCACAAACAAACTTCACTTCTTGATGCCAAAGAAAAAGCGCATGGTCTTGTCCTCAAAGACCTTCACCTCTTGGAGGAGCTTTTCTTCAGTAAGTCTCCAGCAGGTGGCGTCATTCCAATCATTACACATACAAAATTAATTTATTAGAAAATATGTGTTATAGATTAGTGGAGTTGGAAAGCACACTAAATCTATCCCCTCTATCATGGAAAGCTTATTTTGTCATTGGTCCTCTGGAATCACTGATGGAGACTGTGTTGATCATGGCTCTTATGCCCCAGCAAAATGTTTGATTTTGTAGTGATATCATTATAGAAATGTTTTCCGGGTTCTCCTTATTTCATTCTTCAACAATTTATATAACTTTTAAAATTGTGTTTATAATATTAAAACTATAGAATACATTTTTCCAGATTTAGCTGATTTTGTCTAATACCAGTTGGGACATTTTGATGTCTCTTTGAAATAACCATTTTCCCCTCTCTTCATTCCTTAAAGCACCATATCGTTTCATTACACTAATATAATAATCTGTTTTACCATTCATAATATGTGGACGTTATTTTAGTTTATAGTTTTTTCCCCTCACAGAAAGAGTTAATTAAATATTTTTCTACACAGAACACATTTTCCTCTTTGTTAGATCCCTTTGGGGTATAGGCCTAGAAGTCATATGGCTTAGACAAAGGAAATGCAATGTTAAGTCATTTTTATTTTTGTTTTTGTTTTTATTTTTGAAGGTTAATGAGTGTAAAGTGACTTGCCCACGGTCACATGGCTAGTTAAATGTCAAATGTCTGAGGCTGGATTTGAACTCAGGTCTTCCTGAATCCAAGACCAGTGCTTTATCCACTGCACCACCTAGCTGCCCCGTTAAGTCATTTTTAATCTTGCTCCATATCACTTTTCAGACTAGGTGGACTCATTCATTCTCCTACCAACAGTACATCAGTCATTGTGGGTATTTTCTCGTGAACTTTTCAATATTTGTCATTTTCTTTTTGGAATCACATATGCAAATCAGATGGGTACAAAGTAGAACTTCACAATCACTTCAATTTGAATTTCTCTAATTATTAGTGACTTGGAGATTTTTTTCCAATATGATCAAAAATAGATTTTGTTTCTTCCTTTGAGAACTGTATGTTAAAATCTTTAGCCCATTTAAAAATTTGAGAATGGCTCTTAATTTTATAAATTGTAATGTTTCTTATATATGTTAAAATTAGGACTTCTTAGAAAAAATGCTACATTTTGCTAGTTTTTTATTTTAATTTTCATTTTAGCTTGGTTGAATTTGTTCATATGAAACATCAAAATATAATCAAATTATTCATTTGATCCTCAGTGATCTATATCCCATGTGTGGTTGAATTTTTCCTCCTTTTATTCATAGATCTGCATTTTTTTCATTCTCCTTTCTTTATGATGTGACCTTTTATATCTGGGTTACATATCAAGTAGAACTTAAATTGCCACAGTTCTTCATAGTTATGTCCATTTTTCTCAGATTTTTAAAAATCTAATATCAAGTACTTCTAACTTTCTATAGAATTACAATGTAGGTGCTAGGATCAGATCCTCTGGTTCAAAATAATATGAAAGGTGCAAGTAGTTACAATTGTGATGTTTAAAATCTAAATGTGTGGTCGCCTTAAATTAGAAGCTTTAGTACCCATCTTTGGGCATTAGGCATTTATTAAAGCATGTTAGGTATTAGTAAAAGGAGCACACATGGAGTTCAGAAAGTTAAGAAAAATGCCTATTCAAGCTGATTGGTTAGTGTCATCCAAATCTAGTGTTTCATTGGACTTTAAGGTGGTCTCCTATTGAGTCCAAAGTCCTTAGCTTCTGAGAACAATACCTACTTAAGGGCCATCCAGGTGTGGTTACAATCTAATTAACTTTAAGAAGGCTAATCAGCAATGTCAATCACTCTCACTTACTTCAATCAGTTTAGATTAATCTCCAGGTGGGCCTTTGAGTATCTGGCAAATACCATTATTTTCTCACACAACAGAAAAAAATATGTTGTGACTAAAAATATTTGGGTTCCATTCCTTGGTCTTCTACTTGTCTTCTGTGTGCCCTTAAGTGAGTCAGTTCTCCATGCCTCAGCCTTAATTTCTTCATTTGTGAAATGGAGTTGCAGTATTTGGCCTCTAAGCTTTCTTTTTTTATTTTATTTTTACTTTGTGGAATAAAGTAAGCATTTCTATGACATCACAATAAAAAATAGAGATAAAACTGCAAATCTATTATGCACAATTTGCTATTCCTTTAAGATATACAACAAAATTATCATGTATTTTTTTTTCCTTTCCTCCTCCCCATGACCTAGAGATGGCTACCATTAGACACAAATATGCACATATATGCACATATGTAAAATTATTCTATATATTTTTCTATTAGCTCTTTATCTGGATGCAGATACAATATTCTTCATATGCTATTTCTATTTAATTTGGGTATTTCTAATAATCAAAACAACTTATTTATTCAAAGTTATTCTTAAAATAATATCGCTGTTGTTGTATACAATATTCTCTTCCTTTTACTCATTTCAAACTTCATTATTTAATGCAAATCTTTCCATGTATTTTTTTCTAAAATCATTGAGCTCATCCTTTCTTATAACACAGTAATATTCAATCACAACCATATACCACAAATTGTTCAGCCATTCCCAAATTGATGGGTACTTCCTTCATTCCCAATACTTTACGACCACAAAGAGAGCTGCTATAAACATTTTAGAACATATTGGTTCTTTCTTTTCCCCTAATTATCTTCAGAAATTGATCTAGTAGTGGTATTGTTAGGTGAAAGGGTATAAGTTTTTTTAAAAACTACCACCCTGGGGTATGACATCATGATCCCATATTTCTTCCAAGACTAAAATCTACAATTATAAAGAAGTTTTTCCATAACCACATAACTAGCATATGCCAATGGGTATGATGCAAACCTATCTGTCTTCCTGCTACTGAATACACACCGTATTTTTCTATAATTTCATACCATAGGTGATAATCTATCCATGTTTCTGCAACACTTAGAAATGCAGATTTAAAACAGGTATTTTGGATTGCAAGATGAATATTTAGAACAGGTATTTTGAATTAAAAGAAGGAAGACAATTATTTATAGAAGCCTATTGCAAACCAACTGGTTTTCCTAGGCTCAACATGCTGGGTCTTTTTTTTTTTTTATCATTCACATTTTGCAGCAGAAATAAAACAAATCTCAACAAAAGCACAAAAGTACGGTGTCAAAACAAGATGGTTATGGTGATTCTGATGGTAGTGAGATTGATAATTATGAGCAATAAGCTCTGGATATAGGTAGGTGGAGAATTATTCTAAATCCAATATCCTCTTGTTAATGCCCACATTGTTAAAGGATCAAATGCAGTGACTATTTTTTTTTTCATTTAACAAGACTTATATTTTTCATTGAAGTCTTGCCTAAACAAATTCTAAATATTCAGCTAAAAATTGTGGAGCATCACAGCATGACTGCCTGGAAAGTAAAAGGAGATATTCTTCTCTGGAAAAGCTGGAAGTCAGACTAAGATGGACAATTGCTTTGGTCATACATTCTACAAAGCCCAAACCAAGCTCTTTCAAGTGTCTGTCTTTCTATCTCTGTGGTATCTAATAGCCTGCTCACATGTAAATTGATAAGAATAAGAAAAGCACTCTAGAAATCCAATAATGCATAAATGTGAGTATGCAATATTCTCTGTAGTCTGCATCTTTCTCCCTCTCTCTTAGCGATGGGAAGTATAAGGAGTAGGCAAATGTGTCTTTGATTTCTTCATTGATATAGGTTCCATTAACTCAAGCAAAAAAGCTGTTCTCAAGTAAATCCAGGAAAAATTTAAAAAATAGTAAGGCAGCTGGACAGTGAAGTGGATAGCATGTTGAAACTGGAGTTGTCAGGTCAAGAAGCATTTATGATGTAACTATCATGTGTTATCCAAAGGTCTAAGGGCTAAGAATTTGAAGAAATTTAAGCAAACCAACAGCTCAAAGTCTAATGTCAGAGACACAAGTATCACTTATAGGAATAGGAAGGCCAGTGCCATTGGATCAGAGATGATACAAAGAGTGGAAAGATCTAAAAAGTCTGTAAAAGGTCACGTGTGAGGAAGGACTCTCAATGTTCTCCCTTCTGAACTGGGTGAGACTGGGAAAGACCCTCAACTTTTCTTGGCCCTGTCTAAAAAATGGTGATAATAATCATATACATCTCATGCAGTACAAAACTATTTTTTAAATGACATAATAATATAGATGCATAATATATGCATATAAACATATATATGCATAGGCTTGTATTTACACATACATGTATAACTATATAATGGAGAAGGAAATGGCAACTACTCCAGTATCTTTGCAAAGAAACCAGTTGGCCAATATTGACATGACTCCATGGAGTCAAAAAGAGTTTGACATGATTTAATGACTAAACAACAACACCTAGATATGTCTTCTCAATTCTGTAGCACCATACCACATGCACAAATATACTCCCACAATCAATAAATACCAATTATAAATATCTAGCTTATAAACATATACATATATAATATACACATTCATGTTTCAGTCATATTTTATGTAGTTAAAATAGTATTTATGTGTATATATTTATATATATGTATGTATGTATGTATGTATATGTGTGTATAAAATACTAATTTTGTGACACTGTCATACACAATACTCACATTAAGTACATAATAATTTATTAAACACACACCATATATTAAGCACTGTAACAAATGGTTATGATATAAAGAAATATTAATATCCTATGGTTATTGCCATCATAAATAAAAGAAAGGTTATACTTAAAGATTCCAGATTTACAAACCAATTTAAATTTTTAAAGGAAATGACAGAAACTTCAATGTCTCACTTCAGATTGAAAAGCAAAACAAAACAATAGCATGTACCAAATAAAAAGGAACCTATGATCAAGTAACCAGCATTAGATACCAGAAGCTTACTATTCTTCATTAGTTAACAAACTTAAAAATATGAACACTAAGTATCTTTGAGAAGTCAAGAAATTGACTTTGTTATACCCAAAGTATCAAAGACAAAGATATTGAGCACAACCTTCCACACATAACATGGATCCATACAAATTAAAGGAAAAAAAAAACATTTAATAGATGTCACTATAGTGAATACTCATAAATCTTCAAACTGCATGGAATGAAAAGCAGTAAAACATAGAGCAATAGCAGAAAAAGTGAAAATCATGAGGGTATAGGGAGAATTGCATATCATATGTTTTATCCTGTCAGTTACTAGAATTGTCTTTAATATGTTTTCAGTGATACATAGCAGATAAAATTATGTCCTAATAACTTTACTAAATTATGAAGAAAAAATCATTATTTCCACCTCCACAATAGTAAGGTTAACATTGGCCATTAAAAAAGAAAATCTTGGCCCTATCATCATTTCTATCAGGACTTAATTCCAAAGAATGTCAAAATGAATATGATGATGGTGACGATAGTAGATATTTATATAATACTTTCGCGTTTGCAGAGTACTTTACATATGTCTTCTCATTTGGTCCTGCCACTGATCCCTTTCTAGAAGTGGCTCCCAATTTGTAAAAAGAAAAAATATCTGAGTTTTCTTCCTACCTGTTGGTGAACATGGAGAAGTGTCTTTAATTTGCTAATCCTCAGATTCCTTATCTTTAATATGATTATAATAAGGATTGGCACATTTACCTCACAGGGTTAGGAGCCTCAAAGAAGATATTATGTAATGTACTTTGCAATCCTTGAAACATTATTTAAATCAATCAATCAGTAAGCATTTATTAAGTGCCTAATATATGCCAGGCACTATGCTAAGCTCAATTTGCTGGTGTGGGTGGTGGCATTTTTGGGTATTGCTATGTGAACTGGAACGCCAATGCCTTCAAAAGACTAATGATATTCCCTAGACAGAGGATGATAGAAAAACACAGGGTAAGTGTGTGCATACAGCAACATATAACTTGTAAGGAATTCTGGAACATAGAGTCAAACATTCAAAAGTGGCAGGATAGTGGCCTAGGGACTGAGATGGCAGGTGGACAGCCTAAGTGCTCCAATGTTCTATACTTTGTGTATCAGGAAAAATTAAGGAATGACTCCTATATTTTGGATGGAATCCCTGAAATGAACATTTGGTAGAGCAGGATGAACACATATAAATTTTTACTATTTGTACTCTTGTTGATATTTTACATTATGTATTACCTACCATATGAATAGAATAATATATACCTATTTGTGTCTCATGCTAACCATCTCTAGGAGAGGGGAGGTAGAAGAATAAAAACAAAAGAAAATTTACCTAACTTTATTATATATTTGAAAGGAAGAGTAAATTCTACATAGTAGATTTCAGTTTCATATGTAATCATCTTTTTATTATACTGTTATAGAAATGTTTTATTCCATCAATTAAAATTTAAAACCTTTTAAAGAAAAGTTATGCAATGTTTTTTAAAAAACAACTTTCCTGACAAAGTCTTCCATTCTTCTTGAGGAGGATACAATTACAGAGAGAAATAAAATCTGATAGGTTCTATGAAGGACCCAAGGGAGAGATCAAAAGTTTTTAGGAAAATCTGGGAGGGGAAACAGTGCTGTCAAGAAGGATCAACAATGCTTTCATGGAGGTAGTAGCTATTTATATGAGACAGAAACAAATAAGGATTTCAGAAGTTTAAGAAGAAGGAGTACATTCCAGGCAGGAGGCATTTCTTAAGCAGAAGTAATTATTAGGGTAAGGGACAAAATGCAAATTTCAGTGTAGTAATAGTCCAGTTTGACTGGAAAACCTAGTGCCCGTAGGGAGACAGTATGAGCCATAGCTGGAAAGGTGAATCACACGCAGAAAATAACTCTGGAATAAGCCATAGAGATATCTACAAATCCTTTGCTTGAAGATGATCAATGAGAAGCAATTGACTACCCCCTAAAACAGTGACTCCTACTTTTAGATATTGCTGATGTTTAGGGATTTTATTCTACTAAATCATTAAATACATAATTAATTAACAATGAACAGCATATAATAAATGTCTGTCAAATTGAATTTAGCCTTTTTGTAATAATTATTTGGGGACAGATACAGAGAATTTTTTTTTTTTAGTGTGCTCAGAATTAAATCCATGTTGATTTAAAAGGTCTTATCATTTATATTTATATTTTATTAAAAAACAAAATAATGTTGCTATTTTTTATTAGCAATAGGGATACAATACATGCATATGATGTATAACTAGTGATTGGGGAATGACTCCATGTGCTATTTTGTACTATTGTAAATGAATACTGTTTTGTCATATAAGTCACAAAAATACAAAGTTATAGAGAGATTTGTGTGAAGCTATGACACATGGAATTAAGAGGGGGGAAAAGGGGAAAACCACCTTTCAAATTGAATATAATTATATATTTTTCTATATACATTTATTTTCAAATATAAGAATAAGCAGTATGTGGCCTAATTGATGGAGAGCTTTGTCTGGATTAAAGGGAGTCTGAGTTCAAATTAAGTACCTTACAAGATGCATAAAATTGGAAAAACTGCTTCACCTCTATATGCTTCAGTCACTTCTCAACTAGGACTTATCTCTTAATCCATAGGCTTTGCATCTGGGTCTGAGAAAGGAGTTCTTAAAACAAGATTCTTCTTGGTGACAAAAATCTTAGATTTTTCTTGAATATTAAAACAAATACAGAAACTTATAACTACATAAAATAAAGGCAACAAATAAGTACGTGTACTGATGAATTTTAATAGAGGATAGATAACATATAGTTACAAATTATATTTTAATGGAATCCGTTAACCTCTGTGGTAGAAAGAGCTTTGGTGGTGACAAAGTACAAATAGGACCCGAACAAGAATGCTCTCTACAATGGCAACAATTAGTCTTCAAGTCTTTACTGGAAGATTTTCAGTGAGAGAATTATGTATCACCCCAATGGTATGTAAATAAGTTCATTTTTTCAGGGTTTTTAAGAAAAAAAAATATTTTGTATAGTGTTGGTTTTATTTGAGAACTATAACAACAAATAACAACAATAAAACATTTGGTTTGTAAAATACAACAAAAATGCTGAGCTCAGAGCAGAACCTCTAAAGCCCAAGATCTAAGTGTACAATCTAAAAGGCCAAAATGAGTGACATCTACATGAGCTGATGGAAAAATATGTCAATGAGAAAGCATCATTTTTAATGGATAAATGAATAAATAAGGTTCAGGTGAGAAAGCACATTCCAAAGAAGACTTATTTTCCCGAACTTTTCCTCCAGTGTGTTTTAAGGTCTTTGAAAAGCAGGATTGTTTTTCATCTTTTCAAAATCCCAGTGGCTCCAGTAGTCTGCCACCTAGTAGTTCTTGGAATCATAGGATAGTATATGAGATGACTACACTAAAGTCTTTCATTTTGAAGATGAGGAAACTGAGGTCCGGAGAAGTTCTGTGGCTTGCCCAAAGTCACTCAGCTAATAAGTGTCTGAAATATTACCTCAAACTTACTCTTCCTGACTCAAAATCCAGACCTATAATTCATATTTTAAATTTATTAAACTGAAAACAAGAACTAGAATTTTAAAATGAGAACACTTAGAGGTCCAGTGATACAAGACACAGAAAATCAATAATATTTATTGCCTTCACATTCCTAGGTAGAACCTAGAATGGCCATCTTTCCACTATTAGAGATGACTACAATATGTGTAGCATATTTCATTTCATTTCAAATACTAATTTTGAATGAGACTCTCTATCATCTAAAATAAGGCATGTGACTACAGATTTGATTTTTAGAAGTACAGCCTCCCAGAATATTTCAGTCGCAATGTGTTCCTGTGCATTAGTCATTTATGAAGATGGATACACAATGATGGAACACACATCAACTTATAATAAGCTAGAGATACAATTTCATACTGAGACTGGATCCATGAGGATTGAAACCATCTTAATGAAAAAAGGCTTTACATATTTTTCTGCAATAAATAATAAACAAACCAGAATTGATTATTGCTTACTACTCAGGAGAGAAATCTGGAAGATAGAAAAATGCAATATTCATTCAATAGATTTATCAGATCTATCCAATTCTATTCAATCTGGGGTTGACAAATATATGTGAATCAAGATGTTAGTCAATAAGTAATTACTTAATTGTTAAGAAGGATTTCAGCAATTAAAAAGAAAATTGAAGTTGTTTTCTTTTTTTAAAGTAATGCTAATGACATTTCCAAAAGCAATTTATAAAAATGCAATAGTATTGTATTATTGGTTATGATGATCATATATTTGGAACTAAAAGGAACTTTAGAGGTCATCAGGTTTAAACTTATCATTTTACAGATGAGGAAACTGTGGGTCACAGATGTTAATTTTCTTGTCCAAGGTCACACTGATAATAAAAGAGAGACATTACTTACACTCAAATTCTCTGAATCCAAACCTAGAGGGTTTTTTTCTACCATGGTTACACTTTCATCATAATTACATAATTATTCTAATCAAACTGCTTTCATAATAATATGGAGAGATAAAATGTGGAAATATGAAAAAAAAATTCCAAAAAAAGGAATCAGAATCTCAGACGAAATATAGAGATAGAATTGATGAACACAAGATACCATGCCCAAACAGACAAAATATATTTATATTTTAAAATGTAAAGCAAGAGTAAACACATGAATTTTTTTTAAGTTATTTTCCCTGAAGTCACAAAACCCTGTTAAGACTAACATGAAAAAGTAGGGGAAAAACATATTCATTAATTTTCCATCTCTAATATTATAGAGAGCCTTCTAGAAAGAGTAAAGTAACAATAGATAAGATAACATATTCATAATTCCACCACTGTAGTAATTCCAAATGTGAACATAGTAATCCCATTCATCGAGGAGTCAGACTTTAGCAGAGATTTTAAAAAGTGAAATTTAAAAAGATTTCATGTATACTGAAGTGTGCAGAACCAAGAGAAAATTGTGCAGAAACATCAATACTGTTTGAAGAACTCTGAATGACAACTATTCTCAACAATAAAATGATCCAAGACAATCCCAAAGGATTCATGATGAAACATACAATCCACCTCCAAAGAAAGAACTGATATTGATGGAACACAAACTGAAGAATGCTATTTTTCACTTCCTTTCATTTTTTTTCCTTTTATTCAAGTTTTCTTGTACAAAGTGACTACTATGATAATGTTTTCCATAATCCTATGTGCATAACCCACATCTGCTTGCTCACCACCACGGGGAGGGGTGGGGGAAAGGGAAGGAGGGATAAAAATTGGAACCCAAAACTATAAATAAAAATATCTATTACTTTAAAAAATAAAATTAGTGTTGAACAAAAAAAATAGAAAGAAGGGCAAAGGAATTGGTATTACAACCAAGAATCACCTACCCAGTAAACCTCAGTATAAACTTTCAGAGGAAAAAATGGGACTTTAATGAAAAAGAAGAATTTCAGATATTTGTGATGAAAAGACCTGAACTGAATGGCAAATTTGACTTTCAAATACAAGACCCTAGAGAACCATAAAAAAATTAGAGCTGGAGGACATACCTGGGGTCATACAATGGGAGACAGTCTTGTGTCTGAGGCCAGGTTTTGACTGGGATCATCCTGGGTCATGGGGTGATGATTTGTCCACTGTGTCACTTAGCTAGATGATAACATCTTTAGGGTTAAATTGAGGGGTGAAGGGAATTCACTGGGGGAGGGGGAAGGGCAGAAGTGAAATCCTGCATGAAAGTAACTGGAAAAGGCTTATGGAGTGGGGGAAGAGATAGGAGAGGAGCAGGGCAGTAAAGGAATTTGACACTCATCAGAAAAGGCTGAAAGATCTTAAACTCATCAGAGCTGCCTCAAGGAGGGAACAACAGACACACCCAACTAGGTGGAGTAATCAATTTAATCTGTGCAGTAAATGAGCCTAACACTCATCAGAATTGGCTCAAAGACATCAATATCATTAGAATTGTCTCAAGGAGGGAACAATGTGCACACTCAATTGGGTGGAGTAATCTCTCTAACCCTGCAGGAAAATAGGAGGGGAAGGGGATAAAGAGAGAGGGGCAAAAGATAGAAGGGCAGATTGAGGGAGAGGATAGACAGAAGTAAAACCCTTTTGAAGAATGATAGGATGAAATAAGAGGGATAATAGAATAAATATTATGGGAAAGGGAATAAGATGGAAGGGAAACAATTAACAATAGTAATCATAAAAAAGAGAAAAGGGGGAGAAATTGTACAAAAAATATTTATAGCAACTCTTCGTGGAGGCTAAGAATTGAGAATCAAGGGAATGTCCATCAATTGAGGAATGATGGAAAAAGCTGTGCTATATGATTGTGGTAGAATGGTCTAGTGCTATAGGAAATGACAAACAGGATGATCCCTGAAAAACTGGAAAGACTAATGAACATTGATGTATAGTGAAGTGATCAGAGATGTGAGAACATTGTGCTTAGTGACAGCAGTATTGTTCAATGAGCAATTGTGAATGACTTAACTACTCTAAGCAACACAATGATCCAAGACAATCCCAAGACACTAATGAGGAAGCTTACTATGCACCTCCATAGAAAGAACTCAAGAAAAGAACACTTGTGGATGGTACATATATAACCTGGCTGCAATCTTGTGGAGGGGGGTGGAAAGGGAAGGTAGGAGGGAGGGAGGGAGAAACATTTGAAACTCTAAATTTTATGAAAATGAATGTTGAAAACTACCCTTGCATGTAACTGGAAAAAATAAAATAAATGTTTTTTTGCTGGGAAAAAATAGAAAGGAGAAAACAAGGCTAGCAAAAAGGGAAAAGGAAAGGAAAAAAGGAGTAATATAAAAGGAAGAAAGGAAGGAGGAAAGAAAAGCATCGTGCTAAGTGCTTTTAAAATATGATCTCATTTGATCCTCACGAGGACCATGCAAAGAAGGTGCTGTTATTTTCACTATTTTACAGTTGAAGAATACGAAGCAGAATGTAAGTGACTTGACCAGGTTCACAAACCTAGTAATTCTCTGAGGCGAATGGGTCAGTTGTTCCTAACACCAGACCCAGAACTATAGCTGCTCTGCCAGCTGCTTGCCCTAGTAATAGTGATACTGATGATAGAAAACAATTAACAGATGGAACTTTACTAGAGAATCAGTGTTTGAAAATCTAGCTTCGAGGCAAAGGAATTGGGATTATAACCAAGAATCATGAATCCAGCAAAACTGTGTTTAATCTTTCAGAGGAAAAAAAAGGACTTCAATTAGAAAGAGGACTTTCAGGCATTTGTCATGAAAAGACCTGAACTGAATGGAAAATTTGACTTTCAAATCCAAGACCATAGAGAACCATAAAATGTTGGAGTTAGGTGACATGCCTGGAGTTGGGGAATGGCTGGGTGTCTTGTGTCCAAGGACTGATTGGGGCTGTGTTCCTCCTGGATCCAGAGTGGAATCTTTGTTCACTGTGTCACTTATCTACCCCATGATGACATCTTTAGGGTAAAATTGAGGGGTGATAGGAATGCACTGGGGGAGGGGGAAGGGCAGAGGTAGCATAGTGTAAAATCCCATATGAAAGAAACAAGGAAGTTTTTATGGAGTGGGGGAAGAGATAGGAGAGGAGCAAGGCAGGAAATGAACTTTACTCTCATCAGAATGGGCTCAAAGACCTTAATCTCATCAGAGTTGGCTCAAAGAATTATTAAAGCACACACCCAATTGGGTGGAGTAATCTATTTAAACTGGGCAGGAAATGAGACAAATACTCATCAGAATTGACTCAAAGACATTAACCTCATCAAAATTGGCTAAAGGAGGTAATAATATATACTCTCAATTGGGTGAAATAATCTATCTAACCCTGTAGGAAAATAGGAGGGGAATGGGATTAAGAGGGAAGGTAAAAGAAGTGAGGGCAGACTAGGGGAGGGGATAGTCAGAAGCAAATACCTTTTGAAGAGAGATAGGGTGAAAGAAGATAGATAATAGAGTACATATCATGGAGAAGGAAATAGGATGGAGGGAAACAGTTAAAAATAGTAATTGTTAAAAAAAGAGAAAATGGGGAAAATTGTATAAAAATATTTATAGCAACTCTTTTTGGTGGCTAAGAATTGGAAATCAAAGGAATGTCCATCAATTGGGAAATGACTGAAGAAGCTGTGGTATGTGATTTTAATGGTATGTTATTATGCTCTGAGAAGTGACCTGCAGCATAATTTAAGAGAAACCTTGACAGACTTATATGAACTGATGTATAGTGAAGTGAGCCAAACTGGGAAGAAACTGTGTACAGTGACAGCAGTATTTTTCTATGAGCAATTGTGAATGACTTGACTACTCTCAGCAATGCAATGATCCAAGATAATCCAAAGGTGGGCAGGTAGGTGGTTCAGTGAATAAAGCACTGGCCCTAAATTCAGGAGGACCTCAGGTCAAATACAGACTCAGACACTTGATACTTACTACCTGTGTAACCCTGGGCAAGTCACTTAACCCTTATTGCCCCCAAAAAAGCAAACAAAAAACAAAACAAAAAACAAACATACAAACAAAACCAAGATAATTCCAAGGGACTAATGATGAAGCATGGTATCCACTCCCAGAGAAAGAACTGATATTGACTGAATAAAGTCTAAAAAAAAAAGAAAAAGAAGCTTCTGTGGAGTGTCCATATATAACCTATTTCAGATTGGTTCCTGTCTTGTGGAGGGAGGAGGAAAGGGAAGAAGAAATTTTTGAACTCTACATCTTATGAAAATGGATGTTGAAAACTAAAAACAAAAACAAAAACAAAAAGAAAAGAAAATCTAGCTTCTAGTGTCCTATATAGCATATACTTATCTGCTAACATGAGTAAGTAGCTTACCCTCTTGGTGCTCTTTTAAGACTATAATTTAAGGTCAAGAATATCAAAGGAACTAATGAAAAGTGGAGAGAGGGGGCAGCTGGGTGGCACAGTGGTTAAAGCTCTGGCCCTGGATTCAGTACTACCTGAATTCAAAGAAGGCCTCAGACACTTGACACTTACTAGCTGTGTGACTCTGGGCAAGTCACTTAACCCCCATTACCCCACAAAAATAAATGGACAGGAGGGTGGGTTAGCTGTAACAAATCTAAAACTATACTATAAAGCAGCAGTCAGCAAAAATATTTTGTACAGACTAAAAAATAGCATGATGAATCAGTGAAATAGGTTAGGCACAGGAGATAGTAGTAAAATACTATAGTAATGTACTGTTTGATAAACCCAAAGACTACAGCTTCTGGGATAAGAACTAACTATTTGACAAAAACTTATAGGAAAACTGGAAGATAGAAATGAAAGAAACTAGGCAAACTAAGACCAACATATTATGCCATGTACCAAAATAAGGTCAAAATAAGCATATGCTTTAGATATAAAGGGTGATATCATAGGCAAATTAGGAGAGAAAAGAATAGTTTATCTTTCAGATCTGTGGGGAAGAGAAGAATCTATGACCAAACAAGATAGAGAAAAAATCATGAAATTCAAAGTGGATCATTTTGATTACATTAAATTAAAAAGGTTTTGTACAAACAGAAGCAATGCAGTTAAAATTAGAAAGAAATCAGAAAGCTGGGATACTATTTTTGCAGCCAGTGTTTCTGATAAAGGCCTCATATCTAAAATATTTAGAGAACTGAATCAATTTCATAAGAATACAAGTCATTCCCCAGTTGAGTAATGGTCCAAAGATATAAACAGCCAGTTTTCAGATGAAGAAATTAAAGCTATCTATAGTCATGTGAAAAACTGTTTTCAATCACTATTTATTAGAGAAATGGAAAATAAAACAACTCTGAGGTACCACCTCACACCTATCATATTGGCTAATATGAAAAAATGAAAAATAATTAATATTGGAGAAAATGTAGAAAAAATTGGAACACTAATGCATTGTTGGTGGAGTTGTGAACTGATCCAATCATTCTGGAGAGCAATTTGGAACTATGTCCAAAAGGCTATTGGACTGTGCATACCCTTTGACCCTACTAGGTCTCTATTTCTTTTTTTTGTTTGTTTATTTGTTTTTGTTTTATGTTTTTTTGGTTTTTTTTACATATAAGGTACTTTTTTTTTCTGTTACATGTAAAGATAGTTCTCAACTTTTGTTTAGAGAAGCTTTAAAATTTCAGATTTTTCTCCCTCCCTCCCCTCCCTTCCCCCTCCCCTAGACAGCAGGTAATCTGATATAGGTTTTATCTATATATCTATATACGTATACATATATATAGATATATATACACACACACATATATATATATACACACACATATATATATACACATAATAACATTAATCCTATTTCTGCATTAGTCCTGTTATAAGAGAAAAAATCAGAGAAATGATGAAAAACCTCAAAATAGAAAAAAAAAACAGCACCAAAAACAAAAGAAATAGTATGATTCATTCAGCATCTATACTCCACAGTTCTTTTTTTTTTCTTTTTCTTGGATTTGGAGATCCTCTTCTATCATGAGTTCCCTGGAACTCTTCTGTACCATTGCATTGGTGAGAAGAATATAGTCCATCACAGTAGATCAACCCTCAATGTTAATGATACTGTGTACAATGTTCTTCTGGTTCTGCTCATCTCACTCATCATCAGGACATGAAAGACGCTCCAGGTTTCTCTGAACTCCTCCTGCTCATCATTTCTTACAGCACAATAGTATTCCATTGTATTCATGTACCACAAATTGTCCAGCTATTCCCAATTGATAGGTACCCCCTCAATTTCCAATTCCTTGCTACCACATAAAGAGCAGCTATAAATATTTTTGTACATGTGGGTCCCTATCCCATTTCCATGATTTCTTTGGGAAAAAGACCTAAAAGTGGTATTGCTAGGTCAAGGGGTATGCACAGCTTTAGCACCCCTTGGGCATAATTCCAAAATGCTGTCCAGAATGGTTGGATCAGTTCACAGCTCCACCAACAATGAATTAGTGTTCCAATGTTCCCACAGCTTCTCCAACATTTATTATTTTCCTTTTTTGTCATTTTAGCCAATCTGATAGGTGTCAGGTGGTACCTCAGAGTTGTTTTAATTTGCATCTCCCTAATCATTAGAGATTTAGAGCATTTTTTCATATGGGAATAGATAGCTTTCGTTTCTTCATCAGAAAACTGCCTGTTCATATCCTTTGACCATTTCTCAATAGGGGAATGACTTGGATTCTTATAAATTTGATTTAATTCCCTATGTATTTTAGAGATGAGGCCTTTATCAGAAGCACTGGCCTCAAAAATTGTTTCGCAGCTTTCTGCCTCCCTTCTAATTTTGGATGCATTCCTTCTGTTTGTACAGAAATTTTTTAATTTAATGTAATCAAAATCATCCATTTTGCATTTTATAATATACTCTATCTCTTCTTTGGTCCTAAACTGTTTTCCTTTCCAAAGATCTGATAGGTAGACTATTCCTTTCTCTCCTAATTTACCTATGGTATCACCTCTTATGTCTAAATCATGTATCCATTTTGACCTTATTTTAGTATAAGGTGTAAGATGTTGGTTTATGCCTAATTTCTGCCATATTGTCTTCCACTTTTCCCAGCAGTTTTTGTCAAATACTGAGTTCATATCCCAGAAGCTAGAGTCTTTGGGTTTATCAAACACTACATTACTAGTGTCATTTACTACTGCATTTCCTGAGCCTAGCCTATTCCATTGATCTACCACTCTATTTGTCAGCCAGTACCAGATAGTTTTGGTGACTGCCACTTTAGAGTAGAGCTCCAGGTTTGGTACCACTAACCCACCTTGTGAATGTTTTTTTTTTCATTATTTCCCTGGATATTCTTGATTTTTTTCTTTTTCCAGATGAATTTTGTGATTATTTTTTCTAGCTCTATAAAATAATTTTTAGGTAGTCTGATTGGTATGGCACTGAATAAGTAAATTAATTTAGGCAATATTGTCATTTTTACTATATTAGCTCTGCCTATCCATGAGCAATGGATATCTTATCAATTATTTAGAACTGATTTGATTTGTGTGAAGAGTGTTTGGTAGTTGTGTTCATAGAGTTCCTGGGTTTGTCTTGGCAAGTAGACTCACAAGTATTTTATATTATCTACCATTACTTTAAATGGAATTTCTCTTTCTATCTCTTGCTGCTGGAAGTTGTTGGTCATGTATAGAAATGCTGATGATTTATGTGGATTTATTTTATATCCTGCTACTTTGCTAAAGTTGTTAATTGTTTCAAGTAAGTTTTGAGTTGATTCTCTAGGATTCTTTAAGTATAGCATGATATCATCTGCAAAGAGAGATAGTTTTGTTTCCTCCTTGCCTATTCTAATTCCTTTAATTCCTTTCTCTTCTCTGATTGCTAAAGCTAACATTTCTAGTACAATATTAAATAATAGGGGTGATACTGGACATCCCTGTTTCACCCCTGATCTTATTGGGAAGTCCTCTAATTTATCTCCATTGCATATAATACCTGCTGATAGCTTTAGGTAGATTCTATTTATTATTTTAAGGAAAGCTCCACCTATTCCTAAAATCTCCAGTGTTTTTATTAGGAATGGGTATTGTATTTTTTCAAAAGCTTTCTCTGCATCTATTGAGATAATCATATGATTTTGGTTGGTTTTCTTATTGATGTGGTGGATTATGTTAATAGTTTTCCTAATGTTGAACCAGCCCTGCATTCCTGCTATAAATCCCACCTGTTCATAGTGTA
Source organism: Dromiciops gliroides (assembly GCF_019393635.1). Lineage (NCBI taxonomy): Eukaryota > Metazoa > Chordata > Mammalia > Microbiotheria > Microbiotheriidae > Dromiciops > Dromiciops gliroides. The sequence continues at coordinate 5,697,520 of NC_057864.1, forward strand.
TTATCCTGGAGATCACTTGCTGTAATCTCCTTGCTAATATCTTATTTAAGATTTTAGCATTAATATTCATTAGGGAAATTGGTCTATAATTTTCTTTCTCTGTTTTTGCTTTGCCTGATTTTGGTATCACCACCACATCTGTGTCATAAAATGAATTTGGTAGAATTCCTTCTTCACCTATTTTTCCAAATAATTTGTACAATATTGGAATTAATTGTTCTTTAAATATTTGGTAAAATTCACCCATAAACCCATCTGGCCCTGGGGACTTTTTCTTAGGGAGTTCATTAATAGCTTGTTCAATTTCTTTTTCTAATATGGGTTAACTTAAGGACTTTATTTCCTCTTCAGTTAACCTGGGCAATTTGTGTTTTTGTAAATATTCATCCATTTTATTTAGATTGTCAAATTTATTGGCATACAGTTGGACAAAATAATTCCTAATTATTGCTTTAATTTCCACTTCGTTGGTGGTAACATCACCTTTTTCATTTTTGATACTGGTAATTTGGTTTTCTTCTTTCTTTTTTTTAAATTAAATTAACCAATATTTTATCTATTTTATTGGTTTTTTCATAAAACCAGCTCTTAGCTTTATTGATTAATTTTATAGTTTTTTTGCTTTCAATCATTAATTTCTCCTTTGATTTTCAGAATCTCTAATTTAGTATCTAATTGGGGATTTCTAATTTGTTCTTTTTCTAGCTTTTTAAGTTGCATGCCCAATTCATTAATCTCCTCTTTCTCTTTTTTATTCATGTAAGCATTTAGAGCTGTAAATTTTCCCCTATTCACTGCTTTGGCTGCATCCCATAGATTTTGGTATGTTGTGTCATTATTGTCATTCTCTTGGATATAGTTATCAATTGTTTCTATGATTTGTTGTTTGTCCCATTCATTCTTTAGAATGAAATCATTTAGTTTCCAATTGATTTTCATTCTACTTTTTCCTGGCTCTTTCTTACATGTAATTTTTATTGCATCATGATCTGAGAAGGATGCGTTTACTATTTCTGCCTTTCTACATTTGACTGTGATGTTTTTGTGCCCTAATACATGGTCAATTTTTGAAAATGTGCCATGTACTGCTGAGAAAAAAGGTATATTCCTTTCTATCCCCATTCAATTGTCTCCAGACATCTATCATGTCTAAGTTGTCTAGTAATCTGTTCACCTCTTTCACTTCTTTCTTATTTACTTTTGGGCTAGATTTATCTAATTCTGAGAGGGGGAGATTCAGATCCCCCACTTGTATAGTATTACTGTCTAATTCCTCTTGTAACTCATTTAACTTCTCCTCTAAGAACTTGGATGCTGTACCACTTGGTGCATACATATTTAATATTGATATTACTTCATTATCTATAGTACCTTTAAGCAAGATATAACTTCCTTCCTTATCTCTTTTAATGAGATCTATTTTTGCCTGCACTTTGTCTGAGATAAGGATTGCTACCCCTGCTTTTTTACTTTAGCTGAGGCATAATATATTATGCTCCAGCCTTTTACCTTTACTCTGTGTGTATCTCTCTGCTTCAAATGTGTTTCTTGTAAACAGCATATTGTAGGATTCTGGTTTTTAATCCACTGTACAATTTGCTGCTGCTTTATAGCAGATTTTATGCCATTCACATTCACAGTTATTATTACTGACTGTCTATTCCCCTCCCTTCTATTTACCCCCTTTGTACCTTTTCCCCCTTCTTTCACCCTATTCCTCTTCAGCACTGTTTTACTTCTTACTCCTGCCTCCCCCAATCTGCCCTCCCTTTTTATCACCCCCTTCTCTTATCTTTACCTTTTTCTCCCTTGCTTTTGTCCTTCCTTCTATCAGTCCCCCCTTTTCCCTTCCCCTTTTGCTTCCCTAAAGAATGTGTTAAATTTCTTTATCCCAATGAATGTATATGTTATTCCCTCTTTGAATCAAATCTAATGAGAATAGGGTTGAAACAATGTTCACCCCTCCTTTCTTTCCCTCCATTGTAATAGTTTTTTTTTCCACCTCTTCATATGATATAATTCATCCCATTCTACCTCCCTTTTCCTCTCCTCCCCATAGACTCCCTTTTTAACCCCTCAATTCCTTTTTGTATCATCACATCAAAGACAATTTATATTTATACCCTCTGTGTAAAGTCCTTCTCTCTGCCCAAATACATTTACAGTTCTTAAAAGTTATGAGTATTATCTTCCTGTGTAGAGATATAAACAGTTTAACATAATAGGGTAACTTTTTTTTTCCCCTCTGTTTACCTTTTTAAACTTCTCTTGAGTCTTGTATTTTGAGATCGAATTTTCTATTCAGTTCTGTTCTTTTCACCAGGAAAGATTGAAAGTCCCCAATGCCATTAAATGTCCATCTTTTCCCCTGAAAGAAAATGCACATTTTTGCTGGGTAATAGATTCTTGGCTGCAATCCAAGCTCCTTTGCCTTCTGGAATATCATATTCCAAGCCTTGCAGTCCTTTAATGTTGAAGCTGCCAGGTCCTGAGCAATCCTGACTGTGGCTCCATGATATTTAAATTGCTTCTTTCTGGCTGCTTGGAGTATTTTCTCCTTCACCTGATAATTCTGGAATTTGGCTACAATATTCCTTGGAGTTTTCCTTTTGGGTCTCTTTCAGGAGGTGATCGGTGGAGTCTTTCAATGATGATTTTATCCTCTGATTCTATGATATCAGGGCAGTTCTCCTTAATAATTTCCTGGAATATGGTGTCTAGATTCTTTTTCTGGTCATGGCTTTCAGGCAGTCCAATGATTCTCAAATTGTCTCTCCATGATCTGTTTTCCAGATCAGTTGTCTTTCCAATGAGGTATTTCACATTTTCTTCTATTTCTTTATTCTTTTGATTCTGCTTGACTGATTCCTGGTGTCTCATGGATTCCTTATCTTACAAGTTTCCAATTTTAATTTTTAAGGCATTCTTTTCTTCAGTGAGATTATGTACCTTTTTTTCCATTTGGCCAAGTGAATTTTTTAAGGCAGTGTTTTTTTTTTTTTTTTATTGCGATTATGCACCTTTTTTTCCATTTGGCCAGATGAATTTTTTAAGGTATTATTTTCTTCAGTGAGATTATGCACCTTTTTTTCCATTTGGCCAAATGAATTTTTTAAGGCTTTGTTTTCTTCAGTGAAATTATGTGCTTCCTTTCCCAAGCTGCTGATTCTTTTTTCATATTTTTCTTGTTTTGCTTTCATTTTTCTCCCCATTTTTTCTTCTCCCTCTCTCAACTGATTTTTAAAATCCTTTTTGAGCTCTTCCAGGAAGGCTTTTTGTTCTTGAGACCAATTTACCTTTCCTCATGAGACTTCAGATGTAGGCAATTTGAGGCTATTGTCCTCATCTGAGTTTGTGTTGGCTTCTTCCCTATTGATACAGAACCTCTCAATGGAGAGGGCTCTTTTTGCTTCTTACTCATTATTGCAGCTTATTTATTTTTTAAGTTGAGGTCTGCTCTGGGGGCACCAGGGTCCCTGTTTTGGGCTTCTTGTGCAGGGGTATAGGTGATGTGTGACCGGCTTTTTACTCTGAGGCCTTTATGGTGCGTGGAGATCCCCCACCCTGCATTTCCTGTCTGAGTGCGTGGCTAGCCAGGCGCCCAATCCCGGCACCCGTTCCCATCTGACCCGTTCGTGGCCCTCCCGGCCAGTGCAGGTAGGTTTTTCCACTGTCCTTCTTGGCCACCAGATTTTTGAACCAGGTTCCAGGGGCCTCAGTTGTTCACCTGTGGCCCGCAGCTTCTGCTGACTTGCCCCAACCCCCTCGGCGCTGGGTTGCTGCCCTGCGCTGGGCCTCCCTTTTGCCCGAGTCAGATCGACCTTTTCCTGAAGTCTTCTAAATTATCTTTGGTTGGAGGACTGTGTCTGTCTGTCACTTTGCAGGTTCTTTAGTTTCAGAATCTGTCCAGAGGCTTGATTTAATGTTCTTTTTGAGGGAACAGAAGGAGAGCTCAGGCAGCTTGCTGCTTCCTCTCTGCCATCTTGGCTCTGCTTCTCCTAGGTCTCTATTTCAAATAGATCAGAAAAAGGGGAAAAAGGGCTCTCATGTACAAATATGTTAGTAGCAGCTCTTTTCGTGGTGGCAAAGAATTGGAAATCTAGGGGATGTTCAGAAATTTGGGAATGGCTGAACACGTTTTTCATTATATGAATGTAATGGAATACTATTATACTTTAAGAAATGATGAGCAGGCAGATTACAGGAAAAAAAAAAAAACCTGCAAAGACTTAATTGACCTGATGATGAATGAAATGAGCAGAATTAGGAGAACATTCTACACAGTAACAGGAACATTGTATTATGATCAGCTGTCATAGACAACTCTTCTTAGTACAATGATCCAAGACAATTCCAAAGGACTCATGATGGAAAATGCTGTCCACATCCAGAAAAAGAACTGTGGAATCTGCATGCAGATTAAGCCATACAATTTTTAAATTTTGTGTTGCCTTTTTTTCCCTTTTCTGAGGTTTTTCCCTTTTGTTCTGATTTTTCTTTCACAAGATGACTAGTTCAGAAATATGTTAATATGATTGCACATATATAACCTATATCAGATTGCTTGCCATTTTGGGGAGGGAGGCAGGAGGTGAGGGAGGGAGGGAGGGAGAAAAATTTGGAACTCAAAATCTTACAAAAGTTGAAAACTATCTGTACATGCACCTGAAAAAATACAATTAAGATTGAATATATATGTTTTTTAAAAAAGACTGTAAGTAATAGCAAATGTTTCTGGTTGACATTTTTTAAGGAAGTTGCAGACTCTCAGAATTTGAGATCTGAGACGGATTCCAGTGTCAATCTTATTCAACCTGTTTACAAAATGAATACCCCCTGGAGCATAATGGACAAGTGGTTTTCCAACCTCTGTTTTAAGACCTGTAAGGATAAGGAACCCATTGCCTCCCAAGGCATCCTGTTCCATTTTTATTTGAAAACTTTTCTACTATGATAAAATCACAAGCTTACAATACTAGTGGCAATATTACTTATGCTAAACAATGTATGTCATATATAGTAATGAAATACTACATTATGGGGGAAATAGATTTTAAATGCTTGTGGTTATCCCCAAAAGACCAAGGCAATAGGAACTTTGACCTTGCCTCATGTTCTTTCATCATCTCTGACAACCTATTCGTCTTTGTTGTTCTCTTCTCTCTCAGTATGGAGAAAGCATTATAACTTGTATTACACTTTGTGATCTTCCTCTCTCTCTCTCTAACTTCTGGGTTACATTTTTGGGTATATCTTCATTTGATTAAAAATCATAAAAGAGTGAGGCAATGTTAATTGCTAGTATCTACTTTTAAACTCTTAAATTCAACTTTTGCCCTCCTGATTCTCATATATTCAATACTTCCCAAAGTAATCTTAAATTTTAGGGAGTGAGAAAAATTATAAAAAGAGAGAGAAAACATAGGTGCTGGTATAATTTGTTTTGTCATTGATAGCTGTGTAATTTTGACTACCTCACTGCCTTTTGTTCAATAGACACCTCTTTTTGCTGAATGAAGAAGAACTTGAACACTAATGAAAGAGGTATCATTTTTCACAGACTTACTCTAGCATGGTGTTGTAAAAATTGATTGAATTTGGAATAGTGGACTTGGGTTCAAATCTCAGCTCTCCTAATTAACTGCCTGAGTGACCTTGTTAAGATACTTTATCTATCTATCTATCTATCTATCTATCTATCTATCTATCTATCTGTCTGTCTGTCTGTCTGTCTGTCTGTCTGTCTGTCTGTCTGTCTATCTATCTATCTATCTAAAAGATTTCTTGCCCATTCATTTATTTTTAAGTATTGCTGACAGGTAGTTCTTTCAAACATCAATGTGCACACACATGAACACACTATTTTAACCTCAAAATGTCATTTTTACAATTAGAAAAATAAATGTATGGCAAAAAAAGACCCAAGTAGTTACATGTGCACACTGTAAAGGCCTACCTACAATTAATTACCTTTCAGTTTAGCATTGAGTAGATGCCACATTGCCATTGCAACATAGGTCTAATCAATTTACATTTGAAACAATTGCACAGAAGCAGAAGTCATGTTCTTCATCCATATAAACAAAACATAGAGATAAAAGCTACTCAAGACAAAAAGAAGATTGTTAAACATCTCACATCTGTGCTTCTAAATAAAGCTAGACCCCAGAAAACAAACTATGTGCATGGTAAATTATGATAAAAGGCTTAAAATACAATAAACTCTTTTATAAAGTTAAGTCTTTTTCTTTTTGTAAATCCACCAAAGTCAAGACACTTAATATATATATATTGGTGAGGCAATTGGGGTTAAGTGACTTGCCCAGGGTCACACAGCTAGTAAGTGTTAAGTGTCTGAGGCTGAATTTGAACTCATGTCCTCCTGACTCCAGGGCTGTTTCTCTTTCCACTGCACCACCTAGCTGCCCCGACACTTAATATTGATATTAATATTAAGTTAATATCACTGAACCTCGGTGTTCTCATCGTAAAAATGGCACTAGGTGACTTTTGTGATCCGTTGTGTCTCTAGTTCCACAAAACTCTTCCCTGTTGTAACAAACTGACATAGATTTCTCCAAAACAACACCACCAAAACCTAGAGACATGACATTTTAAGGAGAAAAGGAATCTTGAAATTCCATATTCTAGAGTAAAAATCACAGGCAGGAGTTGAGGAATGATGTGTATAAATGCAATATTTAACACAGACTATCTGTCCTTTCCATCCCTACTGAATTGGACCTAATTTTGAAGCATTTTTATTTTGAAGGAAACTGCCAGGTTACCCATTGTAGCTGATATTCAAAGCTGAATCTGAGCAGGAAGAAGAAAAGCTGAGGGAAGTCTGGAAAAGGAGGATAACTGGTACTGCACCATTACCAAACACATCTTCAAACATGGGGCAAAAGCTCTAAGAAAAATGTTCAGAGTTGAAGACAGGAAGAACTCAGTCACCATTATTTAAACCTCAGACTCACTGCTATGGAAATAGAAAAATGTAGTTTAGATGCAAGAGCATTAGGAGGGCACCAAGACATGTAAATAATATCCTTCAAATTTGACTTATAGACACCCTCCATTCTGATGTGGGGGAAAAGCTCACAGTGACCAGACTAGTCATTGAAAAGATGTTGTACTAAGCCCATGGGGGCAAATTCAATTCTCATTTCCATTGAAATCACTCTGATACAAGTTGTTAATTAACTTTTTGTCTCCAGGGACCACTATCAATCTACTTTTCCTAAGAGCAACCATGTTTGTTTCTCCATGATGTTTGCTTAACTATGCCAACATTTGTAGAAGCAAACTTATAAGAGAAGAACACTATTCCAGTCAGTTTTTTTTTTCTCTTTGTTTCTCCAGTTCTCAAGGAATTAAGAAAACTTGTCACTCTACTTTGGAAGACATTAACGTAAAAAAAATATATATTTTTTGCATATCTACATTACTGTTATCTCTTACATTGATTATGGTTAGTAGTTAACATTTGCAAAGTGTGCTTTTTAAATAATGGATAATTCATATGTTTTATCTATGAAGATATTGAGGGTTAGAAGAGACGTTCTGAACCAGTATCAACTAATTTATCATGGAGATTTTCTTTTATTTTCCTGGAAACCAAATTCATTGTAACTAATGCAAAGTATTGGCATGATAAGTTAAGGAATCAGACTCTTCAAATAATCCATCAAAAATATGACAAATGAAAATGGTAAAAAGAAAGAAAATGGCAAAAAGATTTAGACAGGGAAATAAAATTAGGGGAAGAAAGTAAAATAACAAAACAAAGCAATAGATGGAAGGCTTTAAACAATATTATGGAGCAATCAAATCAGCTGAAACAACAAGGGGTAGAAATGATAGGATGTATACTCCTTTATAAGGGATTTTTTCAGGCTTTTAGGATAAGTATGTAAGACTTTTTCAGATTTTTCTTTGTATCTCTATTATATGCATCATGCCTCTCGTATACTGTGTTGCCAATTAATAGATATATGTTGATTGATTAAAATAAGCATCTAGGCTACTCACTAAAAAAGAGATACTTCTTAGTAACAAAATATCTTGTATTTTTCTAGTTTTTAGAAATCTATAAAATCAGTTAACCTATCAGAATCAATGTTGTTTTTAATAACTTCATTTGACTTCTGAAAAGAGAAAAAAAATAACGGGAATTATGAACCAAGTCTACCAGGAATGTAGGAGGTTACATTAAAATAGATGCACAAGTGTTTTGTTTTTTTTTTCACATAAATATCCTGAAGACTGGGGGGGAGGGCAGAGCCAAGATGGAGGAGAAAAGTCAGTAAGCTATCTGAGCTCTCCCAAATTTCCCTTAAAAACAACATTAATTCAAGCCTCTAAACAGATACTGAAACTACAGAACCTACAAGAAGACAGAGGATCACGATCTTCCAGAGATAATTTAAAAGTCTTCAGGAAATGTCAGTCTCACTCCAACAGGGGGGAGTACAGCACACCTCAGCACAGCTCAGTGTGGAGGGGGTCAGGACAAGTCTGTGGGAAGCAACTGAGGCTCCATGATCCTGGCTTGGCAGGCTAGGGGCCCAGTGGGACAGTGGTGAGATACACCAGGACCAGCTGAGATGGCAGGCTGCCAGTTAGGGGGCCACCCACAGCACAGGTGATACCAGGCCTGGCCATCACAGCATGCCAGTAGAAAGCACAGAGAGCAAGTCCATGGCAGTGAGAAATCTGCAAGCCTTAGAGGCCTCAAAGGAGAAAGCTAGTGACACAGCCCCTAACTCCAGAATAAGAAGCTTGAAACAGTGACCCTGGTGCCTGAGGAGTGGACCTCAACTTTAGAAATAATAATAATAAGCTGCAATATGAGTAAGAAACAAAAAAAGAGCTCTCACCATTGAGAGATTCTGTGTTGACAGGGAAAAGCCAAACACAAACTCAAATGAGATGAATACTCTCAAATTGACCACATGAGAAACCTCAAGAGGGAAGAAGAAGTGGTCTCAAGAACAAAAAGGCTTCTTGGAAGAGCTCAAAAAGGATTTTAAAAATCAATTAAGAGAGATAGAAGAAAAAAATGGTGAGAGAAATTAAAGTAACTCAAGAAAATTAAGAAAAAAGGAACCAGCAGCTTGGTAAAAGTAGCACAAAGAAGCAGCAGCTAGGAAAAGGAAGCATAAAGATAGACTGAAGAAAACAATTCCTTAAAAATTCATTTGGTCAAGTAAAAAATGAGGTGCATAATCTGACTGAAGAATACAATGCCTTGAAAAGTGATATTGGACAGTTGGAAGCTAAGGACTTCATGAGACAACAGGAATCAGTCAAACAAAATCAAAAGAATGATCAAATAGAAGAAAATGTGAAATACCTCATTGGAAAGACCACTGACATGGAAAATAGTTCCAGGAGAGACAATTTGAGAATCATTGGGCTGCCTGAAAGCAATGATCAGAAAAAAGAGTCTAGACACAATATTCCAGTAAATTGTCAAGGAGAATTGCCCTGATATTATAGAATCAGAGGGAAAAAATCATCATTGAAAGAATCCACTGATCATCTCCTGAAAGTGACCCCAAAAGGAAAACTTCAAGGAATATTGTAGCCAAATTTCAGAATTATCAGGTGAAGGAGAAAATACTCCAAACATCCAGAAAGAAGCAATTTTAATATCATGGAGCCACAGTCAGGATTGCTCAGAACCTGACAGCTTCAACATTAAAGGATGTCATGACTAGGAATATGTTATTCCAGAAGGCAAAGGAGCTTGGATTGCAGTCAAGAATCTATTACCCAGCAAAAATGTGCATTTTCTTTCAGGGGAAAATATGGACATTCAATGACATTGGGGACTTTCAAGTTTTCCTGATTAAAAGACCAGAACTGAATAGGAAATTCAATCTTAATACACGAGACTCTAGAGAAGTTTAAAAAGGTAAACGGGAAAAAATTATTCAATAATTCCTGAGAACTATATATATATATACACACACAGACAGAAGGATTATACACAGAGTGTATAAATATAAATTGTCTTTGAAGAAATGATATAAAGAAACTTAGGGGGTTAAAATATAGTTTATTGGGAGAAGAAGAAATGGGAGGTAGAATGGGGTGGATTACATCATATGAAGTAATTCAAAAAAACCTATTACAAGAAAATAAAATAAGGGAGGAGGGAACATTGTTTCAAGCTTACTCTCACAAGATTTGATTCAAAGAGGGGATAACAAATATGTTTATTTGGATAAAGAAACTTATTTTATTTTTTAGGGAAGTAAAAGGGTAAGGGGAAAGGGGGGACTGATAGAAGGGAGGGCAAAAGCAAGGGAGAAAAAGGTAAAGAAAAGGGAGAGGGGGGCTGATAAAAGGGAGGGGACATTGGGGCAGGCCAGGGGTAAGGAGCAAAACATTGGTGAGGAGGAATAGGATGAAAGAAGGGGGGAAAGTACAAAGGAGCTAAATAGAATAGAGGGAAATAGCAAGTAATGACAATTGCGAATGTTAATGGGATGAACTCTGCCATAAAACAGAAGTGAATACCAGAGTGGATAAAAAACCAGAATCCAACAATATGCTATTTATAAGCAACACATTTGAAGCAGAGAGATACAGACATAGTAAAGGTAAAAGGTTGGAGCAGAATATATTCTGCTTCAGCTAAAGTTAAAAAAAAAAAAAGCAGGGATAGCAATCCCTATCTCAGGCAAAGCTAAGGTAAAAATGCATCTAATTAAAAGAGATAAGGAAGTAAACTACACCTTGCTAAAAGGTACTATAGATAATGAAGTAATATCAATAATAAAAATGTATGCACCAAGTGGTGTAACATCCAAATTCTTAGAGGAGAAGTTAAATGAGTTACAAGAGGAATTAGACAGTAATACTATACTAGTGGGGGATCTGAATCTCCCCCTCTCAGAATTAGATAAATCTAGCCAAAAAAAAAAATAAGAAAGAAGTGAATGAGGTGAATAGATTACTAGAAAAGTTAGACATGATAGATGTCTTGAGAAAACTGAATGGGGAGAGAAATGAATATTTTTTTTTCTCAGCAGTACATGCCATCTCTTCAAAAATTGACCATATATTAGGGCACAAAAACCTGATGGTCAAATGGCAGAAGTGGTAAATGCATCCTTCTCAGATCATAATGCAATAAAAATTACATGTAATAAAGAGCCATGGAAAGGTACACTGAAACTCAATTGGAAACTAAATAATTTCATTCTAAAGAATAAGTGAGTCAAACAGCAAATCATAGAAACAATCAATAACTTCATCCAAGATAGTGACATTAATGAGACAACATATCAAAAGCTATGGGATGGAGCAAAAGCAGTGTTTAGGGGACACTTTTTGTCTCTAAATGCTTACATCAATAAAAAAAGAGAAAGAGATCAATGAATTGGGCATGAAACTTAAAAGCTAGAAATAGAAGAAATTATAAATCCCCAATTAAATAATAAATTAGAAATCTTGAAAATTAAAGGAGAACTTAATAAAATTTAAAGCAAGAAAACTAAAAAATTAATCAATAAAACTAAGAGCTGGTTTTATGAGTAAACCAATAAAATAGATAAACCACTGGTTAATTTGATTAAAAAAAGAAAAAAGAAAACCAAATTACCATTATCAAAAATGAAAGGGGTGATTTTACAACCAATGAAGTGGAAATTAAAGTAGTAATTAGGAACTATTTTGCCCAACCTTGTGCCAAAAATTTGACAATCTAAATGAAATGGATAAATATTTACAAAAATAAAAACTACGCAGTTTAACTGAAGAGGAAATAAAATCCTTAAGTAAGCCGATATTAGAAAAAGAAATTAAACATGCCATTAATAAACTCCCTAAGGAAAACTCTCCAGGACCAAATGAGTTTACAAGTGAATTCTACCAAACATTTAAAGAACAATTAATTCCAATATTATTCAAATTATTTGAAAAATAGGTGGAGAAGACGTTCTAATAAATTCATTTTATGAAACAAATATGATGTTGATACCAAAACCAGGCAGAGCCCAAACAGAAAAAAAAAAATTATAGACCAATTCCCCTAATGAATATTGATGCAAAAATGTTAAATAAGATATTAACAAGGAGATCACAACAAGTGATCACCAGGACAGTACACTATGACCAGGTGGGATTTATACCAGGAATACAGGGCTGGTTCAATATAAGGAAAACTATTAACACAATCAAACACAACAATAAGAAAACTAGCCAAAATCATAGGATTATATCAATAAATGAAGAGAAAGCTTTTGACAAAATACAGCACCCATTCCTAATAAAAACCCTAGAGAGCTTAGGAATAGGTGGTGTTTTCCTTAAAATAATAAGCATTATATACCTAAAACCATCAGCAAGCATTATATGTAACAGGGATAAGTTAGAGTCCTTCTCAGTAAGATCAGCTATGAGACAGGGATCTCCATTATCACCCCTATTATTTAATATTATACTAGAAATGTTAGTTTTGGCAATTAGAGAAGAAAAAGGAATTAAAGGAATTAGAATAGGCAAAGAGGAAACAAAACTATCACTCTTTGCAGATGATAGGATGGTATACTTAGAGAATACTAGAGAATCAACTCAAAAATTACTTGAAACAATTAAAACTTCAACAAAGTTGCAGAATATAAAATAAATCCACGTAAATAAACAGCATTTCTATACATGGCCAACAAAGTCTAGCAGCAAGAGACAGAAAGAAAATTCCATTTAAAGTAATGGTTGTCATTATAAAATAATTGGGAGTCCATTTGCCAAGAGAAACCCAGGAATGCTTTGAATACAATTACAAAGCACTTTTCACACAAATCAAATCAGATCTAAATAATTGGAAAAATATTTGCTCATGGATAGGCCGAGCTAATATAATAAAAATGACAATTCTACCTAAATTGATTTACTTATTCAGTGCCATACTGATCAGACTACCTAAAAATTATTTTATAGAACTAGAAAAATTAATAACAAAATTCATCTGGAAAAACAAAAGGTCAAGAATATCAAGGGAAATAATTTTTAAAAAATGCACAGGAAAGTGGGCTAGCTGTACCAAGTCTGAAGCTTTGCTATAAAGCAACAGTCATCAAAATTATCTGGTACTGCCTAAGAAATAGAGTAGAGGATTAATGGAATAGGTTAGGCACAGGAGATACAATAGTAAATGACTTTAACAATGTACTGTTTGATAAACCCAAAGACTCCAGCTTCTGGGACGGGAATTCATTATTTGACAAAAACTGCTGGCAAAAGTGGAAAACAATATGGCAGAAATTAGGCTTAGACCAACATCTTACAACTTAAACTAAAATAAGGTCAAGATCGGTACATGATTTAGACATACATGTTGATACTATAGGTAAATTAGGAGAAGAACTAATAGTTTACCTTTCAGATCTTTGGAAAGGAGACCAATTTATAACCAAAGAAGAGATTGAGAATGGTATGAAATGCAAAATGGATGATTTTGATTATATTAAATTAAAAATGTTTTTGTACTATCAGAAGCAATGTATCCAATATTAGAAGGGAGACAGAAAACTTGGAAATAATTTTTATAGCCAGTACTTCTGATAAAGGCCTCAGTTCTAAAATATATTGAGAACTAAATCAAATTCATAAGAATCTAACTCATTTCCCAATTGAGAAATAGTCAAAGGATATGAATAGGCAGTTTTCTATGAAGAAATCAAAGCTTTCTATTGTCATATGAAAAAATTCTCTAAATCATTATTGATCAGAATAATGCAAATTAAAATAACTCTGAGGTACCACCTGACACCTATCAGGTTTGTTAATATGACAAAAAAGGTAAATAATAAATGTTGGAGAAGCTGTGGAAAAATTGGAACACTAATGCATTGTTTGTGGAGCTGTGAACTGATCCAACCATTCTGGAGAGCAGTTTGGAATTATACACAAAGGGCTATAAAGCTGTGCATATCCTTTGACAAAGCAATATCACTATTAGGATTTTTTTTCCCAAAGAGATCATAAAAAAGGGAAAGGGACCCACATGTACAACAATATTTATAGCTGCTCTTTTTGTGGTGGCAAGGATTTGTAAATTTGGGGGCTGCCCATCAATTTTGGAATGGGTGAACAAATTTTGTTATATGAATGTAATGGAATACTATTGTGGTGTAAGTAATGATGAGCAGGTATATTTATTTCAGAGAAACCTGGAAGGACTTCCATTAACTGATGATGAGTGAGATCAGCAGGACCAGGAATATCTTGTACACAGTATCAACAACATTATGTGTTTATCAACTGTTATAGACTTGATTCTTCTCAATAATATAATGGTCAAAGATAGTACTAAAGGACTCATGATTGAAAATGCTCTCCAAATTCACAAAAAAAGAAGGAAAAAAAAGAACTTTTGAATCTGGATGCAGATTTAACCATACCATTTCTATCGTTTTTGTTGTTTTGCTTTATAAAGGTTTTTCCTTTTTGCTCTGATTCTTTTCTCATTACATGACCAATGCATAAATATGTTTAAGGTGACTGTACATATATTACCTATATCAGATTACTGGCTTTCTTGGGGAGGGGGGGAGGGAGGGGAGGGATGGATAAAAAATTGAAACTAGAAATTTTATAAAAAACAATGTTGAAAATTATCTGTAAATGTAACTGGAAAATAATAATTATATACACATATATATATATGGAAAAAATAAATTAACATCCTGAAGATTTAAAGAATTCATTTCAAGAATCAGTCAATTAATTAATAAACCTCATTTCTGAGAACCAATTTTTTATTTCAGAAAGTAATTTAATTATTTGTGCAATCACAATTAGAAGGTAAAGCATTCTCATATGTCCTATGCAAAGATTAACTTCAAAAATAATTGAAACAATATTTCAGGTCTTTTCCACTTTTTTCTTTGTTTTGTTTTTGTTTTATTGTGGACTTCTTTTCAAATTACCAGTGGATACAATGAACTTTTGCTGCAATGAATACATTTTTTGTCTTTCTTTTTCTTTTCTTTACATTACTGGATTTTTAAAGGAAATTGAAGTAAGAAAATGAATTTTTTTCTAGTGTAGTATTCTTGCCTGACACAATCTTATCTGAACCATCATTACATTTCCAAGAGAAAATGTAGAAACAATTCTAAAAAGAGCTTGAGATCTGGGAAGAGAAAATACTCAAACATATATCTCCTACTTCAGAATAGAAATAAAATGTACCCATAATTCTCATTTCAGTTTCATAGTGATGTCAAGTGTATATATAAAATAAATGTGTTCAGATAATCTTCTAAAACAATTAGCTTTTTGAAACTTTAAGGAAGACAGAACAATTTGTCATATCCACTTTCTTCTATTTCTGTAGTCACTCCATATGTCATGTCCCTATTAACTTTAAAGAGGAATCAATTAAAGTTTATTATAATACAATTGATGTCAATCAATTAAGGTATATGGAATAGAGTCTATATGTTCCCACAACACTACAGAGAAAGGGAAAACAATATGAAAATTAAAATAAATCAAGATAAGATTATTTTTTGAAATTCCATTTCAAGAAAAATTAGTTTTTATGGGAAATTGTAGGGAAAAAATAATGATAAACCACCTTTCTTTGATAGTCTGGAATATCTTTCAATTCTTTTCCTGTAAATAAGAAATGTCTCATGCATTTTCCTGAACATGCTGTAGATTCTGCCATCTTGAAATTTCAATTGTATATGACTAAATTAGTCTTGATGTTTTTATTATACTCGCAAATATCATTCTATCATTTTCCCATTACAGTAATCAATGATGTGGATTATCACATAATATACTATGTTTCACCAAGGAATCTGAAAGAAAGCATATTGTATTCTGCCTATGCTCTGTCTTTTTCACTAATTATTCAAAAGATATTTTCTTTATTGAGCATCAAGCTTAATTACTTAATTATATGATAGCCCAGAATGGCTTTGAAGAAGCCATTCCATTATATGAAGTGCATAATATGTGTTTCCAAAAATGCCCTAATTACATAATTAACTGATAAAATGGATTGATTCCAAAGGACATGCATAATACAGATGTTTTAAAAATTTTAATCACAGAACTGCACCATAATCCATATTGGCCAAGTCCATAATCAGTATCTTGGTTCCCATTTAAATTTACTCATTTTGGATAAAAAAAGTAGAATCCATAAAGCTGACAAAAGGAAAAGAGGTGAAAAATAATGGCTTTTAGTAAAAGAATGAAAGTGATCAGAACAGAACCTGTGATTTCACTGATATAAAAATCTACTGGATGAAGAAAATTTCCCTATCAATGGGAACTGGCATACACTCTGTAGCTTAAGAGTTTTAGAGATTTATTTAGAATTCTGTGAGTTTTAGTGATTTTTTTCAGGGTCATATAAAAAGTATGTATCAGAGCCAAATCTCAAGTCCATGTTTTTTTTTTTTTTAATATCTGCTTTCTTATAGGTGTCTCATGAGAATAATATTTTTTTTTAAATGTGGCTTTTAACTTTAATGCTTTTCTTTGTCACCTAGAATTTGCAATTATTAATATGGTTTATTGGTCAGAAGTTAAAAAGTCTTATAAGATTTTGAAATAAAATATTGGCTCAGAACAGTACTCTGAAATTCTGTATTATTTATCATTGTTTTGAGAACTTTCTACCCTCTTACATACCCCCAGCCAAAGCAGACATGTTATAGCTTTACCTTAGCTTAGTATATGGTCCTTCAGAGCTGACAGTGAAATCAAGTTCATCATGCTATAACCATTCTAAGGTTGTTCTTTCTAAATTTTACCAGATTGGACCTGAAAGGAATTATCTTCAGTCTCATTGTGTCCATCATCTAAGATAGATTTACATAGCCGATTAGATCCTATCAGATTGTATGAAAGTGTTGTGTGTGTGTGTATACACACACATACACACATATGTATGCATATGTGTGTGTATATATATACACACACACACATAGACACACACATATATTTTTTCTTTTTTTTTATTAAGAAATCAGTATCATTTCTGCTTCATGATGAGGTCTCAATAGATTATTTGCCATTATTGGGAAGTAGTATTAATTTAGACCCCTTGGGATAGACAGTATTTTCGCACTTTGGGATTTTCAGAGCCCTGCCTACTATTAAAGTCCATTGGTGGTAGTCTAGATGTCATCAGATAATGAATCACCAGCAAGATGTAGGTTTTCATCAAATTTGTATAAGTTCAGCATCAGAAGGGACTTTGCTAGCAAATTTTCAATTTCCTTTTGTCAATAAATGTCCTCTACAACATTTCTGAGAAAAGCTATTCCCACATTTGCTTGAATCACTTAAAAAAAGTAAAAAATCTGCTATATCATTGCCTGTTACTGTTTTTTATAATTACGAGTGGGATCTTTCCTAAATCTACCTCTTCTGCAACTTTTAGATCTGCGGTGTAGAGCCAAGGAACAGAACCCTGTTCCACATGACAGCCACTCAATGTCTTGATTATAGGAATCATGTCCTTCCAAATTTCCTCTTCTTGCTAAACCAACCCACTTTCCTTAAGTGTTTTGAAAATGACTTGAACTCAAAGCCTCTCATTAACATAGTGGCCTCTCTTCTTTTCAAAAGGTGGGGATTGGGGGCAGCTAGGTGGTGCAGTGGATAGAGCACTGGCCCTGGAGTCAGGAGTACCTGAGTTCAAATCCAGCCTCAGACACAACACTTACTAGCTGTGTGACCCTGGGCAAGTCACTTCACCCCAATAGTCTCACAAAAAAAAAAAAGAAATTAATTTCAGTCTTTCTCAAATCATTAGAAAATAGGCTAATCAGGCAGCTACTCAATAAGTATTTATTAAGCATTTGCTATATTGCAAGTTCTGGGGCCAATTACTGGGAATATAAATATAAGCTGGAAGAAGAACAATGTCTTCCCTCAAAGTACTAACATTCTAATGGGGGAAGATAGTGGAGAGGAGAGAGAAAAGGAAAAGAAAACAAAAAAAGGAGCTCAGCAGAGCAGATAGACTGAAGGTAACTAGCCTCGGAATATGGTCCAGAAATTCCCTAATGGAGCCTGGAAAGGAATGATGACATGGCTGGCTTGAACATCATTCTTAAGTAAAGGTTCTGGGATGAGCTGTCCAATAACAGGGAAAGGCCATAAAGGCAGGGAGTACTTTGGATATATGAAAGCCAGAGCTGGAATGATTTTCTAGTACAAAGGTTTCTCTGGGGCATGGTAGAGAAAGTCAGGAGTTTAGGTTCGTAAGGAATGAAAGTATCTCTTTACCTTGAGTAATAAAGCCAGCCATTACACACACACACACACACACACACACACACACACACACACACACACACACACACACACACCCCTCTATGTATTGAGCCAATGAGAATATATAGAAGCTGGGCTAGTTCAGATGTTAAATTAACAAAAATCATTTTGAAATTGCTCTATTTTATTCAGTTCATATCTGCATATTCACAATGACATGAATGATGGTGTCTAGTTGCTTGAACATTAAGATTAACTGTGCCTAACCACCTAAAATATATTCTGTGACTAAGAAAAAAGAAAGAGGTTAGATGGGGGCCAGAAAAATTCTGATTGTACATATTAACAACAAAAAAAGCCAGAAATATATGCAGTATTTTTTTTTTTACTAAAAAAAGACGTCCAAATTTAGGGGCCACATACTATTTTCAGTAAATGAAAATCAGAGTGGAAGTAAAATATTGTTGAAATCATAGTATCATCTCTTTAGACCTATGGGAGACATCACTGGCCATTTAGTCCAATTGCATAATATTACAATTGAAGGACCCGAAATTCAGAGGAGATAGGGATCTTCCCCAAAGTTACATGGGCAGGAAAGAAAAGACATGGAAATTGCACCATTTTCCTATATTGTCAACTTCAAACTCTTCTCACTGTTACTAAAGGACATAAATAAATAGGCACAGTTCTACCCATGCCTTTGCTTAGGCTTTTCCTTCTAATTAGAATCTTTTCCCTCTAATACTTCAACATAAACTCAAATACCACCACTTCCAGGAAGCCTTCCATGTACATTTTATTATATTATATTCAATGATGTCTCCAAATATGTCATTATCCCATAAAATCAAGTGTGGCTACAACTGGATTTTATCAGCCTTCCACTTTGCTTGTGGCCTGTGCAGAGCCTAGCTAGAGGATTCTGAACAGGTCATTTAATACACTAAATTCAATTTTCCCATCCATGAAGTCCTCACAATGATTATTTGCTGCCTACAAACCCCACAGCAATACTGAGAGCAAAAGGAAAGATACAGGTTTTGGTGTGGAACCTGTTAAAGAATCAGGCTGCTCATTAACTGGGCCATATTACAGCTATTAAGTGTTCTATGCTCGATTCCATAATGATGAGAGCGAAATCTGCTTATATCATGTTTCATGAGATCAAAGGAAAGAAAATGTTAAGCACAGAAATATCAAGCATAGGAAATTACTTTATATGCCTATTGGGAGAATGTTGAAATGAGAAAATGTCTTTCTATTAGGGAACAGAGTGAGGTTTCTACAAAATGATGCGAAGTCCAGACTGAGTCAAGTCAGATTATGGCTTTAAAAAAGTTAAATACTATTGGTTGCCAGTGAAACTTTTGAACAAAGAACAGAACTTTTCTGTGGATGATCTATCATTGTTAAGGGCCACTGGGCATTATATCTGAGTAATTCAGAAGCAATATTAAAGGGCAGATTGATAGAACTGGACAGGAGATTCTTCCAAAGTCACATATAGGAAAGTTGATTAATATTTCAAAAGATCTCAGTCAAAAAATAATGAAAGTTTTTTTTTTTTTAAACTTGATAAAATCCATAATGTTTCCAGGGAAGACAAACATATACATAATTTTTTTTCTCCAAGACCAAAAAAAAAATGTTCAATGAATCCCATAGAAGTCATTATAAATTCTTGGCTCAAGATCATCATGTTGTATCATCAAATGGTACATCATTTGTGTTCTCTTTGTGATGTCTCTTTCATGACAGTTTGGTATCCACAGAACAGTAACAAATTATTTTCCTACTTGATGATTGACAGAAATTTTAATGTCAGCAAGAAAATGCCAGTAGTAAAACTCGCCAATAAATTACACGCCAGGAAGCTCAGTATTCCAGCAACTCTCTTTCTGAGTTCCCTTTAAATACCTTGAAGAAGGTTCTCAGAATAATTTGATCCATATGCTACTTGAAAGAGAAAAAGTGAAGGTTGCATATTGAACCTCAGAAGCTGTTCCTGGCCAACAAAATGTTCTTGAGTTATCTCACCAATTCTCCTGGAAACCTAGGCTACAGAATGAATTAGAAGCATTAGTAGCTAAAAGGAGGATGAAGTACAAAAGAATGACTTAAGTGGGTTCTGAGTCTGAACATAGTCTTGGGAAGGGAGTCAGGTACTTAAATGGTACTTAAAAGGTACTTACATGATGTGAGGTACTTAAACACCTCACCAGAAGGGTGGATAAAGGAGAACATAATTGGGCTATTCTATGCATTATATTTCTGCCATTACCATCTGACCTCTCTGAATGCTGCTTACCTATTTCAAAGGGATACCACCATCTCTTACCATGAGTCTCCCCCACTCTCCCACTTCCTGCAAGCTCACATTTGTCATTTTTTTTTTCAGTTTACAAATCATGGCCCAGATGACTAAGCCATGACATAGGCAATGCTCATATTATCCCTCCTTTTTATTCCAGTGTTATGTTGGATCTATGGCCTTCTCAATATGTGTACTCCTCCCAAATATGCAAAATGAATTCTATCATACTTAGATCCTACTTGACCCTTATTGGGATTTTGAGCTTAGACCAGGAAGGTACCTTAGATATTTTCTAGTTCAATATATTAATTTCCTAAAAGATTAAACTCTGGCCTAGAGATTCTGAGTGTATTGCTCAAGGTCACAAAAGTGGTAAATAGAAGAGACTGGAGTTGACCCCAAATCTACTCAAAGAATATCAGAATACTTTTCTCTGTTCAAGTCAATAAGTATGTATTAAATGACGTCTATGTGCAAAGCACTGTGCTAAATGCTAGGGATGAAATAAGAAAACAAGGAAGACAATTCCTGCCCTGGAGTATTTTACAATCTAATGAAGGCATAAAATACACAACAGAAAACTCAAATGTAAGGATTAGGTATTACCTGGTGTGGAGGTGTTTGTGACCAAGCAGAGTCACTGATGAAAAATTTAGTTGTTCATGAAAAATTCTGAGCCTTTTATAAAGAATGTGTTTGGGAGAGATTTACTGCTCTATACCTCCACCCTCCAGTCAGAAGGCAGAGGCAATTGAAGGTGCTGAGCTGGTGAGTCAGAGAAGGAGATATTTAGGGTTAGGGTTAGAAGCTGAGAATTCTGCAGGATGATGACATGTCAGGTTATGAACTTATCCTGGGGGGTTGGAGTGGGAATGGGGATAATGGTTGAATAGTTGACACTATGCAGAGCCATTGATAGAAAACAAAGAATGCAGCTTGGGGAAGCTAGGTGGTACAGTGGATAAAACACTGGCCTTGGATTCAGGAGGACCTGAGTTCAAATCCAGCCACAGGCACTTGACACTTACTAGCTGTGTGAGACCCTGGGCAACTCACTTAACCCTCATTTCCCCCCCCAAAAAAAAAGAATGCCATGCAGCCCTTATTTATCTTTATCCTCTGATGAATATACCATTGGTATATGTGGAATGTGCTGGGAGGAGGAGGCAGGCAGGGGAAGAGACTTCCTCTCAATCATCAGATATTTTCTGAACACACAGACTGTTCATAAGTTGTCCTAACTCTCTAGAGTGTCCCATTTCTCCCTTCCCTGTCACACAATGCTGTCATGACACCCTTATATCAAATATCTACATAATGGCTTATTTCAAATATGTTGCAGTCAGCTTCCTAACAAGCTTAGGGGTTCTCCATTAGCCTTTGGTCCATCTCATAAATGATGAAACACAGCCCTTAAGGGAAGAAGTGATTTCTTCATGACTTTTAAGTGGTTAAAAAGATTTCATACTTTATGGTACAAATCAGTTCAATTCATTTTTTTATAGTAATGTGTGAATTTCCATTTTTTTATTCTACTTTTTTCCTGGAAGATGTTCTATGTATCTTCCAAACCTAGGGTTATTTAAATATCCCTCAGTATATACATGTGTGTATATATGCATGTGTATATGTATGTATACATATATACATATGTATGTATACATATATACATATGTATTTATACATATATACATATGTATGTATACATATATACATATGTATGTATACATACATGTGCGTGTTTGTGTCCTTGCTGCTGGTGAAAGTTGAATGGTAACTTTGCCAAGGAGGCATGTTTGGAATAACAGTCCAAATCTATTATTTTTTCCTAAACATGCTAATATTTGGGATTTTGACAACAATCTAAAACTTTGCTATCCAAATTATAATAATAATGTTATCTCATTTCACTTTTTTCCCCAGTTAGTGTGTCCACTGCTTATAACACCAAATTTTTTCCTCTCTGGAAAAGACATCTAACAATATCTTTCTTATAGGTTACTTCTGATCAGAGGAGCAAAAGTCATTGTAAAGGGTGAGAAGTTAGGGTGAGTAAACTTGTCATTCATTCTCTGGTGAATGTGCTAATGAGCAATGAAGAAAACCAGAGTAGAAGAGAGAGAAATGGAAAATGTCCTTGGCAGTAGTAATAGCAAAGGAGCTGGGTAATTGGCACTTGAATAATGTAGATTCAAGATTATTTTATAACTAAAAAAGCATATTCTCAGAGTTCTAGAAGGCAGGGGTTTCATGAAGGAGGAAACAATATGACAAAATTTGTGTCCAGAATTTTGGACATTCTGTGCTTATTTACAGTTTGCTGAGAATAGGGCAACTCGATGGTGCAGTGGTAAAGCACCGGCCCTGGATTCAGGAGTACCTGAGTTCAAATCTGACCTCAGACACTTGACACTTACTAGCTGTGTGACCCTGGGCAAGTCACTTAACCCTCATTGCCCTGCAAAAACAAAACAAAAAACAAAACAAAAACAAAAACAGTTTGCTGAGAATGATTCTACTAGCTTTGGGACTCTGGACAAATGACCCAACCTCTCAGTCTCTATTTCCTCTTCTGGGAAGAAAAGTGTAACTAGTTAGGCCACATGGTAGATTTTGTTAAACCAGTAAAATCCTCCAAAAAGATCCATTAAGTTAAACACACTGTTATTGGTGTCAGTATGGAGGAAACCCCTATCTATAGGGGTTAAAAATCAGAGAAATATGAGATATTTAAAAAGTTGTTTTGTGTTCTTTGTAAGTACAGTCTTATTTTCTTACTCAGAAAATTAAAATAAGTGTTTATTTCTTAGCCATCACAATATTTCTTCTGATATCTTCTTATTGTGGAGGAAACCTGAAATTCCCAAAGATTCTAATAGTAGTGAAAAAGCTTAAGCAGATCCTTCAAAACTGGAAAAAATTATTAATCATTTCTTCATATTTCTCTACTTCTTTCCAGAGTTGAACTCCTAGAAAACATTATCGATCCTTATTATTTATATTTTCTAATTATGTTCTATTTTCTCAGTACCATGCAATCTGTTTACTAGTGTTGTGGCTTGACAGAAACTTTTGTTCTAGGGTTGCCAAAATTCTGCCCCCCCCCCCAGTCTTGAACTTTCTTGAATTTTCTGTGGCATGTCACACAACTGACTGATTTTTCATCCTAAACATACTTTCCTGAGTTTTCACATTTTTTTTTAACTTTATGGCTCTTCTACTTCTGTGGTCATTCATTTTTAGTGTTCTTTGCTGGATTGTGATCCATAGAACACTTCCTTGCATTCTGAGATCTACATCTTTTCTCACTATTCTGCCAGGAGCTTCATTTGTTTTCACTTATGCTTTATCATTATGTTGATCAGAGCTCTAAAGTCCTTCAAAGTTGTTTTCCTTTCTTTTCCCTTATATGTTGTTATCATTCAATGATTTGTCCATCCAGTTGCTTACTTTGGTCTACATCAGTCCTAAATGTTTTCTCAATTTCATCTGAAATTGCCCATTTCATAATTTCTTACAGAAATGTAAAAGTTTATAATATAATCATATACCACATTTGTTTTAGCTATTCCTCAAAAGGAAAACACCTCTTGTATTCCAATATTTGTGTAACATGAAAATAATTGTTATAAGGATTTTTGTTCACGACTCTTCATTTGAGGTGGCTGACTAGGAGTTGTATTATTGGGTATTTTTCAACTCTTTTTAAGTAGAAGTAGGATTTCAGCACTGCAGAGAATTCCCAGTGTGGAATGTCCTCTATTAGTGTAGATCAGTGTATTCTATGAGTGTTTCTTGGCATTTGTTCAGTGTTCATTAAGTGAATGCTGTCAGTTCCTGTGCTTACTGCTGGATTTACAAAGAAAGGCAAAAACAGTCTGTTCTCTCAAGGAACCCACATTCTAATAGGAAAGAAAAATTCATAGTACAATGTGATTATGCCATCTTTGTGTGTGAAAATTCCATGTGATATTTCCCTTTTTCCTACTATGATATCTCACTTCAACTTCCCTTAGTAACTAATTATGAACAAAAGTCAAAGAAAATTTTACTGGGTGATGAAATGAAAAGGCATTTGTATATGCATCTGTGTATCTGTGATCTGAAAAAAGCAGACATAAA
Source organism: Dromiciops gliroides (assembly GCF_019393635.1). NCBI lineage: Eukaryota > Metazoa > Chordata > Mammalia > Microbiotheria > Microbiotheriidae > Dromiciops > Dromiciops gliroides. The sequence continues at coordinate 5,722,220 of NC_057864.1, forward strand.
CAAAGATAAAACTGCATTCATTTTATTGTTTTCTAATAAATAAGAATTAGGGCTGGAGTCAGCAAGACATGAGTTCAAATCTACATCCAATTTCCTAGCTCTGTGATCCTGTACAAACCAGTGAAATGCTGTCTACCTCAATTTCCTCAACTGCAAAATGATGATAACAATAGCAACTAAATCAGAGTTGGTGTACAAATCAAAGAGAATATCTGTAAAGCATTCGGCACAATACATAGAACATAGTAGACATTTAATGCTTGTTCACTATGATATGATCCTCCCCTGCTGTTGTTTGTTCCTCATTCTCAAAGAGGACCATGGCATAGGTGTGAAGTCATTGCTTATACTGAATTTTATTTAAGTGAGGGAGGGCTGTGCAAGGTCAGCAATCTCACTCTCTTTTCTCCACGGCCATATGGGTCCAGTGGCAAGATATATCCAGACAACTGGAGATGGCCTCAGATGATACAGGAAATTGGGATTAAGTGACTTGCTCAGGATCACAGAGCTAGTAAGTATCTGAGGTCAAATTTGAACTCATATCCTCCCAGATTCAGGACCAGTGCTCTATCCACTGTACCACCTAGCTACCTTCCATTCCCTCTTTTTTTAATCTCCAATTAAGTTTTATTTTTCCAAATTACATGTAAATACAAATTTTTACATCAATATTTTTTTAAAACTTTGTGTTCCAAATTTTCTTCCCCCCTCAGAACTCAAGAAATGCAATATAAGCTATACCTGGGCATTCATGCAAAACATTTCCACATTAGCCAGATTATGAAAGAAAAACAGACAAAAACAAAACTTCAGAAAAAGAACCAACACCCCCCAAAAAATTATGCTTCAATCTCTATTCAGACCCCAACAGGTCTCTCTCTATGGATTAAAAGTATTTTTCATAGGATCTTCCCAGTTGTCTTGGATCATTGCATTGCTGAAAATAAGCAAGTCATTTGACAGCAGATCACATTACAGTATTGCTATTATTTTGTATATAGTACATTTCACATTGCATCTGCTCAAGTAGGTCTTTCTGGGTTTTTCTGATAGCATCCTGCTCATCATTTATTTTTATACTAAACTACACTTATATAATACTTTAAAGAGTGATTTTTTTTTACAATAAACCTGAGGTTGATTCTTGCAACCTTTTCCTGCTTACCTTTTTATACTTTTCTGCAGTCTTGTATTTGAAAGTAAAATTTTCTATTCAGTTCAGGTCTTTTCATTATAAATACCTGAAAGTCCTCTTTTTCATTGAAGTCCCATTTTTTCCCTTGAAAGATTACATGCAATTATGATGGGTAGGTGATTTTTGGTTGTAATTCCAGTTCTTTGTCCTCCAGAATATCATACCCCATGACTTCTGCTCCTTTACTGTAGAAGCTGCTAGATCCTGTGCTATCCTGACTGTGGCTCCACAGTACTCGAATTGTTTCTTTTTGGCTGTTTGTAATATTTTCTCCTTGACCTGGGGGAACTGGGATTTGGTTATAATATTCCTGGGAGTTTTCATTTTGGGATCTCTTTCAGAAGGTTATCAGGGCCATTTCCCCTGAAAATTTCCTTGAAGATGTCTAAGCTCTTTCCTTGATCGTGGTTTTCAGGTAGTCCAATAATTTTCAAATTATCTCTCCTGGATCTCTTTTCCAGGTCAGATGCTTTTTCAAGGAGATATTTCACATTGCCCTCCATTTTTTATAGATTTGGATTTGCTTTATTGTGTCTTGATTTCTCACAAAGTCATTAACTTCTATTTACTCAAGCCTAATTTTTAAGCAATGATTTTCTTCAGGAGCATTTGTACCTTTTCTTCCATAAGGAAAATTTGGCTTTTCAAGCTGTTGACTTTTTTTTCATGACCATCCTCCATCCCTCTCATTTATCTTTAATTTTTCCTCTATCTCTCTCACTTTATCTTCAAAGTCCTTTTTGAGCCCTTCTATAGCCTGAGACCAAGTCATATTTTTCTTGGAAGCTTTGCATGTAGGAGTCTGGACACTGCTATCCTCTTCTGAGGTTGCACCTTGATATTCTTTGTCACTAAATAAACTTTCTGGGGTTTGCATCTTTCTCTGTCTGCTCATCTGCCTGTCTTTTACTTGACTTTTAACTCCTTCTTAAAGTGGGGCACTGTTTCCAGGCTGCACTGTCCTGAGGTTCAGGGAGTCTAAGGTGGTACAATTCAAGGAGGGACAGCTTCTTCACTTTCCTGGCCCTTCCTCCGGTCTATAGATAACCCCAGGCCTACTTGCTAATTAATCAGGCAGAAAAACATTGTGTGCTGTTGTTCTTAGCTTTGATGAGCCTGTACCCCTCCCCAACCTGGGCCACCAGCACTCAAGTCTACTTCCTGGTTCCCAAAAGGTGTGAAATACCTATGTTCCACCTCAGTGCCAGCAGAGAGCCATGTAATCTACTGGTTCTGAAGCTGATTCAGAGGATCTGGTAGTCTTTTTCTTTAGTGAGGCCTGCCTGGGACTGGATCTGTGTCACTGTGACCCTAGAGTTGGGCTCTACTCCCACCCTAGCACAGCAGCCTATTTCTGTTAACATTCTAAGCAATCTTTGGCTGGAAAATGTATCTCAGCCCATTCTTTTGTGGGTTCTGCTGCTCTAGGAACTGTCCTATGACATTATTTGGAGTTTTTTTGAGTCCTTTCACTCTTAAAAAGCATAGAAGGGGCAAAAACACTAACCTACCCATTAGGTCCAGATAGTAGAGGGAAGTCTTTTCTATAGCAGGAAGAACTACATATCCTTTCATTTTACCTGTCATATAAAAAGGTAAATCATTCCAGTGTTTTTGCCAAGAAAACCCTAATGGGGTCATGAAGAATCAGAGACAACTGAAATGACAGCAATAAAAATGATGAAACATGTTGCTTTTGCGTCTACCACAATGGATTGAATTATTCTAACCTTATGGAAAAGCAGACTCAAATGTGATCATGATTGTAACAAAAAAGAATACAATGGCATTTAGTTCATAAAATTTAGATTTCCAGATGAGATAAACCTGAGAAAATACAATGACTAAGCTCATATCCTTGATCATAGATTTCAAGATTTCAATGGATTTAAGTCTTCCAGTAAAAAAAAAATCTAAGAATGGGAAGGAATCTCAGTGGCAAATGATACTAACAGAGAGAGAGAGAGAGAGAGAGAGAGAGAGAGAGAGAGAGAGAGAGAGAGAGAGAGAGAGACTCTACAATCCTGAGAAAAGGACTATTACAGAATCACAAAATTTCAGTCTTGAAAGAGACTTTATAGGTTATTGAGTCCAACCTTCATCTGGGATTTCCTCAAGTATAAAATGGGAATTATGATAGAACCTACCTCCCAGTTTTGTTGTAACAATAAAATGAGATAATATTTGTAAAATTTTTAACACAGTGCCTTGTGGGGGCAGCTAGGTGGCGCAGTGGATAAAGCACCGGCCCTGGATTCAGGAGTTCCTGAGTTCAAATCAGGCCCCAGACACTTGACACTTAACACTTACTATCTGTGTGACCCTGGGCAAGTCACTTAACCCCAATTGCCTCACTAAAAAAACAAAAAAACAAAAAAACAAAACAAACAAACAAAAAAAAAACCACAGTGCCTTGCACTTAGGGAGTGCTCTCTAAATATGTATTCTTTTCTGTCCTGCCTCTGAGTACATTAAGTTATAAGGAATGTTCAGAAATGTATAACCAGAGGCAGCTAGGTGGTGCAGTGGATAGAGCACTGGCTCTGGAGTTACAAGGACCTGAGTTCAAATCCAGATCAGACACTTAACATTTACTAGCTTTGTGACCCTGGGCAAGTCACTTAACCCCAATTGCCTCACCAAAACAAACAAACAAAAGAAATGTGTAACCAATCATACTTTAGTATAATTCTAATAAATCTAATCTAAACATGCCTTTCTATGACTCTCCCTGTGACTACTAGTTCTGCCCTCTGGGACAAAGGACTTCATTTTATAGACAAAACAGCTGAGCTATAGCCTGCTTAATGCACACTATTTTGGAGTCAAATCAATCTCATCATTCTTCATTCATGATGCTCCTTCCTTTCCCAGTGCATTTACATTAACTGTTCTCCAAGGCTAAAATGCCCTTCATCCTGACTTTTTAAAATTTTATTTTAATGTCCTTTTCTTTTTCAGTCTTGAGTTCCAGATTCTCTCCTTCCTCATCCCTCAACCACCCAGTAAGAAGGCAAAGAATATGGTACCACTTTTACACGTGAAATCACACTTCAACCTCACCTTTACTTTTTTAGAGACCCTAATTTCCTTCTGGCCTAACTTGCCTTCTACCTGGGTCCTTTTCTGATTCCACCCCTCCCCTAATCTGCTAGTGCTTCCCCTTTCAGATTGTTTCCCATAATAGTGTTGGAGTAAACCACTTACACAGCTAATGTGGATGTTTTATGGTCATTTTCTGGGAAAGATTAGAGGGAGTAAAGGAGGAATGAGAAGGAAGGGCTCAATGAATTTTAAAACACACTGGAGTAAGCAAAAACAAGTACAAAAAGGAAGATAAATAGGACAGTCTCATCAATAGCTTGTTAAATTCTATCATAACTTAAATGCAAATTGTATGTATCAAAACTATATGAAAAAATTTCATTGCATTACACATAATCAGCTTTTAGTTCATTTTGCATATGAATTTGTATGTTTGCTTACACATACATACATAAATACTGAGACCTGTCAAGTTAATATTCCAGAGATAAATTAAGTGATTTGCTCAGGGTCACATAGCTAGTAAATATCCAAGGCAGGATTCAAATTCAGATTTCCTGTGTTCAAATGTAACACTAAGTATACTATACCATATAGTATTTCCCTACTTTTGATGTGAAGATCAAATGATATAATATTCAAAATGTCCAATAACTTTAAAGCCCTATAAACATGTTAGCTGCTGCTGCTGCTGCTGCTGCTGCTGCTAACACTACTACATCATCGTCATAATAATATCATCATTGGACTCAATAGAAGACTATTCCAACATCTAACTTCTGGGGATAGTTTAAGGACTCAGAGATCCTTTTTGTGGTGCAAACCATGGGACTGTTGCTCTCAGTTGATGATTCAAAACCATGTCGGTGCTAAATGGGCCATGTTGATGAGGCTTTGGGCTCAGACCAGGGCTGGAAAGGAATCTGTGTGGCTGTCGCTAGGCAACAAGTCAGCATGCAGCCTCTGACCTAGCCCTCCTCTCACCTGTAAGCTAGAAAAAGGAACCTGAGATTTCGCCTGTATACATTTATTGACCACTTTTAAAATGAATTATTGTTTAAAAAAAACATTAGGTCTGTTAGGTTTTTATTGTTCAGAGGGTTCCAAAAGGGTTTTATACCACTTTCAGTGGATAAAAGCCAAATGAGGGTCAGCAAGCATAAATTCAAGCAGACAACCAACTTTCTTGAAGGGCAAAGAATAGTAGGCTGAAATGGGGAAACAAAATGGACATTTTTGGGATCTGGGTGCCTTCTATCTACACCACTGAGGATGAATTTCCTTTAAAAGGACAGACAGCATGGAAGCATCACTCTCACATGAACCATTTTCAACATGATCCCAAGCTGTAAACCTTTATTATTATTTTATTTTTCATTCACCAGAATCATGAGGGGTAAAATAGACATGAATGTGTCACCTGGAGCCCCTCATCAGCTAGTTTGCATTTTTTGTCTCAGCCTTTCTCTTTGATCTCAGGAGGGTGTGGAAGATGCACAGGGATCTGCTACATTCAAGGTAGAAGAAGGTTCCTTTATATGCCTATTCCATTCTCTAAGACAATCTTCTCAAAGATGCTTAACTTCTATGATCCTGAAAATACCGCCTTTCCACTAATAAGTCAGTAGTACAAACTAATTGGGGAGTGTGATATTGTGTAAGTGTTTAGGAAAGCCAAGTTCAAGTCCCACTTCAGACATGAGGTGGGTAACTCAGGACAAGTTACTTATCCTGTCACCCTCAGTTTCCTCATCTGTAAGATAATAATATTAATAATAAAAAGAATAGTCTTTATAAGACTAAGTGTGGTAAAGCACTTTAATAACAATAACTAGCATTGCTCTGATTTCATTTGATACTCATAAGAGGCATGGGAGCTGTGTCCTATTATTATCTTTATTTTGGTGGTGAGGAAATTCAGGCAGACAAGAGTTCATCCAATTGACCAAAGTCACATAAATGTTTTAACTAGTTTGAGTCTTATCCTGATTTAGTATTCAGTAATTCCAAACACTAGGTCCAGCCTTCTAGCTATTGAATTATTTGGATGATTTCAATCACATGCTTTTTATTTTATGCACTTAAAAAACATGAAGCTGAGATGGAATCAATGAGCTTCACCAAATTGCTAAGGAGTCAGTGAAATGGAAATCAGAAAGGATTCCTAAATCCATAATCTGAGGAATAATACATAATAACCTATTCTCTACCTCAAACATTCCCAATTTGTCCCTCGGAGAATTCCAATGGCAAACTCAATATGTCCAAAATCAGACTTATTACATTTCCTCCCTAAACCTTTTCATCTTCTTGACTTTTGTATGGAAAGAACCATTAGGCTTCCTGTCACTAAGATTCTTGAATCCTAAGTTATTTTTAACTCCCCTCTTCCCTAATTAAATTGGTTTTGAGGAATTATCAATTGTAACAATGCCTCTTCCTAGTTTCTAGGTTTATATACTCAGTGAGACTTCACCATAATGTATATGTTCTCTAAATCTCAACTGTACTATTTCAGTAACCTCCTGCATGGCTGGCTGAACTAAAGTCTTGTCTTTGTACAATATTTCTTCCATGTAGCCATCAAATCATATTTCTAAAGCACCAGTTTGATTATTCCCTTCTTCAGAAAATGCCTCCTTAAGCCCTATATTATTGTTTTAAACCAAACTCCTTTGTTTGATATTTGAAGTTCTATATAATCTGAATAAAAACTGTAGTATGGGGTCTGTGACTCCTGCGCCAACCAATGGTGCTTTTTGTCTTCAGAAGTCATCTGTTCTTTCTCCCATCAGGGTTAGAACTAGAGAAGGGGGGCAGGGAGAGGCTATATTTTCTAATGAAACAGTTAATTTGCCTCAATCATTGTTTGTTTTTTTTGTTTGTTTGTTTCTTTGGGGTTTTTTTGGTGAGGCAGCTTGCCCAGGATCACACAGATAGGAAGTGTCGAATGTCTGAGGCTGGATTTGATCTCAGGTCCTCCAGAATTCCTGAATCCAAGGCCAGTGTTTTATCCACTGCACCACCTAGCTGCCCCCTGCCTCCATCATTGTTGCTCTGCTATGATCATCAGCTGATATCGTCAGCTAGAAGTAATTACCTTTTACAATGGTAGAGTAAGTATGGTCCAAAACACACATCGAAGACTGAGAGCTTGTCTCCACAAGTACATAGTTAGTACAGAGGAAAGGAAGAACATGTTTAGAGTGTATATTTGGAAAGGGGGAAAACTCACAGATCCTGGAATTCCTTTTGCAGGAGTCCTCAAGGTGTTTCTCTTTGGGTTAAAGTGTGGCTTTGTTCAGATCCTTTCAGGAAGTCCTGAAGCTGTCTTTCCTAAATATGTCAAAATTTATATTTCTTTATGGTGCTGATGCTGTCATCACTAGTCACTGTGTTCCTGGGGACACTGCTGGACTGGCAAGGAGGACTTTGAGTCATTGGAACCTCTGAACCTCACAAAATCCTTCTCTGTTGGGGAGAGGGAGGGAGAGACTCCCTCAACCCCAAATCAATATAATTTCCTCTCAGGAAATTCACTAGAACTGTTCTCTGGTCTATGCTGCCAAACAATGGAATGTTTTTTTTTTTTAAACTGGCTTGTTATTTTATGTAGAACCCATAAGCATGACATCTTTCCCTTTAACCAATAAAATTATTCTTACACTTAATTGGTATTCCTTCGAATGATTGATTATTTAAGTAGAGGCACCCAAACCTCATTCACAACTAGGTCATATTTGTGATTGAGTGATTAAATGGAGAAGTTCAGGTGACTCTAACTCTCACAAGTTCTTCAAGCTTGATTTCACAATCTTTTCTCAAGTGCACTGGTTTTCAACCACACTGATCTTTTTCTTCTCTATACACAACTCTAGCATCTAATGCCTCTGGGTCTTTAAATGACCTGTGACTTAGATACTGCCCCTTCTCACCTTCAACAATTGAAATGCCTTGGTTACTTCAAGCATCTGAAGTTTTTTTTTTTTTCACATATTGTTTTTCTTTATCTTCTGAGTTGTTATTCCTGCCCCATCTTGGGAAATACTTTATATATTCTTTGTAAAGTTTTCTATTTACTGTGAGCATTTTTCTTCCAACAGAATGTCAGGTACTTTAGAATAGAGATCACTTGGTTTATACTCTTGTATATCCACAACCTGGGCATAATTGTCTGGGCCTAAAATTTAAAAGTTACTATATAAATTCTAGTTGAAATGAATGGAATGATTCTTTCCTCCAATGATCTGAACTATATTAATATTACATTATCCTGCTTCAGGTGCTTTTTCTCCTTTATTTTTTGAAATATGAACCAAAAATGTGACCTCTTTTGTTTCCTAATGAGAGCCATCTTGATAATTGAGATTTTCCTTCTATCCGGTTTTAAGAAACATGGTCCTACTGGTCAGAAGGTCATTAAACTGAAGGGAACTATTTCCAGGACAGATATCACATCCTTCCTGCCAATTGATTGCCTTTGTTTCCCCCACTGAGTGGCATCACATTTGAAGTCTCCAATGAGAACAATTTGTCTAAGCTGTAAGCATAATACTTTATGACATGGGTTTTTATTCAAATGCTAAGAGTAGACTTCCCTAAAGACTACTGAAAATCCAAATAGCTGCTTTACAATTCAACAGGCAGATAATACTATGGACGGTTCCATTCTTGTGAAGATGTATTAATGCAAAATGTATGAGCAAGCTTTCCTTTAGCATTCATGCCTTCTGCTGCTTAGAAACTGACTATCTCAAAAAATCCCTATTCGATTAAATTGTTAAAAAATAATTTTAGCAGGTTGACATGATAAGTACATCATTTGCACCTACTGTTCTTCAACCATAGAATCTGCACATGTGGCAGAATGATTGTCTCCAAGATAAGAACAGTTCAAAGATGATAGATCATGAGTTTCCAGCATTGTCTATAGCTGAATAAGTGGGAGTTGTTTAGAGTCACAGAATCCCAGAGTTGGCAAGGAGCAGAGAGAGCAGCTGGTACGACCTATAGCAGAATGAGTATTCCCTTTACAATGTAGCCATGTTCTCTTTTAAGAAAAAGACATTCAGAGCCGAAGAACTCAATAACTGGAACAGTTCATTCAGTTTGGCTAGCTCTAATTATTCCAGTGTGGCCCTTCACTCAAGCCTAGATTTACATTTTTATAACCTTCACCCACTTCTGGTTCTTGCTTTTTGTCTGAACATGATAGAATATTAAGAAGCCATAATCACCACAGTACTAGAGATTATGGTTCTCTTGGATCAGCATAAGATGTTTGGCACTTTCTTGGTTACCACATTACATTATTAAGAGATCTAACCAGTCATAATAGATTGAGAATGATTCCAGAGGCAGGAAGACATTGGTTAAAAGAATAACACCTCTTCATATTTATCTGTGTTACTCTATGCAAGAGATTGACCTCTCCCTGCTCTAGGCAGCTCTCAAAAACTAGAATATGCAGAGTATTTGCAACTTGCATGTTAAAAGCAGGTCTTCACTATAAGTTGTCTTTGCCAATGAATTTTAAGGTACAAACTATTTCCCTATTTGTATCCCTATCACTATCACCTACAGACACAAATTAAGCATATAATTCACCAAAATTAATAGATATCTAGCAATATTCTATCCATCCACGTCTTCTTTGTATTGTACTTACAAATCAAATTTTGTATGAAAATTCAAGACTTTAAATTTGTCCCCATTAAACATTTTAGTTAGTATCACCAAATTGTCTACTTCATTGAGATATTAATCAGATCCTGAATCCAGCAAACAATGCATAAGGTATCTCTTTCAATTTTGTTTACTTTCATGGTATATTATTAAACATGCCATATATGGCTTTATCCACATCATTGATTAAAACAAAATTTTATACAGCACCAGTCTAAGCATTGATCCCAAGGCATACCACTATAAATCACCTTCAACATTAACATTGAGCCTTTACTGAATATACTGAATTTGGAATATTATAGCCAAATTCTGGAACTTCCAGGTCAAAGAACAAATATTGTAAGCAGTCAGAAAGAAACAATTCAACTACTGTAGAGCCACAGTCAGGATAACATAAGATATAGAAGCTTCTACATTAAAGGATCAGAGAGGGGCAGCTAGCTGGCACAGTAGATAGAGTACCGGCCTTGGATTCAGGAGGACCTGAGTTCAAATCTGACCTCAGACACTTAACACTTACTAGCTGTGTGACCCTGGACAAGTCAACGCCAACTGCTCTGCAAAAAATAAAATAAAATTAAATTAAATTAAATAAATAAAATAAAGGATCAGAGAGCATGGAACATGGCATTCCAGGGGGCAAAGGAAATGGAATTAAAACCAAGAATCACCTACCTAGCAAAACTGGTATAATCTTTCAGGGGATAAAATGGAAATTTAATGGAAGAGAGGACGTTCAGGCACCTATGATGAAAAGACCTGAGCTTTATAGAAAATTGGACTTTCAAGTCCAAGACCCTAGAGAAGCACAAAATGGTAAACAGGAAAAATAAATCATTAGGGATTTTGAAAGGTTAAATTATATGGGGAGATGATGCTTGTAACATATCAACTTTCTTATTATTAGGGCAGCTGGATAGAGTATATTTAGACAGAGGGCATAGGTGTGAGTTGAATATGAAGGGATGATATCTTAAAAAAGTTTAAGGGATGAGAGGAATGAACTGGGAGAAAGGGAAAGGGAGAGTTGGAATGGGGTAAAGTATCTCACATAAGAGAAGCAAGAAAAAGTTTATGGAGTAGAGGGGAAGATGGGTAAGGTGTGAGAATTGGCTCAAAGAGGGAAATAACATACATACTGAATTGGGTAGAGAAATATTTCTTGCCCTGAGGGAAAGTAGGAAGGGGAAGGGATAAGGGGTGAGGTGTGAATGAAGGGAAGGCAGATTGGGGGAGGGATAAGTCAGAAGCAAAACACTTTTCAGGATGGATAGGGTGAAAGAAGATAGAAAATATAGTAAATATAAAGGGGAGGGAATAGGATAGAGGGAAATATAGTTGGCAATAGTAACTGTGAAAAACAATTTGAAGCAAGTTTGTCTGATAGGCCTCAGTTCTCAAACACATAGATAATTGAGTCAATGCTTTTAAAAATGAGAGCCATTCCCCAATTGATAGATGATGAAAAGACATGATGTTTTCAGATGAAATAATCAATGCCACTTATAGCCATATGAATAAAATGCTTTAACTTACTATTGATTGGAGAGATTAAGGTCAAAACTATTCTGGGTACTACCACATACCTATTGGGTTGGATAATAGAACAGCAGAGGAAAATGAAACATGTGGGGGATATGGGACAACTAGTGAGGCTTTTTTTCTTTCTCTCTTTCTTTCTTTTTAAAGTTTAATACACATTGATTTTTTTTTTTTTTAGTGAGGCAATTGTGGTTGACTTGCCCAGGGTCACACAGCTAGTAAGTGTTAAGTGTCTGAGGCCGGATTTGAACTCAGGTACTCCTGACTCCAGGACCGGTGCTCTATGCACTACACATTGATTTTTAAGTTTAGTTTGCCCACTATTAACATTTTCTCCATCACTTTCTTGAGCCTAGACAATAAAGAAAATATTTCAAGATCAAATTTGTATCATTTGCTGATTTTCCAGGTGCAAATGCTCACACTGAAAATTGAAGGGTTCAAGCCAGTATGATCTGGCTCTAGCACATCCTTCATTCACACCTGTTAAAAATAGTAGCTTATGATACCCAACCAACGTGATACTAGAAAAACAAATGTTACATTACTTTTACTGGAAATATAAAAGATATATTAATTCAAGTTATTTCATCAGACATAGCCACATATTAATGTGGCATTGTCACATTACCAATGGGAAAGGCATATATGCTGAGAACTTATGTGAATAGGAAGATATGGGGAAAATGACACATTAATACCCTCTTGGTAAAGTTGTAAACTGATACAAACATTCTGTGGAGCAATTTATAACTATGGCCAAAAGGTATAAAACCATGCATACTCTTTGACCAAGCAATAACACCATTAGGTTGGTATCCTAAAAAATGATTTAAAAATAATAATAATTTAAAAACAAATAATACAGTCCTATATAATGAGTGGGTCAAAGAACAAATCATAGAAAACATATCAATAATTTAATTAAACAGAATGACAAAAATTAGGCAACATACCCAAATTTATCAGATGCAGCCAAAGCATTATTTAGAGGAAATTTTATTCTTAGATCAATAAAATAGAGAAATAGCAGATCCATATATTAGGCATTCAACTACAAAAAAAAAAAAACTAGAAAAATAACAACTTAAAAATTTCTAATTAACCACCAAATTGGAAATCCTGAAAATCAAAAGAGAGATTAATAAAATTGAATTAAAAAAATATTGAACTGATAAGTAAAACTGCTAAATGGTTTTTAAAATAGATAAACCAATGGTTATTTTAATTAAAAAAGAAATACAACAAATTATTAGTATGAATAATCAAATGTGTGAATTCAACACTAATGAAGAGGAAAGTAAAATAATTTTAAAAGCTATTTTGACTAATTATATAGTAATAAATATGACAATCTCAGCCAAATGGATGATATTCATAAAATATAATGTCCCATATTAACAGAGGAAGAAATAGAAAACTAAAATAACCCCATCTTAGGAAAAAAAAATAAATTGAACAAGCCATCATTTAACTGCCAAGGGAAACAATCCCCAGGGACAGATGTATTCACAAGTGAATTCTACCAATCATGTAAAAATTAATTCAAATGCTATGTAAACCCTTTGAGAAAAAATAGGAAAAACCAGAGTGCTATAAAATTTATTTTATGATGTAAATATGATTCTGATATTTAAAGAAGAAAGAACAAAAACAGAGAAAAACACTATAGGCCAATGCTCTTAATAAATATTAATGAAAAAATATACTAGCAAGGAAATGATAGCAATATATGACAAGGATGGGAATTATGCCAGAAATGCAGGTTTGGTTCAATATAAGGAAAGCTATCAGTATAATTGACCAAAATAATAATAAAACCAACAAGAGTCATGATTTTATCAATAGATTCAAAGCAGCTCTTCACAAAATAAAGTACATATTCCAATTAAAAACACTAGAAAGCAAAGGAATAAATGGCGTGGTCCTTTAAGTGATAAGTACTATCTGTCTAAAACTATTAACAAACATTTGTAATGGGGATAAAGTAGAAGCCTTCCCAATAAGATCAGGAGTGAAACAAAGATATCCATTGTCACTACTTATTCAACATTGTACTAGAGATATTCATATAGCAATAAAAAAGAAAAATAAATTGAAATAATTGTAATAGGCAATGTTGAAATACAATAATCACTTTTTGCAGAGAATCAAATAAAAAGCTGGATGAAATAATTAACAACTTTAGCAAAGTTTCAGGACACAAAATAAATCCACATAAATTCTTGACATTTCTATATATTGCCAACAAATTCCAGCAGCAAAGAGATAGAAAGATAAATTCCATTTAAAATAAGTATAGATAACATGCAATACTTAGGAGTTTACTTGCCAAAACAAACCAAGGAATTGTATGACCACAATTATAAAACACAAATACAGATGTAAACAATTGGAAAAATATAAATTGTTTATGGCTAGACTGAGCAAATATAATAAAAACTGGCAATCCAAAAAATATACTTATTCAGTGTCATACTAATTAAATTATCAAAAACCTACTCTATGGAGGTAGAGAAAATCATGTTAAAATTTTATCTGAAGGAACAAAAAGTCAAGAACATCAAGGAAATTAATGAAAAAATATAGGAAGGTGGCCTAAACATATCAAATTACAAACTGCATAATATAGCTTTAGTCATCAAAATAACCTGTTACTAGATAGGAAATAGAGTGGTGGATTAATGAGATAGATTAAATATGTAATCCACAGTAGTAAATGACTATAGGAAGCTAGTATTTGATAAACTCAAAGACCCAAACTTTTGGGAAAAGAATCAACTACTTAACAACTGTTGGGAAAACTTGAAAAAAAAGGTGTGGTAGAATGTAAGTATTTACATCTTATACCTTATACCAAAATCAGGTCAAAATCGATACATGATTTAGACATGAAAGGGGATACCAGAAATAAATGAGGAGAATAGAATGGTTTACTTGTACGATCTATGGAGAAGGGAAGATTTTATGCTCAATGGATAGCATTAGGAAATGCAAAATGGTTAATTTTAATCACATTCAATTAAAATATTTTTTCATAAACAAAATCCATGCAATCCAATACTAGAAGGAAAGCAGAAAGTTATTAAAAACAATTACAGCAATATTTTTGGTAAAAGCTTTATTTCTCAAATAGAGAACTGAGTCAAATTAATAATACAAGTTATTTCCCAATTGGTGAAGTCAATGGAGATGAAAAGGCAGTTTTCAGTTGAAGAAATCAAAGCTATCTATACTTATGTGATTTTTCTTTCCAAATCTCAATTGATCAGAGACATGCAAATTAAAACAACTTTAAGCTTCTTCCTCACACCTTTCAGGTTGGCTAATAGGACATAAAAGGAAAAAAGATAAATGTTGGAACAGATGTAGGAAAATTGGGACACTAATGAATTGTTGGCAGAATTGTGAACTAATCAAACAATTCTGGAAAGCAATTTGAAACTAAAAATTGCATACCCTTTGATCCAGCAATATCACTACTTGGTCTATATCCTAAAGAGATAAAAGGGATGGGGGTCGGATCTATATCTACAAACATATTTATAGCAGCTTTTTTTTGGGGGGGTGGCAAAGAATTGAAATTAAGCAGATCCCCATCAATTGAGGAATGGTTGAATAAGTTGAAGTATCCAAGTGTAATGGAAAAGTATTGAAATATTTTTCTTTAAATGATGAACACAATTATTTCAGGAAAATAAAAAACAACATAGAAAGTTTATAGAAAGTGATGCAAAATGAAGGGAGCAGAACCAGGAGAACATTGTACACAATAACAGTAATTGGATAATGTTTAACAAGAAATGACTTAACGATTCTTAGCATTACAATGCTTCAAGACTTTTCCAAAGATCTCATAATGTAAAATGCTATCCACTTTCAGAAAAATAACTGATAAAGTCTAAATGTAGATAAAAGTATACATTTTACCTTATTTTTCTTAGTTTTTTGGTCTGTGTCTTCTTTTATAAACAGGACAAATATCGCAATATGTTTTGCATGATTGTACACATGTAACATTTAAAATTGCTTACTGTTTCAGGGAAGGTGAAGGAAAGGAGTTGGAGAGAAATTTAGAACTCAAAATTTAAAAAAATAATTTACATTTTATTAGGAAAATAAAATATTAATCAAACAGAGATATCCCCTTTTATACCTTCATAAATATGTATAATTTAAAGAGTTCCTGACCCTGAGAAAGCTTATCTATTTTCTCTCGATCAGTCTATTTCTTTATCTATCTTCTATCTCTCATCTTTCTCTTATTTTTCTGTCTTAATTATTGAATGACTGACATGAGTTTGTCATGACACATGTTATGATCACTGTAGTTCACATTACTCATATTGTGAAATTAACCTTATATATGATGGGAAAGGGATAACATGATTTAGTATGTTAACATCTCTACACCTAACCAACAAAAAAAATGAGTTATGATCTACCATTTGATTTAGCAGAGATTTGTAGACTACCTAGCTTCCTTCAAATCTCAGCTAAATGTTTACATTCCACAAAAAGCCTTTCCTGATACGTGTGTATTATATATATATATACACATATACACATATGTACATATATACATATACACATATATATGTATCTATGTGTATGTATATATACTATAAACTATATATTTACACACACTTATGTACATATATGTATATGCATATACACACATGCACATATATATACACATATATGTATACAAACACGTGTATATGTGAAAGTAATGATTATAGAAATAGAAATCATATTTGAGATAAAATTTTATTACTGATTATCATCAACATAATTGTTATTATCCTATAGATATGCTTTTATGGATTAATTGAATTTCTGGTGTTGAACTTCCTGGACCAAAGCATATGAGCAATTGCTCTGTATTTGATAGTGTGAGAAAATAATGGGATTTGCAGATACTCAAAGGCCCCACCTGGAGATTGATCTAAGCTGATTGAATTAAGTGAAAGTGATTGACTTTACTGATTAGCCTACTTAAAGTTAATTAGATTGTAACCACACCTGGCCAGCCCTTAAGTAGGTATTGTTCTCAGAAGCTAAGGACTTGGAACTCAAGAGGAGACCACCTTCAAGTCCAGTGAACAATGGATTTGAATGACACTAACAAATCAGCTTGAGCAGTGTGTAAGGACCGCCTCTGCTCCAGATCTATAAAAAGCTTCCACACTCAGTTTGCTGGGACAGTTCATGGTTGAAGCAGGTTTATGGTGGAGGACTTGAGGAAGAACCAGACCAGGCTGGAACTCTAGGATCGATAGGCTTTTTCTTAACTTTCTGAACTCCATGTGTTCTCTTTTTTTTCTAATACCTAGTATGCTTTAATAAATACTTAATGCCCAAAGACTGATGCTAAAGCGGCTAATTTAAGGTGACCACACATTTAGATTTTAAACATAACAATAGTCATATAAATTTGATTACAGCACCAAGGGTTTATATGATTTGCCCAGGTTAGTATAGAAATTCTGTCTTAGAATTGGAACTTGAAGTTATGTTTTCCGTAACATCTCTATCCCTTCTACTGAGCTCCATTTCAACTTGGACACAAAAGGTGTTCAATAAGTGCGTGTCAATTGAATGGAACAGAGTCTTAAATATCCTTCAACCATCCTTGAGACATTTAACTCTATGTCAGGAACTTAGACCACGATATTCCCAATAGGTACTCCTCATGGCTTATATATTTAGCGCTAGAAGTTACCTCAGAGGTTCTCTAGCTCTACCCTAAAGTATAGTTGGAGGCATTAAGTCCCAAATTGGTGAATTATCTGTCTAAAGATATACTCAATTTTCTTTCCACTGAAGTATTTTATTCTTATTAACCATAAAATCTAGTTTTTGTGAGCACATGTAGACAGACAACAAATACACCAAAACACATAGAAATGTACACTTTAAAGCATAAAACCTATAAGGTAGCACAGAGATTAAAAATTGTATATGTGTGCGTGTGTGTGAAATATGAGAAACTTTCCAGAATGTTCTTAGGTTAGGGTATAAAGAAATGGATAAATTCAAGGTGGCAGTCAGAAAAGGAGAAATATTGTATTTGATGCTACAGTAAAATATCAATATTGCAACTATAAATATTAATTCTACCTCCTGACTAATTATCAGACAGTGGGTCTCCTATTCCCTTTATTAATAAGCTACAAATATTAAGTATGCTATTTTGTTTCTCTTATAATTACTTTCCAAAATCTCTAGAAATGTTGCTCCCTATTCATATTTCCCTATGTTTTGGGATAAATGTAATATATTTCTTGGGTCCTTCAGATTTGCTTTACCCTGACAATGAGTGCTTGCTCTTAAACTAGTGGGAATATGTGTCTCATCATAAGAAATATCCTCCATGGTCTCTGTTGGCCACATTGCTCTAATACAAGTTTAAAGTACTAAACAGTGAGTGTCATTTTTTTATAAAGAAAAAAAACTAACCCATTTTATCACATTACTCATATTCTGAATGTCTGGAGTGAGCTTCCTACAGCCTTCACTTGTCCAATCCATACAAATCCAATGAGCGACAGCTCAACTTTTATCTCCATGATTAGTAAAAGTATTAGACTCCTTCCATTCTTCTTCAGGAGAGAGAATACTCATGCTAATGACATAAAAAATAGGTTCTTATTTCTATGCAGGCAATGAAAATGTCCCAATATTACTGCTGCTCAATTTCCTGATATATGGGATTGGAAAGGTCCAAGGGACTCTGTCTTCTGGCACTGAGTATGGTGTGGTACCCTGGAAAGAACACTGGATTAAAATGAAAGTCTCTGGGTTTAAACATTAGCACTGTCATTTGTATTCTGTATGACCTTAGGCTAATCACATATACCTACTTGGCTTCAATTTCTGTCTCTAAAATGGAGAATTTGTGGAGATTCTCTAAGCCCCTTTCCAACTCTAAATTGTTTATAGTTGGCCTGATGCAATATGACCTTCCCCTCCTCACACCTCACATTCTCTGTAGCTTATTACTAACATCATCAAGGTTTGTTTTATATTATTATAGCTCATGATGTCAGAATAAACTAATTTAACTATTTATATTATCTAGTGACTATTGAAGTGTCCTTCACACAATAAACATATAGCTAATGCTTGTTTTATTAAATTGAATCATTCTTCATTTCACTGGGGCAGCTAGCTGGCCCAGTGGATAGAGCACTGGCCCTGGAGTCAGGAGGACCCAAGTTTGAATTTGGCCTCAGACATTTGACACTCCACTTGACCCTGGGCATGTCACTTATCCAGATTGCTTTAAACATCTGTGACCATTTCCTGTTGTGCTGAAGTATATTTTACCACTGGAATTAAATGATTCTGGAAGATAGAATGAAGCTGATGATTTTGTACATCTCTGCCTCACTTGAATGCAATTAACTGCAAGTCATGACATCACCTCCTCATATCATGGTCTTCTTTGAGAACAAAGGAAAACGAACAAGAACAATAGTACCCAGAGCAATAACTTTATTTATAAGGAGTAAAATATATAATTTAATTTATTAATGAAAATTAATTAATTTCCTCATCATAAGATTTTAAGTAGGTTTTTAGTGTTTAAGTGTAAGTGCCTAAAAGTAGTTTTAAATAAAATTTTTATATAAAAGAATAGAAGAGCTGTGACACAGAAGCTGTCAAGATTGAGATCAATCTTCAAGTAGAGGGAAGAGGAAGATGGAAGAGTACTATTTGATTATTTCCTGTTAAAAGAGGTATTAAAACCACTCTGTTCAGATGATAACAGTGATAGGGGTCCACTGCCTTGTGAGGACACTTGTCACAGGGTCCAGGATTTATTAAAACAGAAGACAACTACCCAGTAACATGTTTCCTATGTGCATGAATAACAAACTTTAAAGGAAACTAAAATATTATCCTGAGTTATGAATTCTGCAAGTAACCTGAAAACCATAAGTTCATAGGTTGTAATTTCCTTAACCTTACTTCTCCCCCAGCCCCTGCAAAAGCACAAGATATAGAAAATATAATACTAATTTTATAGGGGAAAACTGGTTAAGAAGGCACTAAGAAAGGGATTTTTATTTATATTCCAGTGCTTAAAATATGGGGGTGAAGAATTTATGTACAAATAAAATTTTAATAAACAATAATTTTAATAAAATTAATACACTTACAAAATCCCATCAAAACCCTTGACCTTTGCATTGATCAACCTCTTAAACTTTCATGACATCCATCTTCCCAGTACCTCAAGCACAGTGTAATCATATCCTTGGCAAATCACACATAACTGTTCCACCTAAATTATCAAGAGATCCAAAATTCTTTGTTCAAGACATAATTTCTTATCTATTGACTTTTTTTCTATACAACATTTCTAATACTTTGATGTTACTTATCATGGTTTTCATTCCTTCCATGCTAATGTTTTCTCCCAACATGTCCTTCTTGGCCTAGCCACACTTTCCTCCCATCAAAACAGACCTACGATTCATCCAGTCTTAAATTTGTGGCATACAGTTAAGCACTTAATAAATCTTTATTAATTGAGTGACTGACAAATATAGCCACATCCTTTCAGTTATCATTGATTTCTATGCCCCTAGTGATGCCTTCATAATACCATAATGTTATGTCCTTATTTTAAAATGAATGAATTCCAGAGTCCACCAAATTCAATAGCATCCTATTACAAGTGACTAAATAACTGTGGGATGACTGAGTGACTTGTCTAAGGTAACACGTGGAATACCCATGAGAGGCAGGGTTTGAATGTTTCCCCTTCTATAGAGTTGGGGCTTTTCTTGTCTATTGAACTTCTTTCCCTTGCTTGCCAATCCCCTGTGTTGGTTTCCCAGGACAACTCAGATTCTGTTACTCCATGGATGACTGTCACCCTGTCCATACAATATATCCTAAACCTCTGCTTTTCTACACTTGCATAGGCTATCTCTGTACTTGCCTACTTAAGCGCAGTCTGAGAATTCAGAATACCATTTAAACAAGAAGTTTCCTTATCTCCTATATTTATCTTCTGCAATACAGAATTGTCCCATCTTCCATATAATTCTTTGAAACAGAAACCAAAGACTGAGTTGCTTTATAAGAAGTATCATGTGCTTCCACATTGGTCTACTCAGAGAAAAACTATTTTTTCTCCCAATTGGGATTATTTTCTTTTATATCTTCAGAATGTTCTTCTCAAACACATCCCATTGCTTATGGAATGTTTTTTTTTTTCCTTTGTAGCATTTTTGTCCACGGAATCCCACCTATTTTCCCTATGAACTTTTTTTTTTTTTTTGTGGGGCAACGGGGATTAAGTGACTTGCCCAGGGTCACACAGCTAGTATGTATCAATTGTCTGAGTCCGGATTTGAATCCAGGTACTCCTGAATCCAGGGCTGGTGCTCTAACCACTGAGCCACCTAGCTACCCCCTCTGTGAACTTTTAGAAATCTTTATTCCCAAGATTTAATTTGCATGTGAGATTCTGCCTGGATATCTTATCCTATATCAAATATTTTAGGATTGTTTCCATCTGGCTGCTTGATGTATTTTTTCTGGAATTTAGCTATGAGATTCTTTGGAGTTTTCCTTTTGGGGTATCTTTCAGGAGATGATCAATGGATTCTTTCTTTCTTTTGGGGGGAGCTATGTGGGTTAAGTGACTTGCCCAGGGTCACAAAGCTAGTAAGTGTCAAGTGCCTGAGTCCGGATTTGAACTCAGGTCCTCCTGAATCCAGGGCCAGTGCTTTATCCACTGTGTCACCTAGCTGCTCCAGTGGATACTTTCAATGACTCTAAGGCCTCTTCTAAACATTAAATTCTATGATCTTATTAAAAAAATAAGTGAAAAATTAATGCATGATATGTATAGCAACACGTGGTCCAAACCATGTCAATGAAAGTTACTAGCAATCATTTACCCAAGGGCTATCAATGTATGTGCCAAAGCATTAGTTTCTCAGGGGGTCAGAAAAACTTGAGAACGTATTCATATATATTATTGAAGAATTCATTTGGCAATGTGCACAGCAACTCAGTGAATAAGGCACTTAAGTGTGAAGAATATTTATTTGAGTGAAATAATTTAGGCAAACCAATAGATGAAAAGTCATTTCTATCTTATTCAACCACGATGCATTTACTTAGATAATTTAATTAGAATGTTCTATTTATGCTAACTGAAATATTCATTTTTAAAAGGCCCATTTCCATGCCACAACACAAAGTTGCATCTATCCACCTTTACTGTTACATAAAGGAGTCAATGTGAAGGAATCATTGAGCACTTTGAATATTCTAAGTGACTTAAGGAATTTGCTTTTCCTCATATCACATTTGTAAGAAAGTAAGAGAGAATAAATTCACTTTGGAGAAAATGATGCCGAGATGCAGGTGAGCCAATAAGACAATGGAAAAAAAGGAGAGAAACCCTTAATTTGCATTTGTTCCATTACTTTTGTTTCTTCTCACTATTGATAATAATAAATGTATTTCTAAAATTATATGATTTTACAGCTGAAAGAGACATTCCAAACAAATTATTTTTTATCAAAGTAAAGAATGTTTATACACCATTAATTAACATGATCTGGACAAGGTCAAATAGTAATTGAGTGAGAGATATAGGAATCTTTAGGTATCCCACAGCTTTCAATAACTTATCCCATATGATTCCCATTATACCGTGTCTCCTTCCAAGATAAGTGTGTCTCATTTGACATGCTCTGATCATAGTAATATATTTTAATTATTTTTTGTCTTATTGTCTTTGCTTTTTCTTACATTTTCTGTCTCCCCCCTTTCTTATCTCTCTTCCACTTAACATCATATGGACACCAGTAGAGTCAATAGTCTATGCATTTGTCATCCCCATTTGTTTTCACCAAATAACTAACATTTTTGAAAATTAATGATACAAAACTTTTTGATATCCTCTGGATCTCCTTCATAATTTTCATGTATAATACATTGTAACTTGATCACACTCACCATGATCCTCTCTCCCTTAATTTCATGGTATTTTTTTCCTTTAGGTGGGAGGGGTGGAATAATATTCTGGACTTTTAATTTTATTTGTATAGAGAACTCCTGGGAAAGAAACCCTATCTAAAAATGAAAGATGAGTAATTTTTTTATTTGGGGGGGGGAGTGGAGCAATGAGGATTAAATGACTTGCCCAAGGTAACAAAACTAGTAAGTGTCATGTCTGAGGCTCGATTTGAATTCAGGTCCTCATGAATTCAGGGCAGATGCTTTATCCACTAAGATGAGCAAATTCTTTGCAATTTGCAGTCTTATAGATTTTCTTTAGTCACTGAGAGGTTCAGTGATTTTCCTAGGATCACACAGACAGTAGATGTCAAAGAGAGGATTTGAAACCAGGATGGCATGATTCCAAATCCCTGCTTCATGTACTACACTAGACTGACCCTGGAGAGTGAACATTTTCACTTCCTCAAAGTCTATATTTGTCCATGACTCCCAGAATCATGCACTCAGTGTCTTACAGAAATAATGGGAGGAGCAGCTAGGTGGCGCAGTGGATAGAGCACCAGCCCTGGATTCAGGAGGACCTGAGTTCAAATCCAGGCTCGGACACTTAAGAATTACTAGCTGTGTGACCCTGGGCAAGTCACTTAATCCCAATTGCCTCACCAAAAACAAAACAAAACAAAACAAACAAACAAAAAACAATGGGAGAATGGTAAAGTGGGTTGTATTTTCATTGGAGAATCTTTTTTGAACAGTTGTAGACATTTTTTAACAAGTATTTTTTTTGTAGACATTTTTATAAGAAAGATTTTTTTTTTCTAGAGCACATACAGGTTATGTGACCTACACAGGGTCACTCACCCAGTTTATGTCAGAAGTAGACTTTGAACCAAGATCTTAACTGGCTTTCTATTTACTCATTATCTTTCCCCCTAATCCTACCCCCTTCCAAACTTCCATATTAGCATGGATGACACCACCATCCTCACAATCAGCCAAGCTTACAACCTTAATGTAATCCTTTACTCCTCATGATCTTTTATATTTATAACCAATCACTTGTTAATGTTTGTCAATTCCATTTTTTTCAATGTCTCTTCCAAACATCACCTCTAAAATTCTCTTATTGCTCATCTAAGCCTTTTGACTTCCCTGACTTCTTTCAAGTCCCAGTTCAAATTCTACTTTCCCTCCCCAACTCAGCCTACTTCAGTTGCCCCTTAGTGATGTTGGGTAACATGAAAGGGTTTATGAAGGTCTCTCATCCTCCATGACAATCTTAGGCCACCATTGATTCCATACGTCATTCATGTGTTAGAAGCTTGTAACTATGTCCCAGTTTCATTTAATCATTTAACATCAGAAATATTTACAAAGATTAATTTACTTCAAAGATATAGCAACAACACAGTACAGCCATTTTCCCCAATACCTCAATAGTATATTCTCCCCCCCAACACCTTGATTTCTTTTTTTTTCTTTTTTTTTTTTTTTTTTTTAGTGAGGCAATTGGGGTTAAATGACTTGTCCAGGGTCACACATCTAGTAAGTGTTAAGTGTCTGAGGCCGGATTTGAACTCAGGTACTCCTGACTCCAGGGCCAGTGCTCTATCCACTGCACCACATAGCTGCCCCAACACCTTGATTTCTTAGGGAAGTATACTCAAGCCAGGGCTCAGACTCTTTATAGCATTAATACCTCCAAATTAATACCTAAAGAAGGCAATGGAGATGAATGAGTACTATTCTCTTCTACTGATGAACTACTATCCTGAAGATCATGGAGAAGAATACCCCTTATTCCTTGGGTTATCAGTGCTATATGCAGGTTCCAAAATGAGGCTCTGAAATGACTGTATGCTGGGGTAGACCACTATCTGTATAGCTAGAAAGCATTAATGATGTATTGGTCATGAAAGCAAACTCTGGAATGTGTGTGAAATAAGGCACTCTTTAGATATTTTGTATTCACAGGATTAGACTCTCTACTCCCTTTATTGCTTGACTTTCGTGTAAGAGCCTTTAAGCCTTGTCTCCCCTCCCAATATCATGGAGGCATTAAATAAATGACTGACACTGACAAAAACATTTTGAATGATTAAACAGCCAAAGAACTTCACCATGATATTTGTAGATTAGATTGATTTCCAAAATTTCTCTGCATTGTCTCATGTGTCTCCAAACTACTTCCATTCTATATCATTACAACTCTCTGGGAAGCAGTGTCCCTAGCTTGCTTGATGTGGAGTACTATGAGCTGAGGAATTCTGGGCTTGTGCCAGGCAAAAGAAGGGGAAATTTTTTTTTTAAATCAAATATTTTCGTTTTCTTGTTTTTCCTCCCAGAAACCTTCTATAATGGATCGTGAAAATACTCACAATTTCAGTATGACAAACTCTGATCTCCTCTCTATATATTTGATTTAATTCAGTTTCCTTCTCCCCTTTGTTCTCAAATGTGACATCTCTACCTCTTCAATAAGCAATTCTGAAAGTATGGTTCCCAGATGTGGTGATTCCAATGTTATTGAATAAGAAATTAGTTTGCAATTTTTATGCATACTTTAAATTCTTTCTGGAAGGTGGAGGAAATAATTTTCTATTTATGTCTGGAATATTGAAAACACCTAGAAGATGGCAGAGAGGAAGCAGCAAGCTGCCTGACCTCTCCTTCTGTTCCCTCAAAAAGAACATTAAATCAAGCCTCTGGATGGATTCTGAAACTACAGAACCTGCAAAGGGACAGAGAGACACAGTCCTCCAACCAGAGATAATTTAGAAGACTTCAGGAAAAGGTCGGTCTGACTCGGGCAAAAGGGAGGCCCAACACAGGGCAGCAACCCAGCACCGAGGGGGTCGGAGCAAGTCAGCAGGAGCTGCGGGCCACAGGTGAACAACTGAGGCCCCTGGAAGCTGGCTCGAAAATCTGGTGGCCAAAAAGGACAGTGGAAAAACCTACCTGCACCAGCCAGGAGGGCCACGAATGGCGCAGTGGGATCGGGCGCCGGGATCGGGTGCCTGGCCGAGTGCTTTCAGACAGGAAGTACAGGGGAGAGAACTGCACACACTATAAAGGCCTCAGAGTAAAGAGCCGGTCACACATCACCTATACCCCTGCACAAGAAGCCCAAAACAGGGACCCTGGTGCCCCCAGAGCAGACCTCAACTCAACTTAAAAAAATAAATAAATAAGCTGCTATAATGAGTAAGAAGCAAAAAAGAGTCCTCTCCATTGAGAGCTTCTGTATCAAAGGGAAGAAGCCAACACAAACTCAGATGAGGACAATAGCCTCAAATTGCCTACATCTGAAGCCTCACAAGGGAAGCTGAATTGGTCTCAAGAACAAAAAGCCTTCCTGGAAGAGCTCAAAAAGGATTTTAAAAATCAATTGAGAGAGGTAAAAGAAAAAATGGGGAGAGAAATGAAAGCAAAACAAGAAAAATATGAAAAAAGAATCAGCAGCTTGGAAAAGGAAGCACAAAGATTGACTGGCCAAATGGGAAAAAAAAAAGTGCATAAATTTCACTGAAGAAAACAATGCCTTAAAAATTCAGTTGGCCAAATAGAAAAAAAGGCGCATAATTTCATTGAAGAAAACAATGCCTTAAAAAATTCATCTGGCCAAATGGAAAAAAAGGTACATAATCTTACTGAAGAAAACAATGCCTTAAAAATTAAAATTGGACAGCTGGAAGATAAGGAATCCATGAGACACCAGGAATCAGTCAAGAAGAATCAAAAGAATGAAAAGATTGAAGAAAATGTAAAATACCTCACTGGAAAGACAAGTGATTTGGAAAACAGAATGAGGAGAGGCAATTTGAGAATCATTGGAGTGCCTGAAAGCCATGACCAGAAAAAGAATCTAGACACCATACTCCAGGAAATTATTAAGGAGAACTGCCCTGATATCATAGAATCAGAGGATAAAATCATCATTGAAAGAATTCACTAATCACCTCCTGAAAGGGACCCCAAAAGGAAAACTCCAAGGAATATCATAGCCAAATTCCAGAATTATCAGGTGAAGGAGAAAATATTCCAAGCAGCAAGAAAGAATCAATTTAAATATCATGGAGCCACAGTCAGGATTACTCAGGACCTGGCAGCTTCAACATTAAAGGAGCACAAGGCTTGGAATATGATATTCTGGAAGGCAAAGGAGCTTGGATTGCAGCCAAGAATCTATTACCCAGCAAAAATGTGCATTTTCTTTCAGGAGAAAAGATGGAAATTTAATGACATTGGGGACTTTCAATCTTTCCTGGTGAAAAGACCAGAACTGAATAGAAAATTTTATCTCAACATACAAGACTCAAGAGAAGTTTAAAAAGGTAAACAGAGGGGGGAAAAAAAAGATTACCCTATTAGGTTAAACTGTTTATATCCCTACATGGGAAGATAATACTCATAACTCTTAAGAACTGTAAATGTATTTGGGCAGAGAGAAGGACTTTACACAGAGGGTATAAATGTAAATTGTCTTTGAGGTGATGATACAAAAAAATAATTAAGGGGTTAAAAAGGGAATCTATGGGGAGGAGAGGAAAGGGGAGGTGGAATGGTATTAATTATATCATATGAAGAGGTGAAAAAAAAAACCTAATACAATAGAGGGAAAGAAAGGAGGGGTGAACATTGTTTCAACACTATTCTCAGTAGATTTGATTCAAAGAGGGAATAACATATATGTTCATTGGGATAAAGAAATTTAACTCATTCTTTAGGGAAGCAAAAGGGGAAGGGAAAGGGGGGGCTGATAGAAGGGAGGGAGAAAAGGGTAAAGAAAAGAGAGGGGGGTGATAAAAAGGGAGGGCAGATTGGGAGACGCAGGGATAAGAAGTAAAACATCGGTGAGGAGCAATAGGGTGAAAGAAGGGGGGGAAAGTAAAAAGGGGGAAAAAAGAAGGGAGGGGAATAGACAGTCAGTAATAATAACTGTGAATGTGAATGGGATGAACTCTGCTATAAAACGAAAGTGAATTGCAGAGTGGATTAAAAATCAGAATCCTACAATATGCTGTTTACAAGAAACACATTTGAAGCAGAGAGATACACACAGAGTAAAGGTAAAAGGCTGGAGCAGAATATATTATGCTTCAGCTAAAGTAAAAATAGCAGGGGTAGCAATCCTTGTCTCAGACAAAGTGCAGGCAAAAAATAGATCTCATTAAAAGAGATAAGGAAGGAAATTACATCTTACTTAAAGGTACTATAGATAATGAAGTAATATCAATATTAAATATGTATGCACCAAGTGGTATAGCACCCAAGTTCTTAGAGGAGAAGTTAAATGAGTTACAAGAGGAATTAGACAGTAATACTATACTAGTGGGGGATCTGAATCTTGCCCTCTCAGAACTAGATAAATCTACCCAAAAAATAAATAAGAAAAAAGAGAAAGAGGTGAATAGATTACTAGAAAAGTTAGACATGATAGATGTCTGGAGAAAATTCAATGGGGATAGAAAGGAATATACCTTTTTTCTCAGCAGTACATGGCACATTTTCAAAAATTGACCATGTATTAAGGCACAAAAACATCATATTCAAATGTAGAAAGGCAGAAATAGTAAATGCATCCTTTTCAGATCATAATGCAATAAAAATTACATGTAAGAAAGAGCCAGGGAAAAGTAGAATGAAAATAAATTGGAAACTAAATAATTTCATTCTAAACAATGAATGGACCAAACAACAAATCATAGAGAAGATCAATAACTATATCCAAGGGAATGACAATAATGAGACAACATACCAAAATCTATGGGATGCAGCCAAAGCAGTGCTTATGGGGAAAGTTATAGCTCTAAATGCTTACATGAATAAAAAAGAGAAAGAGGAGATTAATGAATTGGGCATGCAATTTAAAAAGCTAGAAAAAGAACAAATTAGAAATCCCCGATTAGATACTATATTAGAGATCCTGAAAATCAAAGGAGAAATTAATAAGATTGAAAGCAAAAAATTACAGAATTAATCAATAAAGCTAAGAGTTGGTTTTATGAAAAATTAAAAAAATAGATAAAATATTGGTTAATTTTATTAAAAAAAAGAAAGAAGACAACCAAATTACCAGTATCAAATATGAAAAAGGGGATGTTACCACCAATGAAATGGAAATTAAATCAATAATTAGGAATTATTTTGCCCAACTGTATGCAAATAAATTTGACAATCTAAATGAAATGGATGAATATTTACAAAAATACAAACTGCCCAGGTTAACTGAAGAGGAAATAAAATCCTTAAATAAACCCATATTAGAAAAAGAAATTGAAGAAGCCATTAATGAACTCACTAAGAAAAAATCCCCAGGGCCAGATGGGTTTATGGGTGAATTTTACCAAACATTTAAAGAACAGTTAATTCCAATATTATACAAATTATTTGGAAAAATAGGAGAAGAAGGAGTTCTACCAAATTTGTTTTATGACACAAATATGGTGGTGATACCAAAACCAGGCAAAGCAAAAACAGAGAAAGAAAATTATAGACCAATTTCCCTAATGAATATTGGTGCTAAAATCTTAAATAAGATATTAGCAAGGAGATTACAGCAAGTGATCAACAGGATAATACACTATGACCAGGTGGGATTTATAGCAGGAATGCAGGGCTGGTTCAACATTAGGAAAACTATTAACATAATCCACCACATCAATAAGAAAACCAACCAAAATCATATGTTTATCTCAATTGATGCAGAGAAAGCTTTTGACAAAGTACAACTCCCATTCCTAATAAAAACACTGGAGAGTTTAGGAATAGGTGGAGCTTTACTTAAAATAATAAACAGTATCTAACTAAAGCCATCAGCAAATATTATATGCAATGGAGATAAATTAGAGGCCTTCCCAATAGGATCGGGGTGAAACAGGGATGTCCAGTATCACCCCTATTATTTAATATTGTACTAGAAATGTTAGCTTTAGCAATCAGAGAAGAGAAAGGAATTAAAGGAATTAGAATAGGCAAGGAGGAAACAAAACTATCACTCTTTGCAGATGATATGATGGTATACTTAAAGAATCCTAGAGAATCAAGTCAAAACTTACTTGAAACAATTAAGAACTTTAGCAAAGTAGCAGAATATAAAATAAATCCACATAAATCATCAGAATTTCTATACATGACCAAAAAAGCCCAGCAGCAAGAGATAGAAAGAGAAATTCCATTTAAAGTAACGGTAGATAATATAAAATACTTGCGAGTCTACTTGCCAAGACAAACCCAGGAACTCTATGTACACAATTACCAAACACTCTTCACACAAATCAAATCAGATCTAAATAATTGATAAGATATCCATTGCTCATGGATAGGCAGAGCTAATATAGTAAAAATTACAATATTGCCTAAATTAATTTACTTATTCAGTGCAATACCAATCAGACTACCTAAAAATTATTTTATAGAGCTAGAAAAAATAATAAAAAAATTCATCTGGAAGAACAAAAAATCAAGAATATCCAGGGAAATAATGAAAAAAATTCACAGGAAGGTGGGTTAGCAGTACCAAACCTGGAGGGAGCTTTTCTATAAAGTGGCAGTCATCAAAACTATGTGGTTCTGGCTAAAAAATAGAGTGGTAGATCAATGGAATAGGTTAGGCTCAGGAAATGCAGTAGTAAATGACCTTATTAATGTAGTGTTTGATAAACCCAAAGACTCCAGCTTCTGGAATAGGAACTCAGTATTTGACAAAAACTGCTGGGAAAACTGGAAGATAGTATGACAGAAATTAGGCATAGACCAACATCTTACACCTTATACTAAAATAAGGTCAAAATGGATACATGATTTAGACATAAGAGGTGATACCATCGGTAAATTAGGAGAGAAAGGAATAGTCTACCTATCAGATCTTTGGAAAGGAAAACAGTTTAGGACCAAAGAAGAGATAGAGTATATTATAAAATGCAAAATGGATGATTTTGCTTACATTGTGCAGTGGATGAAGTGTTGGCCCTGGATTCAAGAAGGTCTGAGTTCAAATCCATCCTCAGACACTTGACATTTACTAGCTGTATACCCTTGGCAAGTCACTTAACCCTCATTGCCCTGTAAAAAAAAATAATGGCCTTGTTCAAAGGTATGTCACAGATGTGTGAATGTGTCTCAGTTACATTTTTGACACAAAAACAGCAATATTCTACTCACGAAGTTAATCCAGAGAAGATTGTTATCATTTATATGTAGCTGATTTAACTAAATAGTATACAAACACATTCTTCACTAAAAACCAAAAGGGAAAGCATTCAAGCATCAGGTAGAAATTCCTGGAAATCATATGCAGAACATTTTCTAAAATTTAGGCTAATGCCCATTCTCTTACACATACCTGATCTCTTCCAGTCTACTGGCTCCCTCCCTCCTATCTACAAAAATGTTATGTTGCTCCCATCCTTAAGATGACCTTTGTTTGAACTTCCCTCTTATTTTAAATAATATTCACAATCTTTTCTGTCTTGCAGGGTTAAGATATTTAATAAACCAGTCTACAGTTTGTCCCTCCAATTCCTTGTCCCTTACCGTTTCTAAGCCCTTTGCGCTCTGGCTTCTAACCTTCTTGTACAACAGAAACTTCCATCTCTAAAGTTACCATTGATATCTTAGTTGCCAAGCCTAATGGCACTTTATCAATCCTGATCCTCTTTGTTTTCAGCTAAGCATTTGAAACTTTGAATCACCTTACCCTTTGTGATACTGCTCTCTGGTTTTAGTAATATTGCTTTTTCCTTGTTATCTTCCTGTTTGATTCCTAGTGCTCTTTCTAGGTTTCAACCTATTTCTTCACCCATGTCATTCCCACTAAGCATGAATGCCCCCAATTGTCTATTCTGGCACCCCCCTTTTTAAAAATACTTAATAGAATGTCACTTCTCATAAGCTTCCATAATTTAATTAGCATTTTAAGCAAGCATCCTATCAAAAGATCTATAGATCCAGTCTCAGTCTTCCTCGTAAACTCTCATGCTGCATCCTTCAGTAACCTCCTGGGCATCATGAATATGATGTTCTGAATGGATTTTGAACTTAACATATCCAAGGGATAACTAATTTTCTTTTCTCCAAATCCTTCCCCTTAACAATTTTCCCTGTTGTTGTTGAGGGCAAGGGCATTATTTCAATGATGATAGCTCTCAACTTTGGCATCACCCTCTCCTCCCCACTATTTGTATAACATGATAAAGCAATTGATAAGTCTTCTCATTTCTACTTTCACAATATCTTTTAAAAAGTCCTTTTCTCTATACTCAGGAGACCACAACAACAATCATTACCCTCATAAAATCTTTTCTGGACTACTACAATAAATTCTTTAATTGATCCAACTGTTTTAAGACTCTCATCCTTATAATCCATCCTTTATTAAGCTGTCATAGGGATTTTAATAAAGTCAATATCATACCATGTAACTCTCCACAATGAGAACTAGGGACTCACTATTATACAGAATATCATATATCAAGTCTTTTCTTGGGCATTTAATGTCCTTCACAACTTTCAGCTTTACTACTTATCTAGTCCTTTTATAACTTACTCTTTTTTAGGTATTCTACAATACAGCTTCTCTGGCCTACTTTCAGTGCTTTATATACAACAATTAATTTCTCATCTATATCCATGCCTTATCCCCCAACCCTTGAATGCTTTTCGTTCTCATCACCACATTTTGGATTCCTTTGATATTTGCAAGACTTCATTCAATAGTTACCTTCATTAGAATCCTTAATCTCAGCCCCAACTGCTAATGCCTTCCTCTTTTGTTAATTTATATTATATTGTATATATTGTCTATGCATCTTGTTATTTGCATGTCTCTCTTCTTGTGTAATGGATACTCCTTGAATGAAGGGGAATGATGTTTAGCTGCTCTGTTTTGATTTTGCCTTTATTTCTTTATCTATAGTTTAGCTAAATATCTGGTACACAGTAACCACAATTAATGTTTGTTGATTGACTTGCTGAAACATTAGTTCCTTTTATCTTATGTGTGATGAGAATCTCAGTTACTGATGCATCCTTACATTTAAGCACAAATACTCAATAATGAGGAATGCATTCGTATTGATATTTGCTATATAAACTTAATTTTTGGGAGAGACATATAAATGTGTCAGTACAGCAAAACTGCTGACATTATAGTATTGAGCCTACCTAAAAGGCTAAAAACAACATTTTCTGGAGGCATCAGCAATCATCCGGAAAGATTAAAGCAAAAAAACTCTACCAAGCATCATCACAAATTCCTGGCAGCCAACTTCTTGGTTGCTGATTATCATTCAAAAGATTGCTGAATACTCATTAGAAAAGGCTCAAAGACCTTAAACTCATCAGAGTTGCATCAAGGAGAGATTAACACACACACACACACACACACACACACACACACACACAACTGGGTGGAGTAATCTATTTAATATGGGCAGTAAATGAGCCTAAAACTCATCTGAATTGGCTAAAAGACATAAATCTCATCAGAATTGGCTCAAAGAGGGAATAAAATTCACACTCAATTGGGTGGAGTAATCTCTAACCCTGCAGGAAAATAGGAGGGGAAGGGGATAAAGAGAGAGGGGCAGAAGAAGGAAGGGTATATTGGGGGAGGGGACAGACAGAAGCAAATCTCTTTTGAAGAGGGATAGGTTGAAACAAGATGGATTATAGAATAAATATCATGGGGAAGGGAATAGGATGGAAAGGGAAACAGTTAACAATAGTAATCATGAAAAAGAGAAAAGGGGGAAATTGTACAAAAAACATCTATAGCAATTCTCTGTGGTGGCTAAGAATTGAGAATCAAGGGAATGTCTATCGATTGAGGAATGATGGAAGAAGCTGTGGGGTATGATTGTAGTGGAATGGTTTTGCACTATAGGAAATGACAAATAGAATGATAGCAGAAAAACCTGGAAAGACTCATGAACTGATGTATAGTGAAGTGAGCAGAGCTGGGAGGACATTGTGCATAGTGACAGCAGTATTGTTCAATGAACAATTGTGAATGACTTAACTGCTCTAAGCAATGCAATGATCCAAGCAATCCCAAGGGACTAATAATGAAGTTTATTTAGTATCCTCCCCCATAGAAAGAACTGATAAAAAACCACTTGTGGATTGTACATATATAACCTGGTTGCTGTCTTGTGGAAGGGGGAGAAAAAGGAGGGAGGGAGGGAGAGAGAAAAATTTGGCATTCTAAATCTTTTGAAAATGAATGTTGAAAACTACACTTACATGTAACTGGAAAATTATAAAATAATTTAGAACTCACAAGATTTCTTAATCCATAGGCAACTGCATTTCCTTCCAGGAGATGGTACTTAGCCTACTTTTTTGGGAATAGATGATTGTGATGTTTTCTCCTAATTGGCCTCTGACCTTCTAGCTCTTGGATCACTGATACTTTTGATCATATTTTGTTAGTTTTAGTGTCAATTTTAGAGAATTAAATCAAGATGTCTAAGACAAAAATGTCTTGTCAATATCTTTGCCAGGCTAAAGAATTTTGCCATCCAATAATTTTTTTGGTATGTGGACCCTTGACGTTTATGATAGGCCAAACAGGAAGAATCCATGATTCAAAACCAATTTTATTTATAAAAAGAAAAAAAAATAAATCTTTTCAAGCATTTTTTTCAATCAATTTTTGTCAATCAGGCAGGAAGCACTTATTACTTACTGTGTGTCAGACACTATACTGAGCACTGCGGATACAACAAAAAGCCAAGGAAAAGAAAACAAAATCACAAAAAGGCCACTGACTTATTGAGGCGTAACAATAGGTACATAATTATGTATATTATGTATGTGTATATATATATATATATATATACATATACATATATACACACACACACATATATATAATGTGCATGTGTGTATGCATATGTTTATGTATAGATATATGTGTGTATGTATGTGTGTGTGTGTGTGTGTATATATACGGGAGTCTATTAGATGGATCAATTATCCCATTCCACTCAAGGTGCTTACCTTTGTTAGAGGAGAACAGCTCCACTGGGTCCATAAACCAGGAGCATGAACTAAATGTCAAAAACACCTTGGCGTCTTTATTTAGTCAATCAATTAGTCAAAGCTAAATTCAAGAATTCCAAAAGTTAGGCTTTTCTTGTACCTGGACAGAAAGTGAAAGATAGAATCTTATCCAAGCCTGTGAGAGAGAATCAGTGGGGTAGGGGACTGGGCTGGGGAGTAGGATTGGGGGAATTTTTGTTTCTCCTTTCTTTTGGCCAGATAAAACACTTGTGAACTTCTAGGCTAATAAGATGATTCCCTTTTCTCCCCAAAATACTAACAGTATCCCCAGATCTTCAGATACTGTTGGTAGGTTATGCATTAAGGCCAAGTACAAATTAGATGCATTAAGGAAAAGTAGCTTCAAAACTCTACAAGGAACATAGCAGGAAAAGAAAGACACAAAAATTCATGCCCAAAGGAAACTTCATGATGTTACTGCAAAAGGAAGAAAATTATTTATAGCCAAATGACTTTCAGGAACTGTGAGTCATTACATTGCCAATATGCCCTAAGAGGGAAAACAATTTTTCCTGGCATCTCATATGTATTCTTTTTTTTCTTTTTCTTTTTTTTTTTCAGGGCAGTGAGGGTTAAGTGACTTGCCCAGGATCACACAGCTAGTAAGTGTCAAGTGTCTGAGGTCACATTTGAACTCAAGTCCTCCTTAATCCAGGGCAGGTGCTTTATCCACTGTGTAACCTAGCTCCCCCTCATATGTATATTTTGGTTCACAGATCGTGGGTATAGGAATATTTTCTATTAACTTTTCTTACTCTAACATTTTAGCAAATACCACTTTCTAAAAGCTAAAAAAAGTTTTAATTAATTTTGGCTTCTATCAGTCATTAATTTTCTGACATGGTGGTAGCAAGTATACCTGTGATGTTTAATGAATTATAACATTGTTAATGGGGCAGCTAGGTGGTCTAGTGGATAAATCACTCACCCTGGAGTCAAAAAGACCTCAGTTCAAGTCTCATCTCAGACACAGTAGCTATGTGACTAAGGGCAAATCACTTAAACCCAATTGCCTAAAAAACAAACAAAACAAAACAAACAAAAAAACAAAAAACATCAGGGTCATCTCCAGTCAGCCTGATATACACAACCACACACACATATATATGTATATACATATATGTGTGTGTGTATGTATATATATATATATATATATCCATACACATATATTATATATGTGTGTATACATGTATATGTACACACACATATATATACATATATGCATACATACATACATATATGTGTGTGTGTGTGTATATATGGATGGATGGATGGAAAAGTGCATACATAGTCAATAAAGAGCTACCCCATGCCCAATATCTACTACGTCATACTTTTAAAAACTGTTTTTTGTTTGTTTGTTTGTTTTTAGCAGATATTCTTTTAATTAATTTTAGGCAGATTACATGCATTGATAAAATCTAAGTTTTAGGTAATACAATTTTCCTGGAAGTACTCTGGAATAATGGAGGTCAAAATTTACAATTAAAAAAATGTATTTTCTCTAATGAAGGACAAACACCTACAGTACTGACTATAAAAGAGCCAACATCATCATTAGTTCCTGGCTGCTAACTTCTTGATTGGTGATTATCATTCCAGAGATTGCTGAATCCATAGGCAACTGGTTTTCCTTCCAGGGCATGGCACTTAGCCTACTCTTTTGGGAAGACATGGATGTGATATTCTCTCCTGCCTGGCCTCTGACCTTCTATATCTTGGATCACTGACACTTTTGCTCATATTTTGTTAGTTTTAGCTAATGTTCCCTTTAGGTGGTAACTAAGAAGTGGGAAAAATGGACCTTTTGATAATATGGAAAATAGAGTTGACTAATGGAAAAGTAGATAACAACTTTTCTTCCCATTTTTCTCATACAGAGAGGTAAATTCTGGACGTTTGACTTCATGGCTATTGAGCTTTTGTATAAGAGGATACTCCTTCAAACAAGTTGATCAGGAAGCTTCTTTACAACTTATAGTCTTTGAGGTTTTCTTAGGAAAGTAAGAGGTTAAAGGACTTGCCTAGGGTCTAATAGGTAAGCATGTGTAAGAGGCTAGTTATGAATCAAAGACTTCCTGCATGCCAACTCTCTATGTCTCTGTCATAGCACCAGTATATCTCATCATTTTCAGCTCAATTAAATCTTTATGAGAATTATCTATACATAAACTGAGACCATCCTTTATGTATCCATTAATAGGGAATCCTCAGGATCTGACAACCAATATTCACCAATGAACCACATCTTTATGATTTGACAATTAACTGAAAGATAGAGAGATTAGAAGATCCCATTGTGCTTACAGATTACAAAATAATTATAATAATAATTAATAATTATTATTATTAAATTATAACTGCAAGCTGCAGGAGAAAATATTTTGAAAGCGATTCTCTATAATATTGAACGTTCTTTATAAATTCAACATTCCAAAATGCACTAAAATTAGGAGTTCTTTTACCCATGGCAAATTCAGTTAGGGAGTGGAGTGATGTAACCAAATAGCGGATGGACTCACTTTGCCAAAGAATAAGAAGTGAGGCTTCTGGAAATGCAGAAGGTCAGTCCTTGCTGGAATTGAGGTGTTACCTGAACAGTGCCCCGTGGTAGAAGCACAGAAACAATCATACCATCTGTGGACATGGGGCACCAAAGCACTGTAAGATGAATCTCAGTAAAAGTGCCTTCAAAGAGGATGAAGCCAACATCTCATTCTGTTGTCCTGGGTCAACACTCCAGTGACCCAGTACTGCTTACACCTCTGGCTGTAATTTTTTTCCGCTTTTGTAGTACTACACAGTCAGGGGCATTTGATAATGTGATCAGTATTAGGGTTTATTCCTTGTTTCTAATTAGCAAAGAGAGAAAGAAAAAAAACAACACAGTTACAACTGTATTGTATACTATTTATGTATTCTTGTACCTACTCACAATGATATTCACTTTAGCACCTGAGATCCACTAATAGCCACTTTCATTCTCGCAAAGAAAAGTTATCTTCTTAAAACAACAACAACAACAACAACAACAACAACAACAACCCAACCCAATTTCAGAAACCAAGGCTAGCAACCAGACTAAATCAATGCATTGTCACAAACAGCATCATTTTGAAGGTTTGGGTAATAGGAGTTCAATTAGGAGCTTTGAGGGATGGATTGAAGTACTAGAGTCATTACTCCTTATCTTCCTGAATATGAATGTTAGTAAACTACTTTAGGCTGTAAGGGCCAAATTTAGTATGGGAAGAGTTAACTTGGCAGCTTGCCATAATATTTGGGTAAGAAAAGAAATTAACAACCTCCTTCAAAAACACAAAACAGGTTTTATCAATGGGAACTAATTTAAAACACAAGTGAGGTTAATAGAGCTAAGAAGAATGTATAAGTCTCTGGGGTAAAAAGGCCCCAGGCATGCTGAACCTGCTTCCAGCACAGCTAGCTCCAAAGAGCAAGCTTTGCCTCAGAAACACAAACTCGCCACCACCCAAAATCTGTAGCTCTAAGGAGAATTAGCTTGGATTTTCTTCTGTTTTGGTCCGAAGGTCAAACAACAGTCTCTCTAACTGTCTCAACCTTCCTTCCCCATTCCTCTCAGGAAAAACAAAACAAAACAAAAACAAAAACAGAAAAAGAAAAACCAAACAAACCTCTTCTAAGAAAACCTCTTTTACTGCCTCTAACTCTCTCTCCCACAGGAAAGGGCAGTTCTTAGTCATTCACAGTCTTCAATTGGCTCAGCACACCCACAGGGACTGTCCCCATTATAATCTGGCCAGGCCCATGTGGGCAAGGGGAACTATTAGGGGAGGTTTAGTTACTTAGTTTTAATAAATGTTCCCTGTGGTCAGAGTTCCTCTTATTTGTTCAATTATCTCCCAAAGTA
Organism: Dromiciops gliroides; assembly: GCF_019393635.1. Classification (NCBI taxonomy): domain Eukaryota; kingdom Metazoa; phylum Chordata; class Mammalia; order Microbiotheria; family Microbiotheriidae; genus Dromiciops; species Dromiciops gliroides. Next base: position 5,760,643 of record NC_057864.1, read on the forward strand.
CAAGCCCATCTTCTCTTAGGACTTTCAAGCTTACGTTTTTTTCAATCTGACCATAATGAAGCAAAGATAGGGTTATGAATACCCCAAATCAGAATTAATTCCTTACAAGGCATGTTTACTCACTTTAAGAAATGAGTTTCATGGATGAATGTAGGTCTTTCCCTGTATTTGGATGTCTCCAAGGTATGGATGGAAGACCATTATTTGGGAAAACTGATGAGAATTCTCCTTTTCAGTTACGACTTGGACTAAATGGCCTTGAACTGCCTTTCTGCTGTAATCTAAATTGGATGGATGGATGGATGGATGGATGGGTGGGTGGATGGATGGATGGGTAGATGGATGGATGGATATAAATACTATTATATATGTCTTTATTCTCTCTATAAGTTTCCTTCCATGTCTAATAACCAATCAATGTACGATTATCAATTGTTCAAGTGTCTCCTCAGACTATGTCTAAGTCTCTGTTTCTATTTGACTGAGGAAATCTGGATTTACAAAGTGACTAAAAATAAAAAAAACAAATAACTCCCCAAATGACTTGAGCTAAGCCCTAGAGAAATATATATATATATATATATATTTTTTTTTTTTTCCTGAAAGATACAGATTATCTTCAGCTTTGTCCACTGGCAACACTGCACAGCACATAATTCTTTGTTCTTCTTTTCATTAAGTAGGTTTCAGCCCTCCTGGTAAAAAGTCACTGTTTCAAATTCTGGGAATTTTATTTTCTTTATATCCACCATGCTAAGAATATTCTTCCTCCACAGTTCTGCTTTTTGGCTTCCCTGTCTTTTTTCCAAACCCAGATAAAATCTGACTTTTTTATTTTACTAGAAGCCTTCTCCAAGTCATCTTAATTATTGTCCCTTCTTTTTGTGCTTTCCAATTTAAAGTGTATTTAACTTTTTTTAAACATGATTGCCAAAAGGTATGTACTTTTGGACTCTGAAATTATTGAAGGCAGGGACTTTTTTCTTTGTATCCATGCATTTAACACAGTTCTTGATAGACTAGTTTGCAGAGAGAGTTGGCATAGATTACCAGTCTGAAAAACTCTATCCAGTTGTCTTTTTGGCCCACCCTACTTTTTACAGTTCATCTTGGCCCATAAAGATATAGTAGCAAAAACTGTGTGTACATGTATGTGCATTTTTCCTACACACTACAGAGGGAAATCATATTTTATATTGGCCTTTTTCAAAGTCATCCAATCTCTCCCTAAAATAGAACATATTAAAGACTGTTTTATATGCATCATAGCATAATTATTTCTATTCTAATACTAACCCAATTTTCATATATAGTGGGCATATGTGAACTGCATTACTATTTTATAATTGGACTTTGTATATATAAAATCCATATATGTATGTGTATTTATGTGTATACATACACACACACACATATAATTTCTTATGAATGATTCTTTCTCATATTGCTTCCTAAATGACTGTCATTTTGTGAGAAGGATGAAATGGTTCCTTAGCATTTGTTACTCACATGGCCAGAATATATTTCCTTCCCCTTGATAGATGAGATAGGGGCCACTTTGTTAGTCTGCTTTCAATCAAGCAAAGAGAGCACACACATTTGAAAGATAGCTACATATGGCAGACAGTGCTGAGTAACTCTGTGGGGAACAGCTGTATCCAATTTTGGATTCTAAATCTGTTTTATGTTCACATTAGTGTCCTCCACTGAGGAGAGAATTCCAGCTTCCATTCAAGCCCGGCTGAGCCTTGTTTTCCTCTTGGAAATGGGGGGAGGGGGAGCAGGGGGTTCTGGAAACAGCATGTGTAGGAAATGGAACTGAAGACTGTGTCATGGGCCACTAGGCTGAAAGCCATAACAAGACAAATCTTCCAACAGTGAGAAGAAAAGTTTTCTTCTTCAATTGAGATACCAGCATTTAACCTGTTGTTGGGTCAGTGAACACAGAAGACACCATAAAGGAGCAATGATGGATCATACCGTAATCTGAACCCTGGGAAGTTTCCTTTTTGTTTCTGTTGAATTGGCACATATGGATGACAATGGGATTGTCTCAGTTAAAAGGAAAATGTAGGGGTCCATTTCTTGTATCATCAGTGTATATTTTCTTCAGAAAAACAATGTAAGATTATCAAATGAAAATATTACCTCCTTATTAGTGGAGAAACCAACAATCTTCCAAGTATCCAACAATAGTTAAAATGATGATGAGGATGGTGGTGATGGTGATGATGACTGCTGTTTTATAATAATTTCAAGGCTTGAAAAGGACTTTATTTGTGTTGTTGTTTGATCCATATGTTGTCCATATGATTCACCCACTGCCAGTACCCCTGTTTTATAGATGATGAAACCGAGGCTGTGGGAATTTAACTGACTTTGCCAGGGACACATAGCAAAAAGATATTACCAACAATGATAACAAATAGCTCAGATTAACATCACACTACGAGTTTTGTTCCATTTTGACATTCATAATATACTATTGGCTAAAAAAACATTGGTTGAGTAACAAAAATTCATGTCAGAGGCTGGGAAGTAGAAATGAAAGTACAAAATCCAGGTCCATACCCTTAAGTTTCATGCAATCTGTGCAGGGAAATGTGACCACAGTAGAACACATGTATTTTTTGATAATTTGATAAAGCTGTGATCTCAACAAAAGCCAGCAATATTCTTTTATTCCAGGAACCTTTTGTCCATGCATGGCCATGTATGTTCCTACAAATTCTCCTCTGGAGAGTCCATCTCATTCTCTCAAATTTGCATGGCTATCAATCCAAGAGTGGATGCTTGTTAAATTAAATTCTAGATGACCCACTTAACTTCCTATGAAATATCTCTTCACCATTCCACTGCCATGAATATAGAAAGAGTTAAGCAACCTTCATTTGTTTATTCAATGTTTACTATGACCCAGGACTCTTATTTGAAAATTCTTTTAAAGTCAGAGATCTGACCAAATCTTCTCTGCTCAAAGCCTTGCAGTGTCCATATCACCAGGATGATCAAAGTCAAAATTCTCAGCCTGGCAGTTAGTGTCTTCAACAATTGTGATATACCCTACATTTCCTGCCTCATTTTCAATGTATTCCCTTTTACACACATTATACTCCAGGCAATCTGGATTACTAGCTGTCCTTCAAATTCAACAAACCATCTCTTATTCATGCATTATCACAAACCATTCCATGCTTTGAATATATTCCCTTCTGTGTTCCTTTCAGAATCCAGCTATTTATTAAAGACATAGCTGAGGGAGTCACCTCTTCTGTGAATTCTTCCCTGATCTCTTTAGAATTTAGTAGTTTTTATCACTATACATTGCCTTGCAGCATCAATTGACAAAATGTACCTCCAGGCCACTCCTATATCCAAACTAGAAGGTGATCTAAAGAGATTTTTTTTTTCCTGCTGATGTTTTCTTAGCTTTATTTCTCACACATGAAAGTTGCTTGGTGGATGATTTATAAATAAAATTGTCTCCATTTCTTTGAATATAATCCGTTCTCCAATTCTTCCAGATCTATGACAAACAGACAATATCTGTTTCTTCAGGCTACTCTACTCCTGATATAACTGTTTTGTTTCTAAAACCAACTTTCCCCTTAGCAGAACTAGCCAACAAAGGGTAAAGTAGTTGGGGGGGGGGGGGTTGCATCTTTGGATTTATCAGCATATCTTCTCATTCGGTTTCAATGAGAAATCATCTTGTATGGTGCTTTCAAGTCAGAGAGAACTGAATTAAAAGAAACTACCTTATCACAAAACTGAATAAAGAAAGCTCCTGGTTCCATAGTTACTTCTCCGCAGACACATGAAAGACATGGCAATATTCCAGCCTTCAGACAGACTAGGATTCCACTTACCCCAGTTAGCCCAGGCCCATAAGCAGAGCCAAGAATATTGATAATGACTATTGTTGTTCAGAAGTGTCTGATTCTTTAAGACCTCATTTGGGGTTTTCTCAGAAAATATACTGCAATAGTTTGCCATTTCCTCCTTCAGCTCATTTTACAGATAAGACACTGAGGCAAACAGGGTCACACAGATAATGTATCTGAGGCCAGATTGGAAGTCAGGTCAATGTATCTTCCTGACTCCAGGCCAATGATATTCACTACACCACCTAGCTACCTCTTATAGTGAATTAGGAATGGAAAATCTTCATGGATGGTAGTTTCATATATTTAAATCAGTAAAGGACCATAGAAAATATCACTGAGTTTAATGCCAATAGTCAAATGAATCTAAGGTTTTATCATTCTGGATATCTTTCAGTAATGCAAATCACAACCCATCACCTCCCTTTGTGATTCATGTTCATCTCCTACTATTGAACTCACTATGGAACAAGTCCACAAAGCAATCAGAGGGCCTTCATCAATGAAATACCAAGTTTACCAGACAAAGATAATTCATTATTCTTTTTGGTCAAATAAAAGATAGTCAATAGAAAAGCAAATCCATGTCTTTGTAGATTTAGATACAATATAATTTTCAGCAAAGTACAAACTTCATTCTTTCTTTCTTGACATCATAAAGTTATAAATTACAGCAAAATGATCTATACATCACTCATTCCATCCTGTCACCTACATGATCTTTTCATCTTATGTGATGCATTTCTTTAATGACATAATTAATACAACTTCTTCAGAATTCCTTGTTCATCTTTTCATTCTCTTCTTGCCCATCATAAACCTTTACAATTGGATTTGGCCAATGCTTTATTTCAATTTTTTTTGAACCTCTTGATGTTCTGCGACTTGTAGCTATATAGCCATGTACTACAAATATTTGTACTAGGTCTTCATTTCTTCTTTCTCTATAGTCTATTTCTTCTGGCTGACTCCCCTATCTATGAGTTGTATAATCCTCCCTATGGAGATGGTAAGTGGATCTAAATATCCTGATCTCAAAGTCTATATCAATAATGCCCTAGGAGATATCAAAAAACAAAACAAACAAAAAAAAAACTAACAACAACAACAACCAAAAATCCCCACAAAAACCCTTTCCTATAGGCTTCTTGAACTTCACATGTCCAAACCAGAACTCATTATATTATATACAAACCTTGCCCTCCTCCAAGTTAAGGAATAGCCATTCTTTTACTCAATAAGTTTCACAGCCCCAAAGTCATCCTGTATTCCCTACTCTCCCTCCCTCCACACATGTAAATAGTTGCCAAGTGAAATCAGTTCTATCTCTGCAGATTTGTCACATCTTTCCACTTTTAGTATTGTATGAGAGAGGGGTAAAACACACATTTATGAAACAACTCATATGTTCCAGTCACTGTGTTAAGCAGTTTGAAATATGAATGAATATTTCATTCTTACAACAACACTCTAAATTAAATGATATTATTATTCCCATTTTACAGTTGAGAAAATTTAGGCAAAGTTTAAGTGACTTACTCAGGGTAATCCAGCTAAAATGTTTCTGACACCAGATTTGAACACCCGTCTTCCTTACTCCAAGCTTATTGTTCTTTAGTCTGTGCCACCTAACTGACTCCACATATGCACTACCCTTTTTCCTACCCTCATCAATAATTTCCTGGACTACTGAAATAGCCCATTAATTGGTCTCTCTTTTTCAATTGTTTCCCTCTACACTGAGCCTTTTGCATAGCTGCAAGAATGTTTCCCTAAAACACAGGTGTAACATGTCATGGTTCTGCTTTAAAGAATTCTAGTGACTTCCTGTTATGCTTAGGATACACACACACACACACACACACACACACACACACACACATTCATACATACATATATAGTATAAGCCTCTCTTTCTCTCTCTCTCTCTCTATGTATATACACCCCCCCACACCCACACCCCCCATATACATAAATATCACACAATTTGACATTGAATGCCCTTTACAATATATGTATATATGCTCTCTTTTGTCTTGCTTTATTATGAATTAATCTCATTAATTCTCTTTTGTCCAATGTATACTCACATCCTTTCTTTGCTACACATGCAAAAAAACCCACTCCAATCTTCATGCTTTTGCATTCCCTGGTTCCGAGGATGGTACTTACCTATCCCTCTTATAATCACATGTTTCATTCAAAGCTAATTAAATACTGCCTCATATATGATGTCTTTCCTGATCTCTTCCTAGCTGCTTTTGTCCTTCCCTGAAGTTACCTTGTATCTCTTTGCATATGCTTATCTATGCAAATTTTGTGCAGCTAAATGTTTAGCATCTGGTTCTCAAAAAAGATATATACATGACACAACTGTAAGGTGAATTTGCATTGTTAACATTTTCCATCAATTTTTAGTTTTATATAACAAAACAATCAATTGAACCCAGATTTATTTGCTTATTTCCAAGGTGTAAGTGTGCATGGTGAATATTAAACATTTTTTTTTTTATCTTTGTGAGTCAAGATGCTCTTGCTCTGGCTCACACTGCATGTATGTGGCAATTTTGTTTCCCCCATTCGATTGTAAACCTTTTGAATGCATGTGCTACTCTTTCATTTTTTTTTTTGTATCCCTGATACCAATGCAGAGCAGTAAACATAGTGTATGCTTAATTCATGCTCCTTGAATTTAATCGAATCCTAGTAATCATTTTAAAAAGATACTGAAAGTACTATTAGAAAATTTTTACCAGCAAGCATTATATGAAATGGGGATAAATTAGAGGCATTCTCAATAAGATCAGGAGTGAAACAAATATGTCCATTAGCACTTCTGTTGCTTAATATTGTACTATACATGTTAGCTTTAGCGATAGAATAGAAAAAAGGAAATTGAAGGAATTAGAATAGTCAAGGAGGAAACCAAACAATCACTATTTGCATGTGATATGTTTATATGCTTAGGAATCAATCCTAGGGAATCAACTAAAAAAATCCTTGAAACAAATAACTTTAGCAAAGTTCCAGTGTATGAAATAAATCCATATAAATCATCAGCATTTCTATACATGACCAACAAAGCCCAGCAGCAAGAGATAGAAAGAGAAATTCCATTTAAAATAACTGCAGACATTATAAAGTATTTAGGAGTCTACCAGCCAAGACAAACCCAGGAACTATATGAACACAATTGCAAAACACTTTTCACACAAATAAAATCAGATCTAAATAATTTGAAAAATATAAATTGCTCATGGATATGTTGAACTAATAAAATAAAAATAAGAATTCTACCTATTTAACTTACTTATTTATTACCATACCAATCAAACTACCTAAAATTATTTTATAGAACTAGAAAAAATAATAACAAAATGCATATGGGAGAACAAAAGGTCAAGGATATCAAGGGTTCTAATGAAAAATAAAATGCTTAAGTAGGTAGGCTAGCTGTACCAAATCTAAAACTATACTAAACAGCAGTCCTCAAAACTGTTTGCTACTGGCAGTAAAATAGGTTAGGCATAGGAGACACAGAATTAAAAGATTATAGTAATCGACTGATAAAACCAAAGACTTCAGCTTCTGGGACAAGATCTCACTATTTGACAAAAACTTCTGGGAAAACTAAAAAAGTGTATGGCAGAAATTAGACATAGACCAACATCTTACATCCTAAACCAAAATAAGGTCAAAATGGGTACATGATTTAGACATAAAGGGTGATAACATAGGCAAATTAGGAAAGGAAGGAATTGTTTACCTCTCAGATCTATGGGGAAGATAAAATTTTATGACCAAACAAAAGAAAGAGAATATTATAAAATGCAAAATGGATAATTTTGATTACCTTAAATTAAAAAAAAAAGTTTTTGTACAAACAGAAGCAATGCAACCAAGATGAGAAGGAATGTTGAAATCTGGGAAATCCAGACAACAGGGAGCTTCTGCTCTCTCACACTCACTTGGCCTAGGATGGTGAAAGAGGCAGCAACTCAGTGCAGTTTCTTTCCCCTCTATCCTAGGTATATTGGGCTTCTGAACATTCAGAGAAATGTGCTTTCTCTTGATTAATATTTATTATGCTTTAATAAATGCTTAATGGCCAAACCTGGTATTATAGCCTCTAATTTCTAAGTAACAATATATTAGAAACCTCAGTTAAATTCCCTAAACCTTGGGACAGAGATAGGCACCCCCATCTAATTTTAAATGGTACACTCTAAATCACTAGTGATTAGAGAAATTCAAATTAAAACAACTCTGAGGTACCACCTCACACCTATCAGATTGGCTAATATGACTCAAAAGGAAAATAATAAATATTGGAGAAGCTGTGGAAAAATTGTAACACTGATGTATTGGTGTTGGAGTTGTGAACTGATCCAAACCATTTTGCGGAACAATTTGGAACCCTGCCCAAAGGGCTATGGGACTGTGCATACATTTTGACCCAGTAATACCACTACTAGGTCTGTATGCCACAGGGATAATAAAAATGGGAAAAGGAGCCACATGTACAAAAATATTTATAGCAGCTTTCTTTGTTTTGACAAATAACTGGAAATTGAGGGAATGGCCATCAATTGGGGAATGGCTAAAGAAGTTGTGGTATATGAATGTAATGGAATACTATTATGCTTTAAGAAATGAGGAGCAGGAAGATTTCAGGGTGAAAAAAGAAAAAAAAAAACACACTGGATAGACTTAAGTAGACTGATGCTGAGTGAACTGAGCAGAACCAGGAGAACATTGCATACAGCAACAGCAGTATTGTATGATGATCAGCTTTGAAAGACTTAGCTCATCTCAACAATACAATGATCCAAGACAATTCCAAATGATTCATTATGGAAAATGTTCTCCACATCCAGAAAAAGAACCATGGAATCTGAATGCAGATTGAAGCATGCAATTTTTACTTTTTGTGTTTTTTTTCTCTTTTGAGGTTTTTCCCTGCTGTTTTCATTTTTATTTGTCAACAGGACTAATGTGGAAATATGTTTAATGTGATTGTACATATATAACATATATCAGATTTCTTTCTATCTTGGGGAAGTGGGAGGAAAGGGAGAGAGGTGGAAAAACTTGTAACTCAAAATCTTATAAAAATGAATTTTGAAAAAAAATACTTTAAAAACAAAATTAAATTAAAGAATGAATATTGGAAAGTATCTTTACATATAACTGGAAAAATACTATTAATGTGAAAAAATGTACATTTCGGGTAACAGTATCAAAGTAAATTTGACTTAACCAGGACCACTTTGCTACTGAAGTGCTGGAGTGGGAACTAAGACTGTATCTTCTCATTCTAAACTCAAGGGTGTTTATCTCTTATCATACTTTTAATGGAGATTACAAAGGCAAAATCTCTTTGTACTAAGAAATGTATGCATACACAATCACATAATATATATGGAGGGAGACACTTCCCCCATTTTTCCCTTAGCTTTATTCTATGACTCCTTTGTCAAATATACTTATGTTTTTTCTATACCACCATGTCAGAGTGATTGGGATCTCCCAACATCAATTATTTCCACAAGGAAAGATGAATACCCTCGCATTTGTGCACAGTCACAGTCTTGATTCATTTAGCACTCTATTTCAACTTCCATATTCAATCAGTTTGTAAGATGATGCCATTTTGTTTCTTCTATACCTCTCTTATCTGCCTCCTCTCCGTTCACATAACCACCATGCTAGTTCAGGTCATAATCACCTCCTCTGGACTATTTCAATAAAACCCATACTTTATCTCCCTGTTTCCAGGCTTTCTCTTGTTCACCTCATTATACAAAAAGCCATGGGATGAGAATCAACTTGTTGTTCATTGTTCTAAGTACAGTGTTTGATAATGACATCATGAGAGCAATACGACTAATGGTAGGAGGTGCCCTTTTTTTTTTTTAATTTCTGTTTCCAGGTATTCTCTTTGGCTCATTTAAAGGAAGTAGAAGAATTTCACATCACAATTTCATTTTGGCTTTGAGCTAATGATTTCACTTCCCTTTCCAGAAATAACCAATGGCTCCTCTTTGCCAAGTTCATAAAGCATGAAATATTGGGGTTGACCTTTAAAGCTCCTCACAATAAGGATCCAAATAGTGCCCCACATTACTTCCATTGTACTTACCAAACTTGACACTCCACATCCTACTCCTGTACTTTTGAACAACCTTTCCCACATACATGGAATAAACCACTTCCTCACTTCTACCATTAAGAAGCTCTACCTTCATTCTATCTTCACCTCACATGCTGGCATCTACAGGAAGCCTTTCATCAGACTGAATTTTGTGTGCCCACATATCCTTTAATGTTTTCAAAGAGTTATCTATTAGTCTTTCTGTCTGTCTGCTCATTTCCTTATTCATTCTTTAATTCATTAATCCATCCATTTATTTATTTGTTTGTTTTATTTATGTATTTATCCATTTTCATTCCTTCATTCATTCATGTATTTTTCTTTGTTTGTTAATTTTATCCCCATTTATTTTGAATTTCATTTTTCCCCAAATTACATGTAAAAACAATTTTATCATCAAATTTTACAACTTTGTGTTGCAAATTCTCTTCTTCCCTCCATCCCCATCCCCCATTAAGAACCCAAGCAATTTAATATAAGTTATACATGTGTAGTCATGTAAAACATTTCCCAATTATGTAGGTTTTAAAAGAAAACAGACAAAAAAAAATTTAAGAAAATGGAACTAAAAAAAATGTGTTTCAATCTGTATTCAGGCACCATCAGTACTTTCTCTGGAGAGGGATTGCATATTTCATAAGTTCTTCAGAGTTATCTTGGATCATTGTATTGCTGAAAATAGTTAAGTTATTCACAGCTGATCATCTCACAATTTTGTTGTTATTTTGTATACTGTACATGTTACTTTGCATCAGCTTATTTAAGTCTTTCCAAGTTTTTCTGATAGCATCCTGCTCATCATATCTTATAGCACTATAGTGTTCCATCATAACCACATAAAATAATTTGTTCAGACATTCCCCAACATGGGTATTACCTCAATTTTGAATTCAACTTTTTTTTTTTTTTAATCTCTTGTTGGGTACTGACTTAGTAGTGGAATTACTTTGTCAAAGCTACAACTTAACACAGCTGAGATTGGGACAGCTGAGAGCACTAAGAAGCTTGCAACAGTGAACCCTGTACCCCAGGAACAGACTTCAACTTTATAAGCTTAAAAATAGGCTACAACATGAGCAAGAAACAAAAAAGGACCCTTACCATTGACAACTTCTATGGTGAAAAGGAAGACCAAAACTCAAACTCAGATGAATTGGTCAAAATGCCTACAAATGAAGACACATTTGGGAAGATGATCTTGTCTCAAGACCAAAAAGTCTTCTTTGAAGACCTCAAAAAGGCTTTTAAAAACCAAATGAGAGAGGTAGAAGTAAAAATGTGAAAAAAATGAGAGAAATGGGAGTTATACTGCAAAAAGAAACACAAAAATTGACTGAGGAAAACAATTCCTTAAAAAATACAATTGGCCAAATGAGAGGAAAAAAATGGCCACATGGAAAAAGAAGTGCAAAAGCTTACTGTGGAAAGTAAGGCCTTAAAAATTAAAATTGAGCAGATGGAAGCTGATAATTCCATGAGAAATCAAGAATCTGCCAAGCAGAATCAAAAGACTGAAAAAATGGAATATGTGAAATACTTCATTGGAAAAACCCATTTCAGTAAAAGAAATTGAACAATTCATCAATGAATTTTCTAAGAAAAAATCTCCAGGGCCAGATGGGTTTAGAAGTGAATTCTACCAAACATTTAAAGAACAATTAATTTCAATACTATACAAACTGTTTGGAAAAAATAGGTGAAGAACGAGTTCTACCAAACTTCTTTTATGACACAAACATGGTGTTGATACCTAAACTAGGCAGAGCCAAAACAGGGAAAGAAAAGCACAGACAAATTTACTTAATAAATATTGATGCAAATATCTTAAATAAAATATTTGCCAGGATATTGTAGCAAGTGATCACCAGGATAATACACTATGATCAGGTAGGATTTATACCAGGAATGAAAGCTGGTTCAACATTAGGAAAACTATCAACATAATCAACCACACCAATAACAAAACTAATGTAGAAGTATGTTTGATGTGACTGTACATATACAACCTATATCATACTGCTTTTTGTCTTGGGGTGGAATGATGGAAGGGAGGGGGAAAGAAAACAAATTTTGCAACTAAAAATCCAGTGTAAACAAATGTTGAAAAATATCCTTATGTGTAATATGTAACTGGAAAATAATAAAATTATATTTAAAAAATAAAAGAGTTATGGATGGTTTTACAGCCCTTTGGTCACAGTTCCAAATTGGTCCACAGAATGTTTGAATTAGGTCACAACTTCACCAAGAGGATATTAATGTCTCATTTTCCCTATATCCCCTACAACATTTGTCATTTTCTTCTGTTGTGCTATTATCTAATCCAATAGGTATGAGGTAGTTTTCGAAAATTGTTTTGACCTGCATGTCTCCAATCAATAATTAGTTAGAGATTTTTTTTTACATATGGCTATAGGCAGCTTTGATGATTTCAGCTGAAAAGTTCATATCTTTTGATCATCTATTAATTGTGGAATGGTTATTATGGTAACACATTTGACTCAGTTCTCTGTGTTTGAGAAATGAGACCTGTGTTAAGGGCTAAAATTCTAGCTAAACTGTCTAAAATATCTAATGAGTGGTCGCCAATAAATTATAAGCTTTAGCAAGAGTTAAACTTTTAAGCATTTATTAAGGAGAATAAGAATTTGGTAAAGAGAGAGAAAAAGGCCTAGATTCCTATCTATTAAAGGGAGAGCACATTTCTAGCTCCCTTCTCCACCAGAGTCCAGAGGAAAGAGCGCGAGACTGAGCGCCAGTCTCTTCCTTCCTCCTCCCCCTAGTCTGCGTCACTTCCTGACTCCTGGTCTTGCCCTCAAAGACCTTCCCTTCATGGGCAGAACTCCTCTACAGTAAGTATCCAGCAGGTGGCGTTATTCCAATCGTTACAGTCCCCCCTGTTGTTCCTCAAGAAACAAAATGTTTCCTTGACGGAACAGTAAAAACAATATGATAACTATTGCTAACTAATAATATGTGAACAACAATATAGAAAAGGAAGAGAGGAAAGTTTTGTTCAGAGGGGCGATTTTTTTTTTTTGTCCTCATGAACCGACGCTTTGACATTAGTCTTGCAAAGGGAGGGCCTCTGCAGAGAATACATGTTACAGATGGTGTATATTATAACAGAAAGAGAAAAAAAAAAAAAACAACAAAAACAACAAATCAAAACTGTTCATTTAAAGTCTCTGAAAGTCTTTTCTCAGATGTCCTCTAGGTGTAGTCCTGGAATGGAAGTCTTTTCAGGGGTTGATGTGTGGATGCTGGTAATCAGCCAGGAAAATTTCCTACAAAATTGAGCTTAACACAACTTTAAAATAGCTTTGTCAATAATCAAATCAAACAATGAAAGTTCTCAAAAACATCTCTAAGGGAATTCAGAATCTTAGTTGTTACACATGAAACATATAATAAAACAAAAATTGAACCATTCTTTAAAATTATAATATTACTATAGTCCCCCCCTTATGGAGGGTAATTGAGAAGACAATTGCTGTGATATTAATTATTAAAAATAATTTTTTATCTTTGTTTCATCACTTTTTGCATCATCTGCCTAATTATCCTCATGCCATTATGAGAAATTAAAAAATCTAATATAATTGGTAACAGGTGTCAAGGCCAAATTCAACACTGTATTTATCATGACACCTGAGATAATTATGGGGGTTACCATAAAAGAACAGAGAAATGATGGGATATGAGCATTCCCACACTTGAGCAATATGTACTGCCCATACAGTATGCCAGGCTTAAAATAGGTGGATGGAATATATGTCCATGCCACCGAACATATTGGAAGAAACTGAGTCAGACCTAATCAGATGCATGGGATTGAGATGTCCATGGCATCAAGCATATAGGAGGGAGCATAGAAGCCAGGTGTAGAAGTGAGATGGGTGGGATGAATACTTCCAGCCATCTGTACAATATTGTGGGGAAAAAGAGAATAAAATATTAAACCAAGAGAATCCAACCTCAACATTTGTCAAAAGCCGTTCCCTTGGCCATACCTTGACTTCATGCATGTCTCCCCTCATGTGACAGTTCAGTGTCTGCTCTTGCATGTATTCCTCTTGTGATTGGATGGCATCTTGGCCAACTGGCATCTGATAACTCAGAATAAAGGCAATTAATGTCTTAAATGATAAGTTCCCATAATCCAAGTCTCATATGGATTTAAAATTGAGGATAATAAATGATTGCAAAAAATGTGAATACATCTTGACTCAAAATATAATATATAATTATGCAACAATTTCAAATAATACCCCTTTTTTTTTACTTAGTATACAATTACTTTTGTGAAAAATCAGAACATACTTAAATACAAGTTAAAGCACAACAGAATCTCAAAGAACTTTTTTTTTTTGAAAAAAGAAAACTTTTACAAATGTTCCCCTCTTTTTTTTTTTTTTTGAATATGCTTATCAAAAATAATACTTCTTTACACTTGCCATGGCAACCAATTTGCCAGGGAAATGCTTCAAAGAGTTTGATCAAATAATCAGTTGAGAAAAAATAACAAAAACAAACAACTCAGAATATGGGAGCACCATACTCCTAGAATTAACATTGTATTATGAAATCAAAACCATCTTGCAATGTTTCAAAATTAGATAGACAAATGAATAGAAGAAAATACACATGGAACAATAAAAGACAATGAAATTCAAACTAAGGAAATCTAAATGAATATGAACTTAATATTAATAAGACTATTATAAAATATAAACTTGATCACATGACTATAAAAAGCTTTTACAAATATTCTCCTTGTTTTAGAAACTAAGTATAAAACACAATCTCAAATGCATGAAAATCTCTATGAAAATAAACCTATACCATTAATTCCAAAATGTATATGTAATAGCATAGAAATCCTATGTAACCTCTGAACTGACATTAATACTCTGAGTGAATTCAGAACACTTTTGATTCCGATATCTAAAATCCCCAATACTCATATCAATACCTTGCTGCTGACTTCTACATTTCTGTAAAATATATACCCTTCCATGGCAAAAGAAGCAGAGTCTTGAACTATGTTGATGGTTGTCATTCTTATTCAGCTTAAGTTTTTCTTCTTTAACCCCTTTATATTGTCTGTCAGTCTTTTCACCATACAAATGCTTTATAAGATTACTAATTAAAGACAAAAGCAGGTTAGCAAAATTATGAACAAAACGAGCATATCTGGAATTTAAAGGGTTTTCTAAAGTTGTCTCAGAAGCACAGCCAGGCTGGGGAAGGGCTGAGCCTGAAGCTGCAAATGTAGTTAGAGAAAGTTGCGCATGAGCATTAGATCTCTGGACTTCCCAGGCAGGGGAAGCAATGGGCTTGGCCATGGGAGGAGTAGAGGGTGGGGTCTGGAGAGGAGGGGAGGGACCAGCACAATTTGAATCAGACTTAATTTTGAACTCAGGCCTGGATTCCTCTTCCCCCACTTTGCCTCCAGGTGCTAGGGGATTAAAAGCTTCTAGAGGGTGGGTCATTGCCTCCAGGCATGCAAAATTAGAGCAACAATTAGTGTTGGAATTGGGAAAAGCTGCAGGAATCTCTTCAGGTTTCTCTGAAAAAGCATGGTTGGGAGAGGGAGAGATATTTCCTTGTGTGAGTAAGTTGCTGGCTCTTTTAACAAAAATAAAAAGAAAAATAGAAAATCCACAAAAACAAAGCATTAACATGATCTTATCTCCCATTTGTCTGGTTAAACAGACTAAAATCAAAAATAGGATAATTAGGGAGTTTAAAAGGTCCATTCAAAAAAATTTAAAGGAAAACACAGCCAGTACACCAGTACTTAGCAGTTAAAGGGAGAGGGAGGGGAAATTTCTTACCCAACCAGAAGATCAGAAGAAGACTGAGGGTTAGCTTTCCTCTTCGTGGTCAGCCATCTGTTAAGGGCTAAAATTCTAGCTAAACTGTCTAAAATATCTAATGAGTGGTCGCCAATAAATTATAAGCTTTAGCAAGAGTTAAACTTTTAAGCATTTATTAAGGAGAATAAGAATTTGGTAAAGAGAGAGAAAAAGGCCTAGATTCCTATCTATTAAAGGGAGAGCACATTTCTAGCTCCGCTCTCCACCAGAGTCCAGAGGAAAGAGCGCGAGACTGAGCGCCAGTCTCTTCCTTCCTCCTCCCCCTAGTCTGCGTCACTTCCTGACTCCTGGTCTTGCCCTCAAAGACCTTCCCTTCATGGGCAGAACTCCTCTACAGTAAGTATCCAGCAGGTGGGGTTATTCCAATCGTTACACCTGTCAGAAAAACTTCCTTCATTTTTTTCACAATTACTACTGCTAAGTATATTTCCCTCCATCATATTCCATCCCCATGACATTTGCTCTATTTTCTATCTTCTTTCACCCTCTCCCTCCTCAAAAATATTTTACTTCTAACTGTTCCCTCCCCCCATCTGCCCTCCCTTCTATCCTCCCCTTTTTACCTTTTGTCTTCTATTTTCCTGCAGGATAAGACAGATTACTATACCCAATTGAGTGTATATGTTATTCCTTCTTTGAGCCAATTCTGATGAGAGGAAGATTCATTCACTCCCTAGTACCTCTGTCATCTTCCCTTCCATTGTATAAGCTTTTTTCTTGATTCTTTTATGTGAGATACTTTATCCCATTCTACCTCTCCCTTTCCTTTTCTCTTATTGCATTCCTTTCACCTCTTCATTTTATTTTTTTAAACATATCATCCCCATGCCCTCTGTCTAAATATACTCCATCCAGCTGCTCTATTAATGAAAAATTTCTTAGGAGTTACAAATATTATATTCCCATGTGGAGTTTAACCTTTTAATATCCCTTATAATTTCTTTTTCCTGTTTACCTTTTTATGCTTCTCTAGGGTCTTATATTTGACAGTCCAATCTTCTATTCAGCTCAGGTCTTTTCATCAAGAATATCTGAAAGTCCTCTCTTTCATTGAATTCCTATTCCCATGGGTTTATAATTCTTGGTTGCAATGCCAGTTCCTTTGCCTTCTGGAATATCATATTCCAATCCTTTAATGTAGAAACTGCTAGATCTTGTATTATCCTGACTGTAGCTCCACAATACTTGAATTGTTTCTTTCTGACTGTTTGCCATATTTTTTCCTCGACCTGTGAGCTCTGGAATTTGGTTATAATACTACTGGGAGTTGTCATTTTGGGATATCTTTCATGAGGTGATCAGTGGATTATTTCCATTTCTATTACACCTTAATGTTCCAGGATCAGGCAAATTTTCCCTGACAATTTCATGGAAGATGATGTCTAGGCTCTTTTTTTTTTTTTTTGAACATGGCTTTCAGGTAGTCTAAACATTTTCAAATTATCTATCCTCAATCTATTTTCAAATTTACTGTTTTGCCAATGAGACATTTCACATTGCCATATTTTTTTATTATTTTGGTTTTGCTTTATTGTTTCTTGATTTCTCATAAATTCATTAGCTTCCATTTGCTCCATCCTAATTTTTAAGGAATTATTTTCTTCAAAGAACTTTTGTACTACCTTTTCCATTTGGCCGATTTGGCTTTTCAAGGCCTTCTTTTCCTCATTGGCTTTTTGTACCTCTTTTACCATTTGGCCCAGTATTTTTTTTAAGGTGTTACTTTCTTCAGTATTTTTTGTGTCACCTTTACCAAGTGTTGACTTTTTTCATGATTTTCTTGTATCACTCTCATTTCTCTTTCCATTTTTCCTCTTTCTCTCTTACTTTATTTTCAAAGTCCTTTTTCAGTCCTTCTATGGCCTGAGACCAATTTCCATTTTTCTTGGAAGCTTTGGATGGAGGAGCTTTGACTTTGTTATCTTCTTCTGAGGCTGTATTTTGATCTTCCTTGTCACCACAGGAACTGTCCATGGTCAGCATTTTTTTTCTCTTTGCTCATTTTACCAGTCTACTTCTTGATTTTTAACTCTTTGTTAAAGTGGAGCACTGCTTCCAGGGTGGAGGGTGCACTACCCTAAGGTTCAAGGTGTTTGAGAAGCTGTTTTCAGATATACTTCTAGGAATTTGTAAGTCCTTAGTTTTTCCAAGGTGGTATGATTTAAGGAGAGTTATATTCACTACTCTCCTGGCATGTGCTCTTGTCTGCTAGCAACCACAGACCTGCTTTTCTGCCCTGGAACTATGAAGATAATCTTGCTCCATTGTGGCTGCAAGCTCTTGTGGTTCTTGTGCTCTTCCCTTGCCTGGGAACACCACCCAAGACTTTGACCTGGATCTGCGTATGGGCAAAACAACAGAGTACTGCCTCAGTGCTAGGAAAGGGACCCCAATAATCTTCTGGCCAAATATTTTATCCCCTTACTCTCTGTGGGCTGAGTTCCAGAAGCAGTTGCTCCAGACACTAATTCAGAGGCTCCTCTGCTTCACTGGGGCTGGGTCTGTACTCAGGAAGCCTGAGCTGGGGTGGCCCTTGCTGGGCTGTATTCTATTCTTACCTTGGTACAACAGACCTTTCCTGCAGATCTCCTAAGTTGTCTTTGGCTGGAAAATGATTTCATCCTATCCTTTTTGTGGTTTCTGCTGCTCCAGGAATTATGTTACAGCATTATTTGAAGGTATTTTGAGGTGACTTGGGGAGACCTCAGGCAAGTCACTCCCTTCCCTCTATAATCTTGGTTCTGCCCCCCACCCCACCTCAGAGAGCTATTTAAACAACTGCTTGGCTTAGCTCAGTCACAGAGATGCTTTTAAAAAGGCCACAGGTCATAGTAGCTAGGGTATTAGACTAGGATCTAGGAAAATGTGAGTGTAAATCCCACCTCTAATTCATGGGATCTGTGTGACTTGGGACAAGTCATTCCCTTCTCTTAGACTGTTTTTCTTCACACATAAAATGGGACAAATCATTCTTATAGTATGTACATCTTACTTTTATTATGAGACATAACTGAAGTATGTGTAAATTGCTTCACACACTTTAAAATAACTTAAACGTGTAAAATATTTAAATTCTCACCAATATACTTTTAATGCATTCCTACTCAAGGACTCTATTAATGAAATGAAAAAAGGACAGTAAAAACACTTTCTTACAGTAAATATTCAATATACTTTCAGACATTATTAGGACAGAAAAAACATGGCTTAATGGATTTCTCTCCCTGGGATTAGAATCACAGAGACATGATGAACAACGTGCTTCATATTTATGAAGCGTGTGATTCTGGGCAAATCACCTAACCTCTGTGAGCCTCAATTGTCTGCTCTGTGAAAAGTGATAATATCTGCAGGACCTATCTCACAGGCATGCTGTGTGGCTCAAAGGAGATAATCTGTTTAACGTTTTTACAAACTCTGAAGTAATATATGCATATATATCTTGAAAGCTACATGAGATATTGGTGAGAGTGCTCAAATTGAAATTAGGAATGCCTGGTTTCAAGTCAGTTTTCATATACATACTATACAATGTGTTACCATGGGTAAATCACTTATCTTCTCTAGACGTCATGCCCTGCGATGGATGTTACATGGTTGTTATAAGAAACAGTTTGATGTTGGGTGCATGAATATTTCGTAAATGTGACTTATATCCCCAATGCCTGGCACAATGCTTGTTGAATAATTATTTAAATCATCATAACTATCATCATCACTGGGTTATCCTATGAGCATTAAGCAGGGTGGGTAAGAGTACTTATATACAGTTTTATAACAGTGAAAGTATAATGGAAAATTTCTTAATTCTGCTATCTAGAAACTACTATAGTAGTCAACATTTTTTGAGTATCACTTCTAATTATTTACAACAGACCTGAGTAAACCTGCCCCTTTTCTCACCTGATAAGGCTTCAATGTTTGAAGAAATCAAAAAATTCCTATGTCTTTCTTTCCTACCAGGAATACCATTCAGCCTCCCATGCCCATAAGTCCCATGAACTATCTGACTTCAGCAGATTATTGAAGAAGGCAGCCCATTGCATACTGAGAAATCTAGCTCAACAATGACTGACCTTCTTGAAAAGAAATCCAGGGCAATCTTGGAAGAATTGTGTCCCTTGTCACTTAATTATATCTCTTGTAAAAGAATAAAAGGAATGAGTTTCATTTTTTCAGTTCACCTCATGTATTTTTATAATATTTCTGGAATAGGGAAATCCCATTTATATTAATGGTATTAATTTGAGTCTATCGACCAGGTAAATGCATATTAGTTATGTGATGGTTAACATCAGAGTTACAAAGTAAAAGGAAAAAAATAAGATTTAACTGAAACTTGAAGAAATCTGTGAACTTTGTTTTTAATGTTTGAGGAAAAACCCCTAAATTGTTTCATGTTTTCCAAAGCAAACCTTCATCCACATAAGCAAATAGACTGCTCACTTTGATACATGATTTTTTTAATCTGGCCTTGATTGGCACTAAGCAAAGGCCAAAGCTATATGACCTTGATGAGAACCAAACAAGAAAGATCAAAGCAAGAAAATAAAAAAAAAAACACTATGAAACCAGAAATAAGAAAAACAACAAAGCAAAAACACTAAATTCTCCCAACTTGACATTAAATCCAACAAAAATTACTATCACCTCTGTGTTTAACTTATTTTAGACACCTCAAAGGACTAATTGCCTCCAAAGAAAGAGAGATGGAGAGGTAATAGAAGAAAAGGAGGAGAGAATGAATGAAAATATTTCTCCTTTACAAGAATGTCAGGGAGGAAGGGTTAATAGAAATTATAAAAATAACAACATTTAATCATGGGATTAGTCATAGTTCAAAATTTAGAC
Organism: Dromiciops gliroides; assembly: GCF_019393635.1. Lineage (NCBI taxonomy): Eukaryota > Metazoa > Chordata > Mammalia > Microbiotheria > Microbiotheriidae > Dromiciops > Dromiciops gliroides. The sequence continues at coordinate 5,781,414 of NC_057864.1, forward strand.
ATATAGAGTTCTGTTACATATTATTCTATTTGGCAAGGTGTTGATTAAGTCTCAAAGCCAGTAAAACATGGTCAATTACCATAATACATTATCATTGCCCAAATAAAAAAAAAACTAGCAAGTCACCGGTTTCCAATGACTCTCTCGCCTCTGAAAAGCCAATAAGAGGCCTCTATTCTCATACTACTGTTGATGGAATCATTTGCTTTAACTGGCATTACCTTGGTAGACTCTGTAGTTCCTTTGATGAAGTCACCATCTTTTGCTGTCTCTCAGAATAGTAGTGATTGCTTACTGTTTTAATTTAATGCCTCTCTTAGATTTGCATTGTACTGCTATTCCTTCCAAATGTTCATGTTAAGTAGAGCTAAAAAATGAGAAAGCATACACAGGAGAACCATATAATAGCTCATTATGAAATAAATTTAAGCATATTCTAATGCACAGGAAAATAAGAAAGAAAATCACAGACACTAAAATCCCTGTGATCATAATGAGTTTTTTTTCAGAATGTTAGCAAGAATTATTCCATGTGACAGCAGTATATACTTGTTCCTGATTTGTGATTTAAAAAATATGGAAAATCCTGTATGGAAAATCCCTGTAATACAGATTCAAAAATTGGTCTGCAATATAGCATTTACAGGCTTGTCAGTGCCATAAAGATGTGTGCAGTGTCAGAAAACTATGTGTAAGGGGCAGGAATTGAAAAAAAAAATCTATTCCCATCCCTCAGTCACCAGGTCTTTATAGACTTTACAATTCTGAATGTTACTCTTTACAGATGTCTAAGTGGTACAACATACAGAGCACCAATTTTGCATTTAGAAAAATGAATTCCAAATCTGCATCAGACACTTATTACTAACTGTTTGATACTGGGTAAATCACTTATCTCCCCCTTGATTTTTTCATTAACAAATATTCCAATAGCCACTCTCCTTGTCTTAAAATTCACGACAATTATGTCCCTTTGAGAAAGAAAATAACATGACCTCCAATCTCCTAACCAGGCAAATTGACTCAGCTTTTGATTTTCAGCACCTTCATAGGTGGTTGTTGTACTTCATTCTCAAAGAGGACCAAAATAACATCATTATGACAAGTTGTCTCTCCCCTTTGATTGGAAGGCTGGAGGGAGGAATAAGAATCTCTCCCTCCAGCCTATTTTTAGATAAGACAAGATATTCTGGATAACTTTGTTCTATCGGTTTCTCTGCCTGGCTTCAATACCACCAACACTATACCCCCATGTGGGATATCCCCTGTTTCCGCAGTACTTTCCAGCTTCCTTTTGTATATGGGGTGTTTGGAGAAGAACAACACCTCCTGTGTGTGGACTTTATGGGCCCTTTTAATGGCTGCTCATCCACCTTTGGTGTGCACTTGGCACTCAACTCTTATCTGCGGCTCCAAGAAACTGTAGCATACACAACAGTCACACCCCAATAAACTATCTCACGAGACAGGATAAACTAGGTTGAGGGTAATCAACAGGCTTCAAGCAGTTGCTGAGTTACAGGTATGTTTACCCAAAGCACTTAGTCTTTACTTTCTTTGGAGGAATGGGCAGAGGAGAACAACTTGTTTCAATGGGCCTTGAAGGCAGCTGAAGTATGCATTGTGGAGTGTTTAGAGCCTGGTCAGATATCTAAGATGACAAGGCCATCTACCTCATCCCAGGCTATTGCCCTGACATTTATCCTGCCACTGGACTTAAATGACTCTGGAAAAGATAGTGAGGCTGATGACTTTGTATAAATCTGACTCAATCCAATCCACATACAAGTCATGACATCATACCTTGTTATAATTAGTCCTCTTTGAAAAGAAAAGAGAAACAACAGCAATGGATTGTAAACTACCTGAGAGCAGGAACTGTCTTTCTTTCTCCTGCTTGAATCCTTGTTGCTTAGCCTAGTGTCTGACACATAATGGGTGCTTGATAAATGTTGAATGACTTTTTACTGAGTATTGACTCCCCTGTAAAAAATAGGGCATTGGACTAGAAGCCCTTAGTTTATGATCATAGATTTAGAGCTGAATGGAATCTTAAAGCCATCAAGTCCAATCTCTTATTTTGCAGATTGGGTACTGAGCCCTAGGGAGGTTGGGATTTGACAGAAGTTGTATAAGTAGTAATTTAATAGCTTCTTATATACTCAGCTACTTCTTATCGATTGACATTTGGTTGTTTCTTGGAATATATGCCTCTTTATCTTATTATTCATTTCCTTGTTAAACCTCCAGTTTCTGAAAACTGTCCAGACCTATCATGTGTACTCCTTTAGAAACGCTGTGGCTTTTGCAACTTTCAGGAAATTAGAACACTGAACTTAGTGTACCTGGAGGGTAAAGGAGGGAATCTCTCATTTCTTGAGCCCATCAGTTCAGCACTACCTTTGACATGATACCCACAATCTTCCCATTTTAAATGCCTGATGAGTACGAAAAACACAACAATGTTTAAATGAAGTTAATACAAATAATTGTAGTAGCTCCCTTCTTAAATCCACCAAAACAAATGAGAGCATTATTCACTTAGGAATAGAGATTTAGATCTGTGAGTATGCTAAGGCATAAACTAGTTCAACCTGCTTGATTTACACATGAGAAAACTGAGGCTCAGATAGGAAAATGATTCAAACAACCTAACATAGGTCATAAAAGAAAGCAGTGAAATCAGATCTCTGGTCCCCTGGTTCCAAATCCAACTTTATTTTCCTGGCAGTATGCTATCTCCCAAAGTAATTTCATTTCTTACACCAATAGTTATTTGTTAAAGCATGGTGGTATTGTGCATGTACCCCTAGCCTTGGAGTTAGAAATTGCACCATACCATGCTTAATTTTGGCAAAGGTGTGTGAGCTTTGGCAAGCATCCCAACAACTATTAATTAGCATCTGGAAACTCCCTAGGGCTATTTTTTGCATTCATATGAAAAACTTTACCATTATTTTTCTTCTTCAGTCATGTACAATTCTTCCTGACCATATTTGGGGATCCCTTGGTAAAGATAGTAGACTGTTTTGCCATTTTCTTCTATAGCCTGTCTTACGTATAAGGAAACTGAGACAAACAGGGTAAAGTGACTTGCCCAGAGTCACACAGCTAGTAAATATCTGAGGCAGAACTTGAGCTCAGATCTTTTCTAGGAAAAAGGAATCTGTCTATTGTGGCACCAAGTTGCCCTGTAGACAGATCTACTGAGATAGAAAATAATTCTCTTGGGCTTTGGTAGAGAAAGGACTTGGTTGCACATAAAATGTCAAAGATTCTTCTGATGTTTATTTAGTTCTATGTGTACTGTACCTGGGAACCCTGTGAGAGGGTTTAGGATCAGATAGAAAAAAGTGTTTATTTTAAGAATTTTCCTGAGGTTTCCAAACAGATTCTAACTGTACATATTTTACATTGCTTCCCTCCTTTTCTGGTTTTAAGCTTTTTCTTTATCTTTCCTGATTAGATTATGAATTGCTTGAGGACAGGGAATTTTTTTCTTTTTCATATTTTCTGTATCTCTAGCGATTACTACAGTGTCTGGCACATAGTAGGAACTTATATAAATGTTTATTTACCTTTGACTTTGCACACTGGTCATAAAACAAATCACTATCCTTCTCTCTTTTTGCCATGAGATCAAGGGAATTGTACATTTTATCCATGGGCTGTAGGGATGGTGTTCTCTAAATATTATTTGTCATGAAAAAGGAACAATCAACTGTATTGATTGAACTTAATTGAAATTGTAAAGATAAGTAAAGAAATTATAATCACTTAAAAATTAACTCTGAAATTGTTGTTTTCTATTTGTCTATAGTAATGAAATCCAACCAGTGACCAAAGAGAAGTCAAGACTCACTCCTGCACCATATAATGTAGATATATACCATACATAAACAAATTCTACTTCTCTCCACATACACAGCCATTCATGCCTCAGTATTCATCCTTGTAAATCTTTCATTCTACTTCATGTATCACTAGATTTTGATACTGATTTTCAAATAACTCAGTGAGAGAGAGAAGCAGATTGGTATGACCAGCTATTTGAAGGACAGGCTAAGGAAGGGATGGATTCTTTTGGAAAGACCCAGATTTTACATACCTGAACCCAGCAATAGTTGGACCCTTAAACTTAAAGTAGGAGTTAAACTTGAGTGTAAAAACTCTTCCTTGCATATTATTATTATTATTATTATTACTATTACTATTATTATTATTATTATTATTATTTTACTCATACAAACTTGGAGGTGAAATATTTATGCAAAAGAACTTAACCTCACTTTCTATTCTTGCTCCATAAAATCAGAAAACACTGTGGTTATCATATCAAGAAGTAGGTCTTGGTGTGCTTCATGATTTCTTTGTGTATGCCTCAGGGTTCTGTGCCAGGCCTTTTTCTCTTCTCCCTTAATATTAATTCACTTGGCAAACTCTTCACCTTCCATGGATTAAATTATCATCTATTTGATGATGATTCTCAAAACTACTTATCCAGCCCTAACTTCTCAGCTGACCTTCTACTCTCACATCTTCAACTGCCTTTCAGATGCCTAGAATTAGATGTTCAGTAAACATCTTAAACTCAATGTGTCCCAAACTGAACTCATTATCTTTCCTTCATACTATTATATTTCTGCCTTCCAATCTTTCCTATTACTATCAAGACTATCACTGTCCTTCTAGTCTCCCAGTTCACAAACTGTGTTATTCTCAACTCCTTTTAATTTCACATTTGTAGCATTCCTCAAATAAGCCCCTTCTCCAATGTGATATTGCTAACATGCTTTAAAATGCCTTTGTCTGGGACAGCTAAGTGGCACAGTGGATAGAACACCAGTCTTGGAGTCAGGAGGACTTGAATTCAAATCCAGCCTCAGACACTTGATACTTACTAACTGTGTGATCTTGGGCAAGTCACTTAACCCCAATCGTCTCACCCAAATAAATAAATAAATAAATGATGAATTAATAAATTAATAAATAAATTAATTAATTAATGAGAAAATAAATAAAAAAACAGGTAAACAAACAAACAAACAAATAAATAAGTGCCATTTTATTCCTTTATCCAGAATATTATAAGCTTCATGGTTGGTGTGTCTACCACAAGTCTTTTACCAATCCAGTCAATCATCTATTAAGCCAACAAAATTGTTTTCCTAAAGTCCATGTCCAACTGTCTCATTCCCATCTCAGACACATGAACTCAATAAACTCTGGTAGCTCCCAAACATGAGTAGAGTCAAATACTCAACCCTCAGAAACTTACCCCCTCCTATACTTTCCAGTCTTCTCTCAGTTTGCATCTCTCCCAAGTACTCTTCAATCCAATGATACTCACTTGTTGTTTCTTATACAAAACATTCTATCTCAGGTCCAGGCATTTTCTCTAAGCTGTGCCTCTTTCCTCAGATGCTCAACCCCTACCCCCACCTCCAGCCCTGCCTCTTGGCTTCCCTGTTTTTCTTCAAGTATTAGAATCAATCTCACCTTCTACAAGCAACTCTTCCTAATCCTTCTTAATTTTAGTGAATTTCCTGTATTAATTCTTTCATATTTATCCTCTATAAAACTCATTTATATAGAGTTGATTTTCATGTTTCTGCCATTAGATTGTGAGCCCCTTCCTATTGGGAAGGAATTGTCTTTGGCCCTTCTTTGTGTCATTACTCTTGCTCACACTGTCTGGTACATAGTAGGTGCTCAACAAAATATTTGACTGACTGAAAGAGAAGGGGAGAGGAAAGGATCATTTTTTTCTTTCCACAATGTCTTTCAATCCACACTACTTCTAATACAAGCCCCGTTGTTGTTGTTGTTGTTGTTTGTTTGTTTGTTTTTGCTAATCATCATCATATTGCTTCAGATACGTTTTCTTATCTGTGTTATATGCCTCTATCTGTGCTTGCTGTCCCCATTGTCAGAAAACAACCTCCTCTACGTCACTTTTATCTCCCTAACCTCAGTACTACACACTATGTATAACACCTAGCACATGCTTAACACATTTGTTGATTGTCTGTTTTCAAGTATATTTCCAAACTTCTTATTCTGCTGCTTCAGACCCTCTTTGTTGGACAAAAGCTCATTTTAAGGACTCATCCTCTTTTCTTTAGCCCTCCACTCCTAAGCCATGCTACTTAATGGCTCTAAAGTATATTACACAGTTATGAAATTGTAGGATTTAAATTTCCAAGGAGCCTTGAAAGTCATTCATTTTGACTCTGTCATTTTATAGATAAAGAAACTAAGATCTGAAAAGGAGTGTTTTCCAAGGTCACAAAGTAGTAATTAGAAATGACAGGATTGAGGTTTTTTCCTCAGTATATCACAAGTGTCTCAGGTCAACCTATATGAAAAATCAAGTGAATGATGATATTTATCATCATCTTCCCCTTCATTGTTATTATTATTTTTAATCATGCAAACTGCAAAAGAAAAAATGGGGCTGGGTCAGGGGGGAATTTCAAAGACAGGGATTTTATTTTTTATTTATTTTAGTTTTGTAGAGAATGAAAAGTTACTGACTGTATTCAGCATGGGAATGATATGATAAGAAATGTGATTTAGGAATACAAGTATTGAGCACTGTGTGCCATGCATTGGAGTGGGAAGAAGTCCCAAAGAACAGATCTCATAGAGTCTGGAGATTTTTGGAATATTATCAACAAGAGGTTATAAGGACTTGATTTTGGGTGGCAACAGGAAAAAGTGGAAATGAGGTAATGGATGTGGAGGCTCTTATAGAGGAAAAACTCATAGGGGGGATTTGTACACTAAGAGGATGGGAGAAGCAATAGCCAAGAGAGACTGAATGGTGCAGAATGCATGTTAGAATGCTGCATGTAGAATCAATACAGATTGGGGTTCTGATCCTATTTGTCTATTGCTGGTTAGGTCACCCTCTGAATGTCCCTTAACTGCTATTGCTTCATCTGAGAAATGAGGGGGTTGGACATGATGACCCCTAAGATCCTTTCCAGCTCTAAATCCAATGATACTCACATCTGGTAGACAGGGCAAATGATGTAACAAAGATAAATGAGCCATAGAAATAAGGAACTAGATGATCAAGGGGAGATGAGAAGTTCAGTATTAGACTGTTCATTTTGATTGGTGAAACATCATGCTGGCCAACAGAAAGATGAAACTGAAATTCAGGGACACTCAATCAACATTTATTTATTAAAGAATACAATGAGCCAAGTACAGGGCTGGGAGCTCAGTATAAAAGGAAAAAAAATACTCCTGCCCTGAATTAGCTTATTTTTTTTCACTATATACAATATATACAAACAAAAGTACATAGGCATTATATACAAAGGAAAGACTGTATACACACAGAAAAATGTATGTGGATGCAAAATTAGATCCAAGTAGATATGTATCTTATACTATATATAAAACTTATTAATTCATACATAGTGTGTATGGGGTCTGTGAATATGGGTTTGCTAGCATAGGGGAAAAATAAGAATCCACATAGAAAGGTATGTATAAACCAAGCTTTGAAGGGATGTGAAGATTCTGAAAGGTTGAGTTGAGGAAGTTCTACATTCTAGATATGAAGGGATGGACAATTCAATCAAAGAGAAATGAAGGATAGAAGGGTATATGAAGAAAAGAGTCAGAAAGCATTTTGAATGGACAGGAAAGTATGGGAAGCTAGAATGGTTGATTGGAGAATGGCTATGAAGATTTTGAAGTGTCTAAGAGATACAGCATTACTTGATCCTAGAAGCAATAGCTATACGTTGGAATTTATTTTGTCAAGAGTAACATGATCCAATGTATGTTTCAAGAAAATCACTTTGGAATGGGTGGGGATGCATTAGAGAGGGAAAGGAATTGAAATTCAAGACCAAAATAATGTTGGGACCCATGAATAATTATTTCACTATAATCATTATTTAAGTTCTACTTATTGATTAAATGTGAATATTTAACCATGCTGATTTCTAAGCAGTTTCAGGATGTGGAACAGGCTGGAATAATGTGGGTAAATACCTAGGTTGCTAAGTGGAAAGAACACTGGTGCTGAAATCAAGATGACCAGATTTCAAATGCTGCCTTGGACATTTATTACCTCTGTGATATTGTCTGAGTCATTTAACCCCTCTCTTATCCAGTTTCTCATATATAAAATGAGCAAAATAATAGCATCTAGCTCACATGATTTTCATGATGATCAAATAAAAAAGTATTTGCAAACTTATTTGCAAAACTTAAAATACTATTTAAATGCTAGTTAGCACCACCATCATCATTCATCATCATCTTAGTCCTATTAACGAGCAAAAGTCCTAGATTAAACCTTCTGGGCCTTGGAAGTTATATAGTTCAGTTACTCAATTTTATAGAAGTGATAGGCTGACAGAAGTAAAGTAATTTTCCCATTACCATAAGTGCAGCAAAGGAAAGAGATGAGATTAAAATCCATGTCCTGTGACTCTTGATCTAGAAACGTTCCATTGTATAATGCTACCTTTCAAAGATACAGTGAAGCGAGTCTCAAGTGCCTGATGATGGAGTGTCTTCAGTGCTGGAATGGAGGCCATTATAAAGGCAGAGAAGAATAGTACACTTCCCCAGAAAATGTAGGCCAAAGGAATATGGAACCAATTTTATTGATTTGAATGGAATTCAATAACAATGGATTAAGTACTTTCTGAAAAGCATAGTGGCAAGAATATTGAATAGGACCTGATACTCCTAGAGTGACCTTGGTTTCTTCTTAGGCCTCAGTCTTCTTATCTATAAAATGAGGATGCAAACTATGTTAATTGTAAAGATTCCTTCCAATCTATGATGCTATTAGAGTCAAGGCATTGGTGGGGATTCAAAGAAAAACAAAATGGCCTTTCTCAGAAAGTCAATATTCTACAATTCTTGAAATAGGGAACATGATCTATTTAAAGAAAAGTAAACACAAGGTAATATAACAAAGAACAGGAATAATAGGGACATATGTCGTGCTATGGAGAGGGAATTAGAGTCAGGAAAAAATTCTAAAAGAAGATAGTATATGAACTTATCATTTACAGAAGATCTTGGTAATGTTGAGAAGCAGGGATCAAAAATGAAGAGGACACCAAAATGGGAGATGAGAAGTCATTTACGGGGGTCAGCATGTAGGCCACTGTGGATGAAGTAGATTTTTTATTTATTTTTTAATTTTTTTGGTGAGGCAGTTGGGGTTAAGTGACTTGCCCAGGGTCACACAGCTAGTAAGTATCAAGTGTCTGAGGCCAGATTTGAACTCATTTCCTCCTGAATCCAGGGCCAGTGTTCTATCCATTGTGCCACCTACCTGCCCCATGGAGTAGAATTTTTTTGAAGGGAAGGAATATGAAATCAGGTTCTAGAGGTAAGTTGAACATAGAATATACAAGACTTCAATGTCATTTTGAAGATTTTCCCATTTTATCTTAGAGGCAAGAGAGATATGCTGAACGCTTTTGAACAGGGAAGTGACATGGTCAAAACTGAATCTTAGGAAGATTTTATTAGCAGCTCTATAGGTACTAGGAAGCAGACAAACTAGAAACAGGAAGACCAATTTGGAAGTAGTGAACGGCCAAATTAAACTTCAGGCTTTTTAAGTGGAGGGAAGGCATGGATGCCAGAGGTATTTTGTAAATAGAATAATAATTACTTTTATTACTAGGGATGACAAATAGGGAAAAATCAATTACAGGTTTGAGGTTAAGAACCTGAGTAATTGGGCGGGTGGCTGTGACTTCAACAGGAATATGGAGATTTTTAGGAGGGCTCAGTCAGTGAGTGAGTAAAAACTATTAAGTAGCTATTTTGGTGCCAGACACCTTGCTCAGCACTGGGGAATCAAAGAAGGGCAAAATACAATCCTGTATCTCAAGGAACTTGCAACAAATTGGAGGAGAATAATATCAATGGCAATGCACAAAACATTTTAAATAGCATAAATTGGAATAGTATCAGCATTAAGTTGTCTAGGAAAGGATGTTTATGCTGGTAACAAAACATGAAGCCAGTGTCACTGGACCAAGAATATGTGGGGGTAATGAGGATCTGAGAAGACTGGAAAAGCAGGAGGACAGGGTAGGAAGAGCTTCGAAATCAAACCAGAATTGTCTATACTCTTTTGAAGGTGATTGGATGTCATGGTATTTTACTGATTGTAGGGTACATATGGTCAGACCTGCACTTTAGGAAGGTCACTTTAACAAAGGAGTAGAAAATGGACTGGAAATGGTGAGAGACTGCCTACAGAAATAGTTGTCTTTATGGATAAGTAGAAATTAACTTTGCCAAGCTGAATCTTCTCTGAAATCCACCAACAATATCCTCAAGTACATTGGCTTGAAGATCTTAGCAATACTGAGTTTAATACAGCCTAATGCAGTCCATTGCACTTTATCTAACTCTTATTGATTAATTTTTTTCTTCTAATGTTAATCCATGACCAGATCCTTAGCAACTTCTAAACATTGCTCATAGTTCTGGCACATATAAAACACTTAATAAATACTTGTTGCCTTTCCTTTCCTCTGTGTTGTAAGACAATTTCTAAAAGTATAAATTACAAAACCATTTCTGTTATTTACTACGATTTTTACTATAAATAGTGTTGATCATTGGTAGAAAAAGTTCCTTATAACAATGAAGTCATAGGTCTACTTTCTATCACTGTCTAAATCAAACAAAACAAACAAAAACAAAGACTTACATTGGCTTTTTTTAGCTGTAGTGTCATAATGTTTCATCATACTTAGCTTGCAATTCACAAATCTCCCCAGATTTTTTTTCCCTCACAAAAGAATTTTTAGCTTTGTTCCACCTATCACACCAGTGCATCTGTTTATACTTTTAACCCACAGGTAGGGCTTACTGTTTATCCCTGTTACAATTTATATTATTGTATTTGATGCACAATTGAAACTATGGAAGTCTTATATGGATCTTGATTATATCATCCAAATGATTAGCTAAGGATTCCACATTTATGTTGTCTACCCATTTGATAAGTACATCATAAAATTTGTGCAAATAGTAAAACTCTCACCCTTATTTTTGGAATTTATTTAGTATTTTCCCCAATTACATGTAAAAATAATTAATTTTTTTTAAAAATTGAGTTCCAAATTATCTCCCTTTCCCCCCTAACCCATTATGAAGGCAAGTAATTTGATATAGGTTATACATATGTAGTCATGAAAACCTATTCCTTGTTATTCCTATTGATTTTTTGTGGGGCAATGTGGGCTGTGACTTGCCCAGGGACACACAACTAGTAAGTGTCTGAGGACAGATTTGAATTCAGGTCCTCCTGAATTCAGGGCTGGTGATTTATCCATTGTGCCACCTAGATGCCCCCTATGTTATTCCTATTATGAAAGAAAACAAAGACAAAAGAAAAAAATAGTAAAAAAACATGAAAACAAGTATTCTTCAAGCTGTACTCAGATACCATCAGTCCTTTATCTGGGAATAGATATCTTTGTTCATCACAAGTTTTTCAGAGTTGCACTGTATCATTGAATTGCTGAGAAAAGCTAAGTCATTCACAGCTGCTTATCTTACAATATTGCTGCTACTTTTTACATAGTAAATAAAACTTTGTATCAGTTCATGTAAAGCCTTTCAAGGATTTTCTGAGTGTATCCTGCACATGATTTCTTAGAGCACAATAGTATTCCATCATAATCACATACCACAAGAAATTATTTTCTTCAATGAGCTTCTATACCTCTTTTTCCTTTTGGCCAATTGTCTTTTTTTTTTTTTTTTTTTTTTTAGTGAGGCAATTGGGGTTAAGTGACTTGCCCAGGGTCACACAGCTAGTAAGTGTTAAGTGTCTGAGGCCGGATTTGAGCACAGGTATTCCTGACTCCAGGGCCGGTGCTCTGTCCACTGCGTCACCTAGCTGCCCCTCCAATTGTCTTTTTTTAAGGACATTTTTTTTTTCCCTCAGGAAATTGTTGTGATTCCTTTTCCATTTGGCCAATTCTGCTTTTCAATTCATTGTTATCATTGGGCTTTTCATACCTCTTTTACAATTTTGCCTGAATTGTTTTCTTTTTTATTATTATAAAAGTATTTTATTATTTTCCAGTTACATGTAGAGAGAGATTTCAACATTTGTTTTTTTAAGATTTCTAGTTTCAAAATTTTCTCTCTCCCTTGCCCCTCGCCAAAGCAGCAAGGTATCTGATATAGGTTATTTATGTACAATAACATTAAACATTTTTCTGCATTATTCATGTTATAAGAGAAGAATCAGAGCAAAAAGGAAAAAAAAAAGACAAAAAAGAAAAACAATAACACCCAAAACAAAAGAAATAGTATGGTTCAATCTGCATCCATATTCCACAGTTCTTTATTTCTTTTCTTCTGGATTTGGAGAGCATTTTCCATCATGAGTTCTTTGGAGCTATCTTGTACTGTTGTATTGCTGAGAAGAATCAACTCTACCACAGTTGATCAACACATAATGTTGATGATACTGTGTACAATGTTCTCCTGGTTCTGCTCCGTTCAATCAGCATCAATTCATGTAAATCCTTCCAGGTTTCTCTTAACTCCTCCTGCTCATCATTTCTTACAGCACAATAGTATTCCATTATATTCATTTACCACAACTTATTCAGCCAACCCCCAATTGATGGGCAACCCCTCAATTTCCAATTTCTTGCCACCACAAAAAGAGCAGCTATAAATATTTTTGTACATGGGGGTCCTTTTCCCTTTTTTTGATCTCTTTGGGATAGAGACCCAATAGAGATATTGCTGGGTCAAAGGGTATGCACATATTTGTAGCCCTTTGGCCATAATTCTAAATTGTTCTCTAGAATAGTTGGATCAGTTCACAGCTCCAGCAATAATGCATTAGTGTTCCAATTTTTTCACATCTTCTCCAACATTTAATATTTTCCTTTTTTTGTCTTATTAGCCAATCTGATGGGTGTCAGGTGGTACCTCAGAGTTTTTTAATTTGCATTTCACTAATCAATAGTGATTTAGAGCATTTTTATATGTCAATAGATAGCTTTGATTTCTTCATCAGAAAACTTCCTGTTCATATCTTTTGACCATTTCTCAATTGCAGAATGACTTGGATTCTTATAAATTTGATTTAGTTCCCAATATATTTTAGAAATGAGGCCTTTATCAGAAATACTGGCTATAAAAATTGTTTCCCAGATTTCTGCCTCCCTTCTAATTTTGGATGCATTACTTCTGTTTGTACAAAAACTTTTTCAATTTAATTTAATCAGAATCATCCCTTTTGCATTTCATAATATTCTCTATTTCTTGATTGGTCATAAATGGTTCTCCTTTCAAAAATCTGAAAGGTAAACTATTCCTTTCTCTCCTAATTTACCTATAGTATCACCTTTTATGTCTAAATCATGTACCCATTTTGACCTTATTTTAGTACAAACTTTAAGGTGTTGGTCTATGCCTAATTTCTGCCATACTATCTTCCAGTTCTCCCCACAGTTTTTTGTCAAATACTGAGTTCCTATCTGAGAAACTGGGGTCTTTCGTTTTATCAAACACTACAATACTAAAGTCATTTACTACTTTGTCTCCTATGCCTAGCCTATTCCATTGATTGTGCACTCTATTTCTTAGCCAGTACCAATTAGTTTTGATGACTGCTGCTTTATAGTAGAGCTTCAGATTTGGTACAGCTAACCCACCTTCCTGTACAATTTTTTTTTTCATTAATTCCCTTGATATTCTTTACCTTTGCTTTTCCAGATGAATTCTGTTATTTTTTCTAGCTCTATAAAATAATTTCTTGGTAGTCTGATTGGTATGGCACTAAATAGGTAAATTAATGTAGGTAGAATTGTCATTTTTATTATATTAACTTGGCCGATACATGAGCAATTGATATTTTTCCAATTATTTAGATCTGATTCAATTTGTGTGAAAAGTGTTTTGCAATTATGTTCATAGAGTTCCTGGGTTTGTCTTGGCAAGTGGACTACCAAGTATTTTATATTGTCTATCATTACTTTCAATGGAATTTCTCATTCTATCTCTTGATGTTGGACTTTGTTGATAATGTATAGAAATGCTGATTTCTGTGCATTTATTTTATATCCTGTTACTTTGCTAAAGTTGTTAATTGTTTCAATCAATTTTTGAGTTGATTCTCTAGGATTCTCTAAGTATAACATCATATCATCTGTAAAGAGTAATAGTTTTGTTTCCTCCTTGCCTATTCTTATTCTTTTACTTCCTTTTTCTTCTCTGATTGGTAAAGCTAACATTTCTAGTAAAATATTAAATAAGAGGGGTGATAATGGACATCCCAGTTTCATGTATGATCTTATTGGGAAGGACTCTAACTTATCTCCATTACATATAATGCTTGCTGATGGTTTTAGGTTGATACTGCTTATTATTTTAAGGAAAGCGCCACCTATTCCCAAGCTCTCTACTGTTTTTATTAGGTATGGGTGCTGTATTTTGTCAAAAGCTTTCTCTGTATCTCTTGAGGTAATCATATGATTTTGGTTACTTTTCTTATTGATGTGGTTGTTTATGTTAATTGTCTACCTAATGTTGAACCAGCCCTTCATTCCTGGTATGAATCCCACCTGGTCATAGCTTATTATACTGGTTATCACTTGCTGTAATTTCCTTGCTAATATCTTATTTAAGAATTTTGTATTGATATTCATTAGAAAAATTGGTATATAATTTTCTTTCTCTGTTTTTGCTCTGTCTGCTTTTGGTACCGACCCCATATTTGTGTCATAAAACAAATTTGGTAGAACTACTTCACCTGTTTTTCCAAATAATTTGTATAATATTGGAATTTGTTCTTTAAATGTTTGGTAGAATTCACTTGTAAACTTATCTAGTCCTGGAGACTTTTTTTAGGGAGTTCATTAATGGCTTGTTCAATTTCTTTTGCTAATATGGACTTATTTAAGGATTTTATTTCCTCTTTACCTGCACTGTTTGTATTTTTGTAAATATTTATCCATTTTATTTAGATTATCAAATTTATTGGCATACAGTTGGGCAAAATAGTTCCTAATTATGGCTTTAATTTCCACTTCATTGGTGGTGTAATGATTGGAATGACGCCACCTACTGGAGATTTACTATAGGAAAGTTCTGCCATGAAGTGAAGGTCTTTGAGGGTAAGACCAGGAGTCTTTTCTTTGGTGTCAGGAAGTGACGTTTGCTGGTGGGAGGAGGAAGGGGGAGCCAGGCACTCTGCTTCTCTCTTTTTTCCTGAGGACACTGGTGGAGAAGGGAGCTAGAAATGTGCTCTCCCTTTAATAGATAGGAATCTAGGCCTTTTCTTCTCTCTTTACCAAATTCTTATTCTCCTTAATAAATGCTAAAAAGCCTAACTCTTACTAAAGCTTATAATATATTGGTGACCACTCATTAGAGATTTTAGAAAGAATAGCTAGAATTTTAGCCTTAACAGTGGTAAAATCACTCCTTTCATTTTTGATACTGGTAATTTGGTTTTCTTTCTTTGTTTTAATCAAATTAACCAATGGTTTATCTATTTTATTGGATTTCTCATAAAACCAGCTCTTAGTTTTATTGATTAATTCTATAGTTTTCTTGCTTACAATTCTATTTATTTCTCCTTTAATTTTCAGGATTTCTAATTTAATATTCAATTGGGTATTTTTAATTTGTTCTTTTTCTAGCTTTTAAAGTTTGCATGTCCAAATCATTGATCTCCTTTTTCTCTTTTTTATTCATGTAAGCAGTCAGAGCTAAATTTCCCCTAAACACTGCTTTGGCTGCATTCCATAGATTTTCTTATGTTGTCTCATCATTGTCATTCTCTTGGATGAAATTATCAATTGTTTCTATGATTTGTTCTTTGTCCCACTCATTATGTAGAATGAAATTATTTAGTTTCCAATTTTCAGTCTGCCTTTCCATAGCTCTTTATTACATGTAATTTTTATTGCATCCTTATCTGATAAGAATGAATTTACTATTCTTGCCTTTCTATATTTGACTATGAGGTTTTTGTGCCCTAATACATATTTAAGTTTTGAGTATATGCCATGTTCTGCTGAGAAAAATGTTATATTCTTTTCTGTCCCCATTCAGCTTTCTCTAGATATCTATCATGTCTAACTTTTCTAACATTCTATTCACCTCTTTCACTTCTTTCTTATTTATTTTGTGTGTAGTTTTATCTAATTCTGAGAGGGGAAATGTCAGGTCCCCCACAAGTATAGTTTTGCTGTCTATTTCCTCTTGTAACTCATTTAGCTTCTCCTCTAAGAATTTGGATACTATACCACTTGACACATACATGTTTAGTATGGATATTACTTCATTATCTATAGAAACTTTTAGCAAGATATAGTTTCCTTCCTTATCTTTTTTAATTAGACTTATTTTTCCTTTGCTTTATCTGAGATAGGGATTGCTACCCTTGCTTTTTTGCCTTTAGCTGAAGGATAATATATTCTTTTCCAACCTTTTACCTTTACTCTGTTTGTATCTCTCTGCTTCAAATGTGTTTCTTGAAAGCAGCATATTGTAGGATTGTGGTTTTTAATCCACTCTACTATTTGCTTCTGTTTTATGGCAGAGTTTATCCCATTCACATTCACAGTTATTATTACTAGCTGTCTTTTTTCCCTCCATTCTATTTACCCCCTTTGTACTTTCCCCCCTTCTTTCCCCCTCTCCCTTCTCACCAAAGTTTTGCTTCTTACCCCTGCCTCCCCCAATCTGCCCTCCCTTTTATTACCCCCTCCCTTTTCTCCCTTGTTTCTTCCTTCTCTTCTATCAACCCCCCTCCCTTTTCCCTTTACCCTTTTACTTCCCTAAAGAATAAGCTAAGTTGACTCTGCATGGTTCTTTTTTGTTTCTTACTCATATTGTAGCTTATTTTTTTTTTAAATTGAGGTCTGCTCTGTGGGCACCTGGGTCCCTGTTTCAAGCTTCTTGTGCTGGGGTATAGGGCTGTGTCACTGGATTTCCACACTTAGGCCTCTATAGTTTGTGCATTTCTCACTGCCCTGGTCTTGCTCCTGGCACACTGAGATGGTCAGGCCTGGTTGAAACTGTCCTGTGGGTTGCCCTCTAGTTGGCAGCCTGCCATCATGGCTGGTGCTGGTGGGTTTCACTACTGGCTTGCTGTGCCACCAGCTTGTTGAGCCAGGATCCAGGGGCCTCAGTTGCTCGGGTGGCCTACAGCTTCCTGCTGACTTTTCCTGAACTCCTCCATGCTATGCTGAGCTGTTTCTCCCTTTTGCCCAAGTGCGACTGGCCTTTCCTGAAGTCCTCTAAAATATCTCTGGCTGGAAGACTTCTCCAGACCTAAACAAAGCTTCCACACTCAGGTTGGGGGCAGTTCATGGTTGCAGCAGGCTCATGATAGAGGACTTGAGGAAGAATCAGACCAGGCTGGAACTGTAGGCTAGATATGCCTTTTCTTAACTCCACATGTTCTCTTTTTTCTAATACTTAGTGTACTGGGGACAGCTAAGTGGTGCAGTGGATAAAGCACTGGTTCTGGATTCAGAAGGACCTGAGTTCAAACCCGGTCTCAGATGCTTGACACTTACTAGCTGTATGACCCTGGGAAAGTCACTTAACCCTCATTGTCCCACCCCCCCCCCCCAAAAAAAAATGAGAAGAGAAGAGCCAAATAGATAAGAAAGCAACCCAAAATACATGATCTACAAGAAATATACTTGAAACTAATGCTTAGTATGCTTTAATAAACATTAATGCACAAAGACTGGTGCTAAAGCTTCTAATTTAAGGTCACCACACGTTAGATGTTTTAGACATCACAGTTAGATTGTAACAATCAACACACTGTCCCAAGGTTCAGGATATTTTTTTGTGTGTGTGAGGAAATTGGGTTTAAGTGACTTGTCCAGGGTCACACAGCCAGTAAGTTGGCAAGTGTCTGAGGGCAGACTTGAACTCAGGTCCTCCTGACTCCAGGGCTTGTGCTCTATCCACTGTGCCACGTAGCTTCCCCCAGGGTTTTTAATGTAACTATTTTTAGAGATACTTCTAGGGACCTCTACATTTTTACTTCTTCCAAGGTCATATGATATAATAAGAGATATGTTTACTACACTAGTGGAGGAACTGTGACAAAAGTCTCTGCTCAGGGGGCGGCTAGGTGGCGCAGTGGATAAAGCACTGGCCCTGGATTCAGGAGTACCTGATTTCAAATCTGGTCTCAGATACTTGACACTTACTAGCTGTGTGACCCTGGGCAAGTCACCTAAGCCCCATTGTCCCACAAAAAAAAAAAAAGTCTCTGCTCCACTGGGGCTGCAAGCTCTGTTGTGGTTGCTTTCTTCTTTGGCCTGGGAGATTCTTGCCTTTATGTTAGATAAAAACATCCCTATAATCTTCTTCTGGCCTGTTGTTCTATCTCCTTATCATCTGTGGGCTGAGAACTCTTGAAGCACCTGGCTGATTCAATAGTTCCAAAGGTATACTCCTGATTTTCTGGGGCCGTGTCTGTGCTGCCTGGGTTGGACTGTGCTCTACTCTCACCCACATGACAGACCTTTTTGGCCATCCTTCCAAGTTGTTTTTGGCTGTAAAATTATTTCACCCCCATCCTTTTGTGTGATATTCTATTCTAGAAATTGTTTTATGATTTTATTTAAAAGTACTCGGAAGGCTTTTGGAGAGAGATCAAGTGAGTAGCTGCCTTTTTCTCTTCCACCTTGTTTCTACCTCCTGACTTCTAAATAGTTAAATTCATGAGAAATAAAATGATAGTTTTTTAAAAGCATGGTAATATAACTACTGGACAGAACATATACAACTTCCAGACTACCTAGGGGTGGAGCCAAGATGGTGGAAGAAAGGCAGCAACTTCTCAGAGTTCCCCACATAATCACACCAAAACCTACAAATAATGTCATAAGACAGTTCCTGGAGTATCAAAATCCATAATAGTATGGCGTGTGAATATTTTCTAGCCAAAGATGGCTTAGAAGATCTGTTGTGCTGGGGTGAGAGTGAAGCACAATCCCATTGCTGTGCATGCTGATTCAGTTGCACTAGAGAAAGAGACCCCTGGAGTCTATGAATCAGCTGCAACAGCAGCTCCTTCTGAAATTAACCTCACAGTCTGGTGAGAGGACTGAGTGGTTGGACAAGAGGGAGATTACAGGGGTCTCTGCTGGTGCTGAGGTGGAACTCAGTTGTTTTGCCCATGCTAGGAATCAGGAAGCATTCATGAGTGACAGGCCCAGGAGGGGGAGGGGTTCAGGCCCTCCCAGAGCTTGCACTACAGTGAAACAGATTTTTGTTTCTGTGTTAAAGGGCAAGTAGGTCTGGGGTTATTTACAGCCCAGAGTACAGGCCAGGTAAGTGCAGAATGTGCCACTTCTTAAATCATGCTATGTGGGACCCCCTGAAGCTTGGGACAACGCCCCAATTAAGAAATAGGTTAGCAAAGTGAACAGACAGAAAAAGATGCAGGCCATAAAAAGTTTATTTGGTGACAAGGAAGATCAAAATAAACCCTCAGAAGTAGATAACAAAGTCAAAGTTCCTACATCCAAAGCTTCCGAGAAAAATATGAATTGGTATAAGTTCACAGAAGGACTCAAAAAGAACTTTGAAGATAAAGAGAGGTAAAGGGAAAAGTAACAACACATACAACTTCTTATGGTGATTCTATAGCAAGGTGAAATGAGAACAGCAAGTGAAAGAAAATTGGGTGAAACTATTATCCTTGTGGTACTATGAGTTTTTATGGTTTGAGACCAATTCTTGATTGTATGTCAGATCACCTAAGATTATTCCAATTATCTTTCATCCTCCTTCCCATAACACAGGACCATGAACATGATCTCTATCACAGAGTAACTGTTGAAAATTACTATTTTTTTTCTTTTCTTTAGAGGCTTTGTTGATTAGAATTATCCTTTGTAATTTTTTTAAAAAATTAGATCTGATTTGATTAGAATTTTCAAAAAAGAAATACACTACTGGAAAATCTGTAGCTGATAACATACTTTTACTATTATTTTATTTTATTATTTTTTATATATTTTAATTTTTTTTAACTGATGGGATTGCACAATCAAATACCAAACTATGGAATGGGAGTAACATCACTACAGGCTTATTTTTTAATTATTATTATAGAAAAAGTCTCTTAAATATTGAATCATCAAACACTGATTTTATGTGCTTATATTGTTATGTGTCTATACATATATACACATATATGTATAAATATTTATGTGTATGTATACATATATCTCTATAGATAGATAGATAGATAGATATAGATATACAAACACACATATATCCATACATGCTTATCTTAATAGACAAATTTGAAGTGCTTCTAATAAAATATCAATATATCAAAATCCCTTGATTTTTCTGGTGGGAATGTATGAATTAAAATCTGGATGTGTTTGGATTTATAAATCTTTACCATGTCTCCGTATTCACAGATTCTTTAGTATGATATTCAAGACCCATTAAAACCTGACCCTGACAAACTTTACAATCATTTCCCTTGTAATACTCTAATCGTATTTTCCATACTGTCCCTTCTAGGAAAACAGATCTATTTGCTGTGCTAAAAAATACTTCTTATGGAATACTCTTTTACTGCTGAGCTTATTCTTTACTTCCAAAAGACATGTTAACTGTCCTCCCGTTTTATAGATAACCACCCCCTGGCCTGAAGGCCACCCCATGTTTTAGGCCTTTATGAGCATGGGAAGGTTCAGTAAGCTCTCTCTTTGTAATACTAAAGCAGTTATGACCTCTAACTTACATGCCATTTATTTATTGGGGGGGTTGTTAATTTGAATATATATATATATATATATATATGTGTATACATATATATCTATGTGTATACATATATATCTATACATAAACATATATATACAAGTACATACATACATAATACACGTGTACACATATTTGTGCAACTACAAATGTGTGCAAATATATGCATATATATTTGTGCCTATGTCTCACCTTACAGATTATGCAGCAAATATGAGTCTGGTAAAATTTACCCTGTGGTCGCTTAATTGTGGTCGCTTAAACTCTGTCCTTCATAAAAATGAGATCGTAAGTTATAGGTTTATTTTGATCTCTCTTGTTTGAGGGAGATTTTAGAGTTATTCAATAATGGGTAATACATAGAAGTACTAGTAGTAACAGGGAGGATTGAAAACAGATTTTATCACATAGCTACAGTGATTATTCATGAGTATGAAAATATCAAAAGTTATCACTGACCAAAATGCTTAAATTTATATAGAAACTTCATTGTAATTCACTGGTCCAGTCTTGGATACCTTCTCACTCTTGTTTAGCTTCTTTTGCTTAATTTTAAGTAGGACTAAAACAGGTCACAAAAGTTATTTACTACATGCTAAAAAAGAGAGAAAATAAAATCACAACTCCAATCCTCATTTCTGCTTCCTAAATAATTCACTAACAAGACAATGTATCTGAGTTCATGAAATCTCAAGTTTATTTTCACTCCCTAATGATAATCCATCCTCCCTCCCTTTCTTTCTTCTGCTTGCTTCTTATCACACAGTCACTTCTCTAACTCAGCTATTCATCATATCTTGCTTGGGTTATTATAATAGTCTCTTTTTAAAAGTAAAATTGACATAAATTATTTTTATGTGACCCAAATTTCTACCCATATTTTCCTGTCTCCAAGAGGGATAATTTTATAAGAAAGAATATTTGAAAAAAACAAAAAACAACAAAAAGATTAAAGAAAAAAATCTGCAAAGCAAATGAAAACACCAAAAAAAGTCTGAAAATATGTTCAATATTCCCCATCTGTTGACTTGCCACCTCTGAAAAAGAAATGAGATATGTCTTCTGATACTTCTGTTTTGGGGCCTTCGGAAAACTGTCATTCACATTTTTTTTTTGTTTTCTGGTCATTCTTTTCATTTCCATCATCACAATTAATGTGTAAATTGCTTCCTTAAATAAACTCATCATTTACAACATTCTTTATCAGATATTAATATTCCTTTATGTTAATGAACCATGATTTGTTTAGCCATTCAGTAACTAATTGCAGAGGGAATTATACAATTTTTAAAAAGAGCTAATTTTGATCACATAAATATTCTTGACTTTTTGTTTTTTCCCAAAATTTTATTATTTATTCATAATTCACATTCAAAGTTATAATTACTATTTGTGTATTCCCATCTATCTTATTTTCTTCTATTCTCCCCTTATATTCTTATTCCTTATTTAGGCACCAATCTAAAAGTCTCTTCTTTAGTTATTCACCCAACCCTCCTAATTATAATCTATATACCCTTCTAAAGTCCCTCCCCCTTCTTATCCCCCAGTTTTCTCACTTCTCTAGAAGTTCAGGAGACATCTAATGCTCCTCAGATGGATATTGTGTCTCCTTTAACCCAGGAAAGAGTAAGTTTCTAATACCCTCATTTCATTCCTCTGTATTAGTTCTTCCTTTCACACCCCATTTTCATGAGATAATTTCTCCTTTTACCATTTTCCTACCCAAATGTGTTTTTAAAAATCATCTCATCATACAAAACTCAGCCCCAACCTTTCTTTCAAACTAATTTAGTAATAAGTTTTAAGAAGACTATTACTACAAATAATAACTAATAATGCCTGATATAAGAATATTTTCATATATCATAAGTAAACAGTTTGACCATAATCATTGTCTTATAATGTGTTTAATGGTTTCCTTATATTGCTTCTCAATTTTTTTATATCAAATTTTTGATTGAGTTCTGGTCTTTTTGTTAGAAATAACTAAAAATATTTCAGTTCACCAAATATCCACCTTTTTTTTTTCCATTCTTGATTACACTCAACTTTTCTAGACAAATTACTATTGGATGTAAACCAAGCTCTTCTAGGCCTTTTGAAATAATGATTGTTTTTACTTGTTGCTTGCCATAGTTCCTCTTTTTTGTAATTTTGCTATTACATTCTTGTGACAATTTTCTTTAATATTTTTTTTAAATCATAACTTTAAGGTAGATAAGCAATTCTTATATTGTCCCTCCTCAATCTATTACTGAGATCAGTTTTCCCCCCCTAATGAGATGTTTCAGATTCTCTTCTATATTTTCTAGTTTTATCATATCTTAATGTCTTGGAATGTTATTCAATTCCACTTGCCTAATTCTAGTTTACAAGGAGTTATTTCCTTCCTTAAGATTTTGTCTCTCCTCTTCTAATTATCTTTTTTTGTTCATAGTTTTCTTGAATTGCTTTTATTTTTAAAAAATTTCCCTCATTTTGTCACTTGATTTTTAATTACTTTCTATTTTCTTCCTTATAATTTTGTATTTTTCCAATTAGTTAAATTTCTTTTCATAATTTTCTTTGATTGATTTTATTTTTTTTTCTAATTATTTTTCCTCATTCTTCTTATTTGCTTTTTAAATTCCTTTTTTCTTTTTGGGCTTGTGATCACTTGATGATACTCTTTATGTTAGGAGGTATTGTGGGTTTTGTTTGTTCGTTTATTTGCTTTAGTTTTAGTTTTAGTTTTATTTTGTTTTGTTTTTAACTTCACTATCTTCCTTTGAATATGAACCCTGATCTTCTTTTAAACAAAATAGCTAACAATGAATGTAATTGTTTTTTTTTCTTTGCTTACTCATATAATTTTGTCTTGTTTTATTTTAGCAGCTTAATATTATTATAATATTTTTTTCCTCCAAGTTGTCATTAATGTTGCCCTATTCCTCAGGTCCCCCTTCCCTTTATTTTACAAATTCTAACTGGGGACTCAACTTCAGGGATGCTCCTCCTCATCTCTTAAGCCATAGTGAAGTCCTGGAACAACACTGTTCCCAAAATATTCTTTCTCCCTGTGATACTGCACTCACTGGGCTTGTGCTCTTTCCTAACAGCTACAGCTGGGGATACCATCAGTTCAGCACTGCTAATGCTGACTTCCAGAAACAGCAGGGAAGTCATTCAATCATCCCTCTGTATTTTGCTATTCTTTAGGTGAAAGTCTGTGAGGTCAAAGTTAATGTGGTAAAAGTTCCTGAGATGAAATCTCTTAAGATTATGAATGATGTGTAAGATTAGGTAAAATTTTCTTGAGATCTAGTCTGCTATTAGGGCCCACTATTTGTTGATTCACTATTTGCTGATTGTTGGTTTAGAGGCATTTGCACTTCACACAGGCAAAACCTCAGCCCCTGAAATCTTCTCTGAAGTCATCTCAAGTTGTCCTAGGAGGACCACTGCTTTAGCCCTTTATTTTTTGCTCCTCTACATTCATTTCATGGAAATTTTCTATCTTTATGTGGAGGAAATCTGGAGAGCCTGGACATTTCTGACCTAGGCTGCCATTTTACCAAAATCAATTTTCTTTTCCTTTCTAGATTACCTTTTTTTTTTTTTTTTTTTTTTTTTTTGCCAGGCAATAAGGGTTAAGTGACTTTCCCAGGATCACAGAGCTACTAAGTGTCAAGTGTCTAAGGCTAGATTTAAACTCACGTCCTCCTGAATCCAGGGTTGGTTATGCACTGCACCACCTACCTGCCCCTTCATGATTACATTTTTTAGGTTTGTCTTGATACTTGTGTTTGAATGTCTAATTTCCTATTCAGCTCTGATCTTTTCATCAGGAATGCTTGAAAGTACTCTTTTTAATTAAATATCCATTTTTCCCCTGAAGGATTAAATTAAGTTTTGATAGGTAGGTCATTCTTATTTGAGATCCTAGCTCCTTTATCTTTGAGAATGCCATATTCTTTTGACAAGGAAGTTGAAAATCTTGGGTGAACCTGACTATGACTCCACAATATTTGACTTGATTCTTTCTGACTTGCAATATGTTCTCCTTGACCTTGGCCCTAAAATTTGACCAGAGTATTCTTAGCAATCTCTTTTGTCTTAGGAGTCTGACTCATTGTCTTTCTTGTTATCATATTAGCTTTAAAAAAAACTTATGTATTCATTCATTCATTCACTTATTTATTCATTCATTTATTTATGTTTGTTTATCTATTTACTTATTTATTTGTTCGTTCATTTATTTATTTGTTTATTTGTTTGTTTAGTTATTTATTTATTTTTGGTGAGGCAATTGGTGTTAAGTTTCTTGCCCAGGGTCATACAGGTAGTAAGTGTCATGTGTCTGAAGCTGGAACCGAACTCAGGCCCCCCTGATTCCAGGGCTGGCACTCCATGCACTGCGCCACCCAGCTACCCATATCATATTGGCTTTTAAAAATAGCAACATTTGTTTTGTTATATTCCCATTTTCAAATCATTTCTTGACTTTAAACTTTATATTAGAATTGGGCTATTCCCACCTCAGGGTGGGTATGCAGCATCCCAAATTTCAGGGTTTTTATATGCTGCTATTTTCAGAGCTATTTTGGGGTGTCTGTAAGTTATCAGTGCTTCCAAAGTGAAGTGCTGCAAAGCGGTCGTTTATAAGAAAACCCCCAAATGCATGCCATTTATAACAACATTTAACACCCCCATATAACAAAATGTATAACAACATTTTCGTGGCAGCTAAGAACTAGGGGTAATAACCTTTCAATTATCCTCCCTTCCTTATGTCTCTCCTCCTCTCAAATTGCATCTATAATCTACCAAAGTGATAGTCCTAAAATGCAGTTGGAACTATGTTACTCTTTTACTCAATAAACTCATTTGCTTCACCATTACCTATGACATTATGTATAAACTCCTCTATCTGTCATTTAATGCCTTTCATAACCTACCTCCAACATACATTTCCAGTCTTATTATGTAACATTCCCCATCACACACTGTGCATTTCAGCAAAACTGGCCTGGCTGTTCATCATGTAAAACAGTCTTCTTTCCACCCTACCAATTTTAGAAACCTTCATGTATGTTATCATATTCCCTGTAAACTCTCCCCCTTAGTTTATTTACTTTCCTTCAAAGCTTGGGCCAATCTCAAATTATATATCTTTTTTCTTCTCATGACCTTACTATATGCTAGTGGCTTCTCTGAAAGCTATTTGTTTTTATTATGGGTGAGTCTGTATCTCCCTCTCTATATATGCATGTATGTATATGTACATATAAATATATTCCTCTATGGAATGTAAGTGGTTGAACAAAGGAATGTTTCATTTTATTTGGGCACCTCTAGTATCAAACACAATTCCCCTCATATATTGTGTGCTATTTATTGACTAATTGTTAATCAAGTGATGAATTGATCATCAGGGAATAGGAAGCAGAACATAGTTTTAGCATATTAATAATTATGTGTATATATGCATATACACAATTTACATGTATGTATGTATATAGAGAGCACTTAGTAAGTGCTTATTATGTTATAAGACATACACATATACGTGTGTATATATGTGTATATATGTCATATATATGACAAATTGTCTAGGTAGTATTATGAAACATACTTCAATAACAGTTTCTCCATCTTCTCCATCTTTGACCATAGTCAAATTTATCTTAATATATGATAATTAGTAAGTGTGCTTATTTAATGAGGTGCTCACCAGTGAACACATTATAGCATACTTGGTTTGACTAGCACATCATATGGCAAGTCTTTTATCTTTCTTCATTTAGATATTACATTTTTGTCTAGACTACCTTATCACATTTTGAGCCATATTGAAATTTTATGGGGCTGGGGGAGGCGTTAGTGGAACCTTCTATATATTTTTATAGGAACTATTGTTAAACTTGTTTATTCACATGCTATAGTAGCAAAACTTATTTTAGTTAAATGCTTAATATTAATTAATGCATGTTGATTTCTTAGTTATTTGTCACAATTGGAACTTTATCTTATTAGTTTCTCTGAGAACTCTAGCTATTTCAGAATGTATTGAATAATGATTCTTCCATCCAAAATATTAGCTAAAAACTTTTTTTTTTTTTAGTGAGACAATTGGTGTTAAGTGACTTGCCCAGGGTCACACAGCCAGTAAGTATTAAGTGTCTGAGGCAGGATTTGAACTCAGGTACTCCTGACTCCAGGGCTGGTGCTCTATCCACTGTGCCACCTAGCTGTCCCAGCTATAATCTTGATAAACTTGAGTTTTATGTATTCAATCCATTCTATAATTTGGGTTTAGTTAAAGGACCTCTATTAAAATACTTACCGATACTTATTACTATAGGCATTGGGGCATCACTTCTTCAACCACACTTCAGTTCTTTATCTAGAAAATGAGGGGTTTGACATATTTAGATCCCTTCCATATTTAGATCTCTCATTCTCCAGGTACTGTAATCCCACACCGCGCGCGCATGTATACATATATGTGTACATATGTACACATATATGTATGTATATATGCACGTTTATGTGTATGTGTGTACATATATATGTATACATATATATCTTCATTAACCCATAACACTGTTGTTTAATTGTTTAATACCTAGAAAACATAATCTTTATACAAAGCATAATTCTACTTTATTCACACATTTCACATTTCCTTGTCTTCTCTTTTGTTGGGTAGCTGTTTGCATTTTTGCCATAGCTCTCAACTGGACTGCAAATTGCCTAAGGGAAGAATGGCTTACTTAGCCCTGAATCTCTCTGGGTCATATTCTCTGTTTCTTTGGGGAGGAGGTCAGATATTGTGATTCCATTCACATAGTGAATGCGACCACTGAAACTTCCACTTCTGCCTTCATCCTAGCTTCAACAACAAGCATTCATTAATCATTTGCCATGTGCCAAGCAAGATGTTAAGCACTCGCTGGGGATGCAAAGAAGGTGGGAAACAGGGTCCTTGTGCTCAAAGTTCTTATAATGTAATGGACGACACAGTGCTACATGTTTGCAGCTGCTCTATAACTTCTAGTCTGGGAGGATTGTCTAGGGCACTGGAAAATTAGGTGACTCAACAGATTAGGCACATAGACAGAAGGAAGAGATCAGACTTGAACTCCTGGCTTTCTTTCTCCAAAAACCCAACCTCTATTTGTTATACCTTGGATGTAGGAAATATATGATAATTAAGTGTTATTGGGATGAATGTTCTAAGCAGTATTTTGCTTTTACATTAAAATCATGCAGTAATTTTAACAAATTATACAGGGTGTCCCAAAAATTTTAGTACACCATATACATGACAGAAACCTGAAGTTTCATCAATAATTTTCTTTTGGTTTTCTAGTTTACTTGTGGAAGGAGACAGCTAGGTAGTTCAGTGGACAGAGTATCGGTTTAGGAGTCAGCAAGACATGAATTCAAGTCCAACCTTAGACACTAGCTATGTGACTTTGGGAAAGGCACTTAACCCTGTTTGCCTCAGTTTCCTCTATTATAAAATTAAATGGAGAAGTAAATAGAAAAGCACTCCAGTATCTTTGCACAGAAACCCCCAAATACAGCCCTGAAGAGTCAAACAACTGAAAACAACAGAAGAGAAAACAAATGTGTAAATGCTCACTTCCTTTTTTATTCATCAAGGAGATATTTTATACAGAGATATAAATAAATAGATATAACACCTCCCTGAGGTTAGGGACGTCATTTTTTTCTTTGCATTTCCAGTTTTCATTAGAGCACCTAGAACATATTAAGAACTTAATAAATTCTTATATATTGATTGAATTCTTTATTTAATTTCATTCATCTGATAGTAATTTTATAAGATGTCTCCTTGAAATAATGATATAACACCAGGTATCATTTACCTCATTTACTGATCTAATAATCCCAAGACAAAGAGATATGAAGTTCAGTTGAATTGACCTTTTGGTGAAACCATGAGAACTGCTTATAAATAATACCTTTTTCAAAATTCTTATGTCATGTATTTAGTAAGAAGTTCTACTATTTTGCTGGCAATAGATGTCAGGCTCAACATCCTATAGTTTAAGAATTGTCATTTTCCCACATTGTGAATTACTCTGTATTCTGGAATTATAGTTGTTTCCATGACCTTTCTTAGATTGTCAGCAATACCTGGGTGATAATGTCTGTTAATTTATCCAGGATTCAGTTCACCTGAGAAGGAAGGCCTGAATTAATTTAGACCTAGTTTGTGCTTCATTGTTATGTCTTCTGTTCTGTTAGTAGCTTCTTATATATGGAATATTTCTTTCTTAAAGGTTATTTTTCATTTTGGAAAGAAGACACAGATGTATTTCCAAAGCATTTATTTCATGTCTGATAATATACCTAGCCTTAGCATATATGCATCTGTGATAAAATAATAGGATTTCCTCAGATAATCAAAGACCCACCTGGAGATTAATCTAAACTGATTGAATCAAGTGAGAGTGATTGACTGCTGATTAGCCTACTTCAAGTTAACTGCATTGTAATCACACCTGGTTAGCCCTTAAGAAGGTATTGTTCTCAGAAGCTAGACTGTTAACTCAACTTGAGAACACCTTCAAAGCCAATGGATTTGGATGACACCAACCAATCAGCTTGAAGCAGTGTGTAAGGACTGCCTCTGGTCCAGAACTATAAAAAGCTTCCACAATCAGCTTGCTGGAGAGTTCCTGATTAAAGCAGGCTCATGGAGGAGGACTTCAGGAAGAACCCAACCAGGCTGGAACTCTAGGCTAGGTAGGACTTCTTTTTTTCTTAACTTTCTGAACTCCTTGTAAATATCTGTATGTTTTAATAAATGTTTAATGCCCAAGGACTGGTGCTAAAGCTTCTAATTTAAGTTGACCACAATTTAAATTTTAAACATCACACATCCATAAGGAGATGTCCAAAGAATTTAGTGTTTGATCTGATGGACACTGACCAGGGATGATCCACATGATCACAGATTGTTTTTTTAATCAAGGCTTAGTCAAAAATAGAGAAGAGTTGTTGTACATTGTCATTCCAGTGATCTCTGCTTTCCTTTCATAATGATCAACTAGATAATGTGTGTATATGTGTATTGCATATATACATATATGCATATGTATGCATGTATATATATGTGTCATATCAATTATGTATAGGAAATAATATGTACATGAATACACATGCAGATACTTATAGACATGTATGTATATACATATATTATAAAATAGTTTATATAGGATGTGCATAATATGGTATATATGTTATATATAATCTTATTGTATGTGACATAGGATCATATATATATATATAATTTTATTATATATGATCTGTGTATGGTTATAGATATATGATTTGATATATGTGTGTATATACATATAACATATAATTTATATATAATAGATATGTTTATATATACATAGTCTATATGTATATATGAATATATAACATGTAGGTATGTATAGGTTTTATATAGATTAGATGTGTGTGTAATCTCATAAAATAAGTCTTATTTGATTCATGGATTATTTAAAAACAAATTATACTTGGCCTGATAGAGACTCCATAATTGACCCTCTCTATTTTCCCTCCATACTGCAATGGAGGGAAAATGGATAAATTTAAGTTCATTTAAGACACCCAGCATTTTGAAGCAGCAAATGTTTCTGAGGTCCTAGAACTAAGTGTGGGAGCCATGCAGATAAATATGAGACAAGCCCTGCCTTCTAGGCTCTTATAGTCAACTGGAAAGAAAATGAGCACAAAATAATTACGAGTGTCTTGAAAACAATTCTAAGATGTAGATTTGTGTTTTGCAAGGTTTTTTTTAGTATTTCTTTCATATGATTTGGATAAGAGAAGGAAGAACAGGCATTAACTAAAAGGCTTCAATATGTATGTTTCTGCTTTGTTCTTCTGATGTGCAAAGCAGCCATAATCTTTTGAACCACATCATGACCCATGATACTAAGACTGCTAAACATGTACAGAACCAATATTTGCCAGTGTTCAGACACTCACACACATATATCTCCTTATGTTTTAATCCCTATGTAAGGAGAAACTTTCTTGATAATAATATGAATTCAGCTTGATCCCCAAACCACAATACAATTCCAACAGGTATAAAAATCTATGTTTTTCTTTAAAAATGGTCAACTTAGTTAACAATCTATAGAACATGTAAATGCACCCAGAGACTCAGGGTTGTGACAAAACTTGAAGAAAGCCCTCTGGGATCACTGTGTGGCCATTATGGAACTGGGAAGAAATGAGTAGAAATAAAACTGACATCTACCAACAACATTACTCTGGTCAAAGCCCTCAATCTATCCGAACACCCTGGTGATGTGCTTTGTGGAAGTACTTTCCACTAACAATTTTGGGGGTTTTTAATGACAAATACAATACAATAATCAAAATAATTTTCTAAATCTTCTTTAGAACATTTTTGGTCAATCTCTCTGGTTTTAAATGCTATTATTACTGATAATGATGATACTGAAAAGCTCCCCATCTTATAATCAATACCATTCTTATTTATATACATGCATTCAGTGTGTGTTTGTGTGTTAGTGTGTTTGGTCTATTCCTGATGATTTTATTGGTAGGGGGCTCCAGGTCAGATGACTCTTCTACCAAAGCAGATTGTGAACTGTTAGTCACTTTATATTCTTTGAAAACTCCTCGAGATAAATCACTTTCTCAGGGATATACAATAAGTATGTGTCTATAGGAAAGCTGGAGCTCACATCTTTCTTTCCTTAAGGCCAACTCAATTCACTTCACTATATTTCCTCTTTTTACATTATAGGCAGAGATACAGATACAGAGTTTCACATACAATGTATATGAAAATACATATATATATATATATATGGGTGTGGATACATATATTTATATTTATACAGAGATTTATATGAAGTAGATAAATACACTGACATACACATACCTTTGAACTATGTCCACTGGATTATACAAATATTAGCAACAAATATCTACATGTAATTTATATTAATAACTATACACATATATCACTATTCTTCCCAAATGGATGCAAATATTATTGTTGTTATTATTATTCAGACCAGTGCCTCCCAAATCTAGGTCACAATTTTGGTTGGCATGAGAACAAAAGACTATAAAATTATCATAATAACTATAATTACTCGGATAATAAAAATCTATTCATACCCCTAAAGTCATCAAACACAGAATTGTCCCTAAGAATTAAAGCAAAAGATATGTTGAAGAAAAGAATTATTGTCTTTCAAGATGTCAGTATCAAACTTTAGATAAATATGTCCTACACATTTTAGTTTGCATTAATACTTCATAATGAATCTGTAATACATGAATAGAAACAAAATCATTGTAAAAACTTGAATCAGTGAATAGAATACAGTTTAAGAAAGACTTTTCTGTGGATGGGAAGTTTCTCCACATACAACTGTATGCAGACCACACAATATTGATCAACCTCCAATATATTATATACTTTCCTAGAAAACAACTGTAATCCATCCAACCATTTTGGCTTATTTATTCATACAAAGAGGAACAAGGGGATGTAGAATGGTTATTGTGCAGTTTTTTTGTTGTTTTTTGTACTTTGTTTTGTTTGGTTTTAATGAGATAGCAGTAGCAGCAGCATCTGTTGAAGCAGGAGGAGTAATAATTTATATAGCACCTACTCTGTATCAAGGACGGCTAGTTGGAATACTCATATGCCTAAATTCAAATCTGCCTTTAGATACTAGCTGTGAGACACTAGGCAAGTGTGTTGTTTAAAAATATAAATGTGGGTTCTAATCTGCCCCACCCCCAGTTTTCAGGGGAAACTGGCTAAAATCACTGATAAATTCAGCAAGAGTTTAGGCTTTTAAGGATTTATTTGAAGATATATTATAAGATAGTGAAGAGGGAGAAAGATTGAGAACAGATTCCTTTTAGCATGGAAATCCTAGCTTTCTTAGCAGTTCTGCCACCAAGCTGATGTCTTGAACTAAAAGACTAAGATCCAGTCCACCAGCCTCAGCTTCCTACTTACTGTGCTCCTCCCCAAAATGGGAGGTTCTTCAAGTGGATTGGTTGAGAGTGGTCTCCTGTTGATATCGAAGTCCATAGCCTCTGAGAACACACTGTCCTCAGAGTTGGCCACTGTGATCTCAGTTTAATCAACCATAACTAGGTTCAGCTTCTGAGAACAACACCCTACTCAGAGGCAGTCAGATGTGGTCCTGATTTAAACATCACAATTAGGTACTTAATCTCTCAGTCTCACCCAATTCAATCAATTCCAAATCAAACTTCAGGTGGGGGCTCCTGGGCACCTCCTGGGCACCTGCCAAGTCCCCTTATTTTATCAGAAAAGTCATTTAACCTTATTTGCCTCAGACTCTTTATTTGTAAAATGAGTTAAAGGAAATGGAAAACTACTCTAATATCTTGGCCAAGAAAACCCCAAATGAGGTCATATTGAGCTGGAAATGACTGAAACAATGGAAAAACAACAATACTATGTGTCAGGACCTGAGCTAAGTACTTTACAAATATGATTTTATCTTCACATCAACCCTTGGAGAAAGGTAATGTTATTTTCTTCATTTTACATGTTAAAAACTTATGCAAGCAGACAATATTTCAGTGATATGCCAAAGGTCAAACAGTTAGTAAGAGTCTGATGTCAGATTTGAACTTAGCACTTCTTGTTTCCAGTACCAGTGATCTATAAAGTGCACTGCCATAAATCTCTGAATGGAAACTCTCTAGTGCTTTCCAACACTTTGACTTATAGTCAATACAGATAGAAAATGAGTTTTGCTAGTAAGAAGGAAAATAGGAGCAATGTGATATCAATTTCATTTGTGAAATAGAAAAAAATAATGTAAGCCTTTCTATTACAACAAAGGCTCATCTTTACAATGCAAGTATTTAAGTTATATTGTTTAATGGCTGTGAGACCTGAGATACCAGTTTGAAAAGAACTAAAGATAAGCATCACACAAAGGGCAATGGAGTGTTCCATGATGGTTGTGGACAGGCTATAAATATCTCCAACAAGGAACTCAGAAGACGAGGAGTCCAAATTGTCAACAAAGAAGTTCATAACAGGAAGAGAAGATGGGCTGGTCACATGGCAAGAGCAGGAGATGATGGATTGAGGGCTACCATATGCAACTGGTACCCTCAAAAATCCTAGGCATTTTGGGGGAGGCTTCTAGAGGTTGAGCCAATTCTTGTGATAATATAGGAAGGAAACAGATGCACAAGGTGGACAAGAGATGAGGGAACAAATTTTTAAAATCCTAAAAATAGGTAATAAAAAGTCAATGATTTCCCTATGAATCTAATCACCACTTCCTATGACTCCTCCATCCAAATTACTACTCTCTGATCAACACTGCCTTACATGTGTGCTGCCTTTTGCTAAATAGTTTAAACTCCTTGAGGTGATGGACTCATTGCAAAACTAAATTTTGACCCCAGAACTTCACACAGTTGTCATACTACAGATTTAATAGTATTTTCATTTATTCATCTATTGATTAATTGATTGATTAAATTAATTGAGTATAATGATATTTCATTTTAATTTCTTCACATTAATCATACCATTTGTTTAAGTTAATGATCATATGGCATGGTGTTGATTCTTCTGATCATCTCCTGAATATACTTAATTTTGTAATTTTCTCCAAAAATTAGTGCTCAGTGTCCTCAACATATTGGTGAACAACCATAGTGTTACATTCTTTTTATGGATAATATATTTTTATTTATTCACCCTAAAGTTGTAGTTGGATTTTAGTTTGGTAGCCATGTGATACTGATGAAGCAATGAATTTTTAATCTCCATCTCCTAAATAAAAATAGTGATAGAAATAAGATAAAAATGACTTACACCAGATATTAAAGTGGAGCACAGAGCTAAACCACTGAGGGACTATGAACTGTTCTTGAGGCCAATGGTGAGATTCAGTTGAGTAGAGGAATTTTTGAGCTATAATGTGTGAAAAGAGACATTTTATTTGTATTGGACACAAAATAAATGAGTGTCTATTTCTGGAAGGGTATTACACCATTTACTTTCTAATCCTTTGATAGGTTGATCACGTACCCAATGGAAGTATACAATAGCAACTTTGAAGTCATGTTGTGGTACACTGAAAGCTTCATGGTCCTCACTTTGAAAACTACTGACAGACAATGTCAATGGCATATGCGATAGAATTAATGAAATGCAATGAGTTGCATTTCATTGCACCTTCTTACTAGCAAGTGATGTTTTCTCAGAAATCATCATTTTGCTGCATATCATAGATAATTATATAGAGTCAAAATGGATAGAGAGCAATCCTCAGAACCTTACTTCAAATTCTGCCTCTTGACACATATTGACTATATGACCCTGGGGAATTCATTTAATCACTCAGTCCCTGAGACAACTCTCCAAGATTATAGGTGACTTAGAAGTTTGAGCTACCTCAACCAGACATTCCCTTTAACCA
Source organism: Dromiciops gliroides (assembly GCF_019393635.1). Lineage (NCBI taxonomy): Eukaryota > Metazoa > Chordata > Mammalia > Microbiotheria > Microbiotheriidae > Dromiciops > Dromiciops gliroides. The sequence goes on from NC_057864.1 coordinate 5,816,720, forward strand.
CTGAATTCATATTTTCAGCTCTTATCTAAATGTCAGTGTTACTTTGTCTACAGATCTGGCTTATTTTTTTAAACACCTAAATGGTGATTTATAGCTTTATTTTCTGAACATTCATTTACATGGCTTGTGTATACATTTCTACACTCTCCAGAGATTTAAATTTTTGGATTACAAAAAGGCCAGCAAAGAATTACTTGAGGAACGTGAGTAAGCAGCAACATATTTCTACCTTACTTAGGAGAAATGGTGTAAATAATGTATTCAGAATGATGTATGATGGAGGGAAATGGTAAATACACATGGAAAAAATGAAAGATATTTTTTATTAATTTCTTTAAAAAGTCAACACATCAGAAAAAACTTGGGTCTAATTGTGGTCTTTCAGATAAGATATGTCCAGAGGAAGAGGTTCAGCAATGAGTGTTAACATGGGATGGGCATGGGGCAGCTAGGTGGCACAGGGGATAAAGCACTGGCGTTGGATTTAGAAAGACCTGAGTTCAAATCCAGCCTCAGACACTTGACACTTAACTACATGTGCAATCCTGGGCAAGTCACTTAACCCTCATTGCCCTGCAAAAACCAACAACAACAACAACAACAAAAATGGGATAGGCAAACATGAATGGGGAGCCATCTGCAATCATCAAGGGGAATACCTAATTGGGTGATGTTAGGTCCAAAGAGGCCTCTATACATTTCATTTTTTTTTCCTGTCAAAGGAGCCCTCAAGTAATATATGACAATAGGGTGACCAATATGACTTTTTTCCCAAATTCACTTCCACACTTTGAACTCCATTTTTCTGCAATTTTTGTGTGCTCATAGAATGTCACAAGATATCCTTGCAATTCACCCCATAATTTTGGGGGGATTTAACTATCAACCTATGTATAGTATTTCATTCACTTATTCCTTTATTCATTAATTCATCAACATATCAATGCATTCATTTATTCACATATTCATTCATTTATCTAGATATTTCTTTAAAAATGAATTTGTATTTATGTCTTTTTATATCACCTAAATTCCTCACAGTTTCCATTGTTCCATTGCCTTACCACACTCTTCCACTAGGAGGCCACCACATTCATGTACATTTTTAATCCATCTCTGTGTGTATGTTTCTGAAAGGGATATTTTTAAAGAAAACAGGGAAAAAAAAACTAAAAAGAAGAAACAGCAAAATAAATGAATGTCTAAAAAGAAGGAAAATACATAGAATATTCTACAACTCTTGACATCTCTCTTCTGTAAAAATTTGGGGGATTTCTTTTCTCATCTCTTCTGAGGCCCAATTTTTGTTGCTGCTTATTTTTTGGGTGTTTTAATAACTTGTCAAATTTCACTTTATTTTTAAAATATTTTTTTTCCTTTAAGTTTTTCCTTGTGAAAAAAATGCTCTAAATCACTATTGATCAGAGAAATGCAAATAAAAACAACTCTGAGGTACCACCTGACATGTATCAGAGTAGCTAATATGACAAAAAAGTAAAATAATAAATGTTGGAGAAGCTGTGGAAAAATTGGAACACTAATGCATTGTTAGTGGAGCTGTGAAGTGATCCAACCATTCTGGATGGCAGTTTGGAACTATGCCCAAAAAGCTATGAGACTGTTCATACCCTTTTGACTCAGCAATACCATTACTGGGTCTTTTCCCCAAAGAGATCATAAAAAAAGGAAAAAATGATCCACATGAATAAAAATATTTATAGCTGCTCTTTTTGTGGTGACAAGGAATTAGAAATTGAGGGGGTGCCTATCAATTGGGGAATGGCTGAACAACTTGTGATATATGAATGTAATGGAATCCTATTGTGCTGTAAGGATGAGCATAAGGAATTCAGAGAAACCGGGAAGGACTTGCATGAACTGATAAATGAGATGAACAGAACCAAGAGAACATTGTACATAGTATCATCAGCATTAGGTGTTGATCAAGTGTAATAGACAATTCTTCTCAGCAATAGAATGGTACAAGAAAGTTTCAAAGGACTCTTCAATCCAGAAAAAAAAAAAAAGAACTGTGGAATATGGATGCTGATGGAACCATAGTATTTCTTTGGTTCTGGTGATTTTGTTTTTCATTTTTGAGGTTTTTTCCTTTTTGCTCTGATTCTTTTCTAATAACATAATTACTGTAGAAATATGTATAATGTTATTATATATGTACATATGCATGTATATATGTTATATACACATACATACATGTGTATATACATACACATATACATATACATGTATATGTATATATATGTATATAATCTGATATATACCTATATCAGATTACCTGCTATCTAGGGGAGGGGGGGAGGGAGAAAAATTTGAAACTGGAAATCTTATAAAAACAAATGCTAAATTAAATCTTACTTAAAAGTACTATAGATAATGAAGTAATATCAATATTAAATATGTATGCGCCAAGTGGTATAGCATCCAAGTTCTTAGGGGAGAAGTTAAATGAGTTACAAGAGGAATTAGACAGTAATACTATACTAAAGGGGGATTTGAATCTCCCCCTCTCAGAATTAGATAAATCTAGCCAAAAATAAATAATAAAAAAAGAGAAAGAGGTGAATAGATTACTAGACAACTTAGACATGATAGATGTCTGGAGAAAATTGAATGGGGATAGAAAGGAATATGCCCTTTTTTCAGCAGTACATGGCACATTTTCAAAAATTGACCATGTATTAAGGCACAAAAACATCATATTCAAATGTAGAAAGGCAGAAATAGTAAATGCATCCTTCTCAGATCATGATGCAATAAAAATTGCATGTAACAAAGAGCCAGGGAAAAGTAGAATGAAAATCAATTGGAAACTAAATAATTTCATTCTAAAGAATGAATGGGCCACACAAGAAATCATAGAAACAATCAATAACTTTATCCAAGAGAATGACAATAATGAGACAACATACCAAAATCTATGGGATGCAGCCAAAGCAGTGCTTAGGGGAAAATTTATAGCTCTAAATGCTTACATGAATAAAAAAGGTAAAGAGGAGATTAATGAATTGGGCATGCAAATTAAAAAGCTAGAAAAAGAACAAATTAGAAATCCCCAATTAGACACTAAATTAGAGATCCTAAAAATTAAAGGAGAAATTAATAAGATTGAAAGCAAAAAAACTATAGAATTAATCAATAAAACTAAGAGCTGGTTTTATGAAAAAACAATAAAATAGATAAAATATTGGTTAATTTGATTAAAAAAAAGAAAGAAGAAAACCAAATTGCCAGTATCAAAAACGAAAGGGAGATGTTACCACCAATGAAGTGGAAAATAAATCAATAATTAGGAAGTATTTTGCCCAACTGTATGCCAATAAATTTGACAATCTAACTGAAATGGATGAATATTTACAAAAATACAAACTGCCTAGCTTCTGTGCTCACAATAGGGCACCTGAAGCAAGGCTGTGAGCCTGGGACAATCCACCAGTGTGGCTCCACCCACCTGCAAACCAGCAGCTCCCTGGGCAGGTGAACACTCTGGGCAGCATAGCAGGGACCCTCATCAGGTACCCCAAAGCTAGCACAGACTACAAGGGAAGCTTTGACCCCACTGCTGACTAGTAGTGAAGCCCTGTCCAAGACTGGTTAACAGCAAGTTCCCTCCCCTGTGACCTCCCAGCAGAGAGACTGTTTCTAGATCAAACTAGCACCAGGGATTCAGCAGATCACAACAAAATTACCCTTCCAGGGGCTGCTGGCTGAGTGAATGGTTACCATAGCAACCCAGCAAGAGCAAGAGGCTAAACCCTGGAGCCCAGAAAAAACCACCCATAACACACAGATCCTCAGCAAAAGCCTGAGATAGTTTAGGAAGAAAACCAAACTCAAATAAAAACATCAAGGCACAAAAAAAAGCATATAAAATGAAGAAAACAAAAAACAAACAAAGAAAAAGCTTGACTATTGACAGTTACAATGGTGATAGGGAAAGTTTCGCCAACAAGGAAAATCAAGGTGCAGACATAGAGGAGGAAAATAGTAACAAAATGGCTAGAGATGAAGTTGCAAAGAAAAATGCAAATTGGTCTCAGGCCCAAAAATAATTCCTGGAAGAGCTCAGAAAGGACTTGAAAAATCAAATTAGAGAAGTAGAAGAAAAACTGTGGAAAGAAATAAAAACAACGCAAGAGACCCATGAAAAAGAAATATAAAAATGTACTGAGGAAAATAACTCCCTAAAAAACAGATTTAGCCAAATAGAAAAGGAAGTACAAAGAATCACTGAAGAAAATGCTTTAAAAAATAAATTGCCCAAAGGGAATTATTGACTCTATGAAACACCAAGATACAATGAAAAAAATAATAAAAAAGGGAAAAAATGGAAGAAAATGTGAAATTTCTATGTAGAATAGCAACTGACCTAAAAATAGATCCAGGAGAGATAATATAAGAGTTATTGGACTACCTGAAAGCCATGACAAAAAAAAAATACAAAAACAAAAAGCCTGTACGATATTCTTCAAGAAATTATTAAAGAAAATTGCCCTGAAATATTAGAATAAGAGGGCAAAATAGAAATTAAAAGAATGTATCAATCACCACCTGAAAGAGACCCCAAAATGAAAACTCACTGGAACATGAAAGCCAAATTTCAAAGCTCACAGATAAAAGGAAAATATTTAAAGCAGCCAACAAACAAACAAACAAACAAAAAACAAAAACAAAAACAAACAAACAAACAAACAAAAAAACAGCTCAAATACCATGGAGCTACAGTTAGAATTACATGGGATTTGGCAACTTCCACATTAAAGAATCACAGGGCTTGGAATATAACATACTGGAAGGTAAAGGAGTTAGGTTTACAACCAAGAAATCACCTTCCCAGCAAAACTGAATGTATTCTTTCAGGGGGAAAATGGACATTTATTGAAATAGAGGAATTTCAAGCATTTAAGATTAAAAGGCCAGAACTGAATAAAAATTTTGATCTCCAAATGGAAGACCCAAGAGAAACATAAAAAGGTAAAAAAGAATCAAGAAAGAAAAATTGGAAGAAACTCAAATTATGTATGATAAGATATTTGTAAGTCTTAATAACTTTATTATAAGAGCAATTAGGAGTATACGTAAAGAGGATGTGGTCCTATGGCAATACTAAAGGGATGATAATATTTGTAAGTCTTAACAACTTTACTATGAAAATAATTAGAAGGAATATATGTATTCAGAGAGTGTAGTCATGAAGTAACATTAATGGAATGACACCCAAGAAACAAAATAAAGTGGTAAAAATAAATTGCATGGAAAGAGTAGAGAATTTGAATGGGGTGAATCCTGCCCCCCCAGACATACACAAAAAGAGGCATAAAAGAACTATGATAATGGAGGGGAAGATGGGAGGAATGGGCAAAGATTAAACCTTACTCTCATCAAAGTTGGTTCAAAGAGGGAATAACAAACACTCAGTTGGATATAGAAATCCCACTTACCCATATAAGTGGGTTTAAAAAGGGACAGTAATAATAGAAGGGGGAGGAGAGACTCATACAGGGGTGGGGATATTGGGAAAGGTGGTGATCATAAGCAAAACAATTGTGAGGAGGGAGATGATGAGGTGTTAGGGTAGGGGGATAAAGAGATGAAAAATAGCATGGAGAGAAATAGTCACCATAACTATAAATATGGATGGGATTAATTCACCCATTAAACAAAAGTAGATAGCAGAATGGATTAAAAAAACAAAATCCTACATTATGTTGTTTGCAAGAAACACATTTAAAACAGAGAGCTACAAACAGGGTACATGTAAGGGGCTGGAATAGAATCTATTGTACTTCAGCTGAAACAAAGAAAGCAGGGGGAACAATCATAATTTCAGGCAAAGGTATAGATCTAGTTAAAAGAGATAAAGAAGGAAAATATATCTTGCTGAAAGGTACCACAGATAATGAAGTCATATCAATACTTAATAAATATGCATGAAATGGTATAGCTTATAAATTTCTGAAGAAGTTGAATTATTTACAGGAGGAAATAGATAATAAAACCATCATAGTGAGGGATCTTAAACTTCCCCTCTCAGAACTCAATAAATCTAAAAAATAAATAAATAAACAAGAAAGAATATAAAGAAATGAATAAAATCCTTGAAAAGATAGATATGATAGATCTCTAGAGAAAATTGAAAGGGGTAGAAAGGAATATACCTTCTCAGCAATACATGAGACCTACACAAAAATTGACCATGTATTAAAACAAAACAAAACAAAACAAAAAACAACCAAAAAAAATGAAAACGAACAAAAAAAGCAAAAACAACAAAAATAATTTTTGAAAGAAATATCTCTGATAAATGACACATTTTTCAAATATATAGAGAACGGAGTCAAATTTATAAAAGTACAAGTAATTCCACAATTGACAAATGGTTAAAGGAGGTGAACAGGAAGTTTTCAAACAAAGAAATCAAAGCTATCTATAATCAGAAGAAAAAATTATCTAGATATTTATTGATCAGAGAAATGCAAATTAAAACAACTCTGAGGTATCACCTCACACCTATCAGAATGGCAAATATAACAAAAATGGAGAATTTTGGATGTTGGAGGGAATGTGAGAAAGTAGGGACCTTAATGCACTGTTGGTGGAGTTGTGAAAAGATCCAACCATTCTGAAGGGCAATTTGGAACTATCCCCAAAGGGCTATAGAACTGTACATACATTTTGATCCAACAAAACCACTGCTAGGTTTATATCCCAAAGACATCCCCCAAATTAGAAAAATACTTATTTGTACAAATATATTCTTAGCAGCTCTTTCTGTGGTGACTAAGAATTGGAGATCAATTGTGGAATGGCTAAACAAATTGTGGTATATGATGGTGATGGAATATTATTGTGCTCTAAGAAATGACAAGCAGGATGACTTCAGAAAGTCCTGGAAAGACATGTATGAATTGATGTATTGTGAAGTGAACAGAACTAAGACAACATTGTACACAGAGACAGAAATATTGTTTGATGAACTGTGAATGACTTAACTATTCTTAACAAAACAATGATCCAAGAAAATCCTAAAGGACTATTGATGAGACATGCTATCCATTTCCAAAGAAAGAACTGATATTGTTGGAACAGACTTAAGCTTGCTATTTTTTCACTTTCTTTCATTTTTTTCTTTTAATCATATTTTCTTATAGAAAATGATGAATATGGTAATGTTTTATAAAATCATACATGTATAGTCCATATCTAATTGTTTGCCTCCTCAGGGAGGGGATGAAGAGGGAGGGAAAGAGGGATAAAAATTGGAAGCTAAAACTATAAATAAAAATATTTATGATAAAAAAGAAAATGAAAGAAAATGAAAAATACCTATAGAGAGTGTTGTCTTTTGTAGATTTCCTCTAGTTATGAACAATGGTCTACTGTTCCATCTCTACTCATGTAGCTTCTGTGGTCAGAAGACTCAGAAATCTTAGATCTCAGCATTATCTTCCTCTTATTAGGTTTCTAGTTACAAATTATTTTTTTCTCTTCTGGGCTCTCATGGAGTAGAAATTGGTAAAATGGGGGCAGAGCCAAGATAGTGGAGGAAAGGCAGTGATTTGCCTGAGCTCCCCCCAAGAATCCTCCAAATACCTTCAAATAATACATAATTCCTGTCACAGCAGAACCCACAAAAGGACAGGGTGAAATCATTTTGCAGTCAAAGACAACTTAGAAGGTCCACATTTTGGTAAAAAGTTTTTTAACAGTCGGTTAGTGAATACGGAAAGACGCCAGTTTTTAAAGGACCACCCTTTCAGGGAGGAGACCGAGGGTGGCCTTGCATGGGCTATGCATGCCAGCCCGGCTGCTAAGCACTCCACTTCCAGGGTGAGAGCTTAAAAGGCAAGGAGAGAACGGAAGTGGGATCTCTTGCCTGCTCTCCTGGTCTGATGACTGGCATGACACACAGACAGACACAGACTGAAGTTGGACGCAGCCCGGCTCACCTTTAGCAGCACGTGCTTGACTCAGCTCTCTCTCTCCCCCCAAAGGTGGCCTTGGGCTTTTGGTGAGTTTTATACGGAATATAGACTAAGCCTAGACTTAAGACTATTTGTTTGCATTTCTACTTTCCTATCCCTCTAATCGGCATCACCTGCTAACTACCACACAATAAAATCTCTAACTATAGACCAGAGATTTCTTCCATTTACTAGTCTGGGAGATAAATTAGGGAAAGGTTAAAGAAGGGAAATTTATCATCTAGTATCCAATTTTAAATCTCACAACATGAAAGATCAGTTGTACCAGGAGGAGAGTGGAGTGCACTGCAGAATAGACCCCACCAGAGACCCCTCCATCCCCCGTACCCCCTTGCAAACAAGGAGCAAGCCTTGGAAGCTACTGGATCAGCAGCAGCAACTGCTTCTGGAATTCAGCCCACAAAGGGTAAGGGAGAAAAAGATTATGGGGTTCATTTTGCTAGCACTGAGGCAGGACTCTGTTGATTTGCCCATACTCCAGTCCAGTTTGAAGTCTTGGGTAGAAATTGATAAAATGATCTAAGAACCTACATATAACTTTTACATTGTATATGAAACTTAAGGTAATAGGAAAAACATTGCTGTTGTTTTGCATCCTCTTTTGATTGTTTTTACTTTTATGTATTTCAATGTTTTTTCCCATGTTGTCTTCCTTTTCTTTCTTTCTTTCTTTCCTTCCCTCCTTCCTTCCTCCCTTCTTTCTTTCATTACTTCAAAAAGGCATATAGTGTAGCAGCTAGACTCAAAGTAAGGATACTTAGGGTTCTGATGCATATCATATGACACAAAGTGAGTTATAACATCTCAATATGCCAGACAACTAATTCTTCAAGATGATTAAGTGCAGAGGAATTCTTGATATGCATTTGTGGAACAAGCTTCTTTTTTGGAAATTCTGAATGCCAATAAAGTCATAGTTGCCAAGCAAAACTAATAAAAATAAACTATCCTTTAATTCCACTCCCTTAAATATCCCTTAAAATATCATTTTACCAAAAAATAAATGTATGTATACATATACATACTTACATACACACACACATATATCGCAAGATTGACCATGTCTAAAAATGTGTGCTTCATTCTGTTTTCCTAATCAGACTCAGGAGAGAGGGGAGATGCACAGCATTTTTCATTATAAGTATTCTTTTTGACACTGACTACAAGAATTTTATTCAAAAGATAAATGTATATGTTATTTACTACAACAAGAAAAAAAAAAACAAAAAGCATCAAAAATTTGTATTACAGATGAGGTATGGATGGGTTTTCTGATTACAAATCCAGACCTCTCTTCCCTGTGACAAACTACCTCTAAAATGTATTTCAAGGCATCCTCAGTATTCTAAAATCATAATTCGTCACTGTATCAATATGTGATTTGAAAGTTTTCAAAGTTGTCTTTTCTTTATATATATTTTGGTCATCTTGTCCCATTAATTGGTCTCCTGACTCTGTTCAGTTCATAATATGTTACTTCATACAAGGTTTCATAGGTTCCTCTTGGTCATCATAATTTTAAAATTTTTCTGGTGACAGAATATTTTATTACAATTACATACCACATGTTTTCTCATTCCCCAATTGATGAGTACCACAATTTTTGCTAGTTCTTTGCTACAAAAGAAAGACTTATAAATGTCTGTATGTGTGTCCATCCTTTCCCACTGCCTTTGGTCATTTTAGTAAACATATCTAGTAGCAGCACCGCCACCTCAAAGAGTCTGTCAAAGTGATTGCAGAGATTTTTAATGTTCTTTTTTATTAGGGACCATTGAACAATCTTACAAAATTTATGGACCCTTTCTCAGAATAAGATTTTTAAATGTGTGTGTGTATTGTAGATATATGGTTGTATACTTGGTGAAACTAGGGAGTCTTCAATAGTACCTAGTATACCTAGTCATTTGCAAGGAGCCTCTCCCAGATCTCTAAGTAACAATGCATTTTGAGTTTAGAGATCCTGAGTTCCTCAAGGTTTGAATAGATAACTCCATCTTTAAAGTGATATCCACATGAAAGGGTCCAGAGCAGCTTCCAGTGACCTAAACACAGGGAAGACAATTGACTGTGAAAACGCCAGAGTTCATTATCCAAGGAATAAAGAAAAAAAAATAGAAGAGCCTGACTTTTTCTCCAATAAACAGCATCACTCAATCAACATACAAGCTTCTATTAAGTACCTACTACATACCAGACATTATACAACTTATAGAGTATCATTGAAAATGCAAGGAACAGAATGTTTCTTGCCAAAAAAAAAAAACAAAAACATTTGGCAAGTAGTCTTTTTTTTTTTTTTGAGATATTTTATTTTTTCCGTTACATGTAAAGATAGTTCTCAACTTTTGTTTATACATGCTTTACACTTTCAGATTTTTCTCCCTCCCTCCCTCCCCTCCCTCCCCCCTCCCCTAGACAGCAGGTAATCTGATATAGGTTATATCTATATATATCTATACATATACATATAGATATATATATACACACACATATATATATACACATAATAACATTAATCCTATTTCTGCATTAATCCTGTTACAAGAGAAAGAATCAGAGCAGTGATGCAAAACCTCAAAATAGAAAGAAAAAAAACAACAGCACCCAAAACAAAAGAAATAATATGGTTCAATCAGCATCTATACTCCACAGTTCTTTCTTTCTTTTTTTTTCTTGGATTTGGAGATCCTCTTCTATCATGAGTTCCCTGGAACTCTTCTGTACCATTGCATTGGTGAGAAGAATATAGTCCATCACAGTAGGTCAACACTCAATGTTGATGATACTGTGTACAATGTTCTTCTGGTTCTGCTCATCTCACTCATCATCAGCTCACGTAAGACCCTCCAGGTTTCTCTGAACTCTTCCTGCTCATCATTTCTTACAGCACAATAGTATTCCATTGTATTCATATACCACAACTTGTCCAGCCATTCCCCAATTGATGGGCACCCCCTCAACTTCCAATTCCTTGCTACCACGTAAAGAGCAGCTATAAATATTTTTGTACATGTGGGTCCCTTTCCCCCTTCCATGATTTCTTTGGGCAAAAGACCTAAAAGTGGGATTGCTGGGTCAAAGGGTATGCACAGCTTTATCGCCCTTTGGGCATAATTCCAAATTGCTCTCCAGAATGGCTGGATCAGCTCACAGCTCCACCAACAATGCATTAGTGTTCCAATTTTCCCACAGCCTCTCCAACATTTATTATCTTCCTTTTTTGTCATTTTAGCCAATCTGATAGGTGTCAGGTGGTACCTCAGAGTTGTTTTAATTTGCATCTCTCTAATCATTAGAGATTTAGAGCATTTTTTCATATGGGAATAGATAGCTTTGGTTTCTTCATCAGAAAACTGCCTGTTCATATCCTTTGACCATTTCTCAATTGGGGAATGACTTGGATTCTTATAAATTTGATTTAATTCCCTATATATTTTAGAGATGAGGCCTTTATCAGAAGCACTGGCCTCAAAAATTGTTTCCCAGCTTTCTGCCTCCCTTCTAATTTTGGATGCATTGCTTCTGTTTGTACAAAAATTTTTTAATTTAATATAATCAAAATCATCCACTTTGCATTTTATAATATACTCTATCTCATGTTTGGTCAAAAACTGTTCTCCTTTCCAAAGATCTGATAGGTACACTATTCCTTTCTCTCCTAATTTACCTATGGTATCACCTCTTATGTCTAAATCATGTATCCATTTTGACCTTATTTTAGTATAAGGTGTAAGATGTTGGTCTAAGCCTAATTTCTGCCATACTATCTTCCAGTTTTCCCAGCAGTTTTTGTCAAATACTGAGTTCCTATCCCAGAAGCTGGAGTCTTTGGGTTTATCAAACACTACATTACTAGTGTCATTTACTACTGCATTTCCTGAGCCTAGCCTATTCCATTGATCTACCACTCTATTTTTTAGCCAGTACCAGATAGTTTTGATGACTGCCGCTTTATAGTAAAGCTCCAGGTTTGGTACCGCTAACCCACCTTCCTGTGAATTTTTTTTCATTATTTCCCTGGATATTCTTGATTTTTTGTTTTTCCAGATGAATTTTGTTATTATTTTTTCTAGCTGTATAAAATAATTTTTAGGTAGCCTGATTGGTATGGCACTGAATAAGTAAATTAATTTAGGCAGTATTGTCATTTTTACTATATTAGCTCTGCCTATCCATGAGCAATTGATATCTTTCCAATTATTTAGATCTGATTTGATTTGTGTGAAGAGTGTTTGGTAGTTGTGTTCATAGAGTTCCTGGGTTTGTCTTGGCAAGTAGACTCCCAAGTATTTTATATTACCTACCGTTACTTTAAATGGAATTTCTCTTTCTATCTCTTGCTGCTGGACTTTGTTGGTCATGTATAGAAATGCTGATGATTTATGTGGATTTATTTTATATCCTGCTACTTTGCTAAAGTTGTTAATTGTTTCAAGTAATTTTTGACTTGATTCTCGAGGATTCCTTAAGTATACCATCATATCATCTGCAAAGAGTGATAGTTTTGTTTCCTCCTTGCCTATTCTAATTCCTTTAATTCCTTTCTCTTCTCTGATTGCTAAAGCTAACATTTCTAGGACAATATTAAATAATAGGGGTGATAATGGACATCCCTGTTTCACCCCTGATCTTATTGGGAAGGCCTCTAATTTATCTCCATTGCATATAATACTTGCTGATGGCTTTAGGTAGATACTGTTTATTATTCTAAGGAAAGCTCCCCCTATTCCTAAACTCTCTAGTGTTTTGGCAAGTAGTCTTAATATAAGAAGTGTGCCCTATAAATACAGAATTTGTTATAAATCTATTATGTATGCAGAGGGATTCTATGGTTTAATGAGTGGTTTTTATTCTCTTTGATTTCCTATAATTGTTGTTATCTCATGACTTCTGTGATTTTTTAGGGTAGAGTCAGCCCAGTGTAGTTTTGTAGGAGTGGTGTCCTGACATTAAATATTGCAATGGCCACTGGCTGCTTTTCCTTTTTGTTTTGTTTTTTTACTGATATCATCCTCATTGAAATAAAGTTACCATCAGGCTTTCTATGTATGGGATATAGAGTGTATAAAGTTATGCATGTAGAAAATGGAAAATTGATAGTAGGTAACAATAATTACTTCCATTTGGTGGGAACAGAAGTTGTAGCAAGGACTAGAAGGATTCAGTTTCCTATAACCATATAGGGAAAATTACCCCCAGAAAAATAAGTTGCTTTCAAGATTGAAATTGTGAAGCTAAAACAAACAATCAAAAAACTCTTTTGATATCGGGGAAGACAAAAGTTGGGGTATTTTTAAAGATAGAATTCAATTGCTCACATAGTCAACAATGTACTGAGAAACCAGAGTCAAGGCAAGTTTGTTGTTTCCATTATTATTTGAAATCAAACTAGATCACTATAAAAATCTGGCTGAATGACACTGTGTCCGTGGATCTTTAGTGTCACTAAGTTTTATCTTTGAATTTGGGAGAATTATTGGGTTTTGGTGAGTCTAGCCTTGTGGGAATTTTTCTTGACACTGTTGCTCTGTTCTATATGGCATTGCTCTTTCTGAACTTTTGTCAATGTGATGTATAATGATTTATAAATGAGTTTAAGATTAAGATTACAGTTGTTCTTGGTTGTCCTGATCCTTTATTGGACACATAGGTAAAGAATTGCCCGACAGGCTGTTTTCTGGGCTCCTTTGGTCTATTTGTTTTTGGCAACTTTTATATTGCTTCCAATTCCCTAAGACATGGTAATAATCAAAATCAATGTCTTTAGTTCTTTAATTCTGCCTACTTCCTATTTCTTTCTCAAGCAAAAGATTGCATTAAAAAAGTCTGATTAGAGCTTTTGTAATTGTGCACAATGTTATCTTTTCATTTTTGTCTCTCCTTTAATATAATTTTGCTGGCTAATTTTCCTCCAGTTAATCAATGATCTTACTTTGTATTCATTCTTCTCCTAGCACTGCTGCTGACACTTCTGACTTAGCTACCATACTCCAGCTGCATTCTCACCTCTGCACAGCTCCCCACAGCAAATGGGAGCTTCTCACCTTGAAATATCTCTTGGTAGCTATGCCCCTCCTCAGTGATTTTCATAATTCTATTAGGACTGCCATTTTGCTGAGAGGATCAAGGCAGAAATCTTTCAATGAACTCCTGACTCTGCTTCTCATTTTTAAAATTTCATTTACCCTGTAACTTCTCTCAGGGATAAGAGTCCTTCTCACGCTTTGTGATAACCCCAGCTTTTTGGCCCTCTTCTCCCACTGTAAATATCCTAACAGGGCCTCCATTTGGGAGAAGGGAACAGGTTAGACATGCTTCCTTCCCCTTCTGACTCAGTCTCTAACTCTTTGGACTTCATCACCATGTCCTCCATTGAGTATCTTCCTCCCCCTCTCCAAATTTTCAATTTTCTTTTGTGTTTATTTTTCCCATAAGAAGTTAAGCTCCTGGGGCAGCTAGATGGTGCAGTGGATAGAGCACCAGCCCTGGAGTCAGGAGGACCTGAGTACAAATTCAGCCTCAGACACTTAACACTTACTGGCTGTGTGACCCTGGGCAAGTCACTTAACCCTAATTGCCTCACCAAAAAAAAAAAAAAAGTTAAACTCCTCCTGGAGGTCACTTGTTTTTTTGTTTTTTTTTTTTGCTTAAATTAGTATCCTTAGTGATATAGAGTAAGTAATTAATAAATGCTTGTTGCCTGGCTACCTACACAGGTCATTCAAAAATTATTCCTATCCTTTTTCATACGTGTTGCCTATACGTTGGAATAGAATGCTTTTCTTTTATTTACTTTTTTTCTGCTGTCATTCCATGGTAGGGACAGCCAATGCCTTATAAATCACTTACAATGAATGTATGCACAACTTACAGATATAAAACAGTGTAATTTAGTAGACTATTTTTTCATTTATTAGCTATATTTCCTAGCATCTGTTTTGCCATTGTCCCCAGTAACCATAATCACATTGAAGTCACTAATTCTGACATAGCTGCAATCAAATGATTGAAAACTTGTCATATGGAAGAGAAGGTAGTTTTTTTTTTTTTCCTCATTAGATCTATTGGAGAAGAAAAAAACTAAGAATAATGTCTAGAAATTATTGGAAGATAATTTTGTGTCCAATTTGAAGAAATGTTCCTAATAATTAGAAATGTCAAAAAATAAAGTGGGTTTTCTTAGGACTTGTGATGGGAATAGCAGATTTTAATAACAATTACCACATGGCTAAAATAAATTATAGAACATTTATCTTTAAGTAATACAGATTAATTGATGTATATTCTTCATGGACATGCTAGAAACATATTATCCAAATATTTAGAAAAAAAACATAATCAGGTTGCTATAAAAATGCAGGAAGAGGCCATTGCATGTAATTGTTTATATATAACCTATATGAGATTGTTTTCTGTATTGTGGAAGGGAGTGGAAGGGGAGGGAGGTGAAAAAATTGGAACTAGAAATCTTATATAAACAAATGTTGAAAACATTCTCTACATGTAACTAGAAAATAATAAAATACTTTATAATAAAAAGAGCGCATTGTAGATGTTAAAGCAAACAATATCAAATACCTGTACTACAAATGCAAACAAAATATTCTTTAGAATTTGCAAAAGAAATTGTATTGGAATAAGAACATTAATTGAAAGTATAGAGTGAGGTCCCGAACTCATGATATGATCTCTCCAAAAAACATCCAAATAATGCCATAGGAAAATGCCTGGAGCAGCAAAACTCACAGAAGAATGTGCTAAAATCATCTTCTAACCAAGAACAGCTTAGAAGGTCAGAAGGAGGGAGCTGCTGTGCTGATACAGGAGTCGAGCCCAACCACACAGTCACCCTGACATAGATTCAGTCTCAGGAAGTCCTCACCAGAGAAGGAGAGCCCCAGAGCCTCTGAATCAGATGAAGCACCAGAATCATCTGGAACTAAGCTCACAGTCTGGTGAGTAGGCTGAGCCCAAGGCAGGGGAGAGACTACAGGGGTCTATGCTGGTGCTAAGGCAGAACTTGGATTTTACACCCCTCCTGAGAACCAGGAGGTAGGCTTGAGTAGCAGTGGCCCAGGTAGGGGAGGGGCACAGGTTCATCGGAGCTAACAACCACAACACACAAAGCTAGTTGATTAGCAAGTTGGTCTGGGGTCATCTAAGGACCAGGGAACAGGCCAGGTGAGTGAAGAACCCGATTCTCCTTAAATCATACCACCTGGCAATTCTTAAGCTTGGGATACTGCAGCCTGGAAACAGTGCCCCACTTTAAGGAGCTAAAAGTCTAGTAAAAGAAAGGCAAGATGAGCCAACAGAGAAAAGTGAGGACCATAGAAAGTTTCTTCAGTAACAAGGAAGACCAAGGGGCACCCTCAGAGGAAGATGTCAACATCAGGGCCCCTATATCTAAAGCTTCCAAGAAAAATATGAATTTGTCTCAGGCTATAGAGGTGCTCAAAAAGGACTTTGAAGATAAAAATTAGAAAGGTAGAGGAAAAAATGCAAAGAGAAATGAGGGTGATGCAAGAAAGACATGAGAAAAAAATCAACAGCTTGAAAAGTCAAATAGAAAAGGAGGTACAAAAGTTCTCTGATGAAAATAATTGCCTAACAATTAGGACTGAACAAATGGAAGCCAGTGACTTTATGAGAAACCAAGACACAATAAAGCAAATCCAAATGAATAAAAAATAGAGGGCAGTGTGAAATATCTTCTGGGAAAATCTGCTGACCTAGGAAATAGGTCCAGGAGAGATAATTTGAAAATTATTGGTCTACCTGAAAACCATGATGAAGGAAAGAGCTTAGACACCATCTTCCAAGATATTCTCAAAGAAAATTGCCCTGAAATTCTAGAAGAAGAAGCTAAAATAGAAATTGAAAGAATCCACGGATCACCTCCAGAAAGAGATCACAAAAAGAAAACTCCTAGGAATATTATAGCCAAATTCCAGAGCTTTCAGGTCAAGGAGAAAATATTGCAAGCTGCCAAAAAAAAAAAAAAAAAAAAAAAAGAATTCAAGTACTGTGGAGCCCCAGTCAGGATAGCACAAGATCTAGTAGCTTCTACATTAAAGGAACAGAGGGCATGGAATATGATATTCCAAAGGGCAAAGGAAATGGTATTATAACCAATAATCACCTACCCAGCAAAACTCAGCATTATCTTTCAGGGGAAAAAATGGGACTTTAATGAAAAAGAAGACTTTCAGAGATTTGTGATGAAAGGACCTGAACTGAATGGCAAATTTGACTTTCAAATACAAGATCCTAGAGAACCATAAAAAAAATTAGAGCTGGGGGACATACCTGGGGTCATACAGTGGGAGACAGTCTTGTGTCTGAGGCCGGGTTTTGACTGGGATCATCCTGGGTCCAGGGGTGATGATTTGTCCACTGTGTCACTTAGCTAGATGATAACATCTTTAGGGTTAAATTGAGGGGTGAAGGGAATTCACTAGGGAAGGGGAAAGGGCAGAAGTGAAATCCTACATGAATGTAACTGGAAAAGGCTTATGGAGTGGGGGAAGAGATGGGAGAGGAGCAGGGTAGTAAAGGAATTTTACACTCATCAGAAAAGGCTCAAAGATCTTAAACTCATCAGAGCTGCCTCAAGGAGGGACCAACAGACACACCCAACTAGGTGGAGTAATCTATTTAATCTGGGCAGTAAATGAGCCTAACACTCATCAGAATTGGCTCAAAGACATCAATATCATTAGAATTGGCTCAAGGAGGGAACAATGTACACACTCAATTGGGTAGAGTAATCTCTCTAACCCTGTAGGAATATAGGAAAAGAAGGGGATAAAGAGAGAGGGGCAAAAGAAGGAAGGGCAGAGTGGGGTAGAAGACAGAGAGAAGCAAATCCCTTTTGAAGAGTGATAGGATGAAAGAAGATGGATAATAGAATAAATATCATGGGGAAGGGAATAGGATGGAAGGGAAACAGTTAACAATAGTAATCATGAAAAAGAGAAAAGGGGGTAAAATTGTCCAAAAAGTATTTATAGCAACTCTTGGTGGAGGCTAAGAATTGAGAATCAAGGGAATGTACATCAATTGAGGAATGATAGAAAAAGCTGTGTTATATGATTGTAGTGGAATGGACTTGTGCTACAGGAAATGACAAACAGGATGATTCCCTGAAAAACCTTGAAAGACTAATGAACATAGATGTATAGTGAAGTGAGCAGAGCTGAGAGGACATTGTGCATAGTGACAGCAGTATTGTTCAATGAGCAATTGTGAATGACTTAACTACTCTCAGCAGTGCAATGATGCAAGACAATCCCAAGGAACTAATGAGGAAGCTTACTATGCACCCCTATAGAAAGAACTGATAAAAAGAACACTTGTCAATTGTACATATATTACCTGATTGCAATCTTGTGGAGGGGGGGAGGAAAGGGACGGAGGGAGGGAGAAAAATTTGGAACTCTAAATCTTATGAAAATGAATGTTGAAAACTACCCTTAAATGTAAATGGAAAATAAAATAAATGTTTGTTGCCCCCAAAATAAATAAATAAAAATAAAAGGTCAGGAAAAATAATTTTAAAAAAATTAAAGGTATAAATAATGCTCACAACCACCAGAACAGAATAATCATCTACGAAAAAATCAATTTTTAAAATAATGTCACCTTATAGAAAACTGATTATAACCAACCAATGTGTCATAATAAATTCGAAAAATATAGAGGTCAGTGGAAGAAATTTTTTAAAAAAGTAATACTCATTTGGAAACAGAATGAAGCATTTTGTCTTCATTCTATTTGATAATGGTGCTGTTAGAAGGTTAATTTCCTTTAGATTATAGAAGATGGGCCCACAACCTATTATTATTAATCAATTACAAACAAGCAGCATATTTCAAACTGTATGATAATCTGCCAAATATTAAACTTAAATTTTGACTAGCAACTTGTCCCAAGATCTTTTCTTTCAGATATTTAGAAAAATGAGACTAAAATAATCTAACTACAATAATAACTGAAATTGTTATAGAACGTTAAATTTGTCAATTTTGACAAATATAGTATTGCATATATACACATATAAAGTTATTAAAATTATGTATATAATTTGACTTTTTCAGACAAAAATGTAGTAACTTAGAAATCTCTTAGTCAAATTTACTTAAGACAAGCTGTTATAGTTAAGCACAGGTAAGAATAAAAACAAAATATTCTTTATCTTAGTAAATAGAGAGGTTCTCCTAACATCAATTAAACTTCTTAAAGACCTGAGAATTCATTATATTTTAGTGTTAATTCAGAATACAGAATACTGAACATCTGTCACATAATCTGTAGATTAAGAAGATATTACAATAATAGGTAACTATAAAGTACTTAACTAACAAGTGAAATGTGCTGTGATAGATTAATTGGAATGCTGGAATAACAAGAATAATAGTATATCAATGTTGCAACTTACTGATCTGCAGAGAATGCCGGTAAAACTGTATAACTCATCATTCTTAGAATTCTACACTGATGTCAGAAAGAGAATCAGAAGGAAAATAGGAACATCCTTTTAAGTTACATTGGGTGAACATGTGTATAATTGATTTTGATATTTACTTTTTATATAGGACAAATTAACTTTAAAATATAGTACTGTCAGAAAAACTCTCAAAATGAACTGAAAAAATAATGTAATATAATCTACATAGGGAAAGTTTCAGCTAGTGAACTATAGGTTTATAAGAATTCTATTTTAATGTATAAAAGGATAAAAAGGAACTATTCATGTAAGTTTTTTCAAGTGCAAAAATGGAATTAAAATTCTAAGTATTGCTTTACAAATAAAGAAATAGTTGTTAAATATTAAAGTATTAAGAAGGATGACTTGTTTTAACCTCATAATGAAAATTGTTTTCTTAGTAAAAAATTCAGTGTGCTCTGACTACTTCCTTGGATTTTAATGAGGTGATGAGCAGTAAACTCAGCAATTACTCTCTCACATTACAGAATGTCACTTGCTGAAGAGTTGCAAAGTATGAGCAGGAAAAGACATCATCTATTAAGGAGAGAGACTTTGGTCCGATTTCATACACCAGGTTCTCATTCTTCATTGGGATGGTTGAATGATTTTATGTGCAGCTTTGCAAATAAAGGTAGAATATTTGTGAAGGCTGTTTGACTGTGGGCTTAATTGAAATGCCTCTTCCCCTATCCTGTGGGTTAATTCAACCAGCAAACTTGATGTGCTTCTAAATGATACAAGGCTAGATAGGAGATCACATTTTGTAAATGATATATCTGCAAGTTAGAAGTCAGTGTGGCTTTTACCCGTCCTCTGGCTTGTGTTTTTGTAAATCTTTTTTTTTTCTTTTTTTTTTAACTGTGCTAATAATTACCATACTGAAGCGAGGAAGTTTTAATTAAATGTCATCTTTTAAAATCAAGAAATACCTACAAGGTCAAGTAGGTCTAGGCTATACCTAAAGTTTGTTCTCCAATAATGGGTTACATGATATTTTGTTTAAAAAAAAAAAAGAATGAACACAATATGTATAATATTCCTGATCAAGTTTTAGTGGGGATTTTACTAGGTGTGTTTTTCCACTGGATTTCTTCTTCTTTTCTTTTTGTTTCTTTTCTTTTTGCATGGATGAAATCAGCTTCAGAATTATTTCTGTTAGACTTTGAAATTCATTCCCATCAGTAATAGGAAATTATCAACCTCAACTAGTGGGTCCTATCATCATGACAGTTATTTTTTCAGAAACTTAGCTTTTGCTACTAACAAGAACACATTTTTCCCCAAGAGAATAATTATTTAATTTTTCTTTGAAACCTCAATGCAATATTTTGTTTCTTACCATAATTCAATTTTATATTTTTAATGTAATCTTTAAATTTTTTTTAAAATTATATTTATTTCTTGTGGTTAAATGAGGGTTAAGTGACTTGTCCAGGGTCACAAAGCTGTTGTCAAGTGTCTGAGGTAAGATTTGAACTCAGGTCCTCCTGAATCCAGGGCCAGTACTTTGTCCGCTGTGCCCCCTCATTGCCCCCAATGTAATCTTTTAAATGAAAAAAAAAATGTCTGGGTACATGGGTATATCCACTTGATCATTCATTCATTTGTTTATATGTTAACTTGTTACATTATTTAATAGATATCTTTGTTTTCATTATTCTGTGGCATCTCCTTGTATAAGAAAATATATACTCATACATAATACATACATATGTATATCTAATGTGTGCATGAATTCATACATACCTATATGTATGTATGTATGACTAGATAATGAAACAGGAGTTAGTGTGCACATATATTCAAATTTAGTTGTGCTTAAATGAATTACACATATGTATACAAACTGGGTGCTGCTTTACTATTGTGGTAAAAAGTATGCCAGTTTTTGAAGGACCACCCTTTTGGGGAGGAGACTAACGGCTGTGCATGGGCTATGCATGCCAGCCTGGCTGCTAACCACTTCACTTCCGGGCTGCGAGCTTAAAAGGCAAGGAGAGAATGGAAGTGGGAGGTCTTTTCAGCTCTCCTGGTTCTCTGGCTGTGCAGCACAAACAGACTCTGACTGGAGTTGGACTCGGCCCGGCTTGCCTTAGCAGCACGTGCTTGACGCAGCTCTCTCCCCCAAAGGTGGCTTTGGGCTTTTGGTGAGTTTTATACAAAATATAGACTAAGCTTAGACTTAAGACTATTTGTTTTGTATTTCTACTTTCCTATCCCTCTAATCAACATCACCTTGTAATTTCCAAACAATAAAAGCTCTAACTAGAGACCAGAGGCTTCTTCCATTTACTAGTCTGGAAGACAAATAAGGGAAACAGTTAAAAGGGGAGGTTAATGCTCTAGTATCCAATTTTAACTTTTTTTTTCTTTTTAGGGCAATGAGGGTTAAGTGACTTGCCCACGGTCACACAGCTAGTAAGTGTTAAGTGTCTGAGGCCAGATTTGAACTCAGGTACTCCTGAATCCAGGGCCAGTGCTTTATCTACTGTGCCACCTAGCTGCCCCCAGTAGTATCCAATTTTAAATCTCACACTATCAACATGATGTCAAGAGGAACAGGGGAAGGTCCTTGGCCTATTAGGCATCTTCCTGTAGATGATTCAGAGAGAAAATGAACATAAATTACATATTATGAGAAATTCTAGAGGTAAATAATAGGTAGACAGATGAGAGAGAGAGAGAGAGAGAGAGAGAGAGAGAGAGGGGCAGGCAAGTAGACAGACAGGCATGAGGTAGTAGATGCACTGAGTTGTTAAGTGACTTGTCTGGGGTTATGTAAATGGTGTTGCAGAGGAAGATTTCAGCCAAAATCTTTTAGACTCTGAGTCAAGTTCTATCTGTTATGCCACGATGCTTTTTCTATGGTCTATGTCTTTGATTTTGTCTATGTCTGTACTATATCTAGTTCTAGGCATGTGTTTAAGGCTAGATATTGGTCTAGGTCTAGATGTATGCCCAATTTTCAGTCTTAGCCTAGTACAGGTCTAGATCTAGGCATAGGAGTACAATTATATCAATGTCTGGGTATGTTTCTGTGTTGAAGACTAGTTCCAGGTGTCAGTATAGGCCTAATCTGTATATCTGGATCTAAAGCCAGACCTAAGCCTAGTTCTACATCTATGTCTATATGTTTTTCTTATCTATATATACATTTATATCTGTCTATCTTTTTGTTTATATATTATCATCATCCATCATCATCAATGTCTATGAAATAGCATTGCACAGTGGGTAGAGATCTGGCTTCTATGGAATGGAAGGGAGATTTAGGGTAAACATGCCTCTGGTAAATACTGCATTGGTGATGCCAAGCAAATTCAGTTTTCTGAAGCAGCTTTCTAAGACTACATGATGCAGAAAATAAAATGAAAAAAAAAACTATCATTCTTTGGAGGATGAAAATTTTCACTGATATATTTGTATTCCCATAAAATCAAGAGAACTGAAATGCATATTTTAGATAGACTGGGAAATGTATTGCCCTTTGGCTAGATGACAATTTTGACACATGGAGATGGTGGCATTCCGTATGTGCACAAATGCATATGTACACACATATGCACATGGGCATATTTTTATATGTATTGTATATTTATATGCATTGTATATTTAACAGTACAAATATACCTTGGTATCTTTGCATACATGCAAATGCATATATTTTAATACTTCAGAGATCTTGAATTTCATCACTATAAAAACTACCCCCCTCATAAACATGGATTGTGACACTATTATATGTCAGAGTTAAGACTGAGGATTGGAGAAGAAAAAATATTAACATCTTGATAATAACAGAGTTTATTAATGATGCTTATGCTGAACATTTTTGGACACATCAGTGTCTGTCTTTATTATGTTTTTGTGTCTTTTCCTTGATGTTCTTGCTGACATATTCTCTAAGGGTATAATCCAAGTATCCACTTCTGTGTATTGAATGATTTCATAGTAAAGAATGAGTCAACACATTCTTTGACTTTTCTGCTGAAAAAAGTGGGAAAACAGGTCAGGCTGGCACCATTTTAATTGGAAGATATCTTATTTTAGTATTTTCTCCTCTCTCCTAATATCAATATTTATTTTTGCTTAAATAAGTTAATGATGTGGCTGAATAAATATAATTATAAATGAATCCATGTTTCTGGATGAACCAATAGTAGTGAAACAAGGTTTTCTTTTAAAGTTATGAGATGCTATATGCCAAATACATATAAATTATTTGATTTCATAATCAACATGTAATTAAAATTGCCAGTAACCAAATGGACAAAGAAGAAACATTTGTGGAGCAGCTAGGTGGTGCAGTGGATAAAGTGCTGGCCCAGGATTCAGGAGGACCTGAGTTCAAATTTGGCCTCAGACACTTGACATGTACTAGCTGTGTGACCCTGGCAAAGTCACTTAATCCCAATTACCTCACTTAAAAAAATAAGAAACATTTGGCAGGTGTTCCATAATATGGTAGTCAAGAGAGTGTGGTACTGCATTTGTCCTTTTCTCATATAAGTAATATTATTTTAGAAAAATCCTCAGTACAGCTAGGTGGCACAGTGGATAAAGAACCAGCCCTGGAGTCAGGAGGACCCAAGTTCAAATCCAGCCTCAGACACTTGACCCTTACTAGCTGTGTGATCCTGGGAAAGTCACTTATCCTCGATTGCCTCACCAAAAAAAAAAAAGAAAGAAAGAAAAAGGAAATAGGAAAATAAGGAAAATCCTTTATTCTATCATTAAGTGGGCCATTATTTCCTACCCCATGTTTTGCCTTTCTTTACACTGGTTATTATGGAAGACCATCAGAGTTCTTCCTGCTTCTGTCCCTCAAAAGGCCAATGACAGACTAGTTAATTTAAATGTCTCTGCTTTTTCCTAAAAACACAGCAAACTATCCCCAAGTCCAGTGGTTAACATTGTAAACCTTTTATGACTATTTCTCTGTTTATTCAGAAGCCCCCTCGCCCCATTAAAAGATAATTCCTTATGTGACAATTGATGCTTTTTCCTGTCTTGGCTTGCAATAATATAGAATGGAGGCTTTTACTCACATTGTGTTCTAACTCATGAAGTAAGAGATTCCATGGCCTGGCCATAAGTTATAACATATTACTAAGACTTGTTTCCCCCCAAATTACATGAAATGTATCATTAAATAAGTATATGACTCAGGAAATAAATGTGACTTTGAGAAAATTGGATTATAGATTGAACACCTGTGGGTTAATTCAGTAGCCACATAATGTTTAAAGGCCCACTGCAAAACTCTTATCACATTCAGTGACTCCCGCAGTTGATTAAGGAGCTTATACCAAAGTTCCTAGAGAATTATCCAGTGGCAATAAACAAAACCAGTCTGATTTTACCTCTTCTATCTTACCTTGAACCATTCTCCTTCAAGTACATTCTCTTTCAGTCAACCTGACTACCCTTTGGTTCATAGACTTCTCCTGTGTTTTATAGCCTTCACAAGTTTTTACTTGGAGTTCTGTATCTAGAATGACCTCCTCCCCACCCCACCCCCAAAGAAATTCTTCCTTCACTAAGTTATCATTTACCACCCTATATGGGCTTCAAACTCCGGCTCAGCTATCTTACCTTGAATGAAGACACTGTGATTACCATAAGCTGATAAAGCTATATCCTTCACGTGAACTCATATAACCACTCTAACTATGCCTATCTTACAATTATCAAATTAAAATTTTATTATGCTTATTTGAATATACCTTCATCTCTACTTTATCATAGTATAATCTTGAAGCTGGGTTCTTAAAGGTTACATGGACTGAGAATATATTGCAAACAGTCCTGCTTGAGGAAGAAAGGTTTCTGATCCAAGTCTGGAGAATCCCATTTTTCAAAGTCTGACCAGCCTAAGGGGAGAGCAGCTAGCCACCAGCTCACCCAAAGGGGCAATATTTATGCTTTTATTTACAAAATTTCAAAGAATATTTACTATAATCTTACAGAAAGAGTTTGAAACTTTTTCCACATCAGAAAATTAGCTTCTTCACTTGATAACTGTGTTTCCAAAACCTTAGAAAACTTATCAATTAGGTAATGACATTTTCTGCTTCTGTTTAAATCAATTCCTTTTATATTTTAGAAATGATACCTTTATCAGAAAAACTTGTTATATAGACTGTTTCTCCGGTTATATTTTTTCCTCTTAATATTAGTTTTATATAAATTGTTTCTGTAAAACTCTTTTGATTTCATGAATTCAAAATTATGCACTCTGCCATCTTTGTTGCTTTACATTTTTTTTGTTTAGTCAAACACCTTCACCTTTTCATAGATCTAAAAGCCTTATTTTCCTATTTTTTTTCTAACATGCTTATTATGTGACCTTTTATAACTGGGTCATATATGCATTTGGAACTTATGTTTATGTAAGTTTAAAAAAGAATTAACAGTGAATCCTTATCCCAGCATGTGATTTCTTTGCGAGGTTATCAAAAAAGTGCATACCCTAATGTCTAGCACATAGTAGGTACTTAATGAATGTTTATTGAGGGAATAAAATGAATGTTTATAATATTAGATGTCTTTGCTTCCATATGTTGTATGCCTCATTCATTCCATCAATTTATGTTGCTATCTTTTTACACAATTGCAAAGTTATTTTTAATAATTTATGCTTTGTGGGGCAGCTAGATGGCACAGTGGATAGAGCACTGGCCCTGGAGTCAAGAGTACCTGAGTTCAAATCCAGCCTCAGACACTTAAGGCTTTCTAGCTGTGTGACCCTGGGCAAATCACTTAACCAAAATTGCCTCCCTAAAAAAATAGATAGATAGATAAATTAATTAATTACTAAATAAATTTATGCTTTGTGTTATAGTTTGATATCTGGATCTACTATGCCCCACTTGTTTTGATTTCTATTCGTTATTTGTCTAGACATTACAGACTTTTTCCCATATAAATTTCACCATTTTCCTAATTCTATGAAGTCATCATTTGGTTGTTTGTTTCATATAACATTAAATAAATGAATTATTTCAGTTAGTATTTCCATTTTTATTAACTGGCTCATCCTTCACATGAGAAATTATGTTTTTTCAATTACTCATATCTCTTTCTGGAAACAGTTATTTGTAATAGTTTTCATATTTTTGTGTTTATATTGGAAGGTAAACTCCCAAATCTTTTATACATTCCATAGTAATTTTACATGGAACTTATATATCTTTTCTCATTTGTTCTTGTTGGCATTCTTTAGAAATTCTGGAGGTACAATCTGTGATTTTGCAGTTAATTATCTCATTGATAAGATAATAGATTTGTGGAGTATTAAAATATGCATGTGTTGTCATGCCTATAAGGTGATGAAAGCCTTGAGAGCATGAACTATCTCTTATTTATCTCTGAATCTTTTCTTATACCTTACATATGTATTTGATGATTGTTGAATAAATAATGGATAATTGTAATCAAACTTCATGGTTTTATAGTATCAATGGGCAAGTATCTTATGAGCAATCAGATTCACCATCCAAAAAAAATGTTTTTAAATCTAATGTTGAATATATTTTGAAGTAGCAGTATTTGGAACTCAGATCCTCCTGAATCCAGGACCAGTGCTTTATCCACTGTGCCAACTATCTGCCCCTTGTTATATCTATTTTCAATTTGTCTTCTGTTCTTAAGAGATTTGAACAGTTTTCTCTCAAGATATCTTGAAATATGAGGTTTGGGATCATTCTTTGTTCATGGATTTCAGGTAAGCCATTGATCTTTAAATTCTCTCTCCTCAAAATGTTTACAAGGTCAGTTGGTCTTCCAAGAAAAGTCTCATATTTTCTTCTACTTGTATCCATCATTTGGCTTTATTTTTAATTTCCTGGCATATTCTTATTTTCAGAGAATGTGCTATTAGTGGAAAGTTCTGCACCTTACATACCAAAATACTAATTTAATATCCAATTATTTATTCCATTATAAGCTCTGACGTACACTAGGGTCTCTTTCAACCCCTGTGTTGGAGTGATCAATACGGCCTTTACTGACTAAATCTTTTTTTCCCTGAATGGTATGAAGTAGATGACTATTGAAATCCTTTCCAGCCCTAAATCGAGGCTCCTGTAACCTTTTGATTCTTAAGGGTTTTCCTTGTTGATTTTGTGTCTACCCTTTCAAGTAAAAAAAAAAAAAATTCCTCTATTTTTTTTAATTAATCATCTTTTGGTTAAATAAATGTCCTCACAAATTTGCCCTCTATGTCCTCATTCTCTTTATTTCCCATTAAGCAACAATTAAGCAATAACTTGGAGGAAAAAAATGGTGCAGCTATCTACTAGATAGGTGAAGTTTTGATAAAGGTGGATACAAGTGACATATGGGTCCTGGAGTTGTTAGAAGAAATGGATGGATGGGAGGAGTACAAGGAATGAAGAAAGATAAGCATGTTTAAAAGCAGACACTATGGAGTGCCATAAACTAAGCCAATTTAAGGAAGTCTAACAAGAGCACATGTCTATTTCTTGTTATGCATCAGCTAGTGACCACTAAACTGTACCACTGTTCTGGAATGGCCATGGAAATTTCTATCTAATTCTGTATACTGCCCTTGAGAGGTGAAGGGCCTTCATAAAGAGATACCCAATATAGCACTAAAAGCTTTTGAACCTTTTACAGACTAAAGTTGGAGGATATTAGTACAAAATAAGACATTTATGTAAATGTTAAAGACTTTTTAAGGACTTTTAATAATATCTTCCAGTTATCTTCCCCTCTTTTGCACACATAAAATACTATACTTTTTAATTCAAGGCAGGTAATATTATTCTGAAGCCGGGTTTAAAAAAAAGCCTCTGTCAGGACAAAATGGAAAAATTAACTCAGCCTCAGACTTAATGAAAAGGAATGATCCGTGACAAAAAAGAAAAAAAAAATTCTCTAAAAATTATAGAATTTGAGGATTCAATGTGACACAATATCCATCTAACCTAAACCATACACTAAAGCAGCCCCACTGTCAACCTAACTTGAAGACATGAAAGAAGGGGAAGTCCATTCCCCTCTAGGCAACCTATTCAACTTACAGATTTTTCCCAGTGTTAGGAAGTATCTTATAGTTGTTTGTAGACATCATTGCATCTTCCCCCTGTCAAATAAAGAGGAAT
Source organism: Dromiciops gliroides (assembly GCF_019393635.1). Taxonomy (NCBI): domain Eukaryota; kingdom Metazoa; phylum Chordata; class Mammalia; order Microbiotheria; family Microbiotheriidae; genus Dromiciops; species Dromiciops gliroides. Next base: position 5,845,345 of record NC_057864.1, read on the forward strand.
ATCAAAGTAGCAATAACAAAGGTCTTTAATGGAGGCAAGAGAATGGCAATTCAGTATACCACACAGCACTGAAGTACTGGAATGCTTGGAACTGAAAGAAGAGGTAGTATTTAAATACATTTTAATAGGGAGGGATTCTCATGGAAGGCATAGAATCTCAAAATTGTTACAAAGCTGTTACAAAAGTTGTATTGCAAAAGAGCCAAAAGCCCATAAAAAGGTTGGGGAGGCTCAGAAAGTTGTGCCATCTGGTCAAAAGAGCAGACTTCAGGTTCAGGAATGGTGGGTATCCACAATACTGGCTCTATTTCCAAACTGCTCCAATCATGGAGTTAGCTAAGATTAGGTAGCCCTTCTGATGGCTGCATTCAATACATCTTTTCTTCTGGGGCCAAACAGAATGGACTGTGTCCCTCTACAACATGAGAGTCATTCAGTTATTTATATGGACATTTTATACTAATATTGAGCTAAAAGTTCTTATGTAAATAAATGCCTCAATATAGTTTTACTGTTAATAAATTCATATATATATATATATATATATATATATATAGTTTTAGACAGGAAAAAACAAGTCCTGGGTATATCTACTTCATTAAAATGTGCATTAGTTTATTAGTTGATTTTTTTTAAATATAGCATGTTGTCTCTAAAAAACACACATATTCATTTCTTTAATTTAGCTAAAACATTTACAACGAAACACTATTTTGTGCAAAGAATCACAGGTCCATTTTCTGTATATATCATTAAGACATACAATATCTATTTACCAAAGAATAAATCAGAATGGAATTTTTTAATGGAATGTATCAAGAACTGTTAAGGAGATCCCTAATTTCCAGAAACACTGGACTCAGAGCATGAAGGAGGCCCTGAAAGTGTCAAGGATGAAGACCCCCTCCCCAACTGACATTTTATTTGTTTACATCCCAATTTGAACTCCCTCTGTGCCATTGGATGAAGACAGGTACCAGTCAGTCTATGCTATGCTAAATAACTACTTATGTAGCTGGGGCCCGTGTAGATAGCCTAGCAGTTCCCAAGGGGAAAGAATGGAACTTTTGCTCATCACCTTTGGGTGGGGTTTTGTCCATTTTGTACCTTTACTGCATCTTTCTCCTTTCTACGCCGTGATCCTTTAGGTGGACATTTCTGGTATCTCCTCCTTCCTTTGTCTTATTATTGCAAAAATGCAAACTTCTTTGGTTCCACATACATGGTCAGTTCTTAGAATACATCCTCCTCTTCCTTCTCTTCTTCCTCCTCCTTCCCTCCTCCTTCCCCTCTTCTGACAAACAAATAAACAATCAAAAACTCACATTGTCTCACTTTCCAGCCCAGGACATGTTAGGAAAAAATAAATAGAAGTCTCTTGACACCAAGATGAGAGCTGGCATAGAGAATCATGTGGTGCTGGAAATAGTAAAGTCTGTGGGGCTTCTAGCAGCAGCAATAGCAGTGCCAGAAGAGCTCAGAACCTAAGAAAGACATGGAGACTAAACAGCTTACTTCTGTGCAAACACTGATAGCAATATCAGACTCCAGTTGTCAGCTTCTTCACCAGTTACCCAATTCCAGTTTAGAGAGAAATGATTACAAACTAGTGGCTAGGGAGCCAAGGTCTTGTCTGTGTAAGGACTAAAATACAGACCAGGAGAATAGTGTGCATAAGTTTTGCCAATCATACCACTTATGTAACACCAGAAACTATAAGCCTCAGATATAGCCTCAGAAGCTTAGGCTAGAAATCTCTCTCCATCACAAGACTAGCAATACCCAACTATAATATAAAGTTCAAAATCAAGAAAATGGCTAGAAAAATGAACAAAAAACATGAACAATTGCCATGATAATGGAAAGAAAACTAAAGGCACAAAAGGTACACATTCAGAAGAAAACAATGACATGAAAATAGCTACAAAGCCTCAAAAAAATGTAGATTGGGCATGAGCCCAGCAAGAATTCTTAGAAGAATTAAAGAAAAATGTTTAAAAAAAATATGGATAGGGGGCAGCTAGGTGGCACAATGGATAGAGCCCTGGCCCTGGATTTAGGAGGACCTGAGTTCAAATCTGGCCTCAGACACTTAACACTTACTACCTGTGTGACCCTAGGCAAGTCACTTAACCCCAATTGCCTCACCAAAAAAAAAAAAAAAAAAGATGGATAAATGACTTTTGAAATCAAAAAGGAATAGTAAAGGAGAAACTAGGAAAAGAAAATAGAATAATGCAAGAAAATATAGAAAGAATTAATAGCTTGGCCTAAGGAGTACACAATTTCACTGAAGAAAATAATTTCTTAAACATTATAATGGGTCAAATGATAGCTAATTATTTTATCATAAATCAAAACACAAGACTAAAAATCTGAAATAACTGTGAAATATTTTATAAAAAGACAGAACTTGGAAAATAGAGTGAGAAGAAATAATTTTGGAATAATTTGGACAATCTGAAAACCATAAGCAAAATAAAAGGTTAGACAAAATATTGTAGGAAATTACAAAGTAAAATTGTCCAGACATAAAATTATAGGGAAAGTGGAAATTGAAATAATCAAATGATCATCACCTGAAAGAGATAGCCAAATGACAAGTCTCATGGATATTATAACCAATTTGCAAAACTCTCAGGTAAAGGGGCAAAAACTGAAAGCAACCAGAAAGAAACAATTCTAATACCACAGAACCAAAGGTATGATGACAAAAGACTAAGAACCTACCATATTAAAAGAGTAGAGGCTTTGGGATATGCTATTCCGGAAAACATAGTAAACAAAGTATCTGGGATTACAACCAAAAATAAGCTACCCAGAAATACAAAGTTTCAGGAAAAACGATGGACATTTTATGAAATAGAGGGATTTTAAACATTCCTTATGAAAAAGCTAAAGCTGAATTTAAAAATAAAATGATATTTAAACACAGGACTCAGAAGAACTATCAATTATAAATTAAACAGTTTAGGTTTCCATATGACATGTAGATGCATTTAATTCCTAAAAACTTTATCATTATTAGGGCAATTAGAAAGTGTCTACATAGTCTTACACCCGAATAAAGGAACCAGCTTTCACTCAGACAAGCTATTTATTCATCAAGACATGCAATTGCCACAACACATTGGCCCCAAGTCTCTCACTAGAATGAAGTTCTTTATGGTTAATGTTCAATTTGAAGGAAGTGATAAATGGAATGTTATGATTATAGCCACCTGATATCTTATAGCTAAGGGGATCAGTGGAAACAGTTTTGGGTTAGAGGAATATTATTATGGTGGGATGACAGGGGGGGTGGAATAAATATGCAATCTCCAATGACTTACATTGAATAGAGTTATAACTTAAACAAATGGTTTGTGGTAAAGATTAATATTCCTGTTTTTAGCTAACTCATTTGGGAGGGGCCACACCTGGCCCACCCCAAGGTTACATATGCTACTGAGCTTGGAAAGGCAGCTTTTGAAGGACCTCCCCTTTTGGTGGAGGAGAGATTGAATGCTTGTTGAAGCAAGGCTAGGCTGCTTCCAGAACCCTAGGCTGCCTCTGGAATGCTAGGTGTGTTCTGGGACTCGGTCTTTTTTCTTGCTGGGCCCTTGAGCTGGCAGTGCATGTTCATGCTCTCAGTGTGGCAACTGCAGTCTGGGTAGAGTGCAAGCAAGCTTAGGCTGGCAGGCTGTTCAGGTGTTTGGTGAGTTTAATTAAGGAAAACCCTAATAGGCTAAGTTTAGAGTTAAGAGCATTTCTTTGTATTTCTATTTTCCTATTTCCTTATCTCTGATTTTTCTTAGTTTCACCTTTGTTGTTTAATTAATTCCCAAGTAATAAAATCCAATCCTTTTGTGAACTAAAGCTTAGAGGCTCCTTTCTTATTAACCTGGGAGAAATATCTAAACAGGGAAGTTCAGAAGGGAGGTTAAACCTTAAAGGCTCCCTTATATTTCCAGGACCCCAATATTAAGGAGACTCACTCAAATAACACTCTGTATATCAAATTTTGGCCCTCAGAGTTTGTAAAAAAACAAACACAATGGATTTACCTAAGGTATTTTAGTGTAACAATAGAGAGCATTGGTGCAAATCTATATCAGAATGATCTATGTTAGATTAATAAGGGGTTGAAGGTGACATGCATTATAGAAAGAGGAAAGGGGAAGGGATATAGAGGAAGAAACATCTCATATTAAAGAGGTGTTTAAGAAAGCATTCGCGATGGGGAATAAGGTAGGAAATGGGTAATGTTTTAAATGCACTTTCATCTAAACTGGTATAGTGAAGGAAAAATAAACACATGGATAGAGTAATAAATTTGACTCAGGATGAAAGAAGGGGAAAGGCTAAGAGAATAAAACAAGGTGTGAGAAGGGGTAAATTAGGAGAGACAGTGAACAAAATCTAAATAGATTTTCAATGATAGTGTAGGATAAAGATAGGGAAGAATAAATAGAAAAGAATTGAGGGAAACCTATAGTTAGCAATCATAGCTATGAATGTAAATGGAATTAGCTCACTCGTAAAAAAGAAGCAAATGGTAAAATGGATTCAAAATCCAAATCCAAAAATATGTCGCTTATAAGAGACACTTGAGGGGGAAGTAGAGCCAAGATGGGGAAGGAAAGGCAGTTACTTACCTGAGCTCCCCCCAAGGAACCTCAAAATACATTCAAATAATGCAGTAAGTCAATTCCTGGACCACCAAAACCCACAAAAAGACTAGGAGAAATAATTTTCCAATCAAAGAAAACTTAGAAGGTCATCAGGAAAGGTCTGTCATACCTGAAGGAGATTGGGGCACAGTTCATTACAGGCCATCTAGTGCAGACCTAGCCCCAGCACAGACTGAGCCCCAACTCCAGCTTCAACAAATAAGGATCAGGCCCTGGGAGCCTCTGAATTAGCAGTGAGAGCAACTGCTTCTGGAATTCAGCCCATAGACAGAAAGGGGGTTAAGCAATTGGACAGAAAGAGATTAAAGGGATCTCCTTGTCAGTACTGAGGCAGGATCCCATTGTTTTGCTCATACTTGGATCCAGGTCACAGTCTTGGGTGATGCTCTCAGGCAAGAGAGGAACACAAGCACCTTGGAGCTTGTGGCTCCAGTGGAATGAGATTGCATTCATAGATCCAGGTCAGAAAAGCAGGCTGGCCATTGCTTGGAGACCAGAGAACAGACCAGGGGACTAGTAAACAGAAATCATATCACCTTGGAAGAATTAAACACTGAGAAACCCCTAGAAATATCTCTCAGAAGTGTTGCACAAACCCCTGAAGCTTGGGACAGTGTTCCTTCTGCCCTGAAAGAAGTGCCACACTTTAACAAAGAGTTAAAAGTCAAGAAAAAGACTGGGAAAATGAGTAAACAGAAAAGATGCTGACCATAGACAGTTCTATGCTGACAAGGAAGATGAAAATACATCTTCAGAAGAGGATAATTAAGTCAAAGCTCCTACATCCAAAGCTTCCAAAAATCATATGAATTGGTCTTAGGCCGTAGAAGCACTCAAAAAGGAATTATAGGGGCAGCTAGGTGGCACAGTGGATAGAGCAATGGCACTGGAGTCAGAAGTACCTGAGTTCAAATCCGGCCTCAGACACTTAACACTTACTAGCTGTCTAACCCTCGGCAAGTCACTTAACCCCAATTGCCTCACTGTAAAACAAAACAAAAAGGAATTAGAAAAGAAAATAAGATAGGTAGAGAAAAATCAAAAGAGAAATGTGAGTGATACAAGAAAATCATGAAAAAAGTAAATAGATTGGTAAAACACTTAGAAAAATACTGAAGAAAATAAACCATTAAAAACAGACAAGGGGCAACTAGGTGGCACAGTGCATAAAACACCAGCCCTGGATTCAGGAGGACCTGAGTTTAAATCTGGTCTGAGACACTTGATACTTACTAGCTATGTGAACCTGGGCAAGACTCTTATTCTCGTTGAACCAGAGAGAGACAGAGAGACAGAGAGAGAGAGAGAGAGAGAGAGAGAGAGAGAGAGAGAGAGAGAGAGAGAGAGAGAGAGAGAGGGGAAGGAAGCCAAATGGTAAGAGGTATAAAAAGTCAATGAGGAAAAGAACATCTTGAAAAGCTAAATTGGCCAAATGGAAAAGGAGATACAAAAGCTATCTGAAGAAAATAACACCTTAACAATGTGGATTGAACAAATGGAAGCTAATGACTTAATGAGAAATCAAGAAATAATAAAGGAAAACCAAAAGAAGAAAAAAATAGAAGGCACTATGAAATATCTTATTGGAAAAACAACTGACTTGGAAAATAGACTTAGGAGAGATAATTTGAAAATTACTGGACTACGTGAAAGCCATGATCAAAATAAGAGCCTAGACATAATCTTCCAAGAAATTGACAGGGAAAATTTCCCTGATATTCTAGAAGCAGAAGATAAAACCGAAATTGAAATAATCCAATCCACTAATACCTCCTGAAAGAGGTCTTAAAATGAAAACTCAATGGAAAAAAATTTCCAAATTGCAGAACTCCCAGGTCAAGGAGAAAATGTTACAAGCAGAGAGAAAGAAACAGCCACAGTCAGGATAACACAAGATTGAGTCGCTTCTACATTAAAGGATCAGAGGGATTAGAATATGATATTTTGGAAGGCAAAGGAACTGGGATTATAACCAAGAATCACCTACCCAGCAAAGCTTTGTATAATCCTTCAGGGGAAAAATGGGAATTCAATGAAAGAGATGACTTTCAAGCATTCTTTATGTAAAGAGGTGAGCTGAATAGAAAATTTTACTTTCAATTACAAGACTCTAGAGAACCATAATAAGGTAAGCAGGAAATAGGATAAATAAGAGATATTAAAATGATAAACTCTTTACATTCCCACATGGAAAGAGGATACTTCTAACTCATAATAACTTTTTCAGTATTAGGTCAGCTAAAAAGAATAAATTAAGAGAGAGGGCATAGGTGTGAGTTGAAAATGAATGGAGGGGGCAGCTAAGGGTTGCAGTGGATAAAGCATGTCTAATATTATCAGTTGTTTACATTCATTTATCATTTATATGTCATTGTGACTATGTATACTGTGGGTATGGTTTGGCTTTATTGTATATATTACAAGTACATCATCAGTTATGCAGCATAACATGCATTTTTACCATCATACTGTCTTTGGTGAAATTAATATGAGATTTATGAATTATTGAAACTTATCATCTCAGAGACTAACTGCTCTTACAATGAGTTTGATATAGGCCCTGTAGAGAATATATGTACAACAGGAGGAAAGACAGGTACATGTAAGTCTATGGTTTGCTTATGATGGCAACTATATAGACCACAATTGCTGGACACAGTCCAGTTTCTTCCTCTCTCCCTTCTAAAAGCTTTCTTTTTCTTTCACTAAGTCTGATGGCATGGTCAGAATCCATCCACCTGTGGCCTAGCACAATTACTGGATGTCTTGAAACCATGAGATGTGGTATGATAACCTTTCCATAACATTTTCAGGTGTCATGAACACATTACTAAATTTGGCTTTAATCCAGACACATGGTGGTAAGAAGTGTTATAGATGGCATAACTACCTCAACCCTCTATTATATAAAGGAGGGAATGTAAAGAAATGTGTTAAATTTGATCATTGACAATGCTATGCTAAGGTTTAGTAAAAAATCCAGCAATTCAAACAGTTAAAGAAGAAGAATCCAGTTTTCCAGACCAGAATCCAGCTTCCTCCTGATGACATCTTACCACTCCAAGAAGACAAGAGAACTGAGAAAAGACTTCCAAAGACTTAATTATTTTTTTTTTACTGTTTCATCAAGGAACACCTATTCCTAGAAGAAACAAAGTGGGGAATGTGATGAAATAATGGGATTTAGCAGGTACTCAAAGACCCACCTAGAGATTAATCAAGACTGATTGAATCAACTGAGAGTGATTGACTGCTGATTAAGCCTACTTCAAGTTAATTGGATTGTAATCACAGCTGGCTAGACCTTAAGAACATATTGTTCTCAGAAACTAGACTGTGAACTCAACTTGAGGACACCTTCAAAGCCAATGAATTTGGATGACGCCAACCAATCACCTTGAAGCAGTGTGTAAGGACCACCTCTGTTCCAGAACTATAAAAAAAGCTTCCACAGTCAGCTTAAAGGAATTCCTGATTAAAGCAGGCTCGTGGAGGATGACTTCAGGAAGAACCCAACCACGCTGGAACTCTAGGCTAGGTAGGACTTCTTTTTCATAACCTTCTGAACACTTTGTAAATATCTGTATGCTTTAATAAATGTTTAATGCCCAAAGACTGGTACTTAAGCTTTTTAATTTTGGCGACCACAATTAAGATTTTAAACATCACAAAGATTAAGATAAAACCGTATTGTGCTACAGGAAATGATGAGCATGATGCTCTCAGAAAAACCTGCAAAGACTTCCATGAGCTGATGCAAAGTAACATGTACTTTGTACAAAGTAAAATCAATATTGTAAGATGACCATCTGAGGGTGACTTAGATATTCTCAGCAACACAATAATAAAAGAAAATTCTGAAGGATTTATGAAAAATATGATCCATCTCCAAAGCAAGAAATGATGTTGTCTAAACATAGATTGAAGCATATTTTTAGTCTCTTTTTTAAGGCTTTTCTGTTGTCTGTTTTCTTTCACAGCCTAATATGGCAATGTTTTCCATGACTATTGTGTTTTGTAGTCACCAAATTGTGTGAGCTAAATTATTTGGGGGCTTGGTTGTTTTTTATTCTAAATTATCATTATCTATATTTTAATGGCTATTGGACCCATTATGGGAATAATTTATTATTAATTGAAATTTAATATTAGAAGAATATTTACTGTGTTACATTTAACAAAAACAGGAGGAAAACACTGGCGCCATATTTCTCTGAGAGAGAGCACATGTCCTACCAGTCTATTCTGTCTTAAAAAGACAGCACTCACCAACCAATAGCCTTTCTAAGCCAAGGTTACATTCCAAGATAGTGAATTTTATCTTCTTTTGAAAGGGATGGGTTGCTTTGTGCCAATAAAAGATAATTGACCGGTATCATTCAATTCTGTTGATTGGCATGACTTGAGGTTTTTCTGTATTAAAATGGACCATTTACTGGATGACATCATGGCCTAATGGGAGAGACATGCCTGAGGAGAAAAGGCAAAGTCCAGATAGCTGTGACTGAATCTGGCTCAATTTAGCTAAGATGAGAGTCAATATTTCCATTTTTATTGTGCCTTTGTGCTATACCTAAGAAAATAATTTTCTCAAGAATTGACCTTTCTGATTTTGTACAAACAGAATCAATGCATCCAAAATTAGAAGGGAGGCAGAAAGCTGGGAAATAATTTTTATGGCCAGTACTCTGATAAAGGTCTCATTTCTAAAATATATAGGGAACTAAATCAAATTTATAAGAATCCAAGTCATTTCCCCAATTGAGAAATGGTCAAAGGATATGAACAGGCAGTTTTCTGATGAAGAAATGAAAGCTATCTATTCCCATATGAAAAAATACTCTAAATCACTATTGATTAGAGAGATGAAAATTAAAACAACTCTGAGGTACCACCTGACACCTATCAGATTGGCTAAAATGACAAAAAAGGAAAATAATAAATATTGGAGAAGCTGTGGAAAAATTGGAACACTAATGCATTGTTGGTGGAGTTGTGAACTGATCCAACCATTCTGGAGAGCAATTTGGAATTATGCCCAAAGGGCTATAAAGCTGTGCATACCCTTTGACCCAGCAATACCATTTTTGGGTCTTTTTCCCTAAGAGATCATGGAAAAGGGAAAAGGACCCACATGAACAAAAATATTATAGCTGCTCTTAATGTGGTGGAAAGGAACTGGAAGTTGAGGGGATGCCCATCAATTGGGGAATGGCTGGACAAGTTGTGGTATATGAATGTAGTGGAATACTATTGTGCTGTAAGAAATGATGAGCAGGAGGAGTTCAGAGAAACCTGGAGGGTCTTGCATGGGCTGATGATGAGTGAGATGAGCAGAACTAGGAGAACATTGTACACAGTATCATCGACATTGTGTGTTGATCTACTGAGATGGACTAGATACTTCTCACCAATGCAATGGTATAGAAAAGTTCCAGGGGCATCATGATGGAAAAGGATCTCCAAATCTAGGGGAAAAAAAGGACTGTGGAGTATAGATGCTGATAGAACCATACTATTTCTTTTGTTTTGGGTACTGTTGTTTTTCTATTTTGAGGTTTTTCCTCATTGCTCTTATTTTTCTCTTAGAACATAACTAATGCAGAAATATGTTTAATGTTATTATATATATATATATATATATATATATATATATACACATACATATATACACACTTATATACACATATATACACACACATACATACACACACAGTCCATACCCACAGAAGAGCACAGCATAAAACATATAGGCCATTCAATCTAAAGAATTCAAGTGCATGGAAAAAACTTATACCTAGGATTGATCAGAATCTGAAATCAGTAATTTTTCAGTTAAGGTCTATATTTAATACATATCAATGCACTTGGACCTATGTCACTTGTCTTATGGAAATTATATTATCCCCAAGTGAAATTGAAAATACTGTCACAGCAGGAAATTCCTTAGTAGCTTCCAGGGAAGCTTCAACAGGATGGCCTCTCCAGGAGCCACATTGGGATTACAACAATCCACAGCAATTCCAAGAATTAAAAAATGCTAGGGAAACACTACTGAAAGGAATGGAATCCTGTTCTAAGAAATCTGACAACTGGCAAAATTTTTTAAAATTTGCTCAGGAGCCTAATGAACAACCTAATAGATTTTATGATAGACTTTGTGAAGCTGCTAGGCAATTTACAAAACTGAACCCACTAGACTCAAAAGACTCCTATATTGTATGTAAAACATTTATATATCAATCCTTGCCAGAAATCCATAAATTTTTCATGATACAGTGTCCAGGCTGGAAAGATATGACTGTAGAAAGGCTTAAAGAAATTGTCACCTATAGCTTTGAGGCGAATGGAGATAATATGGCTAAGTGAAGCATTCTATCACCAGAACTTTCAGGTCAGGCATTTAAAGGTCAGTACAAAACCCCTAAGGTGTGTCAGTATTGTGAAAAAGAAGGACACTCATTGAGAGAATGTAGAGTTAGAAAGCAAGAACTCAGGTGGGCAGTAACTGAGGGTCTGGAATATTTTTTTTCAGGAGAAACCAAAATAATTATCGAAATTTTTATCAGAAAGGAAACAACCAAGATAATTACAGGCTTTATTACAACCAGAATCAATCAGTATAATCATAGACCCTATGAGGGCAGTACAGAAGGACAGAAGACTCAGTGTAAGTCTAGAATCCCTCAGAGGGAGACACGGGACTGACAGTGTCCAGGGGAGGAGTGGAAAATACATAAAGAAAGCTTTACTTTTCCAGATCCTGAATTTTTGAAAACCTTTGAACCAATCCATTCACCTCCCCAGAGTAATGAACCCCATGTGACCCTCAAAGTTGGGGACAGTTATTATGATTGTCTATTAGATACAGGAGCCTCTAAATCAGTCTTAGTGTGAAAACCAGACCTTGGATGCAATGCTACTGGATCATTAAATGTGGTAGGAGTCTCAGGTAAGGCCCAAAGAATGGCAGAATTAACCCACTGCATGGTATATACAGGGCCTTTAACTGTAGAACATTCATTTTTACTTATGTCTGATGCCCCTGTAAATTTATTAGGTCATAATCTCCTTTGTAAACTTAGAGCAACCACATCTTGGGCACCAGATGGGGCTGTCTCTCTGTGGTTGCCAGAAGATACTGTTCATTTATTACCTATTTTGATTGCAGATGCTCAAGGAGCAGTAGAAAATGCATTCAAAATCCCCTCTGACAATCCTGAGTCCCTATGGGCCTCATCCTCTACTGAAGTGGGGCTCCTTAAATCTTCTATGCCTGTTACTATTAAAGTTAAAGGGGGACCACATCCAACCATTCCACAGTATCCATTGTCTAAAGGAGCTATAAAAGGGATCACCCCAATAATTGAGGCACTGAAAAGTCAGGGTATTGCCCCATGCCATCATTCTCCATGTAAAACTCCCATTTTGCCAGTTAAAAAAGTCAAGCCTGGCCCAGATGGCAAACCCGTTTATCATTTTGTACAAAATCTTAGAGGGATTAACAATTATCTTCTTCCTAGATATGCTATAGTCCCTAATCCTGCCACCATAGTTTCTTCAATCCCATGTGAGGCTACATGCTTCAGAGTGGTACACCTCTGTTCTGCCTTTTTCTCTATACTGGTGCATGAGGACTTCCAGTATTTATTTGACTTTACCTGGAAAAATACACAGTGGACCTGGACTAGACTCCCACAGAGATTTGTGGGCAGTCCTACATTATTTTCTCAAATTTTACAACAGCACCTGGCCTCTCTTACTTTTAAAGGTTCCACTTTAGTGCAGTATGTTGATGATTTACTTTTAGCATCCCCTGATGCTGACACGTGTCAGGAAGACATCCGTCATGTATTATTAGAACTATACAAGAGAGACCACAAGGTCTCTATGTCAAAGGTGCAAAGGTGCTTACCTCAGGTAGAAATTTGGGCTTCATTCTGGCTGCTAGAACTTACTCTGTCTCTCCTAAGTGAGTCCAGGCTATTCAACGATGCACTTCTCCCTCTACTAAGAAGCAGTTAAGGGCCATTCTGGGAGCAGCTGGGTATTGCGGACAATGGATACCCCCTTTTGGTGATATTACTAAGCCTCTTATAGCTCTAACCAAAAATTCTGTCCTATAACCTTTACAGCTGGATTCCCAGCATTTCTCAGTTATAACAGAATTGAAGAGGGCATTGTTATCAGCACCTGCACTAGGACTCCCAGTTTACAGTTAGTCTTTTACTCTTTTTGTGCATGAACAGAAGGGAGTGGCTTCTGGGTTCCTGACTCAATCATTAGGAACTGCCCAGTTTCCAATAGCTTATTATCCCAGCCAACTAGTTTCTGTGGCCTCTAGGGTGCCACCCTGCTTCAGGGCAGAGGCGGCTAAAGCCCTTTTGGTAGAAAAAGCCTCTGATTTGGTCCTAGGTAATCCTCTTACAATACAATGTCTCCACAAAGTAGAGGCCCTCTTACTATTCCATAGAACACAAGCCTTTTCAGATCAAAGGCTGGCTAAGTATGAAGTCACCCTGCTAGGTCATGAAAATATCACTTTAAAATGCTGTACAGTCCTTAACCCAGCAACACTGCTCCCTAACTTACCACTCTCAGGAGAGAACTTCTCCACCAAGAACACATGGTTCTGTTTTCTAGAAAGGGTTACTGAACCTTATTTCTTGATTTATAAGACAATTAATGAATATATTGAGTCTTGCTGATGTTTTATTTCCTTTTGATAAGTTGTTTGTCATTTCAGGTATCTGTTATTGTCATTGTACTAGATAGAGAATTCATGGACAAGATGATGTGGTTTACTTGCTTAATGAAGATTCTGTAATAATGTTTAATAATATTAGCCATTTACATTCATTTATCATTTGTATGTCATTGTGACTATGTATACTCTGGGTATGGTTTGGGATTATATATATATATATATATATATATATATATTTCAAGTATATCCTAATTTATGCAGTGTAGCACACATTTTTACCATCATAATGTGTTTGGTGAAATCAATATGAGATTTATGATTTATGGAATCTTACCATTTCAGAGACTAATTGCACTTATAATAAGCCTGATGGAGATGGTTCAAATCCATATTGCAGGCTCTGGAGAGAATATATGTACAAGAGGAGGAGAGACAGGTACACGTAAGCTACTCTGATGGAGGCTGAGAGAATAGCCAAATACATTCAGGAAGTCCATAGTTTGCTTATGAGAGCAGCTATGGAGAGCACAATTGCTGGACATAGTCTAGTTTCTTCCTCTCTCGCTCTAAAAAATGGTCTGGTGTCATGTTAGCCTTAATATATGCATCTGGTTTGCCTTAACTTTGCTTTTTTCATTCAATCTGGTGGAATGGTCAGAATCCATCCACCTGAGGCCTAGCACAATTATGAGATGTCTATGCACCACAAAATGTGTTATGGTAAACTTTCCATAACATTTTCAGGTGTCATCATGGACACATAACTAAATTTGGCCTTGAACCAGACATATAGTGGTAAAAAGTGTTACTAATGTCATAACTGTCTCAATTTTGTATTGCATATGGATATGAGTATCCTCCAAAGGGGGGAATCCAATATGCCGTGTGTGTGTGTGTGTGTGTGTATACATACATACATACATACACACACATATGTATATATATATATATATATATATATATATAAGTTTAAATTTGTTTTGTATATTTTGAAGAACTTTCATTATTTCATTTGAACATTTTTGGACAATGATATGCTAAAGATTAATGAAAACCCAGCAGTTCCATAGACAACCAGAATCCAGAGACAGCCAGAATCCAGACCAGAGTCCAGTTTCCCTGATGACATCTCAATCCTTCTTTGAAGACATCTTTTTTTCTTTTTTCCTTTATTTAAATAAAGTATTTTATTTATTTATTTTTCCCATTACATATATAGTTCTCAACTTTTGTTTATACAAGCTTTCGAATTTCAGATTTTTCTCCCTCCCCTCCTTCCCCCCTCCCCTAGACAGCAGGTAATCTGATAAAGGTTATATATATATATATATATATATATATATATATATATATATATATATATAAAATATTAAACATATTTCTGCATTAGTCATGTTATAAGAGAAAAATCAGAGCAATGAGGAAAAACCTCAAAATAGAAATACAACAGCAAACAAAAAACAAAAGAAATAGAATGGTTCATTCAGCATCTATACTCCACCGTTCTTTTTGTTTTTGTTTTTTCCTGGATTTGGAGATCCTCCTCCATCATGAGTTCCCTGCAATCCTTCTATACCATTTCATTGGTGAGAAATACATAGTCCATCACAGTAGGTCAACACACAATATTGATGATACTGTTTACAATGTTCTTCTGGTTCTGTTCATCTCACTCATCATCAGTGCATGCAAAACCCTCCAGGTTTCTCTGAACTCCTCCTGTTCATGATTTCTTACAACAGAATAGTATTCCATTACATTCATGTACCACAATTTGTCCAGCCATTCCCCAATTGATGGGCATCCCCTCAACTTCCAATTCCTTGCCACCACATAAAGAGCAGCTATAAATATTTTTGTACATGTGGTTCCCTCTCCCCTTTCCATGATCTCTTTGGGAAAAAGACCCAAAAGTGGTACTGCTGGGTCAAAGGGTATGCACAGCTTTGTAGCCCTTTGGGCATAATTCCAAATTGCTCTCCAGAATGGTTGGATCAGCTCACAGGTTCACCAACAACATTAGTGTTCCAATTTTTCCATAGTTTCTCCAAAATTAATTATTTTCCTTTTTTTTCTCACTTTAGCCAAACTTATAGGTGTCAGGTGGTACCTCAGAGTTGTTTTAATTTGCATCTCTCTAATCATTAGTGATTTAGAGCATTTTTTTAATATGGGAATAGATAGCCTTGATTTCTTAATCAGAAACCTGCCTGTTCATATCCTTTGACCATTTCTCAATTGGGGAATGACTTGGATTCTTATAAACTTTATTTAGTACCCTATATATTTTAGAAATGGGGCCTTTATCAGAAGTACTGGCCATGGAAATTGATCCCAGCTTTCTGCCTCCCTTCTATTTTTGGATGCATTGCTTCTGTTTATACAAAATCTTTTATATTAATTGCAATCAAGATCATCCCTTTCGCATTTTATAATATTCTCTATCTCTTGTTTGGTTATAAACTGTTTTCCTTTCCAAAGATCTGAAAGGTAGACTATTCCTTTCTCTCCTAATTTTCCTATGGTATCACATCTTGTGTCTAAATCATGTATCCATTTTGACCTTATTTTAGTATAAGGTGTAAGATGTTGGTCTATGCCTAATTTCTGCCATACTATCTTCCACTTTTCCCAGCAGTTCTTGTCAAATACTGAGTTCCTATCCCAGTAGCTAGAATCTTTGGTTTTATCAAACACTTCATTACTAGTGTCATTTACTACTGTGTTTCCTATGCCTAGCCTATTCCATTGATCCTCCACTCTATTTCTTAGCCAGTACCAGATAGTTTTGATGACTGCTGCTTTATAGTAAAGCTCCAGGTTTCATACCACTAACCCACCTTCCTGTGAATTATTTTTCATTATTTCCCCTGATATTCTTGATTTTTTGTTTCTCCAGATGAATTTTCTTATTATATTTTCTAGCTCTATAAAATAATTTTTAGGTATCAGATTGGTATGGCACTGAATAAGTAAATTAATTTAGGTAGTATTGTCACTTTTACTATATTAGCTCTGTCTATCCATGGACAATTGATATCTTTCCAATTATATAGATCTGATTTGATTTGTGTGAAGAGTGTTTGGTAATAGTGTTCATAGAGTTCCTGGGTTTATCTTGGCAAATAGACTTCCAAGTATTTTATATTATCTACCATTACTTTAAATGAAATTTCTCTTTCTATCTCTTGCTGCTGGACTTTGTTGGTCATGTATAGAAATGCTGATGATTTATGTGGATTTATTTTATATCCTGCTACTTTGCTAAAGTTATTAATTGTTTCAAGTAATTTTTGAGTTGATTCTCTAGGATTCTTTGAGTATACCATCATATTATCTACAAAGAGTGATAGTTTTGTTTCCTCCTTGCCTATTCTAATTCCTCTATTTCCTTTTTCTTCTCTGATTGCTAATGCTAACATGCCTAGTACAATATTGAATAACAGAGGTGATAATGGACATCCCTGTATAACCCCTGATCTTACTGGGAAGGCCTCTAACTTATCTCCCTTACATATAATGTTTGCTGATGGTTTTAGGTAGATACTGTTTATTATTTTAAGGAAAGCTCCACCTATTCCTAAGCTCCCCAGTGTTTTTATTAGCAATGGGTGCTGTATTTTGTTAAAAACTTTCTCTGCATCAATTGAGATAATCATATGATTTTGGTTAATTTTCTTTTTTCTTTCTTTCTTTTTTTTTTTTTTTTGCGTGGCCAATGAGGGTTAAGTGACTTGCCCAGGGTCACACAGCTAGTAAGTGTCAACTGTCTGAGGTCATATTTGAACTCAGGTCCTCCTGAATCCAGCACTGGTGCTTTAATCCATTGAGCCACCTAGCTGGCACCGTGTACTTTTCTTATAGATGTGGTTGATTATGTTAAAAGTTTTCCCAATGTTGAACCAGCCCTATATTCCTGGTATAAATCCCACCTGGTCATAGTGTATTATACTGGTGATCACTTGCTGTAATCTCCATGCTAAAATCTAATTTAAGATTTTAGCATCAATATTCATTAGGGAAATTGGTCTATAATTGTCTTTCTCTGTTTTTGCTTTGCCTGGTTTTGGTATCACCACCATATTTGTATCATAAAATGATTTTGGTAGAACTCCATCAGCTATTTTTCCAAATAATTTGTATA
Organism: Dromiciops gliroides; assembly: GCF_019393635.1. Classification (NCBI taxonomy): domain Eukaryota; kingdom Metazoa; phylum Chordata; class Mammalia; order Microbiotheria; family Microbiotheriidae; genus Dromiciops; species Dromiciops gliroides. The sequence goes on from NC_057864.1 coordinate 5,862,869, forward strand.
ATATTGGAATTAATTGTTTTTCAATGTTGGGTAAAAGTCACCTGTAAACCCATTTGGCCCTGGGGATTTTTTCTTAGAGATTTTGTTAATGGTTTGTTCAATTTCTTTTTCTAATATGGGTTTATTTTAGGATTGTTTTTTCCTCTTCAGTTAACCTGAGCAGTTTGTATTTTTGTAAATATTCATCCATTTCATTTAGATTTTCAAATTTATTGCCATACTGCTGGGCAAAGTAATTCCTAATTATTGATTTAATTTCCACTTCATTGGTTGTAATATCACCCTTTTCATTTTTGATACTGGTAATTTGGTTTTCTTCTTTTTTTAAATCAAATTTACCAATATTTTATCTACTTTATTGTTTTTTTCATAAAACCAGCTCTTAGTTTTATTGATTAATTCTATAGTTTTCTTGCTTTTGGTCTTATTAATTTCTCCTTTAATTTTCAGGATCTCTAGTTTAATATCTAATTGGGGATTTCTAATTTGTTCTTTTTTTTAGCTTTTTAAGTTGCATGCCCAATTCATTAATCTCCTTTTTCACTTTTTTGTTCATGTAAGCATTTAGAGCTATAAATTTTCCCCTAAGTACTGATTTGGCTGTATCCCATAGATTTTGGTATGTTGTCACATTATTCTCATTGTCTTGGATATAGTTATTGTTTCTATGATTTGTTGTTTGACCCATTCATTCTTTAGAATGAAATTATTTAGTTTCCAATTGATTTTCATTCTACTTTTCCTTGGCTCTTTCTTACATGTAATTTTTATTGCATCATGATCTGAGAAGGATGCATTTACTATTTCTGCCTTTCTACATTTGACTATGATGTTTTTCTGCCCTAATACATGGTCAATTTTTGAAAATGTGCCATGTACTGCTGAGAAGAAAGAACATTTCTTTCGATCCCCATTCAATTTTCTCCAGACATCTATCATGTCTAACTTTTCTAATAATCTATTCACCTCTTTCACTTCTTTCTTATTTATTTTTCTGCTAGATTGATCTAATTCTGAGAGGTGGAGATTCAGATCCCCCACTAGTATAGTATTAGTGTCTAATTCCTCTTGTAACTCATTTAACTTCTCCTCTTAAGAATTTGGATGCTATATCACTTGGTGCATACATATTTAATATTGATATAACTTCATTATCTATAGTACCTTTTAGCAAGATGTGGTTTCCTTCCTTATCTCTTTTAATGAGATCTATTTTTGCCTTTGCTTTGTCTGAGATTAGGATAGCTACACCTGCATTTTTTACTTTAGCTGAAGCATATTATGTTCTGCTCCAGCCTTTTACCTTTACTGTGTGTGTATCTCTCTGCTTGAAATGTGTTTCTTGTAAATAGTATATTGTAGGATTGTATTTTTTAATCCACTCTACAATTTGCTTCCGTTTTATAGCAAAATTAATCCCATTCACATTCAGAGTTAATATTACTCACTGTCTATTCCCCTCCATTCTATTTACCCCCTTTGTATGTTTTCCCCTTCTTTCACCCTATTCTTCCACACAGATCTTTTGCTTCTTACCCCTGCCTCCACCAATCTTCCCTTCCTTTTTATCACCTCCCTCTTCTTTACCCTTTTCTCCCTTGCTTTTGTCCTCCCTTCTATTAGTCCTTCCCCCTTTCCCTTCACCTTTTACTTTCCTAAAGAATGAGCTAAGTTTCTTTATCCCAATGAACATATATGTTATTCCCTCTTTGAATTAAACCTAATGAAAGTAGGGCTGAAGCAATGTTCACCCCTCCTTTTTTTTCCCTCTACTGTAATAGATTTTTTTCAACTCTTCATATGATGTAATTCACCCCATTCCACCTCTCCTTTCCTCTCCTCCCCACAGACTCCCTTTTAACCCCTTAATTTTCTTTGTATCATCACATCAAAGACAATTTATATTTATACCCTCTGTGTAAAGTCCTTCTCTCTGCCCAAATACATTTACAATTCTTAATTGTTATGAGTATTATCTTCCTGTGGAGGGATGTAAACAGTTTAACCTAACTGAGTAACTTGTTTCTTCCCTCCATTTATCTTTTTAAACTTCTCTTGAGTCTTGGTGTTAAGATCAAATTTTCTATTCAGTTCTGGTCTTTTCATCAGGAAACACTGAAAGTCCCCAATGTCATTGAATGTCCATATTTTCCCCTGAAAAAGAATGATCAGTTTTGATGGGTAGTAGATTCTTGGCTGCAATCCAAGCTCCTTTGCCTTCTGGAATATCATATTCTAAGCCCTGTTGTCCTTTAATGTTGAAGCTGCCAGGTCCTGAGTAATCCTGACTGTGGCTCCATGATATTTAAATTTCTTCTTTCTGGCTGCTTGGAGTATTTTCTCCTTCACCTGATAATTCTGGAATTTGGTTACAATATTCCTTGGAGTTTTCCTTTTGGGGTCTCTTTCAGGAGGTGATAGGTGGATTCTTTCAATGATGATTTTATCCTCTGATTCTATAATATCAGGGCAGTTCTCCTTAATAATTTCCTGGAATATGGTTTGTAGACTCTTTTTCTGATTATGGCTTTCAGGCAGCCCAATGATTCTCAAATTGTCTCTCCTGGATCTGTTTTCTAGATCAGTTGTCTTTCCAATGAGGTATTTCTCATTTTCTTCTATTTTTTTCATTCTTTTGATTCTGCTTGACTGATTCCTGCTGTCTCATGGATTCCTCATCTTCCTACTGTCCAATTTTAATTTTTAAGGCATTGTTTTCTTCGGTGAAATTAATCACCTTTTTTTCAATTTGGCCAGATGAATTTTTTAAGGAATAGTTTTTTGCCGTCAATCTTTGTGCTTCCTTTTCCAAGCTGCTGATGCTTTTTTCATAGTTTTCTTGTATTGCTTTCATTCCTCTCCCCATTTTTTCTTCTACCTCTCTCAATTGATTTTTAAAAAAAAAAAGTTTTTAATTTTTTTTTTTTTTTTTTTTTGCTGGGCAAGGAGGGTTAAGTGACTTGCCCAGATTCACACAGTTAGTGTCAAGTTTCTGAGGTCAGATTTGAACTCAGGTCCTCCTGAATCCAAGGCCGGTGTTTTATCCACTGTGGTACCTAGCTGCCCCTCAATTGATTTTAAAAATCCTTTTTGAGTTCTTCCAGGAAGGCTTTTTGTTCTTGAATCCAATTCACCTTCCCTCTTGAGGCTTCACATGTAGGCAATTGAGGGTATTGTCCTCACCTGAGTTTGTGTTTACCTCTTCCCTGTTGATACAGAAGCTCTCAATGGAGAGGGCTCTTTTTTTATTCTTTTTAATTATTGCAGCTTATTTACTTATTTTTTAAGTTGAGGTCTGCTCTGGGGGCACAAGGGTACCTGTTTTGGTCTTTTTGTGCGGGGGTACAGGTGCTGTTTGACTGACTCTTTATACTCTGAGGCCTTTATGGTGTGTGCACTTCATCCCCCTGCACTTCCTGTCTGAGCACGCTAGATCAATGGGCCTAGTCGTGCCTATCCTGTTCATGACTCTCTAGCTGGCAACTTGCCCTCTCAGCTGCTGCAGGTAGGTTTTTCCACTGTCCTACTAGGCCACCAGATTTTTGAGCCAGGTTTCAGGGTCCTCAGTTGTTCGGCTGTGGCCCCCAGTTTCCTGCTGACTTGCCCTGACCCCCTTGGCCCTGGGCTGGCTGTCCTGTGCTGCACCTCCCTTTTGCCTGAGTCAGACCAACCTTTTCCTGAAGTCTTATAAATTATCTCTGCTTGGAAGTTAGTGTCTCTCTGTCTAGTTGCAGGTTCTGTAGTTTCAGAATCTGTCCAGAAGCTTGATTTAATGTTCTTTTTGAGGGAACTGAAGGAGAGCTTAGGCAGCTTGCTGATTCCTCTCCACCATCTTGACTCAGCCCCTTGAAAACAAGGTTTTAAGGACTTTAAATGGACATTTTTTTTGTTTATTTTCTTCTGTTAATATATACATCATCTGTAATATGTATTTCCCTTTTCTATATTGTTATTAGTATATTGTTTGTTAGCATTGGTTATCATATTCTGTTATTTTATTTATTGTTTATTATTTATTGTTTCATCAAGGAAACACCCCATGTTTCTTGATGAAAGAAAGGGGCGGGTTGTAAAGAATTAATTGTTCTTTGAGGTTTTGATGACCTCAAATATCTTTAACCCTAATGCTATCTTTTGGCTAGAATTAAAAAAAAAAAAAAGCTCAGTGTGTACACTGGCCACAAATAGCATGGTGCTCCCCCCACTGGTTGTGGCCGTCACCATGCATTGGCACCTCATGTCATCACTGCTCGCTGATGCTTACATGGGCCTGGCAAAATTATAATGGTTGGAAGGCCTGTGAGGGCAGTTATGTGACTGTCAGAGCAGCCAGCCCATTGGCTGGGGGCTATTTGTGGTCAGACTGGGGTCTGCTGGGCAGGAAGGAGATTTGTGTTTCTAGCTGGAAGCTGGAAGGCGACAGGATGCTGCTGTGTATTCTCAGCTGATTCCTGGGAGGTTGTATTGTTCAGGTTGTATAATTTACCTTTCCCCATTTTATTTCCTTTCCCTTGATCCTACTCATCCTGTTCATGCTTTTTTTTTTTTTTAAAGTTCATTCTTGTTAAATAAATCCTGCTCTGTTTTGAGAGAGGTTACTGGTCTCCCGGTCTCCTTGCTTACACAAATATTGCAGCGAGCTGCTTAGCTAACACTCCCCAATTAGAAATTGGTCCCCGCTATATATATATATATATATATATATATATATATATATATATATATATATATATATATATATATATATATATATATATATATAAATATAATGTATATATACGTATCTATGTGTATGTGTGTATATATATATGTATCTATAATGTATATATACGTATCTATGTGTATGTGTGTATATATATGTATATATAATGTATATATACGTATCTATGTGTATATATATGTATATATAATGTATATATACGTATCTATGTGTATGTGTGTATATATATATGTATATATAATGTATATATACATATCTATGTTGTATGTGTGTGTATATATGTATATATATGTGTGTGTATATATATATATACATATATACATATATATATATATATAATTCCATCTGTATTCAGATACCATCAGTCATCAGTTCTTTCTCCATAGATGAATTTTATTTTTCATAAGTCCTTTTCATAGCATCTTGCTCATTATTTTTTTCACAGTTACTATTGCCAACTATATTACCCTCCATCCTATTTCCTCCCCTTGATATTTACTCTATTTTCTATCACCTTTCACCCTATCCTTCCTCAAAAATGTTTTACTTTTTACTGCCCCCTCTCCTATCTGCCCTCCCTTCCTTCACCTATCTCCTTTTATCCCCTTCCTCTCCCACTTTACCTCAGGGCAAGAAATATTTCTACAGCTATTAAAGTGTGTGCATTATTCTCTCTTTGAGACAATTCTGATGTTAGTAAGGCTCACTCAATCCCTACTTCCCTACCTTGCCCTCCATTCCATTAGCTTTTTTCTTGTTTCTTTTATGTGAGACACTTTATGCCCATTCCACCTCTTCCTTTCCCTTTCTTTCACTGCATTCCTCTCACCCCTTAATTTTATTTAAATTATGTAATCATGGGGCAGCTAGGTGACAGTGGATAAATAATTGGCTCTGGACCCATGAAGCCCTGAGCCAAAATCAGTCTCAAACAAAAGCCACCCCACCCTGACCCACAAAAAAGGGATATTATTTGAATGCAGGTCCTCCCAACTACAGGATCAGTGCTTTATCCAATGTACCATCTAGCTTCCCCTGGAAATGAAATAATAGAATATTAAAGAATGAATGGCCCAAAGATAAAAATCAAAGAAACAATAAATAATTTCTACAAAGATACTTATAACAAGAATAACACATACCAACATTTGGGGATAAACTCAAAGTAAACTTAGGGGAAATATCATATCTCTAAGTGTTTAATAAGACAGAAAAGACAGTTCAATGACTTGGAATGTAACTACAAAACCTGGAAAAATAACAAATTAAATAATTCCAAAAATAAAAAGAGATTTAATTTAGTTTAATTTAATTTAATTTAGATATAATTTAGTCTTCCAAGATGGTAGTGCTCCTTGAATTGCAGCCGTATATGGAAAGATGGATATTTTGCACAATTTTACATTTCATAAAATACTACATATTTTTCTAGATAGAGTAAAACCTAATTTCCCTCACCTGTTCAGTCCTAGGTTAAATTTACTGTATCCCTACAACATATATCAATGACAGGGAAGAAGCTAGAGCAAGTTGGTGAGCTTTATTAAACAGTAATTGTTTTCTAAACCATTTGATGATGCTTGCACACTCTTACTTATACAGGTTTCTTCATACTATTGCTGATTTCACTGAAAAGATTTCATAGTAATCTGGTCCTCAGTATAATTAACAAAATATTACCAGTGAATCAGTATATTAGAGAGACCATTCACCAATACCAAAGCTGTCTTTCATTTGGAGTTTGAACAGAATTCTTTATGCCATTGTTCAACATTTTCATTGAGTGAACTTATAATTCTCTGCATCATATCTCAGTTAATATCAATACTAAATGGATTTTTAAACAATGTTATTTCTGTATAAATATCTTTCATAGATATTTTCAAGTAAGTTTCACCAAAATCTTTAACGCAGTAATTTGTTCTATCAATCAAATACTATTCTAAAATCAATAAGCAATGAGCGAATGAAATAGTATATTTTCTATATTTGTAATACAGGTGACTTGCTAGGAGGGATAGAAGAAGGGACAATGTAGAAGTAGAATGAAGTAAGAAACAAAAAATAAGAAGTCAATAAAACACCTTAAAATAGAAAAATTGCATGCTTATCAAATTTATAGTTCTTAGAAATCCAGTTGGACCCCGTAATTTTGTTTTGTTTTATCTTTGCCACCTTGTAAAGTGTCTTATGAGTAGTAATGATTTAAGAAATACCAGATTGGATGAAAAAAGCTAGTAAAAAATGGGAAGGGGGGGGAGAATCACAATAAGCCAGAATACTAGGGCAAATTAAATTAAGTATAACTTCGGAGCAGCTAGGTGGCTCAGTGGATAAAGCACCAGTCTTGGATTCAGGAGGACCTGAGTTCAAATCCAGCCTCAGACACTTAACAATTACTAGCTGTGTGACCCTGGGCAAGTCATTTAACCCCAATTGCGTCACCAAAAAAAAAAAAATTAAGTATAACTTCATAGGAATGAGTAAAATGTATTAGTGTTTGTTTTAAACACACACACACACACACACATATAACCTCCTATGTGTAATGTGGGGAAGAAATGGCAAGACAAACTTATTTCAGCAAGATTTTAGAGTTATATGAGTCAATCATGTGGTATCAGCAAAAATAAATTACAACTCATTATTTAACAAAAGCAGGTTTTATTGAAAGACATAGTGTAAAAAATCACTTATCTATCTGTACCATTATTAGTGTGTATGTGCACCCATGTATACGTGTGTGTGTGTGTGTGTGTGTGTGTGTGTGTTAGCAAGCATGAAACTTCTGCCTCCTACTGTGTCGGCCTGGTTCCCAGCCTCAGGCTGTCAGTGCCTCGAGGGAAGAGGAAGAAATTATTCCTCCAATCTCCTATTGTGTCATTTCCTTTTTAATCCCCAGCCTCTGTAGAAAAGAAACCAAAAAAAGCATTCTATATGAAAAGCTGGCCATTGCCTTCCTTCTTGGCTTATTTTCTTTCCTGCTTCAACTCTAGTGTTTTCTGTAAAGAAGATATTTTGCTCACTTATGAACATCCTGACACCTGGCCAAATATTATTTCAGTGATTCTGTAAGCCTGTAGGCCATCATCGATACCCCATTCCCCTTTTCTGATGACCCATTTCCTTATTCCCATGCCCCTCAACCCTCCCACCATTAAGTTCCACCAAACATCATGTACACTTTCTACTCTTCCCTCTGGAATGTCTGTTCCATAGGGAACATTATTTCCATCATCCTAAATCTTCTCTTCTTCCACCTGCTAATCACTGAAACCTGGTTGCCCACAGTAACACCCTCTCCCTTACCCCCCCTTTCCAGAACTGGCTGTGTAATAATTTATTGTCCTTGCCTTGCTGGTTGAGGAAGTGTGCTAGAATACTCCTTATTCCCTATTGGCACTTGCAGGTTCTTTCCTACCTCCTTCATTTAGTAACCTCTATTTTTTGAGATTCATGCCATTTATATATACTATCCATTGAAAATCCTGATCTCTAGATCACTCCACTTTCTTCCTCAATGAATCTGGTAACTGGTTCCTAGTTCTCTCTTCCTGTGGTCTTATAGTAAGGGACCTCAACTTATATACTGACTTTCAAACCCTCTAAAGACTACTAACATCCCACAATATACTTATTCAATCCTTAGCTATTGACAAAAATTTTCATTTCCTTGATTTTATCATCACTCACAAATAAGCCACCACCATTTTCAAGAATTCCACAATTCCTTAATCTAACCACAGATATATTGTGGTCATGTCTATTGGCTTTTTCTGTTTCCCTCTGCTTTCTCTTATCAAATCTGACTCCTCATAAAGAACATGAATTCCAATACCCCAACCCTTCCATTCTCTTCCAGACTATCTATCTAGCACTAGACATTATATCTGTTCTTTCCCAGGTTGACCCCATGGTGATCCAGATTAATTCTACCTTGTCCCCCTTTTGTTGAGTCCTGAGTACACATTTCTTATTACTAATTCTACCCTGCCAAGACTAACCCTTGAGTAACTGCCACCATTGGCTATCTTCACTTCTACAGATGTGCTGAATGAAGGTGAAGAAAATCATGCAAACATTCTGACTGGATAGACTATGAATATATGTTATACAAGCTCAAGTGTACTTTTTGAACTGCAAGGTGATCCTTCTATATGTATATAATACCCACTCACACACATATATATAGACACATACACACATGTAAATGTATATGTGAATACGCATCTATTTATACATGTGTATCTGTATATACATGCAGTTACACATGGAAACATATGCATGTACATACACATATGCATATGTAGAATATACATATATGTGCATATATGCATATGTACAAACATATCTGTAATGATTAGAAGAATACCACCTGCTGGAGACTTACTGTAGGAAAGCTCTGTCATGAGGAGAAGGCACCTGAGGGCAAGACATGTGGCTTTTCTTTGGCATCAGGAAATGATGCTTGCTTGTAGGAGGAAGAGGGGACAAGGCTGGGGCTCTCTCTTTCATCAGTACTGTAGTTGAGAGGGGAGCTAAAGATGTGCTCTCCCTTTGATAGATCGATGAATCCAGGCCTTTCTCTCTCTCTTAAACAAATTCTTATTCTCCTTAATGTTTAAAAGTCTAAACTCTTGTTAAAGCTTGTCATTTATTAGTGACCACTCATTAGCTATTTTAGACAGACTAGCTAGAATTTTAGCCCTTTCCATATCCCTATATATCTATATGTATGCATACACACAATTATCTCTCCCCCCCCCCTCTCTCTCTCTCATCTTCCAAACCTTTCTGTTCCTTCTCAAATGTTCCATGAGTCATCTCCACCTCATCCATTCAGCTGAGAATGTTGTGTTTATAGTTTATGGAAAAAATTAGGTCATGGCCTTACTCCATCAAGAATGATCCCTCCACCTGTTCAAGTGATGCCATCCCATCCCATCCCATTTCCTTCAACATATTCCTCCTGTTGTCTCCACTTTCACTTATTGCAATTTCTCACTGTCTGCTGGCTCCTTCATTACTTTACTAAAAAAAAAGTCTCACCTCAGTTCAAAGCAAAAACAGCAGGAGCAGCAGCAACAATAACAACACAAACAAGCAAAAACACAACCCTTTTATCTCAGTAAATTATTATCTTTTTTTTTTGTGGGGCAATGGGAGTTAAGTGACTTGCCCAGGGTCACACAGCTAGTAAGTGTCAAGTGTCTGAGGCCGGATTTGAACTCAGGTATTCCTGAATCCAGGGCCGGTGCTTTATCTACTGTGGCACCTAGCTGCCCCCAGTTAATTATCATCTTGTATCTCTTCTGCCCTTTGTGGATAAAGTCTTAGGAAAGGCCATCTACAATAGGTTCCTCCACTTTCTCTTTTATTCTTCATTGCTTAAAATCTGGCTTCCAACATGATGATTTTATGGAACTTACTTCATCTCAAGTTACCAATGATCTCTCTTTTTATTTATTTATTTATTTATTTTTTTGCGGGTCAATGGGGGTTAAGTGGCTTGCCCAGGGTCACACAGCTAGTAAGTGTCAAGTGTCTGAGGCCAGATTTGAACTCAGGTCCTCCTGAATCCAGGGCCGGTGCTTTATCCACTGTACCACCTAGCTGCCCCACCAATGATCTCTTGATTGCCAAATGCAATGGCCGATTATCAGTCTTCATTATCCTTGAACATTTTACTGTCATTAATATTCTTCACAACACTCTCCTCTATGTTTTCAGATTGCCAAACCTTCCTGTTTCCCCTTCTACCAACCTGACCATGCCTTATTTAGCTTCTTTTCTAGGACCTGCTCTCTGATGTAAGTTGTTCTGCTGTTGCTGTTATTGTTGTTTGGCCTTCTGTTTTTCCACTACAGAAGTTCTAGGCCCTTTTCTCTTCTTCCTCTATGATACTTCACCTGGTAATATCAAAAGCTCCCATGATTTAATTACCATATCTATTTTGATAATTGCCATATTTACTTATCCTGACCTAAGCTGTCTGACTTTCAAATTCACATCTTTAGCTGCCTTTCAAACATTTCAAAATAGGTGTTTAATAGACATCCTAAACTCAACATGTCTAAAACAGAGCGTATTATGTTGTTTGATTCTTTTTCCACAGAACACTTTATCACATCCTAAATTCCTTATTACTGTTGAGTGCAACACTGTCCTTCTAGTAACTCATTCTTACAACCTATGTGTCATCAAAATTCTTCACTGTCTCTCACTCTTCTTATCAAATCTCATTCCAAGGTCTGACAATTTAATCCTTTAAACATATGTCAAATATGCCTGCTCCCTTCTAACAGTACCATGATTCTGGTACAAGCCCTTACCATCTCACACCTGGATTACTTCAATATCATGTTGCAGGGTCAGTCTGACTTAAATTTCTTTATACTTCAAGCCATCCTCCATTCAGCCTCGAGAGTGATACTCCTAAAGTGCAGGACAGAAAATGTCACCCCTTCTATAGCATAAACTCAAGTGATGCTCTATCATCTTGTCTAAAATATAATTACAGTAGATTGAGGCACAAATTTCTGAGTATAATCAATTTATTGGTAAGGCTAAACATTACCATTCAATGAGGTCTTTTTGCTCTGTGGTGAGCAAAAAGACCACAAGTTGAAGCTTTCATACAGTTTTGGGAAATGCAAGAGAACAAATAATATCACTGATAGAAAACAATGTGATTAGTTACAAAATCAGGAGGGTAATAGATGATTGAAAACAGTATGAATGGATTTACATCTGGAGTGGGTGACTTGTTATTATGGAAAGCTCATTGGATATATCCACCTACATGATCAGTTAGTGTCATAGCAATAAGAGACCACACTTGAAGGAGTGTTTGTCTTCTTGAGATAATAGACAAGACTCCCTGACATCCAAATGTACTCTTCAAGGATAATAGATATCTTCTAATTGTACAAGAGTTTATTTTTATTTCAATTAAAGTGATTTATAGGGAAATAACTTTTAAACTTAAGAGCAAAAAGTGAATGTCTGAATTCATGAACTTCTGAACTTAGCTCGGATAAAGAAACATGGCTTAGTGAATGACAGAATATAATCAATGAGATAAGAGAAGTAAATATAAAATATTAAACCAATATCTGATTTTGTCAACCTTTAAAATCAAACTCAAAATCTTCTGTTTGGTGTTCAAAGCCCTTCATAATTTTTACCTTTGACATCCTACACTTTAGTCCTTGCCATGTACTCTCCAATGCAATAACCCTGGTTTCCTTGGTATTATCCAAAAAAGAAACTCCATCTGTCAGCTCCAAACATTTTGTTTTCTTGCTGTCCCACATTTCTGTTCTGCTCTCTTCCTTCATTTCCTTCCACCTCCTGGATTCCCTGGTTTCTTTCAATTCCTAACTAAAACTTTATCTTCTATAAGGACCTTTTTTTCTAATGTTTCTTAATTCTAGTGCCTTCTCTCTCAATTATTTCTATTTATTCTCTATATAGCTTCTTTTTACATATTTGTTTTCTTGTTGTTTCCTATAGTAGTCTGTGACCTTTTTGAGGGCAAGCAATATTTTTTTTATCTCTTTTTGTATCCTTGGTGTTTAATACCATATCTAGTAAAAAATAGTAGCTCAATAAATTTGGAAACATTTGCTTGCCTGACCTATACAAAGCTATATCTCTACTTGTATATGAATATATTTAAAGATAGATATATTTTGAACTATGTTGATATATATATATATACATAAATACAGACCTATATAGATATATTTTGATATATCAATATACAGATCAATAAATACATGTACAGATATAGATATATCAGCACATTTAAGCATATATATGCATATATATGTATACATGGGTATGATCTTTCTATCTATCCTTCTATCTCCATACATATCTATTTAGAAATGTCTATTTCTATCTACCTATATTTCTCTATCAATGTGTATATATCCACATATAGATATATTTAAATATATCTCTACATGCACAGATATATATTTCACCACTTATTAACTTTAGTCAGGACATATAATGATTCTACTTAGTCATGGAATCCTATTTTAGAAAGGGCATTGATAAAATATAATTTGTGCACATTAAGATGGTAAAATGCATCATGATTACAGCATGTGATAATTAGATAAAGGAAATGGAACAGGAAAACGATGTTCAAATATTTGAAGATGGGACACATAGATGAAGTACCAGATTAGTTCTGCTTAGGTTTTGAGAGCCAAAGGTGGAACAATGAGATTACATTTTCAAAGAGAAATTTAGTTTGGATTTAAAGAAATCTTTCTATACTGTGGTAAAACTACAGAATAGACTTATCTTGTCATTTCTTCCTTCTTATAACACTTATTCAAACAAAGAAAGGCTTGTACTTTTAATTGAGTCAAATGTAGAGGAGATTAATAATGTAATTATGGATTATCTCTATATTGACCTCCTTGGTGTATATTCCAGCAGTAGGATGTATAGGTAAAATAATGTGAACAATTCAGTAACTTTCTAAGCATAATTCCAAATTGCTAAACAAAAAAACAATAATAATGAATTAAAAACAAACAACCCCAAACAGGTAGGATCAAACATTTCCTGTGTACTTTTATCAAATTTAGTATCAAAGGGCTGTGCTCTGATATTGGGGACTTTCAACTGTGATAAAATAATGGGATTTGGCAGATGCCCAGGGGCCCCCACCTGAAGATTGTTCTGGAATTGATTGAATTGGGGGAGACTGAGAAACTACTTAAGATTGATATAATGGAGACCATGTCTGGCTGGCCCTGAGTGGGGTGTTGTTCACAGAGGCTGTGGACTACAACATCAACAGGAGACCACCGTCAACCAATCAGCTTGAAGGACCTCCCCTTCTGGGGAGGGAGGCAGGAAGTAGGAAGGTGAGGCTCACTTGCTGGATCTTCCTCTTTTCATCTAGGACTTTGGAGTGGTGGCAGAGCTTCACTTGGGCTGCTAGGGAAAGGCAAGGTTTTCTCTCTGGCTATACTAAATAGATCTAACCTAGGTTTTTTTCCATTCTATAAGAAATCTATTCTCAACCTCTCTCTCTTAATTAACTTCTAATACACTTTAATAAATACCTAAAAGCCTAAACTCTTGCTGAATTTATCAGTAAATCCTATCTAGTTTCCCCCCCTCCCCAAGCAGTGGAGTGGACAGGTAAGGACCCACATTAGATTTTAAACATCACACAACATAGTGGCAAATTGTATAAAATTGTATATGAATATATAAGTATATATAGATATGTATGTGTGTATACATGCACACATGCATTTATGTATGCATACATGCATACACAAAAATATGTACATATAATTGTATTTCTTTGAAATCCCTACATATTTTGCTGCGTTTATTTAAAAATATTTTTTTGAGAAGGGACCCAATATGTTTCACTGGACTGTCACAGTAGTCCTTGGCATAATGAAAAAATAGAGAAGTAAAATCTCATTGGAAATATAATGATGTACAAGGAAGGGGGAAATCATCACCTTTTTTCTTAGGCAGTTCAATTATTACCCTAGCATCCAATTTCCCTGAAAAAAAAATTTAAAAAAACAAACCATTTTTTTAAAAGTTGAGTGAAAAATTGCTCTTAGTTCAATTCTTTTTAGACCAAACCTGAGAATCTGCTATAGAGGTGACTAGAGTTTTGATACACAATCTGGTAATAATAGTTTCCTTCTTCCCTGTCTTTTTTTTGGGGGGGGGTGATATGTTGTTGAAATACACAAGCTGATATGGTTCTAAATCTTCCAGTTGAGTGCCTAAATGTTCTGCAGTCATCTGACTTCCCAAACTTACAGGCTCCCAAGGCCAACCCTGCACATAAGCAGACAATATAGTGAGAGTTGGAAGCAATTTAGAGACTTTTCCTTTTGGCATGCTCCTCTTAGACATGAGGAAACAGAGGACTAGAAATGTTAAATGGCTTCCCTGAAGTCACACAGCCAGAAAGTAGCAGAGCCACAGAAGAAATACAGGTTTTCCAGATTCCCAGTCTAGCATTTGAACCATGCAGAATACAGCAGATAACCATGTATCCAAAGAGCTTTCTCAATGTCTAGTGAATAACTGTGTATAAGAGATTAGTATCATTACTGGGAATAGGAGTAACTAAACTGACAACTAGATCAATAAAAAAACAATAACATAACCTTATGGTTTAGTATCTTAAGATTTCCAAAGCATTTTACAAACATTATCTCATTTGGGGTTCCCAACAACCCTGATAAATAGGTAGTATAGGTTTTATTAGTCATTTGCCACATAATGACCCTAATGATCAGAGAGAATCTGTGAAAGGCTAATAGTCTTATAATATATTAACACCAATGTCTAGGTTTGAACCCAGATCTTTTCTGACTCTCACTTTAGTCCCCTTTTCCATGATGCATTAGATCATTAGAAATCTCTTCTTACCTCCCCTACCATTAAAATTCATATGTTTTCTACATATCTTCCTTTATTCTTTTGCCATTACTTAGAATTATTTTATCAGCCATCTTCAGTAATTGAGGGAGTAGGGAGGTGCCTATATTCTTGTTAACTTTCAAGGGGGATGGTGGGAGGAAAGCATTAAGGAGAAGAAGCTGTCAGACAGTCAAGAAATATTAAATGTTTCTGAGGGGAGGCAAGAATGTGTCTTGCATGACAGCAAGGTGGAGTCTAGCCCAAGAAATGCAAAAGGTGGAAAATGAAGGAATAGCTAAACTGGAAGCTCCATTTAAATGGAGTCATTGGGAACAAGGCTTTATTCTGGCCTTCAAACCTCCCATCAAGTAAAAAGTTAGTGCATTTACTGATGAGGAATGAGAAACAAAGTTGGAACAATCATAAAGGTTGTTGATGTTTCCTGAGAGCTTGATCATCATGGAATCCAGGACAAGGAAGGTAGATGATATAAAAAAAAAAAAAAAGAACTCAACTAAGGCAAAACTTCAGAGCCCATCACTACATATCTCTTAGACATATAGACAATGACCTAGGACTGTTATTGAATAAGAGATATTTTTTTAAAAGATATAATTTGGGCAGCTAGGTGGCAGAGTGGATAAAGCACAGGCCCTGGAGTCAGGAGTACCTAAGTTCAAATCTGACCTCAGACACTAAACAATTACTAGCTGGGTGACCCTGGGCAAGTCACTTAACCCCAATTGCCTCACTAGAGAGAGAGAGAGAGAGAGAGAGAGAGAGAGAGAGAGAGAGAGAGAGAGAGAGAGAGAGAGAGAGAATTTAATTGTGAGCTGGTTTTAATAGAATTTCACAAACTCCCAATGATCCCAATCTGCTTCTTCCCCAAAAGTCCTTCTTTGTTTCACAAAACATTGTCCTTCTGATGCCATGTATTTATGAATCATGAGATCCAAAAGTGATGATATCAGCTAAGTTAATTTACAGATTTTAGTTCCATACCAAATTAAAATATCAAAGGGTAATTTACAGAGATAGACAAAATAATAACATATTTCAAGGCAATATACTATCTAGTATCACCAGGGAAATGATAGGGGATGGTAAATAGAAAAGGACACAGAGAAATTCCAGATTTCAGATCGTAAATCAGTAATCTTCAAAACCATGTGATACTGATAAAATATAAAACTACACTGGTACAATAGACAAAATAATCAGGAATTATCAATGATTAAACTCAAAGTTGATAAACAAAAGCACATAAATCACTTCAAATATTGTTTTACACAATTTTAATAGCCAGTATTTCTGATAAAGGCCTCATTTCTAAAATATATCAGGAACTAAATCAAATTTATAAGAATCCAAGGCATTCCCCAATTGAGAAATGGTCAAAGGATACGAACAGGCAGTTTTCTGATGAAGAAATAAAAACTATCTATTGCCATATGAAAAAATTCTCTAAATCACTATAGATTAGAGAAATACAAATTAAAACAACTCTGAGATACCACCTGACACCTATCAGATTGGCTAATCTGACAAAAAAGGAAAATAATAAATGTTGGAGAAGCTGTGAGATAATTGGAACACTAATGCATTGTTGGTGGAGCTGTGAAGTGATCCAACCATTTTGGAGAGCAATTTGGAATTATGCCCAAAGGGCTATAAAGCTGTGCATAACCTTTGACCCAGCAATACCACTATTATGTCTTTTCCCCAGGGAGATCATGAAAAAGGGAAAAGGACCCACATGTACAAAAATATTTATAGCTGCTCTTTTTGTGGCGGCAAAGAATTAGAAATTGAGGGGATGCCCATCAAATGGGTAATGATTAAACAAGTTGTGATATGTGAATGTAATGGAATGCTATTGTTCTGTAACAAATGAGGAGCAGGTGGATTTTATAGAAACCTGGAAGGACTTACATGAACTGATGCTGACTGAGAGGAGCAGAACCAGGAGAACATTGTACACAGTATGAGCAACATTCTGTGTTAATTAACTGTGACAGACTTGACTCTCCTTAGCAATTCAATGGTCCAAGATAATTCCAAAGAACTCATGAAGGAAAATACTCTCCAAATGCAGAGAAAAGGAACTGTGGAATCTGGAGGCAGATTTAACCATGACATTTCTATTTTTTTTTTTTGGTTTTCCTTTTTGAGGTTTTTCCTTTTTGCTCTGATTTTTCTTTCACATTATGACTGATGCAAAAATGCGTTTAATGTGATTATACATATATAACCTCTATCAGATTGCTTGCTGTCTTGGGCAAGGGCGAAAAATTTGAAACTAGAAATCTTATAAAAATAAATGTTGAAAACTATCTCTTCATGTAACTGGAAAATAATAAAATAATTTTATGAAAAAAAAGTTTCACAAGTGTTGTGTAAAATGGAAAGTAGATTAGTATCAATTAGGTTTAGACCAGTATCTTATACAAGAAACGATAAGCTCCAAAATGTAGGTGATCTGACAACTATCATCACATAAGTATTGATCAGAAGTAGATCAGGTACAACCCACAGTTGTGGCTTTGAGATTTCATAGTTAAACAGAAGATAAAGTCAATTTGTTAATCACAAAATTAATGCTAAATGATGTGCCAGGAAAGACAAAGGTGAAATGCTTATCACCTTCAAGGAGTTTACATTCTAATCTGACTTTTCTGCTTCAATCTCTTTGCGAACCACCTGTTTCACAAATTCGACTGCCTTTCAGATTTCTCAAACTGGCTATCCAGTAGGTATCTTAAACTTAACATGTACAAAAGAGAGTAAAGCCTTCCTTCCTCCCTACCTTCCCTATTATTGTAGAAGGGGGCAGCTAGGTAACTCAGTAGATAGAGCCCTGGCTGTGGAGTCAGGAGGACTTGAGTTTAAATACAGCCTCAGGCACTTGATGGTAGCTATGTGACCCTGGGCAAAACATTTAACCCCAGTTGCCTCCAGCATCTGGAGTTATCTCCAGTTATCCAGATGCATATCCCACCACTGGACCCAGATGACTCTGGAGGGGAGAATTAGGCTGGTGACCTAGAACAGAACCTCCCTCACTTGTCCAGTTCAGTGCAAGTCCTGACAGCACATTCTGAGGTCATGGTCCTCTTCAAGAAGGAAGGACAAAGAACCAACTGATTATTGTAGGGTGCTCAGTCATCCTTCAAAGATTTGCAAAGTGCTCTATATTCATTTCCTCTGACCCTCACAACACCCCTGCCTGGGCTCAAGTTCCACCCTCCACCTAAATGTTGGGGAAGCAAAGGCAAGGCACGTGATCTATTATTTCTACCAGTGAACTCTCCAAAATGAAAGCTAAGTTGCAAAGGTATTCTTGATTCAGAGTGGACGATGAAGTTTTCTTTTCTAATAAAATCACGGGGCTAGACTCATCTGATTAAAAACAGAGAAATAAAAGATACAATTTCTTTAAAACCAAAGAAATTCGTTACCAAGCCCTAGAACAAAATGCAGTATTCCTTCAAAATGTAGTAGGTTATTTTTGGCTTTGTTTCGGCACTTTTTTGTCTATTTATCTGTCCATTGCTTTGCTTTAACATTGCCCAGATTCTGTGAATGGCCAAGTACTCTGGGACAGATATGCCAATCCTCCTTGCTTCTAACTCATTTTCTCATTTCCAGAGTTCCAGATTACATTATCAGTCTTCACAGCCACTTGGGTAGAATGTAAGCCCCCAGAGGGAGCTGCTGTTTTCCCTTTTGTCATTGAACCCTGTGTACCTTGTGCAGAGGACTCATATATAGGGCCTACCTCACAAGCACCTGCTGAGTGAGAGTAGGGCTGGCTCCTTACGCTTTGGAGAATAACAATTATATACAACACAGAAAGGATTTTTTGATGCAAATGAACTAAAGGTTTGTAGAAATAATTCTATTGCTGTTTTATTACTTCACTTGGACTACTAATAAAAATAAAAGTAAGGACATACTTGACTAATATATATATTATGTGTGTATGTCTATATGTGTGTGTATATATACATACTACATATACATAAACTATATATATATATATATACACACACATACACATACTTATATATATATATATATATATATATATACATATACACACAAACACTGGCTGGCCTGCAAAATTATTCATTTTTAAATTTTTACTAGTTTTCCTTTTAATGGAACTACTAGACTTTGGGTAAAACATTTCATCCTGCCCCAATCCCTCCCTTAGATTCTAAATTAAAAGCAGAAATTTGCTATCAGAACATAAAGCACACTTTCCCCCCAAAAGAAATAGGCTGATAGGCTTGCCAAGTTGGGCAGTTCCATTGTGCCCCTCTCATTTAAAATCAGGATAGAGAGTTGGCATCCACAAACAGAAGAGTGACTGTAGAGTCCTCATATATAAAGTCATCATATCATCATACCAATTAATAATTGTCAGGTTTCTAATTGTCAGCATGTTCCCCTCAGCCATATGGCCTGAGATAGCCCACAAAGCCATCCAGGAGCCTTTCAATAGCTTTTATGGCTCACCTCAACAATAATTCTATGGTTCTATAATGGAGATGCATGATGCTCAGGTAACCCTCTGATTTTTATCTATTTCAAGTTTAATAGCAACCCTGTAACACACTCACACGCAGAGAAACAAATAATATTCCACCATGCCAGTGTATAAATTAATAGTGTGAGCTCTTAATAGGATAATGCATATCATCTCTGTTCTCATTGGCTCTCCATATTTCTAACTGCCTAATGACCAACCAAATTCAAATTTTAGTTTCTACTTTATTTGCTTTGAGGACAAGAAAATATGTGATCTGCCCAGATGTAGTATCCACAAGAATACCATCGATTAATACTTTCATTGAATTAAATAAATTCAATTTCTCAGCACATATCCAGTCCTTATTTTATGTCAGTTTTCATGAGAGCCATGCAAAGCCCAAAATGAAAGCATGTCTGCCCTCACAAAGTTTAAATTATAATGGAGGGAAAATAACATTGAAATGTGTGACCTTGGGCAACTTATTCAATCTCTCTGGAATTCGTTTTTCCTCTAAAAATGAGGGATTTGAAGTCTAGGTGAGGAGGGGTAAGGGACATTCTATGGAAAAGTTCAGATATGGATTATCTTTTGGGGAAGAGGAAGAAGCTCAATTTGGCTTGACCACAGAGTGCTAGGGGAAAAAAAATGAGAAAGAACTAGTTTGGACAGGTAAATTGTAGCTAGATTGTGAAGTGTTTAAATGCTAAACAGAGAAGGTGAGGTCGAAGTCATGATGTGGGGGCAGAAATGACAAGATTGGCCAACTTATTTGATATGTGATATGAGGGGCACAAGAGTCATGGATCTGGCTGAGACTGCCACCCTAAGAACATAGGGAGATGATGGTGCCCTCTCCAAAACTTGGATAGGGAGTAAAATAAGTAGATTTAAGGGAAAAGTGAATATTTTGGACATGTTGCATTTGAAATATCTATGGGATATCTACTTCCAAATGTTCAGTTAGTAATGGGTTCAGTTCCATAATGAAATAAAGCTCAGTGAAGATGTGTGTGACTCTTCTCACTATAGATTATAATATAATCTCATGTGCTTATGAGGTCACAAAGTGAGAGCGTGTGATAAGAAAAAGAGCTAACATTTATATAGCACTTACTATGTGCAAGGTATGTACTATGTGCTTTATACTTATTTCATCCTCACAACTACCCTGGGAGGTAATTGCGATCATTATGTTTATTTTATAGAAGACAAAAATGAAGTAAATGGAGTTTAAGCAAAGAGCTCATTGTTCCAGTTACTAAATGTTTAAGGCTGGATTTGAACTAAAGGCTTCCTGACTCCAGGTCTACTGTTCTATTCACTGCATAGCCTAGCTGCCTCTAGCATAGAGAGATGAGTAGGATGCCCAAGACAGAGGCTGTGATTTAAATTCAATTTCTTAGGAATTCTTAAGTGGCAGAAACACGTGGTATAAACTGAACAACTAAGCTAAAGCTCATTTTAAGGTGTTGACTAATGCCTTGTTTGATTTATCAGTGATTATGTGGCTATTGGTATTTCTGACCAAATCAATCTAAATAACCGAGTCATCATTTTATTCATGTTTTACTATTTCCTCAAGACCCAAATCACATTCAAGAATCTCTCCCTTATTTCTTTATTCTTTATTGCCTCCTCCATTTTCTGAAATTGTATAGTGTTTTTACTTGTGACATTCATTTTGAACACAACCACAGTGTTTGTATAATTGTTAACTGATGTGTTTGTGCATCTGTGTAGATAGTAAACTCTTTCAGAGTAGTGATATCAAAGAATCACAGTTTTATAGCTGAATGTGATGTCAAAGGTTATTCCTTAGTTGATTATCTCCAATTTATCTGTAATGTTATTAATTGGCACCTGTGTGAATATTGTCTCCAAGCCCCATTAGACTATGAACTGCTTGTCAGTAGCCACTGCTGTTTTTTTTTTTTAGCTTACTTTGTTTTACCAGGTTTTAGCACAGTGTGGTGTACACAGTAGGTGCTTAAAAATGTTTACTGATTGAGTGACTAATGAGTGATCTAGTCTAATCTATAGAAAGCTACAGAGAATTCTGAGCATTTCTAACAAATTATCACTTTCACTTTATGTAAAACTGCTTGATGATAAAGAACAAAATCCCATCTAGCCCAATATCCTCTTCAGAAGCCTTAAGTAAGAAAGTTTGTGTTTTTTGTTTTTTTTTCGTGCCATCAAACAAAAATTTGCCTCTTTGAAACTTCCATGCATGCTTCTTGTCCTGTCCTTTGAGGCCAAGAAGCATATTTCCAATGCTTTCTCCATGTACAAGCCCTTCAAATATTTCAACTGCTATCACTCCTACTAAGGAAGATTAATCTTCATGACTTGGAGATCTGGTACTCTTTCCACTGCACCACATTTTTTTGTTTGTTTCGTTGTTTTTGCCAATTTGCAAGATTTGTGGTGAAATCACAGAATTTTTTTTTGATTTCCATTTATCTACTAATATAGTGTTGATGAAACTGTGAAATAATACAATTACTTTAAAAAGTAATTTGGGATTATGCAAATAAAGTTGCCAAAATGTCCATACTCTGATCCAGAGATTCAACTCATGTGCTTACACCCGAAGGAAGACTTTGATTTTTAAAAAAATCATATACATTAACATATTTATATTTGTATGAATGATATAAATTTATTAAAATGCAAATAGATATATATATAGATATATATATATCAATTGGGGAATGGCTAAAAACCTGTGGTATATGAATATAAAGGAATATTACTGTCCATTAAGAAATGATATGTTATGAATATAGAAAAGCATGGAAAGATCTATATGAACTGATGCAGAGTGGAGTCAGTAGAGTCAAGAAAACAATATAAACAGTGACTATAACAATGTAAATAGAAAGAATGTCACATGAAAAAAATCAAAAGTGGATGTAATAAAATGATAGAGAGCAAGCCTAATTTGGGTGTAGAGATTTGAGAAGGCTTTCCCTACTCCCAGCCCCTTTTCAGGAGATGGGAGATGCACAAGTGTTGTGTATTGCACGCATTTTCAGATTCTTTTCAATGTATTGGTCATATAAATATATATATATATATATATATATATATATATATATATATATATGATACAAATAATATGAATATATATATGGACATATATATATACACACACATACATATAGACATATCTATGACCAATATATTGAATAGACACACAGGGATATGTGTGTGTATATACACATACATATACACATAGGTACATAGACACATACATATATAGGCAGGTACATACATATAAATATTTATATTTATAGTCATCTTTTAAATACTATTTATAATATGAGATACTTCTCTAGGTGAAGGTGAAAAGCTACTGAGGATAACTATGATGACATAAGAGATATAAGAGATTGATAAGATAGTATTAATAAAAATAAAATCAATTTAACAACAAATTATTGGACACAATTGATCTAGAAGAGGTCAAATATGTAGCAGATAGGAAAGTTCAGTGGTTCTTAGGGGGTGGCAGTGGTGCTAATAGAAAATATGTTTCTGAGATTCTTAGGTCCTAGGATCCCCATAGAGAACGCACCAGGCCATAGGAAAAAAAAAATAAAAAAACAAAAACAGAAAAAAACTAATATTCAAAGTAAGGAAAAATTGTTCATACAGTTGCAAATTGTGTCCAAATTTTAAATTTCCTGAAAGTTTGAGCAAACCCTAGAGCCAACACTTTCTGTTTTCCATCCACTGGACAAAGAAGGCTAATCATTAATTTGCAACTGATAAAAATCATTGGACTGGAGAGTTGTTCCTGCTAATTGCAAACCCCATTCTGACATTTACCATATTACTTCTCATACCAATGTAGAGGTGGACAAATTAACAGTGAACTGCTGAAAACAGGGAAGCCAGAATACAGATCAATGATGTTATTATAAAGACAAAACTAGCACACTAAAATCCTTTCCTCCCTCTGTCTAACATTGCCCATATTGATGTTTTCTGTCAATATATAATAATATGCTGTCATAGTTGATGGCACAGGATGAACAGATTATATAGAAATTGCACAGAACTGTGATTTTATACATTGTTTCTCTGGAACAGGATAATAAAACCAATTATTGATTCAGGAACTTTGACTATCTGTCCCCCTTGACAATGGAGGAAGGCAGGAGAAGTCCATATTTGTATTTCTGTCAGAATAATGGTTCATACTGTTTGGTTAAAAAAAAATGTTGCAGTAAGATAAGTAGTGTATTGATTGACATAAAGAGACAACTTTATTTTTCCTTTGTTTCTTCAATACATCAAAAGATGTTTGGCTTCATCAGAGTTGAACATTTGAACTCATATGCAGTTCCCATCCTTGAATGACACCATTCCTTGTAATTCATTTGGAATCCAAAGAGTCTTTATCACCTGCTACCCAGAATTCTGTCTGAAGAATGTCAAAAATTAGTTACATGACTTTATCTGGCACCAGGCATTCACATGATTCTCTCTTGAGGATCAATAAATCAATCAACCAATCAACAAATATTAAATGCTTGCTATATGCCAGGTGCTGTGTACTTGGAATCCAAAGCCAAAGGTGTGTGTGTGTGGGGGTAATTATTTCTATCTTAACATTACAGTTTACAAAGGGAGCTCATTGGTATGGGATTTCACTTCCTTGCTACAAACTCAACTTAGCACTTCCATAGTTACAGGATGCCTCCACAGGTAGTATCCTATACTCTTAAATTCAATGTTCTTAAAATCAAAGAATCACATAATTTCTCCGTGGGTAGCTACCTCAGGGATCAGACCATATCTATTCCAACCCATAGAGGAAAAGATTCTACAAGTTAATATAGCCAACTAAGGCTTGCTTGAAATATACAAGGAGGGGGAATCCAACACCTCTTAAGGCAACATTGACAAAGATGCCAAATTACAACTGATATTATCAAAATACACATACATATGCAATTGATATTAGGAAAGATTTTTTTGAAAGAATGGGGTGGAGCCAAGATGGCAGAGGAAAGAAATTAAACACATAGAACTCCTGACACAATTACCCCCAAAACAGCAATAAAACAAGCCCTGGAATGGCAAAACCCACAAAAAGACAGGCTGAGATTATTTTCTAGATTAAAGGGGACTATACAGGGTGGTGAACAGTGGCCAACACCGCAATCATGCTGACACAGACCCCAGACACGCTGCAAAACAGGAACTTACCCCTGAGCCTCTGCATCAGCTGTAGCACCAGCCTCTTCTGGAACTAAGCTTATGGTCGGGTAAGAGTGCTGAATGGCTGAGAAGGGGTGTGCATGGATGGGGTGGGGGGAAGTGCAGGGGTGTCTCTGGGACCTAAGGAGGAAATAGACTATTCCATCCAGATGGGAACCAGGAAGAAATCCTGAATTGCAGGAGGCCCAGGTGGGGGAGGGGCACAGACTTGTCCAAGCTAAGATCCACAGCAGTTCTACTGCCTTAGCAAGTTGGCTTGAGGTAATCTTCTGACCAGAGAACAGATTAGGCAAGAGAAAAACCTGCCTTCCCTCAAAACAAAACACCTGAGACCCTCTGAATCTTGGGACAGTGTAGCTTGGAAGTAGGTCTCCACTGTAAGAGGGAGTTAAAAGTCAAGTAAAAAATGGCAAGATGAGAAAGGAAAGAAAGCTGAGAACAATGGAAAGTTTCTTTACCAATAAGGTGCACCCTCAAAATAGGATAGAAACCTCAGGGTCCCTACATCCAAAGCTTCCAAGAAAAATATGAATAGGTCTCAGGCCATGGAAATGCTCAAAAGGGACTTTGAAGAGAAAGTAGGAGAGATAGAAGATTTAGAGAGGTGGAAGAAAGAAGGTAAAGAGAAGTGAGAGTGATGCAGGAGAGTCATGAGAAAAAATGTCCACAGTTTGAAAAGTCGAATGGAAAAAAGAGATTTAAAAAGCTATCTGAAGAAAATTATTGCCTAAGAACTAGGATTGAACAAATGGAACCTACTGACTTTATGAGAAACAAATACACAGTAAAACAAATCCGAATGAATAAAAAAATGAAAGCAATATGAAATATCTCCTTGGGGAAACAGCTGACTTGTAAAATAGATCCAGGAGAGACAATCTGAAAATATTAGACTTCCGAAACCATGATGAAAATAAGAGTTTAGACAGCATCTTCCAAGAGATTATCAGGGAAAATTTCCCTGATATTATAGAAGCAGAAAGCAAAATAGAAATTGAAAAGAATCCACTGATCACCTCCTGAAAGAGATCCCAAAAGGAAAACCTCCAGGAATATTATAGCCAAATTTCAGAACTCCCAGGTCAAGGAAAAAATATTACAAGCTGCTATAAAAAAGGAATTAAAATACTGTGGAGCTACAAAAAGGACAAAACAAGGTCTAGCAGCATCTACATTAAAGGACCCAAGGCCATGGAATATGATATTCCAGTAATTGGGATGACAACAAAGAATCACCTACCCAACAAAACTGAGTATACACTTTTAGAAGAAAAAGTGGGACTTCAATGGGTAATGAAAAGACCTGAACTGAATGGAGAATTTGACTTTCAAATACAAGACCCTGGAGAAGCATAACAAGGAAAAAACGAAAAAATAAATCATGACAGATACTAAAAGATTAAACTGTTTATGTTTCTACATCTGAAGATAATAATTTGAACTCATAAGCACTTTTTCAGTAAGGAATACATGGAGGACAGAGGTGTAAACTGAATATGAAGGGATGATATCTGTAAAGTAATTATTTTTTGTTTATCCTTGTTCTTTGTGGGGCAAACATGATAGGGTGTCTAATGTCTGGGGCCAGATTTGTGCTCAGGGCCTCCTGGGTCCAGGGCTCGTGCTTTGTCCACTGTGCCACCCAACTACCCCATTATGACATTTTGAAAATAGGATTGAGAGATAGGAGGAATAGACTGTGGTAAGGGGAAGGGGAGAGTTGGATGCGGGAGAGGTAGTTCACATTAAGGAAACAAGAAAAAACTTATGAGGGAAGGGAAGAGGGGAAAGGAATAGGGAAGTAAGGGAACCTTACTATCATCAGAATTGACTCAAAGAGGAAATTACATGCATACTCAAGTGGGTATAGTAATATATTTTTGCCCTGAGGGAAAGTGAGAGGGGAGGGAGAGAAGGAGGCAGGGAAAAGAGGGGAAGGAGGGAAAGGCAGATTGGGAGAGAGAGCAGTAAAAAGCAAAACACTGTTGAGGAAGGTGAAGATGTTCTGCATAATTGCACAAGTATGACATATTGAATTGCTTGATTTCATAGGGAGAGTTGAGGAGGGAGGGAGGAAGAAAAAATTAGAATACAGAATGGGCTCAAAGACCTTAATCTCATCAGAGTGGGTTCAAGGAAGGAATATCATTCACACCCAATTGGGAAGAGTAAACTATTTAACCCTACAGGAAAGTAAGAGGGGAAGAGGATAAGGAGGAATGGGTGAAAGAAGGGAGGGCAGAGTGGGGTAAGGGACAGTCAGAAGTAATACACTTTTGAGGAGGAACAGGTTAAAAGAAGATAGAAAATAGAGTAAATATCATTGGAAGGGAATAGGATGGAGGGAAATAGTTATAATGAATGATTATAATGACAAAATCTATGGTAACTACTTTGCTGGGCTATTGTGAAGAAAATTCTTTGTCAAGTTTATAAGGTACTAGAAAGACCTACATGAACTGAAGCAGAGTGAAATGTACTGTATACAAAATAACAGCAATAGTGAAAGATGATCTGTTGGGAAGCACATGGTTCTTTTCAGCAAGGCAATTGTAGGGACCTATTTTTATTTATTTTTTAAATTTTGGTTTTTTTGCAGGAAAATTGGGGTTAAGTGACTTGCCCAGGGTCACACAGCTAGTAAGTGTTAAGTATCTGAGGCCAGATTTGAACTCAGGTACTCCTGAATCCAGGGCCGGTGCTCTATCCACTGATCCATCCAGCTGCCCCTGGGACCTATTTTTAACTGGGGAATGTTAGCTATGTGGGTTGCTGAAATATTGGGGTGAGGAAGGAGACCGACAGCCTTCCTCAAAAACAGAACACGATTTATTAACGAGAATGAACTTAAAAACACAAGCAATATCAGTAGAATTAAGGGAAAGGAAATAAAATGGGGGAAGGGATATGATACAACCTGAATAACACCACCACTCAGGATTCAGCTGAGAACACACTGCTGTGTCCTGTCATCTTCCAGCTTCAAGCTAGAATGGCTTGAAACCTCCTTCCTTCTTCTTCCCAGTAGATCCCAGGCTGACCACACATGGCCCCAAGCCAATTGGCTGGCAGCCTTGACTGACAGTCACTTGACTACCCTCACTGAGTTTCTAGTCATTATAGTTTTTCCAGGCCCACGTAGGTGTCAGTGAGTGGTGATGAGGTGAGGTGCCATCGCCATGGCAATGGCTGCAACCAGTAGGTAGAGCACTGTGCTGTTTGCAGAGGCACTGCACCTGAGCCCCAGGCCGGTGCTCCCTGGATTTTTAAAAATTCTAGCTGAAAGATGGGGTCATAAAAATCTCAAATAACAATTAATTCTTTACATAATGATTCAACATACACTTGAAGGACTTATGAAAATTGCAATCCATCTACAGAGAAAGAACTGATGGTATCTGAAAACACATTGAAACACATTTTTTTTTCTTTGAAAAGTCCTTAATCTGACTTTAACTATTTTCTCTCACAACCTAATGTGGGAATGTTTTCCATGAGTACTCGTGTATAACTTCTATTGAATTGCTTGAGTTCTTGGGGGTCGGGGGTGTGAAGGGAGGGAGGAAGAGAAGTTGGAACATAAAATTTTAAAAAAATTGATGTCAAAATACCTATTTCTATATACTTTGGAAAATGAAATTCTAAACAGAAATATATACATGCATATATACAGAGAGAGAGAGAGAGAATGAGAATGAGGGCTTAAACATTTGACAGCTCTAAGCGTTGTGACAAATTCTGTTTATGTTCCTGATATGACATCTAAAATGACATCTTTATTAATTCTATTACTCCTTGTTTAGAGGAAAGAGTCCAAGCAGAAGTTTAATCCTACATCAATAAGACTGCCCCATGAACATTTGATACTGCATCATATCCATGTGCTTAGTTCACTATCTGTTTCCCAGACTCCTCTTGTGTTTCCTCTTCTTTTTCAGGTGATCAGGGATACTGAAACAGCTAATATATAACAAAAAAAGGGATTCCTGATTTCTTGCAGGTGCAGGACTTGCAGCCGCAAAAGAGAACATCCCAAGATTTAGCTAAACATATGACACTTCCTCTCTTTTGTGATTCACATGGTCATCAATGATACTACCAGAAGGAACCAACAAAACATGTATGACTATAAGTCTGTAAGCAAGATACTGAAGAGCATGTGGATACAAGAACTTGTATCTTCTAGTGTAAAAAAAAATCATTTCTATTACTCTCTCCTCTGGTGTACCCTCAAATACTCTGAAATGTCATCTTCTGTCTGGGTCATGGGTTGTTTTTTCACTGTATACTGGTTTAATATACAATGCTACCCTGATATTGTTTTTACCCACCTTTAAAAATAATAGGTTATGGGGAAGCTAGGTGGTGCAGTGAATAAAGCACCAGCCCTGGATTCAGGAAGATCTGTGTTTAAATCTGGCCTCAGACACTTGACACTTACTAGCTGTGTGACCTTGGGCAAGTCACTTAACCCTCATTGTGAGCCCCCCCAAAAAAGTTTATGCCTGTAAACCCGTAAATCAGATTTATTGTGCATCTAACCAAGTGTCTATACCAAGCCTAATCATCCTGCTTATATTAAGTACTGTAGTTCTTCCTGTATTTTACTAATTTGTGGGTATATCTGCATAAACAATTGGGTCTATATTTTTTATTACTTGTCCCTTTCTTGGATTTTGTCCCTTGTAATTTTTTATTAACCCTTTTATTAATTTTCTTTCTTCTTTATAACTACACTGTATAGTAGCTATCTTGGATGATGAATAAAAGGAGCTTTCTTCTTTCATCTCTTTTATTATAAATCCCTTTTTCTTAATTTGGTAAGAATATGAAATTATTTTTTATTTTATTTTATTTTTTACCAGAAAAGTTAGCTATATTCCATCTCTATAATTTAAGGGAAGATACATAAATCTACATCTCATTCGCAGACACCACCTTTTAGGTAGCTGTTTATTTCACAATTATTATTGTTAATATTTTTCAGAATGCCTTTCCTTTGATGGTCAACAATGGGGAAAGCACTACCTATATTCATATGGTCTTCAGTTTCTGGCTTATAAATTCATAATCATGGATGATAGTTGTGATGCTTTCTGGGAGTATCCTTTTTGACCATGTGTTGTTATTGTTTTTTTCCAAGTACTTACTACTGCTATATCAGTTTGGGGTAAATATATTTTAATTTACTATTATTACATAGCACTGAAAAATTGACTGATTCCGTAACTTCTCAGGATCTCAGGCTGTGTGGCAGAGAAAGCAGCGAGGGCACTTCAGTATGGCTGTTAGCTCAAGCAGGAGAGAAGACACATCCTGTCCTGCAGAGAGATAGCATGTAGTCTCAAGGAGACCCAAGAGAGTTTAGAAGACCTATAAGATCTAGGCTTTCTTTAAAGAGAGAGAGAAGAAAGTCTCTAGAAACCAAAAGGCTCTAAGGGCATCTTCTGAGGACTTAGATCTAATTTTGATAGAGTTGGGTCATCAT
This sequence comes from Dromiciops gliroides, assembly GCF_019393635.1. Lineage (NCBI taxonomy): Eukaryota > Metazoa > Chordata > Mammalia > Microbiotheria > Microbiotheriidae > Dromiciops > Dromiciops gliroides. The sequence goes on from NC_057864.1 coordinate 5,893,274, forward strand.
ATATTGATCAAAGCTAATTGGTTAGCATAATTCAATTTCATTGGTTGGCATAACATTAAAATGAGCTCTACAGATGGTATTGGGAAGTCTATGCATGAGATCCTCTCAAGTTGTTTAAGGCAAAATTCATTATCCAAGTGTGGTTTCATCCCATCAGTACTTCACCAAACTTTATAAAAGAAAAAAAAATATATCCATTTCTTCCTTTCCCTTCATTTGTCCCAGAAGCGATCTTAACTTCCTGGAGTAGGGGGAGGGTGTAGAAAAGGGACAGAGAAACTGATCTCTGGGTCCCCCCAAGAAATTCATTATTAATAATTATTGTCACACAATGTAAAGAATCAAAAATAGGTACTTGTCATGCATTAGTACAAGCCTTGGGTCATACTCTGTATTGTCTGCAATTCACATGCTAGGGAAAAAATCAGTATTTTCTATTGTTTTTATTGATTAGTTGAATCAGTGTACTTCATCAGTAATCACCAACTATTATCACACCTCTTTTCCTCTTCTCATTCTTTAAGATGACTTCTGATAGCTTCTGTGGCTCTTTTTGATTGTTTTTTGGGACGATAAGTAGCTTCTTCCTCTTGAAAGCATCTAGTTTTCTCATTCTCATAAAGTGCTGCAATTTTTAAAAGGATTTATTTATTTATGTATTTAGAATTTTACCCCACCTTACATGTACAAACAAATTGTAACATCAATTTTTAAAACTTTCTCTTAAAAATTCTCTTCCTCCCTCCCTGTGCCCCATTAAGAACTCAAGAAATTCACTGTTATACATGTGCAGTCATGCAAGTCATAGCAGTCAAAAAAAAATACTTTAGCAAAAGGAACAACAAAAACTATACTTCCACCTGAATTCAGATACTATCAGTTCTTTCTCTGTAAGTGGATTGCATTTTTCATAAGTCCTTCAGAGTTGTCTTGGATAATTTCTTTGCTGAAAATAACTAAGTAAATGTAGTTTACTATTTTAAAAAATGATGAGCAGGATGTTGTCAGAAAAACCTGGAAGGACTTACATGAGATGATGCAAAGTGAAATGTCCTATACATAAAATAACAACAATATTGTAAGATAATCTGCTGTGAATGACAGTTATTTCCACAAATTGTTTGTAAGGATCTTTTTTCTTTACATTCTTTTCCACATAACAGTCTTCCATACTCCATCATCCTGTCAAGCATCAAGTTTCTTCCCCTCAAACTCATATTCCCTCTCATTGAAGTCTTTTGGCTATTTTATTTTTAGATTATTTTGCTAAACCTTAAAAACAAAATTAAATTAAAAAAAATAAGTTGCCATAATTGAGATTAGGACAAACAGGAAATAACTTTGCAGAGTGTGACATTACCTCAAAATGAAGTAAATGGAGGTAGATGGATATTTTCTCTGTCCCCTCCCTCCACTTCTTTTTTTTTTTTCATCTTTAGAGATCTAGGTTATACTTTTATTTATTTTTTTCTTTCTAGTAAGGCATTCTTAAGTCTTTTGTTCATTTTTCATTTCACTTCCTGTTCTTTCTAAATTGGATGGAGGAAAAACTGGTTTCAGACTGCCACTTTGTAGCTGTGTGATGTTGGGCACCTCTCTGGCCTTCAGTTTCTTCTGTAAAGTTGCATTAGATAATCTTTGAAATTCCTTTTAGCTCTAAATTTTGTGATCCTATAATTTTATTTGGCAGGTTTCAGCCTCCTAATATCTTCTCCTATATCTCAGGTCTGTGTGTGGGAATCTAATGCCTAGGATTGGCACTTCTCTCATTATAGTTTCCTATATGAAACTCTTAAGTCTCTACTTATGAGTTCATGACTTCCTCACCCTAGACTCACTGTCTAGGAACTTGGATACATTCTCCTTTCCTTTCTGGGGGGTCCCAAAGATAAAACTAACTTCCCTCTTACCAGGATTGCACAGAATAGGAGGGTGGAGGAGTGGCATTGAGATCCTTGCTACCTCTTATCCCTAAAATAAGGGCGGTTTGGGATATAGCAAGGTGGGATAGATGTTACCTGGACGGCTCTCATCTATTAATAAGCACTTTATTCTTTTCCTCTAGATACATGGTTCCCTACTAGCCACAGGATACAAAGTCCATTCTTTTTTTTTTTTTTTTTTTGGTGAGGACCCTCCCTCCACTTCTAATAAACTAGGACAAACTGAAATAGTTTCTTGCTCTGTCAGAGACCCTTATCTGACAGATAAGAAGTATAATAAATATATTTCTATTTATGTTATACATATACATGTTACATGGACAAAAAGTCATATAATAAAATTGCTGGTAAAATTTTTGGATTTCTACTTTGAAAAGATGACACTGATGACCAGGGAGGAATTGACATTCCCACTATATGACCATTTTACTGATTCACTGAGAAAGATAGAACTCCCATGGAAGCTTACATAATGATCTTTTTTTCAATTGCCTAAATCCATATAGACTCGTGTTGATTTTCCATTAGTAATGACTCAAAAAAAATGTAAAGATAGATATGTTTAAGGCATTTAATAAAAAGATACATTTTCATTTGTATTCTAATTTTTGTCTAATGGTTTTGAGCATAATATTTGGGCTCCTTTCCATTATTATTCCTTCAATGTATTTTGTAGGACTGGTTTCTTCTTTTCAATCTTTTCCATCACTGATTCCTAAGTAAATCTTAATTAATTGCAGTTTTTTTAAGCTACATGAATGAATGAAATAAAAAAATAACTTTTTTTAAAATTGTAAACTGACTAGCCAAGATTTTTTCCACAAGTTAACATTTTGTTTATACCAACTATTTTCCCAATTAATAGCATTTTATTTTTCCAATTACTTTTTTCAATATTCATTTTTATAAGATTTTGAGTTTCAATTTTTCTCCCTTCTTCACTTCCCTCTTCCCTCCCCAAGGCAGCAATCTGATAGAGTTTATACATATACATTCATCTTCAACTGTTTCCACATAAGTCATGGTGTGAAAGAAGAATCCAAATAAATGAGAAAAACACAAGAAAGAGGAAAAAAACAACAACAAAAGGGTAAAAATAATATGCTTCAGCATGTATTCAGACTCCATAGTTCTTTCTCTGGATGGGAATAGCACTTTTCATCAGAGACTTTTGGCATTATCTGGAATCATTGTGTTGCTGAGAAGACTTAAATCTATCATATTTGATCATTGCACAATGTTGCTGTTACTGTATATAATATTCTCCTGGTTATGCTCACTTCACACAGCTTCAGTTCATATAAGTCTTTTCAAGATTTCCTGAAATCATCCTGTTCTTTATTTCTTATAGCACAATAGGATTCTATTACATGCATATACTACAACTGATTGATGGTGTCCAATTGATGGACAACTCCTCAATTTCCATTTTTGGCCATCACAAAAAGAGTTGCTACAATCAAAATTATGGAAACAAAAATTAGAAGTAAATCAGAAAGCTGGAGAACTATATTTACAGCCACTGATTCTGATAAAGGTACCATTTCACAAATATATAGAGAACTGAATCAAAAATACAAGTCATTTATCAATTGAAAAAATGGTCAAAATATATGAACAAGAAGTTTTCAGATAACGAAATTAAAACTATGAATATCCATATGAAAAACATTTCAAATCACTATTAATTAGAGAAATGCAAATTAAAATAACTCGAAAGTCCCACCTCATATCTATAAGAATGGCTAATATAACAACAACGAAAAAAGAAAAATTATCGATGTTGGATAAAGTTTTAAAATTTTGAAACAATAATGCATTATTATCTATAAAAGAACTTAGTACAGTTCCTGGCATGCAATAGGTACTGTATAAATGCTTCCCACCCTCTTTCTTTTTTCAATCTGACCACTAACTGATATGTAACACCAAGTCCTCATTAACACATGTACTGACTTCTCAGGGGGAAAAGCATACACATCACTAAATTCAAACAGGGTTTGAAAAGTGCTTTTATATTTATTTTAAACAGACTTGAATCCCTCCAGAGCCTTGTGAACTTTACAGCCCATCACATATAAAGATGCAGAACCCAAAAAAGGTGAAGTACTGATGGTGAGGTGTGGGAGGAAGGATATTTTTGGAAAACACAATGATGTATAAACAAGAGACATCAGTAGAGCTGGATAATATAAGAGAAAAGAGTGAAGTGTTTTATATCTTGTTTTTTTTTTTTGTCATCCTTATTTTATATCTTGTTTTTATACTTTCTTACGTGGTCCTTAAGAAATGAAATCATTAGAAAATAAATATTTCACCTTACAAAATAAAATATAAAATGATTGGAATTACTGTGGAATATCACTTTGAGATACATTCAGGAGACATGACTAACACCTATTTTATAAGTTGGTGGATTGTGTTAGGTATGTGTAATTGTATTTTAGGGTGTAGTATCTGAATGGTACCTTTGATCATTCAATGCCATAGTGAATCAGGTTCCAATGGGTTTCCTCCTTAATTGTTCTGTATTCTGAAACTGTTTTGATTTTGCCATAGACTACACCAGGATTTTATATGGCTTTCAATAAAGAGAAAGCCATGTTCTCTCAGCTGTTTATAATGTTCTGGCATTGCAAAACTAGGTTACTAGTAGAGTAATGTAATGGCTCTGTTTCTTATGCTCTGTGGCCTGGATATTTACTTACTAGGCAGGAACTCACACTAATTGAAGTACAATTTAAATGCATTTTGAGTACCAAGTATCTCAATATATGACGGTATGAGCTTCTCTCTAAAATTCGATATGTTCCTGCATGGAAAATTCATATCTTCAGTGGTACTAATTTACCACTCAGCTCTCCAGGCCATGGCTTTATTCTAACATACATTTCACTCCTTTCATATGCTTTTAATCAGGAAAAAAAGTGATCATGCCAAAAGCTTTACATTGCAAAAGTTACTGGCTTTTCTCTGTTCATCTGATGTGGCTCAGTGGTAATATGACCCAATGATGTTCATGCCCTCTCTGCAGCAGCAGACAGCTTCAGTTACTAAGAGTAATTGTAACCAAGGCAACCTGATGGGGAATAGCTAATAAGTGGAAATCATCTTGAAAATAGGAAGTCACAGCTAAATAATAAATATTAGAATAATAACAATACCTTCAAAGCCTTTCTCTGCCTTACACTCTCTTGAAAAATTACCCCTAATTAATAAGTACAGCTTGACAGAGAGGATGTGATTATTATTGATAAAAGATTAGAACAAAATTAAAATGAAGTGAAAACAATTTCCTGCTACATAGATAGCAGACACTATCCCTGAAACACTATGAAAAACATGAATAACAAACTCACATTCCACAGTTCATGTCTACTTAACTGCATACAAATTTTCTGTTTGTTTAGGAAAGGAGAAGAGTACTATTCAAATATAAATTTCCCTTTGGGGCATGTCTATATGACAATGCTGATATTGTACATCAGCAAATGATCTAGCCAGTCCAAGGGTCCCAGGCTAATCCATGTAGTCATGGAGAAGAGCAGAAGAAATGGCTGTTTTGCCTCTAATGGTTACCTTAATATCTGAGCCATTCCTATTCCCTTCTCAGAAACCTCTAATAAGGAATGATTGCCTATGGGTCAAATAGAAATTACTCAGAATGGAACCTAACCTCTTTTTTCTAGTCTTCCTTTTTTTCTGTATTAGGCATTAACCCCTTTCATGCCTACAATTTCCAAGTCTAACTGGACTATTCCTGAAATTTAACATGATATCCCCCATCACTGTGTATTTATATAAAAATATCAGCAATTGATGGAATCTGTCCTCCTCTCATCTATACCTTACAAAATCTTGCCAGGCTCACTTCATGGGCCACCTTGTTGGAAGCCATCCCCAATTTCCTTAGAAAAAGCATTTTCTCCCAATTTAAGCTTTCATAATACCCTTTGGTGACATCTCTCCTTTATCCATATTACTCAGTACTCTTTCTGTGCACATGTTCTCTTATCCCATATCCATCCAAATAGAAAGTAGGCTCCATGACAGAAAGAATTTCAATTTTTCTTATGAACTACTTTTCAGAAGCAGCTTGATGGCACAGTAAACAAAGCTCTGCATCTTTAGTCAAGAAGACATAAATTCAAATTTGCCTTAAGGCCTCAGATACGTATTAGCCCTGACACACTAGTCCACTCACTTAACCTTTGTCTACCTCAATAGCTTCATCTACAAAATGGGAATGATAATAGCAGCTACCTTCCAGGGCTATTGAGAGGATCAAATAGGATAATATTTGAAAAGTGTATAGCATAATTTAAAATGCTATGTAAATGTTAACTATTGTTATTGAAAAGAATTGTGGAGGATCATAGAATCTACTGTCCATGATCAATGAAGCTAAAAAGAGACGAAATTTGTAAAGCTCTTTGCAAACCTTGAAGAGGTATAAAAATGTTAGTTATCATCAACATTGTCGTACTCATCATCCTCATTCATATAAACAAAGTATTTACCAAATTTGAAGTTATACATATAATAATTTCAATATTATTGTGATGACGAGAAGGAGGCCGATGCTAAGGATATGGTGGTGATTACAATGATGGGGATGGGGATTGGGGTGAGGATACATAATGCCAGAGTTGTAAGTTCATCAGGAAGAGTTGAGTTCAAAAGGAGTCATTAAAAATAACAAGCTGTGTGATGAGGAGAAGTGATTTCACTTCTCTGTTCTCCATTAGGAAAAGGGAACCATAATTCCTGTTCCACCTTCTTCTTAAGGTTATCTGGACATCACATGATGTACTACAATGTATACTTTCAAAAGCTATAAAATGTTCTTTCTCATTTTGATCCTCAAGCTGATCCTCCTCCTTATCAATTAGCATCATCCATGGGTTCATGCCTCTGAATCAATCAGTGTATATAACTCTTGGTATATAAGCTCCATCCACCATTACATATCAATAACTACACAATCTATAAGCATTTACGAAGTACTTATTAGTTAATGGCCAATATGGTAAGTGCTCAACATACAAAGAGAAAACAAACTTGGTACCAGGCTTTCAGAGATTACATATTTAAAGATAATACAACTCCTTTGGGATTTGTCATTTGTAAAAGTAATATGGAGGTTCTGGAGGGTTAATTGATTTGTTTATGGCCATACAGCTACTATGTATAAGATGACAGACTTGAACACAGGTCTTCTTGATACCAAGTCTTTCTATCACTCTGTTGACTCTGCTAACACTTCCTATTTTATGTTGTTCTTGTTAATTGTATGACTGCTATGCTTATCTAGGTATCCCATATGCCTACTAAGTTGTGTTACGTTTGGTACATGCTTCATAAAATGTTTATGATTCAAATGGAATTAAACAGTAAATAAAAGTATCTTTAAGTATCTTTAGGTCACTTTCAATTCTGCTAAGATTCTGGATTTACTGAAAAAGGGATCCAGTGCAAATACCAAGCAGCTTGACCACTTCTGCAGACCCAAGCCATTAATGCAGCATAACAACAGCAACTCACCAGCAACACTGACAACATCGAGAAAAAGTTCAATTGTACAAGCAGTTCTATTGACCTTCATCATGTTAAATAGTTGTTTTGACTGAATTTTCCCTTTGCTATAACTTGATTTTGGCAGCATGTAGCTGCAGCCCCCATCTGTGCTGCCTGTAATGGCCTCAGTACTGGGGATTAACACATTTTCAGAAGGCAGTTTTCATTGTATTGCTGAAAAGGTAATACAGCTGTGCAATTGGACATTTATAAAGGTGTTCTGGAATGCCACAGGGGGTGGCTCAGAAATATCAGTAATGGAAAAATGAAGAAGCCAAATAAAATGTTCATTTCTCATTCTTTAGTCTTTGATGGTCATTCTTTCACTGCTTTGGGATAGAAATCCCTCAGAAAAGGAACATGCCATCAGTCAAGTGCCCTGGTGAAATTCTTCTCATCTTCTAGCTCCCCAAAGTTAAGATCATGTTATGCTGTTTCTGGAAATTATGGCCAATAACTAGGAAAAAAAGTATTCCTAGATTGTAATATAAAGGGCCCTGTAAGGGGCTAAAATTCAAGGTAGTCTGTCTAAAATATTTAATGAGTGGTTGCCAATAAACTATAAGCTTTATCAAGAGTTAGACTTTTAAGCATTTATTAAAGAGAATAAAAATTTGGTGAAGAGAAAGAGAAAGGCCTAGATTCATCTCTCTATTAAAGGGAGAGCACATTTCTACCTCCCCTCTATCTGAGTCCTGAGGAAAAAGAGTGAGAGCACCAGCCTTGCGCCCTCTTCCTCCCACAAGCGAACGTCACTTCTCACGCCAAAGAGCCAGATGTCTTGCCCTCAAATGCCTTCTCATGGCGGAGCTTTGCTACAGTCAGTCTCCAGCAGGTGGCATCATTCCAATCATTACAGAACCTTAGCACCAAAGCACTTAGTCCAGCCTCCTAAATTTACAGATGAAGAAATTGAGGATGGATGATTTCAAAGTATGTCATTTTAAATATATTGGGGGTGATTGTCCCTGTTTTAAGTTATTGCGGAACGTGGCTGGAGTTTCTAATATATTGGTATTTTTTTTGTTTCTTTGTTGTTTTTTGTTTTTTGTTTTTTTTCAGTGAGGCAATTGGGGTTAAGTGACTTGCCTAGGGTCACATAGCTAGTAAGTGTTAAGTGTCTGAGGCTGGATTTGAACTCGGGTCCTCCTGACTCCAGGAACAGTGCTCAATCAACTATGCCACCTAGCTGCCCTATACTGGCACTTTTAAATTAGAGGCTACTGCACCAGTTTGGGCATTATGCATTTATTAATCATATTAAATGTTAGTAAAGAGAGAGAACACATGGCTTGGAATTAGAGTTCAGAGGCGCTTTATTACCTAGATAGAGAGGAGAATAAGGGGAGATTCGTGGCTGCCTCCCCCAGAGTGTCAGCCAAGAGGGAAAGCAGGAGAAGAGATGAGTACAGAAGAGAGCGACTCCCTTCTCCCCAAGGAATTTTGTGCTCTCTCAGGTAGAGGTGGGTCACTGTACATTGATCCAAGCTAATTGGCCAGTAACATTCAAGTTCATTGATTGACATGACTTGGGGGGTTGCCCATGTAAGTTAACTTCCTTTACTTAGTCAGGAAGGTCAATCTATATTTCTTATGCAATATTACTGACTCTGAGCTGGCCCTAGGAAACCAGCTAGGCCCTAACTGGGTGGGTCCCTGGGTACCCCCAAACCCCATTATTAATAATTTTCTCACAAAAGGAATCTCCAAAGATCACAGATACATGAACTGACAGAACTAGATAATGAACCTCAGTCTTCTGATGCTAAATCGATAATCCTCCATGAATGCCACAATCCTAAGGTACACAGTCTTGGCTAGAGCTTTTGTAGAAGACCCAGTCCCAGAAATCATCGACATAGAAGTTCAGTCACTCAATCACCTAATATCTCTTAACTATACACAGTATGCCAGATACACTTTAAGTTTCTTACACTAAGGAATTTTTCCATTTGAATCTGGCACAGTGGCCTTTTAGATTAGCTCTGGAACTTCAGCCATTCAATACTTTTTTTCAAATGATGAAACAAAAGCAATACTCCTGCTATCCTTTTTTTGCCTGAACCATTTCAGCTTGCTGAGGTCAGAAATTCTTCTCCTAAAATCTATAATTCCCTGCCCTCTTGCCTACCATCATATCATTTGCTTCCTGCTCTCTCTTCCATTCTGTACCTTGATCCTAATAATGGCACATACTCTCCATTTATCAGCTTTCCTAGGTCATCACATCTGCACTGGCTTCACTTCCCTTCTTCCCTATCTCACTGCTTTCATGAACCAACACAATCCACCATCTTACCTCCATCAATAACTCAAAACTTTTGGAATTATAAATGACCCTTTCTCAGTCCTGATTTTTCTTCACCTAACTATAGCAGTAGAGCCCACCAAGACCCTTTTCCTCGATAATATCTCATTTCTAGTTTTTCATGACAGAACTCTTCTCTGTACTTTTCTAGGCCATTTTCAATGGTCTCTTTGGATATCTTGAATTGCATGGCCTGTAGGCATCCCAAACTCAACATGTCTAAAACGGAATTGATTATCTTACCCACACACACTGTGTCCTTTTCAGATCTTCCATATTATAGCCAAGAGCAATAGCAATCCACTCACCAAGTATACAACTTGAGTGTCATCTTCAACCTTTCACTCTCAATCCACATATCAAATTCACTGGCAAATTTTGTTGCTTCTACCCTTATGACATCTCATGTATATGTTTTCTTCACTCCACTCATTAAGAACCAAGTTATTTGGGGCAGTTAGGTGGCACAGTGGATAAAGCACTGGCCCTGGATTCAGGAGGACCCGAGTTCAAATTGGCCTCAGATACTTAACACTTACTAGCTGTGTGACCCTGGACAAGTCACTTAACCCTCATTGCCTCACAAAAAAAAAAAGTACCAAATTAGTTTAGGTTCTCATCCGCTTTCACCTGAACTCTCAAAATAGTCCTTGAGTTGCTTTCTCCCTCAATTTTCTCCAGACTCAAATCCCTTTTTAACTCAAAACATGTTTCATGAAGTTACTTGGAAGAGAAGACCAGCAACAGAACAGCAAACTCAAACTATACCTTGTGGTGTCTGGTCAGAAAATATTCACCTTAAGAAAATCTTTCAGAGAATGTAGGACTGAAGTGAAGGAGAAATGATGATTTGGCAGTCCCATAAAATATTCATTTACAAATATTTTGAGGGGCAGTTATGTGGCACAGTGAATAGAGCACCGGCCCTGGATTCAGGAGGATCTGAGTTCAAATCTGGCCTCAGACACTTAACAGTTACTAGCTGTGTGACCCATGGCAAGTCACTTAATCCCAATTGCCTCACCAAAAAAAAATTGAATATCATATTTTTATGAATATATAATAGGAATAATGGGTGATTACATCATGTATCAGTTATATATCAGGGCAAATTTTTGAATTGTTTTATGTTTAAGAATTACCTCCATGGTTGCAGAAATAAATAACATCTATATCATGTGTGTCAAAGACATGATGTTCAGGTAACATATGGCCGGCCTTATATCCACGGGTAGCCTAAACCCCAATTGAAGTGTAATTGGGAAGTATTTAAAAATAAATAAAATGTAATAAAAATTGATTACATTATGTTAAAGTGGTTGTTATGGGGCTCCTAGAGATCCCTATGCACAGATTGGTGGTCTTTTTTTTCTATTTGTGTTTGACACTACTGCTATACATCCATTACATGGCACATTGCACACCATTCCAAAAGGGATTTTCTCAGCCCCTTTCGGAGAGACCCCAGAGATGAGCCAAACCCTTTTTATTTGGAAGAGGATGTTTTCAGAGTCTGGACTTCTTACATGATGAATTGGGATATATGACGAGTTTGAATCCTTTTCTTTTAGAAGTTAGGAACTCCGAAGACTTAAGTCCGTCAATATGAGTTCAAAAATATGGTCCCTTAATGGAAGAAGGGGCCCCAAAAGCCTTGACTGGTAAGTAGATTTTTAAATATGCTTGATTCCCCCTGCCCCCAGCTATCAACATGAGTACATGTGTGAAATTAAATATAATAAGAAACCAACATTTAACATCCTGAAGACTTCAGGGGAGAATGGGTTAAAATGATTCAAAGGGAAACAGTATAATCAGGTCAGGACTTTGAATTTTGTGATAGAAGAACTAGCATGTGAATGGTAAAGAAAAGCATTTATTAAGCCCTTATCATTTGCCAGAAATTGTGTTAAGGACTTTCCAAATTTGATTCTAACAGTCTCCATAAGTGTGTAATGATTGGAATGATGCCACCTGCTGGCGACTTACTGTAGCAAAGCTCTGCCATGAGGAGAAGGCCTCTGAGGGCAAGCCATGTGGTTAAGGTCCTTAGCATCAGGAAGTGACATTTGCTTGTGGGTACTGTCTATCAAGGCTACCAGCCAATCAACTTGAGGAGTCTTCCATTTCTGGGAGGGGGACATGAAATAGGAAGTGGACACTGGGGGAGGGGTTCTGGCTCTTTTTGGTTCCTGACCTCACCATGGTGGGTTGGATAATAGGGTATCTTAGAAATAGTTAGATTTTTACCTTTCTCTCTGATCGTAATGCTCTCTAATAAATACTTAAACACTTAAATACTCTTGCTAAAGGTTATAATTTATTGGCGACCACTCATTGGATTTTATATAGTATAGCTAGAATTTTGGCCCCTTACAAGTGCTTGCTATTAATTTCCCCAGAGCACCTAGATGGTGCAGTGTATATAACACTAGGGTTGCAATCAAGAAGACTCATCTTAATGAGTTCAAATCCAGCCTAAGACACTAGTTGTGTGACCCTAGGGAAGTCACTTAACCCTTTCGGCTCAGCTCCTTATCTGTAAAATTAACTGGGAAAGGACATGGCAAACCATTCCAATATCTTTGCCAAGAAAACCCCCAAATGGCCTCTTAGAAATTTGCAACAACTGAACAACAACAACATCTTTGCCATTTTGCAATTTAAAAAACAGAGGCTAAGTTACTTGACCAGTGTCTCACAGTTAGGAAGTTATTGAGGCTGAAGATTTGAACTTGGGTCTTCCTGACTCTATTTCTGGTTTTCTATTCCACTGAACCACCTAGGTTTGTAATCCTGGCTACTTGTTCTTCCTCTAACATTCAATATTTGTTTGAGACCTGGTTCTATATTTCTCCAAGCTGACAATGATTTTTTCAACTCCACAGCATAGGAAACAGTAACAACAGCAATAAAAATATGTTTATGTATCACTTAAAGATTTGCAAAGGTCATTACAAATATTATCTCATTTTATCCTCATAGCATCCCTGGAAGTAGATGTTATTATTACTTCCATTTTATAAATGAGTCGACCAAGGTAGTCAAAGGCTAAGTGATTTGCTCTGTCTAATACTTAGCAAGTGTTTGAGACTGGATTTGAAGCCTGGTCTTCCTGATTCTCATTCCAGCTCTATGTCCACTTTGTTTTTGATTATCTGTGACTGATTTGCCTTTTAATTTTAAGATTCTTTATAAACCAAGATGTATCATGTTTTCAAACCTCATTCTGGTAAGATTTGAAAGAAATTAACCTAAACAGAATAAAAGCAAAATCAAGTGCTAATTCAAAGGGACAAAGAAAAGAAAAAGTAGATCTGACTAATTTCCTTAGGCTTCACAAGTCATAATCAAATGAAATAAGGACCATGGTGCCATTTTATTTGCATTTCAATGAAGTTTTTAATTACCCATTGCTTACAATAGAATGTGGGCTCCATCTCTTCATAAAAAAAACAAAACAATAAAACCAGAAACTTTCTCAAGCATTTCTGTGATATCTGGCTAAAACTTCAGTTTTAGTAGTAGCTTTACTACTGGATGTTTGTCTTCAGAGATGGATCATATATTATGCATTAAGGAAAAAACAATTGGGGGCAGTTAGGTGGCACAGGGGATAAAGCACTGGCCCTGGATTCAGGGGGACCTGAGTTCAAATCCAGCCTCAGACACTTCACCCGTACTAGTTGTGTGACCCTGGGCAAGTCACTTAACCTTCATTTCCCCCCCCCGCCCCCCCCCCAGTTAAAAAAAATTAAGGTGGCTTCAGATTTTGGGAACATGCTATAGGGAACTAAAATGAGACTCAGAAGCCTGAGAGCCTTGCTTTGGGAAATAGTACAATAATATTGATTACCTTGGCAAGGAGAAGAGCAAACCTCCTTTGGGTTCTCATTACTTATAACCCTATAATTACATCAAGAGGTCTTTCCCATCTTATCTTCACAGTGGGAAGAAAATGGAAGATCATCTCTAGAGTTTACTCTTCAAGACTATAAAAGACTTTAATTCTGGCTTCTCACCTTCTACCTTGAAGTGCTCATGTGGGTGCTGGGTGATCAAACTCTATATAAAGAGAGTAAGTGACCATGTAGGCCTCGGTCATATGGATATAATTGACTGGAATTGAGAGCAGAGCTCCATCTAGTGCTTTCATACAATGAAATTCACAGCTTGACAGCATGATACTCTTTTTTTGCCAATGAAATTCCTCCAAGACTAAATCATGCCTTCATCCCCTACGTTGTTCCTCTCTCTTAAAAATGATTAAAATATTAGATGATTTTAATCTGTTTTTTAATATTTAAATACTTTTTTCTGACATTAATCAATGTACAATAGTTATCTTTTTCCTGAGTATGAAAAATGTTCGTGTCTCAGTAAAATCAATGTAGATAGCTAATTGATATCATTCATTTTAGGCAGCCATTTTGATTTCCTCCTTCTCTCAAAGGCAAACATGTCTCCTGGTCCAATGTGTCCAGTCTTCTAATCACTGATATATCTTGTTATTTTGGTTCATACTTGGAAATAGCCACAGTTTCTAAGTGTTCCATTCTATTAGTAAAGTTTGCATATAAAATTCTAAATAAAAATATAGGAAGATATCAAGGTGGCAAAAATAAATGCAGATGAGTTCTAGCAGAAATATTTGGGGACAAATACATAAGTTCTTTTCCTGATTTGTACCTAATTTCCTACTAAATATTACTAATTGCCTACTAAATAGTTTACAGTTAATATCAGATCAGTTTATATACATATGCATATACTCACATTCACACATAAGTTTCAATAATATATGAACATACACGTATATACGTAAAATACAAAGAAATGGATGAATAAAATTCTTATATATGTTGTTGTCCAGATCTGTGATTTCATCATTTTAGGAGGCTCCAGAGTGGGGCATTTACCTTTGCCAATTTATGTAAGCTCCTTCTGACTTAGATAATTGATTAGGGCATTAAAATGTGAAGTTCTTTGCCCAATATCATACAGGCCATCAAAGGTAGGCCATATGCCCAGGGTATTTTGATTCTGAAACTGACTTTCTATCCCCTATGCAACATTGTTTCTCTATTCATCATTATAATAATACTAATGTTTATAATGATGCACACACAAATACACATACATACACATACACAGTAAAATATGCAATGTAAGTCTCATTATTCCTATTTTTTCAGAAGCAGAGTCTGAGTCACAAAGGTAAAGTAAGCTTCAAGTACCATCACACAGCTTGGAAGTATAGAAGACACCTTTGGACCCAGAGGTGAGAACTAGGAACAAAAGTGGGAATTACAGAGTCAAACTGAAATATTCCTGCCCATCACAACTCCCCTCATGTAAAATGGAATACCTTCCTTGTGAGTGGGCTCCCTATCATTGGATGGCTTCAGGTAGCAGATGAATAATAATTTGCCAGGAATATTGTAACAGTATTTCTTTGTCAGGAATGAGATAGACTAGGCACCCACCAAATCTCATGTGATTATAAGGTCATCATATGTGATCATAATTCTTCCAACTTTGAAGTAACATAATTCTATAATTTTGAATCTCATATAACTTGATGAACTCTCTAGGTAATTGTGAAAAAGAGTTTTGGAATCCTTATGTGAGTCATGAGCAATTACTTTGATGAGAGGCAGTTCAGTTTAGTGAAGAGATACTTGACTTAGAGTTAGGAAAACAGTCCTCCTGATAAGCACTGGCTGTGTGACTCTGGAAAAAATCACAAAACCTCTCTGTGCTCCAGGAAGCCTTCTAAACCTGTACACTACAGAGAAAGTATCAATCTGCTTTTGGAGAAGAGCTTCCTCATTCAGTAGCCCCATGGCAATGAAATCAAAGCTCTAGTCCCTATTTCTAACCTCATATTAATCAACCCCCCTCACCCAGATAAAACATAATAAACAACGTGGAACAATTGACTGTGTAGTGTTTATGGATCATGAAAACCTAAGTTCAAATCCTGCCTCTTTCATTACCTGGGGCAAACAGGCTAGGGTTATTTCATTTCTTTGAGGTTTCACATGGTTTCCTATTTACTATCTTCCTCACAATGTTGTGGTGAGAGGAAAAAATGGTAATTGACTTAAAAGTTATTTTCATCTTAGAGCTTTATATAAATGAGAGTTGTAGTAGCATTGGATTTCACTCCCCTGCTCCACACCCAATTTGCTGCCATACTATCTTTTTCTACATTGGACCAGGGATCATATCCTAGGTGACCTAACAGTTCTAGCTCCAAAATTCTCATCCTGCCCCTCTTCTTCAATGATCACTGTCTCATTTTATAAATCTGAAGGCTCCAGCCATGCTTTCTTTTACTACCTGATCAACTTTGCATTATACCACTATGCTGATTCAATTTTTTAGGTCGGAAAATATAATAACTTCAATATTGTAAACTTTCCTAGAAAGTGTGGCAACCTACTGCATTTGAATTCTCTGTGGTCTTCTAAATTAAATACCTCTCCCTGACCATGACTCCCCCATACATGCTTTATCTTCTTCAAGAATTTAAACTCATTGAAGTCTGAAGGAATCTTCTTTTTCAATGTGTATATATTGCCTCTGTTAGCAGCATGCTTGGTACATAATAAGTGTTTCATAAATAATTTGCATTCATTCATACATGCATTCATTCATTCACATATCAAATACTGAATGAAATATTAATACAGAGCTGTTCTTGGAAGGCAGTTTTGGATGGGTTCATTCCAGAGTCAAGAGCAGGGATTTCTCAAAGTCTTTTTCTCTGAGAGGAATATTTTCTACATCACACTCAGAAAACTCCTTTCAATTAAAGGAGAATTTTCAAGACATGGTTCAGCCAAAAATAGGCAACAGAAAAAAATCATATATTTCCTCCTTATGATGAATGAAACATATCTCCCATTTACATTCCAAAACAATAATACTGATAGTAGCTGGAGAGAACTCAGGAGTCTAGACTTTTGCAGCTTGGCATCCTTTATCAGTTGTGTAATTAAAAGACTGGAAAATGAGTCTTCTATTGGCTTTCATTGTCTCAATCACCAGGGATTAGTGGGTGGAATTAATTTATCTTCCCTTTGATTCATCTTTATAAAGAGGGCATAGAAACTTGGAATAATGAATAGAGTATATGGATTGAATTAAGGGTTACATTCATATTCCATCATTACTAATTACAGAGCACTGCATCAGGAGTTAGGGAGATAGGTGTTCACATGTCTCAACTTCATCATCTGTGGAATGGGAATAATAATAACTTCAATTCTGCCGGATTTTTTGTGAGGATAAAATATTATTTGTGAAGTATTTTGCAATACTTAAAGCTCTATAAAAATACTTGCTGTTGTTTGTTGTGATTTTTATTAGTCATGAAACTCTGGGGAAGTCATTATTCTTTCAGTCCCAGATGATTTTCTACAAGTAACCCACTAGGTGAAATTAATAATGGTTGGTATGAACCGAAAATAATGATGCATTAAATATATCATTGTCTTGTTGCAAGCTATTCTTCAAAGCTAAAAAAAAACTATATTAAAAATGTAAATTAATTGTTCCACTTAATTTGAAAAGTTTTTCTTTTCCAAAAAAGTTTTTTTTGAAAGTATTTTATCTGCTTTAATGATTTATGAAAACTTATGTTTATTAAGATATCTTGCATACCTCATTATCATAATGAAGGAAGGAAGGAAGGAATTTTTATTGAACCTCTACTATATATCAAGCAGTGTGCTACTATTTGGGACTACATAATTGAAAGACTGTTTGATTTAAATAAAGGATATAGGGTGAAATCATGGCTCTCCTGTCAACTAATTCTATGGCATTAGACAAGCTAATTAATTCAACTAAGCAGTCAAAATGCCCCCATTGTGGGTAAAATCCATCATCCTCAGGACACTGACCTAAAAATGAAAGTACAAAAAACTTGATAGATCACAGTTTTAGAATTAATATAAATGTGGCAGTCATAAAGTTCAAAAGCGTTATTTTACTTATGAAGAAACTCATACTCGAATTAGTAATGTCCATGAAATCAACATCATGCCATCTCTAGTCTCTATACATTTACCCACACTGTACTCCTTTTCATGCATACTTGACTGTTGTCTACCTTTTGGAATTATTGACTCCCTTTAGGGCTAATTTTAGGCAACATCTCTGAATCAAGGCTTTTCTTCATCCTCCTAATTCCTGGTATGTTATTGCACCTCAAATTCTCTTGTACTCACTTTCCTTTTTACATTGTGTCATTGAGTAAGTGTAAACTCTTAGGAGGGTACATTTTTCCCCCTATTTGTCTTCATATTCATGGAGCTCACCACAATGCCTAATACCAAGTTCTTAGTATGTCGAATTGACTTGAATTAAAGGTCTTGATCATGGTCTCATAAGTAGAGAAAGACAGTCAGCATTTGAACATAAAGCCTCTCTCTCCAAATCTAGTATTCTTTCTATTTGTTGGTGTTTCCTATGTGATCTTCCTAAAGGGGCATAGTCCTAACTAACCAAAATGACTCAAAGAAAAATCTGCAATAGAATAGGATAAACAATTCAAGTTCCAATGGACTTTACATTTCTGAAAGCACTTTCTAACGCCCTTGTGACCCAGATAGTGTGAGCATTGGCACCTTCATTTTACAAATAAAGAAGAAGAGAGTCCAGGTTTTCCCTTGTGTCATTTTTTTAACTACAGCTGGCAAATGTCAAAGTTGGAATCCAAACACAAACTTTCTGACTCTATGTACAGACTATGTCTTGCCCCTTTATATTCTGTGCATCTTACACTCACAAAGCTGTTTATAAGTTGTCTGCCCTATTCAAATGTGAGCTCCTTGAGGGCAAAGGGTTTTTGTTTTGTTTTTTGCCTTTCTTTATGCCAACAACCCATAGCACAGTGATTGACACATGGTATACAGCCACTGATGTAGTTAGAGATTTAAAATTGATGATCCCAATGTATTTTCTTCCCTTTCTTATGATCCCAATAGGCCTTAGATGGAAGGAAACATATAACCATTCAAATATTAACCCAAAGACTTCACAACCACCCAGGCTTTAGACTCAAGTCCTCTGTAAAAATAAGTAAATAGATAAATAGATAAATAAATAAATAAATAAATAGAATTTAAATTTTTTAAAAAATCTCAAAAAAAAAGAGGCCAGAAGGATCCAAGAGTTAAATAATACATGGGATTAATTATTGGCAGTCAGAGAGCAACTGTGAAATGGGTCAGAGCAAAACCCAGACAATATTATAATTTTCTTAAATTGATGCGTTAACAAAACAGGAAATTTAACTTACTAGTAGGTCAACTTTTTGAAACTGTGACATTCTCAAAGACAAAATCAGTTGTAGCAATCCTCCACCAGAAGGCCAGGCTGTATAGTAGTAGTAGGCCTCCACCAGCCACAGATGACCATGGAACAGCACTTTGAAGAGCCAGAGGCCACAGTGTGGCTGTGTAGTCTGATATGGGAGCCACAGTTGCTGAGTGACTTATAACCGGTAACTGCCACATCCCATGTTGTATCTACCCCATAAGGAGTAGCTGGAGTATCCTCTCCAGGGTGCTGGCCTGGGAAGATCAATATGGAAAACAAGCTGTTGCCCATGCAGCAGGTTTTCCCTCTCTGCAACATTCATGGATCCAAAGGAGAGGCAGAGCCAATACAGTTTGGCACCAGTGCCACTGCAGGAGTTGCCAGAGTGATATGATGTCCAACATCCAACTGCCTAAGGAACTCTGACTCCTGATTTTTCCTCAGGGTTAACTCCTGAAGCCTTTCCCATATATGGGTATAGCTGCAAGGCAGTTGAGGTTTAAAATCAGTGTTCCTTCCCCTAGGTGGGTTGCCTGCCAAGGATAACGAGCCCCACCTTCCTGGTGGCTGTAGTCCCTTGAGATATCATTGGCAAATGGGCAGGCCAGCTATGTGTTCCTAATATGTTTTATGGTTCATGGAAGGCTCACTTTATAATTTTTGGAAACCAATGTAGGCTACAAGGCCTTTGAATCTCTAACTAGGTCCAATCACTGCCACAACATCTGAATGGAAAATATCAAAAGCCAGTCAATCAATAATCTGGAATGAATCATCCATCTATCTATCAATCTATCTATCTGTATAGATATAAAGATAAGCACAGATATGTGTCTATCTATACACACATATTTGTATACATGTGCATATATATGCATACATGTATTTAAACACACATATACATTTTTAGTGTAAACACATTTATGTATATGTATGTACCTATATATGAATATATTATATATATATACATATAGCTATGTCTATTTATATATCTATCTATATGAAAATTTACATAGTGTGAAATATATGTTAATTTCTAACTCATTATTATATCTCATTTTGGGCAATTGTAACAATTGGACTGATGCCACCTGCTGGAGACTTACTGTAGGAAAGCTCCAACATGAGGAAAGGGCCTCAAAATCATGGTTTTATGAGATTGTGTAGAAATAGCTTAAAGTAGTTTTTTTTTTTTTAAGTGAGGCAATGGGGGTTAAGTTACTTGCCCAGGGTCACACAGCTAGTAAGTGTTAAGTGTCTGAGATTGGATTTAAACTCAGGTCCTCCTGACTCCAGGGCCAGTGCTCTATCCACTGTACCACCTAGCTGCCCCTTAAAGTAGATTTCTTAACCTGAAGTCTGAGTAATTGTTTAGGTAGATAGCTGGATAATAGATGATTTGTTCAGTCATTGCAATTGTGTCTGACTCTTTGTGATCTCATTTGGGGTTTTCTTAGCAAAGTTTCTGGAGTCTTTTGCTATATCTTTCTTCAGCTCATTTTACAGATGAATAAACTGAAGCCAGGGTCTTACAGCTAGTATATGAGGTTAGATTTAAACTCAGTTTTAATGACTCTAGGCCCCATTATCCATCGTGACTCTTAGATGCTCCATCACTGTCATATCATGATAGATGATAGCTAGATGGATAAATAGGGATATACTTAAATATATATCCACATATATGCACATTCATATACACCCACATACACATGCATGTATGTATGTATATGTATATTTGTATATATATATAGGCATATATGTATATATATGTGTATATAATCCTCAAAACATACATGTTTAACTTGTGCTTCAAACATTTGTTTGATTGTATTTGTCATATCATTTTCATTTTTGATTTGGCAACTGAGCCCATTCACATCTATGAGTAGGAGAAGTAAAAATGAGAGGCTTCCTGTGGTTACTAGTCTGGATTAATGAGCTACAACCTCCCTATGACCATGCCTTTCAGGACAGTAGCGCACAAAAGATGAGCCAAGCCTGGCTACCCACCATGGCCAGGTACTCAGCCCATCATCAAGAAACAGCTCAGACATGGCACTGAAAGAGAGAATAGAGATGAGCAATCACCCCCTTCTCATTTTACATGGAGTTCTTCTGAAATCACCGTCCTCTGCATTTTGTGGGCTGTTTCATTTTTAGTATGTTAGGAAAAGTACATGTTATCAGAATTAATGTCTTGTTACAAAGAATTGTATACAAAAAATGTATTTTCAGCAATCTCTAGCAAAAGATAACTATTTGGGCAGGTCTCAGGAACCTGTCCCCCCTGCCCTTGCCCCATTTCCCCGAGGTTCAATTTATTAACCTTTACTTTTTTGACTTTCATGACATTTTCTAGGAATGTGATTCTAAGAAAGTTGAGGATTGACTATATGCATACATGGTTTTCTTGTTATCCCTATTTATTTTATTTTGTGCATGTCATACCATGATTCAGAGAAGGGGCCAAGGGGTAGAATAAGTAGATTCATCAAATTTACCTCACTAGTTCTACATATTTTCTAGTAAACTCCAAATTCTTTTTGAGGCTACATTTTGAATTTGAGGTTTTACTTACATTTGGAGTTGTATGCATCAATCAGAAACTTTTTTTAAAAGCAAAACTTTTCAATAGTCACATTTCCTTTTCTATAGCCAGAAAAAACAGATGTGAGTGAACTCACTTGACAAGCAAGAATACACTCAATTGGCCATATTGCATGTGAATCTAACTGACTAATGCTTTTATGGCTGTGCTATTAGCAGGGATGGACTTCTAGAAACCAATGAGAATACAGAATTATTGCTATTGCTATAATCATGTTAGGAGCACTGCCTAAATCTGAGACTTTACTAAGAACAGATTAATGTAGACTTCCTCAAATTGCATCTAAGAAGTATTTATATAATCTTTGTGTGGCTTCATTTTTAATTATTTTTTGTAAAAAAAACAAACAAAAAACTTAAAGGTATAGGAAACCTGATGTGGAAACTCCATTCACATCTATACATGTACACATACATACATGCATACATACATATGTGTATACATACATGTTAGTAAGTGTATCCACACTATTATTCTTACATGATTTATGATATTAAAGATTCATCTGGGATGCCAAGTTTTAAGCAAGACAGACGTATGTATGAAAGTAAGCACTAGAATACCAATAGCACGGTTTGTCTTCTATTATGTAACATTGTCTTGAATTATTTGTGATATGATATTCTAATAGTATGATTACTCATATAAGTTCTTTTATAATTTTAAGTCATAAAAGATGATATCTACAAAATCTTTTCACTTAGGCAATTTTATTTTAATGTATTATCTTATTTTACCTTCACAGAAACCCCATGAAAGAGATTTGAGAGCTATTGTTGTATTTTTAAGTCCAGGAAATGAGGCTAAGGTAGTTGTGACATTCTCATTGGGCCCCTAACAAGAATCAAGGTCTATAGTTGAATCTAGTTCTTTCTGTCTCCAGGACTAAGATATTCACTCTTTCTCAATTTTAGCCACATTTAGCAGCCAATATACAGGACAGAGAAAGTGAAATGAATCTAATTAAAACAATACCTCATATGATTTAAAGTCTTAATGGGGTGGAGGAGATCCTGTGAAGATGGGGGAGTAGGTCAGAAAATTCCAAGCTCTCCAGTTTTCCTGAACAAATAAGACAAAATAGTGCAGGAGAATGAAGGTAGAGTAGCAAAAATAAACAAGAGTTTGGTTAGAGTAAAGATGTTGAAGTACAAACACCTACAGGCTATCTCCTCTGAAAAAAAAAAAAAAAGAAGAAATAATAATCCTGGGGGCAGATGGGTTGGGAAGTAACTTCAGCCTCTGCCACAGGAATTCTCACTTCACAGACAGCAAGTGTGTGGGTCAGACATCTGAACAGGTGAAGGTTGAAGGATGCTTTGCAGCAGAGGTATGGAAGGCCCAGCTGTGCTGCTTAGACATGGTCTCAGCCTACAGCTGAAGGTGAGAAGAAACCACCTGTGGCTTGGAGTGGGGGTATGCTGCTGGCTGTGGGAACTCACATGAGAATTGAGTTTCTGGTTTCAGTTGCATGTGGGCAGGGGCAGGAAACTGAAGGTTATAGCCATCTGACTATCCCCAGGAAGCAAGAACATTTCCAGGATAGTGTATCTGGGGGGCCTAGCTGTGGCTTGTAGGGGCAGAGGAGTGCTGGAGGTTGGGCCTGGGCAGATGCTCAGAAAATAAGAGTAAGAAGGACCTGAGGGCAACGGCACCATCCCCCACACCGCAGGACAAGGGGTGATAATAATAAGCAATTGCTAAAAAATAAAAATCAGTAAACAAAAGTGAAAGAATCCAACTATAGACAGCTACCATGGGGATGGAGAAGACCGGGGTTAATTTTCAAAAAATTATTCTGAAGCAAAAAAGAAAGAAAGAAAGAAAGAAAGAAAGAAAGAAAGAAAGAAAGAAAGAAAGAAAGAAAGAAAGAAAGAAAGAAAGAAAGAAAGAAAGAAAACTAAGCAAACAAACAAACAAAAACCTCTTACCCCAAGGAGCAACAACAAATGGTCACATGCCCAAAAACAGTTCTTTGAAGAATTTTTAAAATGATTTGAAAAAAAAACAAATAAAGGAAATTGTGTTTTTTGTTTTTGTTTTTTTTTTTTTAAGAAATAAGAACCATCCAAGAAAACTAAGAAAATTATGAAAAGAAAGTCAAGGAATTGGAAAAATAAAAGATATCCAGATTCTCAATGAAGGAAACAATGTGAAAATGAGAATTGAGCAAAGGAAGCAAATGCCCTTATAAGAAATCAATATATAATAAAACAAAACAGAAAGAAAATAATAGAAGAGACTATAAACATCTCGTACAAACAACTAATGTGGAAAACAGATCAAGAATAAAAAAAATAAATAAAATGGATTACCTGAAAGCAATCATCAAAAAAGTATTTTTACTTAATATTATAAGAAATAAAGAAAATCTTCTTAACATTTAAGAACAAAGAAGGGAAAGGAGAAATAGAAAAAAAATCTGTCAATTACCACCTGGAAGAGATCCCTAGATGAAAATCTAAATGTATATCCTTCCTAAATTTCAAAATTCCAAGGTTAAGGAGAAAATGTTATGAGCAACAACAACAAAAATAAAATTAAAATGCTGTGGAGCCACAATTAGAATTGCAAAGGACATAGCAGCTGTTACTTTAAAAGACCTCAGGACTTGGAACAATAAATATTAAGGACTAAAGAACTGGGGTTTTCAACAAATATAACTTACCCAACAAAGTTAAATACAATACTGATTTTTTTTTTAAATGCACATTCAAGAGGCAGAGCCAAGATGGCAGAGAGGAAGCAGCAAACTGTCTGAGCTCTCTTTCTGTTCCCTCAAAAAGAACATTAAATCAAGCCTCTGGATGAATTCTGAAATTACAGAAACTGCGAAGGGACAGAGAGACACAGTCCTCCAACCAGAGATAATTTAGAAGACTTCAGGAAAAGGTTGGTCTGACTCAGGCAAAAGGGAGGCCCAGCGCAGGGCAGCAACCGAGCTCCGAGGAGGTCAGGGCAAGTCAGCAGGAGCTGCGGGCCACAGCTGACCAACTGAGGCCCCTGGAACCTGGTTCAAAAATCTGGTGGCCAAGAAGGACAAAGGAAAACCTACCTGCACCGGCCGGGAGGGCGACGAGCAGGTCAGGCAGGAACGGATGCAAGGAGCCGGCGCCTAGCTGGCCAAGCCCACCCAGACAGGAAGTGCAGGGCAGGGGATCTCCACACACCATAAAGGCCTCAGAGTAAAATGCCGGTCACACAGCACCTATACCCCTGCACAAGAATCCCAAAACAGGGACTCTGGTGCTCCGAGAGCAGACCTCAACTTAAAAAATAAATAAATAAGCTGCCATAATGAGTAAAAAGCAAAAAAGAGCCCTCTCCATTGAGAGTTTCTGTATTAATAGGGAAGAAGCCAACGCAAACTCAGATGAGGACAATACCCTCAAATTGCCTACATATGAAGCCTCACAAGGGAAGGTGAATTGGTCTCAGGAACAAAAAGCATTTCCTGGAGAAGCTCAAAAAAGATTTTAAAAATCAATTGAGAGAGTTAGAAAAAAAAATGGGGAGAGAAATGAAAGCAAAACAAGAAAACTATGAAAAAAGAATCAGCAGCTTGGAAAAGGAAGCACAAAGATTGACTGGCCAAATGGAAAAAAAAAGTGCATAATTTCACGGAAGAAAACAATGCCTTAAATTCAGTTGGCCAAATGGAAAAAAGGTGCATAATCTCATTGAAGAAAACAGTGCCTTAAAAAATTCATCTGGCCAAATGGAAAAAAAAGGTGTATAATCTCATTGAAGAAAACAGTGCCTTAAAAAATTCACCGCCAAATGGAAAAAAAGTTGCATAATCTTACTGAAGAAAACAACGCTTTAAAAATTACAATTAGACAGTTGGAAGATAAGGAATCCATGAGACACCAGGAATCAGTCAAGGAAAACCAAAAGAATGAAAAAATAGAAGAAAATGTGAAATACCTCAATGGAAAGACAACTGATCTGGAAAACAGATCGAGGAGAGACAATTTGAGAATCATTGGACTGCCTGAAAGCCATGACCAGAAAAAGAATCTAGACACCATATTCCAGGAAATTATTAAGGAGAACTGTCCTGATATCATAGAATCAGAGGATAAAATCATCACTGAAAGAATCCACTGATCACCTCCTGAAAGAGACCCCAAAAGGAAAACTCCAAGGAATATCGTAGCCAAATTCCAGAATTATCAGGTGAAGGAGAAAATACTCCAAGCAGCCAGAAAGAAGCAATTTAAATATCATGGAGCCACAGTCAGGATTGCTCAGGACCTGGGAGCTTCAACATTAAATGACCGTAAGGATTGGAATATGATATTCCGGAAGGCAAAGGAGCTTGGATTGCAGCCGAGAATCTATTACCCAGCAAAAATGTACATTTTCTTTCAGGGGAAAAGATGGACATTTAATAACACTGGGGACTTTCAATCTTTCCTGGTGAAAAGACCAGAACTGAATAGAAAATTTTATCTCAACATACAAGACTCAAGAGAAGTTTAAAAAGGTAAACAGAGGGGGAGGGAAAAAAAAGGTTACCCTGTTAGGTTAAACTGTTTATATCCCTACATGGGAAGATAATACTCATAACTCTTAAGAATTGTAAATTTATTTGGGCAGAAAGAAGGACTTTACACAGAGGGTATAAATAAATTGTCTTTGATGTGATGATACAAAAAAAAATTTAAGGGGTTAAAAAGGGAGTCTATGGAGAGGAGAGAAAAGGGGAGGTGGAAGGGGATGAATTATATCATATGAAGAGGTGAAAAAACAAACTATTACAATAGAGGGAAAGAAAGGAGGGATGAACATTGTTTCAACCCTATTCTCATTAGATTTGATTCCAAAGAGGGAATAACATATACATTCATTGGGATAAAAAAACTTAACTCATTCTTTAGCCAAAAAAAGAAGTGAAAGAGGTGAATAGATTACTAGAAAAGTTAGACATGATAGATGTCTGGAGAAAATTGAATGGGAATATAAAGGAATATACCTTTTTCTCAGCAGTACATGGCACATTTTCAAAAATTGACCATGTATTAGGGCACAAAAACATCATAGTTAAATGTAGAAAGGCAGAAATAGTAAATGCATCCTTTTCAGATCATGATGCAATAAAAATTACATGTAAGAAAGAGCCAGGGAAAAGTAGAATGAAAATTAATTGGAAACTAAATAATTTCATAGTAAAGAATGAATGGGCCAAACAACAAATCATAGAAACCATCAATAACTAAATCCAAGAAAATTACAATAATGAGACAACATACCAAAATCTATGGGATGCAGCTAAAGCAGTGCTTAGGGTAAAATTTATAGCTCTAAATGCTTACATGAATAAAAAAGAGAAAGAAGAGATTAATGAATTGGGCATGCAACTTAAAAAGCAAGAAAAAGAACAAATTAGAAATCCCCAATTAGACACTAAATTAGAGATCCTGAAAATCAAAGGAGCAATTAATAAGATTGGAAGCAAAAAAACAGTATCTACCTAAAGCCATCAGCAAGTATTATATGCGATGGAGATAAATTAGAGGCCTTCCCAATAAGATCAGGGGTGAAACAGGGATGTCCAGTATCACCCCTATTATTTAATATTGTACTAGAAATGTTAGCTTTAGCAATCAGAGAAGAGAAAGGAATTAAAGGAATCAGAATAGGCAAGAAGGAAACAAAACTATCACTCTTTGAAGATGATATGATGGTATACTTAAGGAATCCTCGAGAATCAACTCAAAAATTACTTGAAACAATTAACAACTTTAGCAAAGTAGCAGGATATAAAATATAAAATAAATCCACATAAATCATCAGCATTTCTATACATGACCAACAAAGTCCAGCAGCAAGAGATAGAAAGAGAAATTCCATTTAAAGTAACGGTAGATAATATAAAATACTTGGGAGTCTACTTGCCAAGACAAACCCAGGAACTCTACGAACACAACTACCAAACACTCTTCACACAAATCGAATCAGATCTAAATAATTGGAAAGATATCAATTGCTCATGAATAGGCAGAGCTAATATAGTAAAAATGACAATACTGCCTAAATTAATTTACTTATTCAGTGCCATACCAATCAGACTACCTAAAAATTATTTTATAGAGCTAGAACGAATAATAACAAAATTTATCTGGAAAAAAAAATCAAGAATATCCAGGGAAATAATGAAAGAAAATTCACAGGAAGGTGGGTTAGCGGTACCAAACCTGGAGCTCTACTATAAAGTGGCAGTCATCAAAACAATCTGGTACTGGCTATAAAATGGAGTGGTAGATCAATGGAATAGGCTAGGCTCAGGAAATGCAGTAGTAAATGACACTAGTAATGTAGTGTTTGATAAACCCAAAGACTCCAGCTTCTGGGATAGGAACTCAGTATTTGACAAAAACTGCTGGGGAAACTGGAAGATAGTATGGCAGAAATTAGGCTTAGACCAACATCTTACACCTTATACTAAAATAAGGTCAAAATGGATACATGATTTAGACATAAGAGTTGATACCATAGGTAAATTAGGAGAGAAAGGATTAGTCTACCTATCAGATCTTTGGAAAGGAAAACAGTTTTTGGCCAAACAAGAGATAGAGTATATTATAAAATGCAAAATGGATGATTTTGATTATATTAAATTAAAAAAATTTTGTACAAACAGAAGCAATGCATCCAAAATTAGAAGGGAGGCAGAAAGCTGGGAAACAATTTTTGAGGCAAGTACTTCTGACAAAGGCCTCATCTCTAAAATATATAGGGTACTAAATCAAATTTATAAGAACCCAAGTCATTCCCCAATTGAAATGGTCAAAGGATATGAACAGGCAGTTTTCTGATGAAGAAACCAAAGCTATCTATTCCCATATGAAAAAATGCTCTAAATCTCTAATGATTAGAGAGATGCAAATTAAAACAACTCTGAGGTACCACCTGACACCTATCAGATTGGCTAAAATGACAAAAAAGGAAAATAACAAATGTTGGAGAAGCTGTGGGAAAATTGGAACACTAATCCATTCTTCGTGGAGCTGTGAATTGATCCAACCATTCTGGAGAGCAATTTGGAATTATGCCCAAAGTGCGATAAAGCTGTGCATACCCTTTGACCCAGCAATACCACTTTTGGGTCTTTTTCCCAAAGAGATCATGGAAGGGGGAAAGGGACCCACATGTACAAAAATATTTATAGCTGCTCTTTACGTGGTAGCAAGGAATTGGAAGTTGAGGGGTTGCCCATCAATTGGGGAATGGCTGGACAAGTTTTGGTATATGAATACAATGGAATACTATTGTGCTGTAAGAAATGATGAGCAGGAGGAGTTCAGAGAAACCTGGAGGGTCTTGCATGGTCTCATGATGAGTGAGATGAGCAGAACTAGAAGAACATTGTACTCAGTAACATCAACATTGAGTGTTGCTCTACTGTGATGGACTATATTCTTCTCACCAATGCAATGGCACAGAAGAGTTCCAGGGAACTCGTGATGGAAGAGGATCTCCTAATCCAGGAAAAAAAAAAAAAAAGAACTGCTCAGTATAGATGCTAAATGAACCATACTATTTCTTTTGTTTTTGATGCTGTTTTTTTTTTCTATTTTGAGGTTTTCCATCATTGCTCTGATTTTTTTTTCTCTTATAACATCACTAATGCAGAAATAGGATTAATGTTACTACGTGTGTGTATATATATATATATATATATATATATATATATATATATATATATATATATATATATATATATATCAGATTACCTGCTGTCTAGGGGAGGGAGAGGGAGGGGAGGGAGGGAGAAAAATCTGAAATTGTAAAGCTTGTATAAACAAAGGTTGAGAACTATCTTTACATGTAACAGAAAAAAATACTTTATTAATTAAAAAAAACAATAAATAGAATCAGTGATAAAAATTTAAAAAAAATGGACATTCAATGGATTGACAGACATCCAGGTTTTTCTTAGCAAAATAATAGAACTTAATAATGCATTTGACATATGAGATCCAGGAGAAATACAAGGTAAGCATCAAAGACTAAGTATGAGGAATTCAATAATGTCCAATCATTTACTTTTTTAAGTGGCGAAATGGAAACCACAATCTTAAGGCTGTGCTCAGTACTTGGGTAGTTTGAAAGAAAGGTTGAGGATGATCTGAGTATGATGTGGTGATCCTAAAAACAAAATTGGTTAGGAAAAGACAAAAAGAGAAATTATATCACACAAATGAGATGCAAGAGGAAGAACTGATACAGAGGAATCATATCAGGGTGGAGGGCTGATAGTTCTGAAACCTACTCTCATCAGATTTGGGTTAAAGAGGGAACAAAATATACATCTAAAAATTTATAAAAGTCTTCCAAATTTGTGAAGAAGGGAGAAGGGAGAAGGAACTGAATGGGGGTTTATAAGGATATGTATATTAATATTTATAAGGATGGTGGAGAGGAGGAAAATGGAGGAACCCTTCGAAGAGTGTTTAGAATAAGTTATAGAAGGGCTAAGAAAGAGGATAAGTGAGAGATTATTAAAAGTCTGTAGAATAAGGACGTAGTGATTGGAAGTAAACTAGGGGAGAGATAGGGTAAAAAGAGATTGTAAAGGACAATAGTGAGAAAAAATGGGTTGGAGGGAAATATACAGATAGGGATTATAACTTTGAATGGGAATGAGATGATTCACCCATAAAACAGAAAGAGCAGAATGGATTTAAAATCAGAATCCAACATTATATTTCTTATAAGATATATATATATATATATATATATATATATATAATGATAGGTATACATAGAGTTAAAAAAAAACAGAGTAGAATGAATTATGCCTCAGCCAATGCAAAAAAAAAAAATGTCAGGGGTAGCAATCATGATATAAGACAAAGCAAAAGCTAAAATAGATTTATTTAAAAGAGATAATCAGGAAAACCACAATATTATAAAAGCTACCACAGATAATGAAGTAATATAAGTTGTAAACATATACACACGAAATACTATAACATCTAATTTTTAAAATAAGTTTTATTGAAGTACAGTTGAGAATATATATTATTATTATTATTTGTTTTGTTTTCTTTTTGTAGGGCAATAGGGGTTAAGTGACTTCCCCAGCATCACACAGCTAGTAAGTGTCAAGTGTCTGAGGTTGGATTTGAACTCAGGTCCTGCTGAATCCAGGGCCAGTGCTTTATCCACTGTGTCACTTAGCTGCCCCCTATAGTATTATAATTATAATTATAGTATCATAATAGTGAGATACTTTAACCTTCCCCTCTCAGAACTAGATAAATCTAACTAAAATAAATAAATAAGAAAGAAATTAAGGAAGTGAATAGAATTTTATATATGCCATGTATGATAGCTCTCTGGTGGCCCCAAGATTCAGGAGGACCTGAGTTCAAATGAGGCCTGAGATACTTGACACTATCTGAGTGATGCTGGGCAAGTCACTTAACCCCAATTGCCTCACCAAAATAATAATAATAATAATATTTTAAAACTATCTGGTAATGTAAAAAACAAATAGAATTGTAGACCAGTGGAAGAGAGTAGACATACAACCTCCAGCAGCAAGCAAATATAGTAACTTAGTTTTGACAAATTTCAAAATTTAAGTTTTTGGGATAAGAATTCATTATTTTATAAAAATGTGTGGGAAAACTGGAATACCATGGCAGAAATTGGGCATAGATCAACATCTTACACCATTTATCAAGACAAGGTCAAAATGGATACGACACATATAAAGCTATGTATTACAAGAAAATTTGAAGAATGTGGAAAATATTACCTATCACACTTATGGATAGGTGAACAATTTATGAACAAATGAGATCAAGAACGTTGTGAGATGTAAAATGGATAATTTTAATTACATTAAATTGAAGAGATTTTTGCACAGATAAAACAAATGTGGTCAAGATGAAAGCAAAAAACTGGGGAAAAATTTGTAGACAGTTCCTTAGTTAAAGGTTTTATAAATCAACATGACAAAAAATTGTCAAGTCCATAAGAATGTGAGGCATTCTTAAATTGATAAATCTTCAAAGGATATGAACAAGCAGTTTTCAAATAAAGAAATCAAAAGAATTTATACTAAATCATTATTTATTAGAGAAATGTAAATAAAATAACTTTGAAATATCATTTTATACCTATCACATTGGCTGAAATGATATAAGAAGAACATGACAAATGGTGGAAATGTGGGAAAAAAATCAGATCTTAATTCATTGTAGGAAGATCTGTGAGCTAATCCAACCATTTTGGAGAGAGATTTGGAATAATGCCCAAAGAATCATTAAATTGCCTATATTCTTTGACCCAGCAATAACACTCACATAAGTTTCTCAAGATCATTAGGGAAAAAGGAAAAGAACCTATATGCTCCAATAAATTTATAGCAGTTCTTTTTGTCTTTCAATCCTTTTAGAAAAGCATGGAAAAATCTCCATGAAATAATAAAGAGCAAAATGAGCAGAACCAAGAGAACATTGCAGGCAGTAACAGTATTCTTTTAAGAACAACTTTGAGCAACCAAGTCAATCTGACTATTAACAATATGCAAATTTGAAACAAAGATCCTATGAAAGATGCTGTTCGAATACAGAAAAAGGATGAACACATGGACACACATACACATATGTATGTATGCACGCATGAATATGCATGCATATCTTTAATATGCATGTATATATGCATGTATATGTGTGTATGTATATATTTATGTCTAATGGTAGCCATCTTTAAGTTTGGGGAAGAGGGGGAGGGAAAGAAAATAAAGTTACATGATAACTTTTCTATATATTTGAAAGGAATAGGAAATTGGACATAATGGATCTTCAATTTCAGGTACAATCCTCTATTTTTCTATCCCACTTTTTTTGCCCATGTTGTTTTGTTTCTTAAATTCAGGATGAATACATTTTTAAAAGATTATTGGATTTTCATTTTCATCTAATCTAATTTCTATATAGAACAAGTTAGGAAAGTGAGATCAATAAAGGTAAAGTTGCTTATCCAAAGTCATAAGTAACAGATTTAGCATACAAATCTAAGTTTTCTACTTGCAAATACATTGTCCTTTGTTAGGTTTTAGATTCTTCTCAGATTAATTCATAGATTATAGATTTTTAATCAGAATGGGCATTAGAATGTCTTCTACAATTACCTCATTTTATAGAAGAAGGAAATGATGCTCTGAGAATTTGAGAGAGATGTTCTGGATCACAAAGTATCAAAGCTAGAATGAGTGTGTGTGTGTGTGTGTGTGTGTGTGTGTGTGTGTGTGTGTGTGTGTGTGTGTGTGTGTGTATTTTTTTCTTCACCTCTTTCCAGACACCTTCTCCCCAATCACATACAGATTTATCAAGCTTATTCTCTACTCTCTGTTGAATGATCTTCATTGCCCCACTGTCCCCTGAAATATTTTGGCACCTAAGAAAGAAGATGACCTAATAAAATGAAAATGATGCTATGGGACAAGTCAGAAGTTTTCTTGAGGGCCTCCTTACATTAAATTATGTAAACATAGCTTTAATCAACTATTGTTCTTTGCTGTGTGATAATGACCATGGAGGGAAATCAACTCATGTTTTATTTGCATATGTAATCAGGGGTGTCTAATAGGGCTTCTGGTGTTTGAAAAAGACAAACAGAATCAGGAAAAACAAAAACAAACCCTCAAAATTGCTTGTTGCCTCAGGGCCTATATAAGGGGAACAGTATCTTAGATGTGAATTCTATCAATGTGTGCATTAAGTGGTCAGTCAGTCTTTGCTTAACAACCTCTAAAAAAAGAAAATCATTTCCTTCCATCAAGCCCATTCAGCTTTCTGAGCCAAACGGAATTCTAATCTTATTTAAATGAGACAAATCTTTAAATACTTTAATGAATGAATGGATAGATGGATGAATGAATGAATGAACGAATGAATGATTTATTAAGTGCATACTATGCATCAAAAGCAGAGTAGCTGGGTGGGACAGTGTATAGATTGACAGTCCTGGGATCAGGAAGACTGATGTGTCAAAGTTCAAAGTTAGTTTCAGATACATAAAGGTTATTTGACCCTGGGCAAGTCGCTTAATCCTGTTTGCCTCAGTTTCTTCATCTACAAAATGTGCTGGAGAAAGAAATGAAAAACCACTCCAACATCTGTGCCAAGAAAACTCTAAAAGGGGTCACAAAGAATTGAACATGGCTGATAAATGACTGAAAGTAATTTTTAAAAATGCTAAGGGCCAGAGATACAAATAGAAAACAAACATAATCTTTTATTTCAAGAAGTTTTCATCATAACTGTAGAAGGCAAGATTTCCAGGAGGCTTCAATGGCAGGCAGGATGGGTGGAAAGAATCAGTGGTTCTCATAGTGAAGATCAGACATCAGTGTCCTGAGGTCTAAAATGCTTAGTGTCAATACAGTAAAGTAAAGTACTATGCTATATTAATTCATATATTATAATTGGTGAAACTCGTCTCATTAAACTCCTTTCTTAGGTGTTTATTGTCATTTCTATTCTATTAACAGAAGGCTGAAGGGCACTGGCCTATGAAAATTGGGAATATAGTAGGAAGAACAAAGGAGAGAACAGAATGTATATACTCTAGGGTTCCATTGGAGAGTAGAGATGGGGTGTCAGGATGAGAGAGAGAGAAAGGAGAAGGGAGGAATCATCAGAGTTTAGGCAAAAGGAACATTCCAATGGGATCAAGGCAGAATGTGTGTAAGGCAGGGTAAAGGCTCCCACACACTTGTCCACTAAGTCCATGTATTCCATTACCCAGCAGGAACTGAAGACAGCTATCATGTAATCGCAAGGTTGCCATCTATAATGTAAACATGTCTAGTACTTTCCACCAATCTTTATAATACATAATCTAAAGCCCTTCACCATCATAGTTAGCTTACTAGGAATGCCTCTCCTCACCCCAGGTTATTAATGGTCAGAGCTGAACACAACACTCTAGATGTATCTTATAACAGAACATAGTAGATTAGAACTATCAAATCTCAGATTATGGACAACTTGTCTATATTAATAGTTTGGGCGTTCATGAAGAGATAAATTGTCAGAGTGGTCATGTGTCTGTCTTGCAAGGAGGAATACATCGATTAAAATTCCCTTTTTGATATATACTAGCTACATTATCATGGTCAAGACATATTTTCACATGTTCCTAGAACAGCTTTAGTATGAAAAGTTACAACATACTGCCAACCCTCATCAGTAGAGGGTGGTTACGTGCTTGGAAATAATATATCTGGATTAAAAATAGAAATTAAAAAGTGTTGTTTACTGGTAAACTTACATGCAAATCTCCTGCTTCATGGAGCCTATGATCTACAGTAGGGCTGGGAGAAGAAAGTATGATGCACACCAAAAATATGATTCAAAAAAGAATAACATTGAATTAAATAATTTAGATAAATAGGAGGAGAGTTTAGAAGTTCATATGATTATAGATCTTGTGGGAGATCATTTCTTTCACCATTTCACTAAACAGATGAAGGGAACAAGGTCCAGATGGTTGAAGTGATTTGGCCAATATCACTGAAGTAGTAGGGGGGCAGTATTGGGATTTGAATTTAGACATTCTGGCTCTAAATCCAGCATTCTTGTTGACAACCTTTTTGTGTCTTGTAGCATGGGTGAAGGTTTCACATGAGAGAATGCAAATGACCCTTCAAGAAAAGCAGGGGAAATGAAAGGTAGTGTAAGAATACCATATTGAATGGACTGGTGGACAGCTTGTATCATAATAGAAAATTAGAATATGGCATGCCAACTTCAGACAACAGCGCTCAGTTTTGGCTAGAATATAGATGGCATGAATGGGGAGGTCCCTATTATATTTCTCAGGTCACTAGAACTCTCCCTCCTTCTTGATCCTGAATAAATACATCCTGGGATAATATATTTAGAGGGATGATTCTAGGATAGTTTAGAATTACTCATTTATGAACTTGTACTACTATGAGTCCATTTCTTAGATTACTGTTTTAGGTTATTAGAGAATTACTGAAGCATAGACTCATAAAATATAAGTCTTCAAGGGTACCTCACAAGGCATGTAGGCTTTAGACACCATTGGGCTGGTCAAATATGTCTAATTACCACCGTTTCCATTCATAGAAGGTCATTCTGCTGCCTAACCATTGTAGGCAGTTTTTTTCTGCTAATAATAGCACATTCTGTCTCCTTTTATTTTTTAATAACTACCCTCAGTTCTTTTCTCTGAGATTATTAAACAAAATTAATCTTTTTTTTTTTCCTTTTGCTTTTCCTTAAGATGCTTGAAGAGAGCAAGTATGTGCCTCTTCATGTCTTTTCTTGTCCAACCTTTTCATCCCTACTTCCTTCAACATCCCCTCATCAACTTAAGAAGTTAAAGCCTCTGGGGCAGCTAGATGGTGCAGTGGATAGAGCACCGGCCCTGGAGTCAGGAGTACCTGAATTCAAATCCGGCCTCAGACACTTAACACTTACTAGCTGTGTGACCCTGGGCAAGTCACTTAACCCCAATTGCCTCACTAAAAAAAAAAAAAAGTTAAAGCCTCTAACCATGATTTTTACTGGAATACTCTATATTTTATCTGTGCAGCACAAAGAACAAGACCCATGATATGTTGTGCCAGGGGAGAGCAGAGGAAGTCTATCTTCTCCCTAGTCCTTCAATCACTCAATCCATCCAGAAGCATTTTAAAATTTTACCCACCATATAGAAAACAAATTCTAGATGTTAGGATATAAAAAAGGATAAGAGCTTATCCATTCAAGGAGCCTATACTTTAATGAGAGTTCTGATGCATTTAGACATTATTTCTCTTAGTGCAACCTCAAACATTTAGGGGCTAAGACAGACTGCTTTTCTAATTCTCAGATTCTGTGAATTTGTGCTTCAGTGATTCTGTGATAGGCTGAAGTGTCCAGCCAGGAAAAGTGTCTGTACTTGCATCAGCTGTGCTCATTTGCATTAGCTTTTTTTTTTTTTTTGACCGGCATCAAACTATTGATGTACATTGTGGTTGCAGTACACACAAACACCCAGATATTATTCAAATAGATTGCTATCTAGCCACAATGGGGACAGCTTATACTTGTGAAGTTGACTTCTGAACCCAAATATAAACCTTTATTTCTCCCTGGTAAATGTGATTTTATTTAATTCAGTCTAATGTACAAAGTTAAAAGACTTAATTATATACTTCTGTCACACACTGTGGTCACTCTCTCTTAGAGTTCTGTGTTATCTGATCCTTAAGATAAGATAATATCTTTAGCCAAGTCTGTGATCAAAATGATAAAGAGCCTAGTATCAAAAACAGTTCCAAGAGGCAGATCTCAAAACACTTTCTTATTGCACCTAAGCATTAGTGTCTACTCTTTTCTTCTGCCCATCCATCCAAGCCTGAATACACCCATGACCCAATTAACATTTCTTTGTGTTGTAAGTAAGAATTTTAACAAAGATGTATAATCTTTTAAAAATAAAAATGTATTTATGTAGTTTTATTGTTACTAAATTTTCAATATTGAAATTGTTGTGCTAAAATCTTGGCAAACTCTGATTATCTAGTCAAATACTATGAGTTTTGCATGGTATAACTTGTTCTTGACTTGTTTATTAGCTGTTTTCTAGGTATCCACCTACCATGTTTAATTTTATAGTATTAATAATTGTATGATATTTAATAGAACTATATAGATCACATTTCATATATATTTTCTCAATCTTTACAATAATGTGAAGAGGAAATTACATTGTAATTATTACATTCCGACTTCC
The DNA here is from genome assembly GCF_019393635.1 of Dromiciops gliroides. Lineage (NCBI taxonomy): Eukaryota > Metazoa > Chordata > Mammalia > Microbiotheria > Microbiotheriidae > Dromiciops > Dromiciops gliroides. Next base: position 5,930,820 of record NC_057864.1, read on the forward strand.
TGGGTAACTACCTAGGTCCTAACATCTATCTCCATGGCTTCTGAAATTCCCCTTCACTCCCCTTTTGCTATGGCAACTTCTAATTCTGCCTGTTGGTCAGTAGGCTAATAGGTGAGCTATTCACTTTATCTTTTTCAGAATAAGACCTCCACATCATTTCATGGCCAACTCCTTACCAAGTGTTATATATTGCCCCTCAAGTTCCCCTTGTTTGTTGTCTTTTCTGATTAGAATGTAACTTCTTTTGGGCAGGATCTATCTTTTACATCCCTGGAACTTAGCATAGTGCTCTGCACATAGTAGAAATATATTTTATTCTTTTTTCATTTATCTATTTCTCTGGATACCTTTCATTTGCTTGTGTATGTGATTCTATGTATTATGCTAGATATTTTACACATGAAGAATCTGAGGTTTATAGAGGTTAATTGAATTATGCAAAGTAACTTAGTGGGTCAGTGCCAGAGGCTAGATTCAAATACAAGATTCCCCTGATGCCATATCTATTCATTCACCCACAATAACATGCTGGTCTATAGTTTAGGAACACCATCTTTTTCCTTTACCTAATCCTGCATCCCCTTACTTATGCTCCATGAACTTCCAAACTTTATTGCTAGTGGATCAGCAATCATATATTCCAGGTCTTTAAGTACTAAGGGATAGAATCCATTTGTACTTGATGACTAGATCTCATGAATAGACTCTACCCACTGTCTTACTATCCCTTTACTTAAGTTAGGTAGTTACTGCCTATTAGTCACGTTTCCTGCTACTCCTGCACAGTTCAGGACCCATCATTCCATCCTCACTTAGGTACAATTTTTAGCCTTCTTTTCATCTTCCTTCCCCCCTGCCAATCTAGCTGGGAAATCTGCTTTGTTTTCCATGCCATTCTTGTCATTCTGACATTATTTTTTCTTGCTTCCATGCTCTGCACATGTACCCCCAGTTTCATAACTGGTCAATGAGTCTTCTCTGCATCTAGTTCAGTCCATTCCCAAATAACTGGTTTGCCTCCCTTTAAGAATTAGTTCTCTTTAGTCTTCATATTCTTAATATTAAGAGCTTCTCATGCTACTTCCAAAGACTTCTCCCATGTGATTTTTCCTGTTATTCCTTCATGTTTTCCTCCCTACTTTTTCATTGAAACATGTGAAATCAGGAGCAGCTAGGTGGCACAGTGGATAAAACACGGTCCTGGATTCAGGAGCACCTGAGTCCAAATCCAGCCTCAGACACTTGACACTTACTAGCTGTGTGACCCTGGGCAAGTCACTTAACCCAATTGCCTCACCAAAAAAAAAGAAAAGAAAAGAAAAGAAACATGTGAAATCCACTCTCATCAAATCGTAACCTGTAGAATAATAGTCCCCCTTGAACTTCCCATTAATTTTAATTCAGCAATTATCTATTCTGTAGTTGAGCCCCAGATCCAGGTTAGAATTACCACTAGTTGGTTCATCTACTTAGTGAAAGATGAAGATATCATATAGGAAAAAGAAGTTATTAGTTACTCTGATTTTGTCAGAGAGCAATCTACAATCTGGGTATTTGAAGTCTTGAATCACATACATATCATATCTCTGTGTCCATTTTTTGATCTTTTCCCCAAGTTCTTCAGCTATTTCCTCTTTCTCCTCAATTGAACCATACTACACTCCTATGTCAATGACATTCTTGTTTAGCCTGTTATAGATCTTTAGCCAAATGATTTCCATGATGTTTCTTACTGGTTACCAGATTTCCTCACATGATTATAACTTCTGGATATTTGATGATGCTATATCTCTTCCCCTGGTTACTTTTCCCTCCTGCTATTATTTATGCTTCATTTATTTAAAAATATGTGATTTCTATCTGTGATTTGTGTTTAATGTGATGGTACATATATAATCTATATCACATTACTTGCTGCCTTGGGGAGGGAGAAAAATTTGAAACTTGAAATATTATAAAAAGCAAATGGTGATGGGGGCAACTAGGTAGCACAATGGATAGAGAACTGGCTCTATCCATTCAGAAGGACCTGAGTTCAAATCCAGCCTCAGGCACTTGACACTAGCTGTGTAACCCTGGGCAAGTCACTTAACCATCATTTCCACACCAAAAAAAAAAAAAAAAAAAAAAAAAAAGGTTGAAAACTATCTCTAGATGTAACTGGAAAATAATAAATATTTATATGAAAAAAAAAAGATGAACACTTCTGAGTCAAATTTTAGTCTTGTTTTCTCAACTGACTAAGCCATAATGACACATGTAATATCAATATATTCTCCTTGTTTTGAGAAGTTAGAATGCAAACTCTTTGAAAGGAATATCTTTTTTTATTACCATTTTGGTCTGTGTATGCCCTGTGTCTAGCATTAGGATAAAATACCTTTTAGTTACTTAATAAATTATTTTTAAGCTACATTCTAATTTATGCAAAAATGAATTATATGTTGTTTAAATTCATGTAGTGTGGCCATTAGGCTGGAAACAATGACCATGTTTTCCATAATTCTATCTCTGAATATAAAATGTTATACACACAGACACACACATATACATATTTCATTATGTTCATCAAAGTTATATACCTCTTTGAACTTAAGCCATTGCTAGGAGTATGGACATAAGCTTTTACTTTAAGGATTTAAAAAAATTGCATTGGGGCAGCTAAGTATTGCAGTGAATAGAGCGCCAGCACTGGAGTCAGGAGGACTTGAGTTCAAATATGACCTTGCACACTTGACACTTACTAGCTGTGTGACCCTGGGCAAGTCACTTAACCCCCATTGCCCTGCAAAACCAACCAACCAACCAACCATACAAACAAACAAACAAATAAATAAGTAAAAATTGCATCACTTTCCAGAGCTATGGAGAAAGTTTTTGCTGTGATACAATAGAACATTGGAGCAAGGTTTTATTGGAGGAAATCAGATTTATGACTTTAAATGCTCACATCACTTACTCAGATAGGTTTTCATTCTATACTTTTGTATAGGAAAGACAAGAAATAAAGGGATCATTCAAAAGAAGGTATATAAGCATATTTTCCTAATCCACAGCTAAATTGATTTCAACAAATGTTTTTGATCACTATTTACTATGAAATATAGTAAGCATGGGGTAATACAAAAAGCAAAATGAACAAATGAAGATATGGATAGAAAAAAATAGTCTCTTCCATTATGGAACATAAATTCTCATGGATGAAGCAATTTAACTATGTATCAAGTAGAAGGAAGATAAGCTAAGTAGTTTTTAGTAGATGTACCAATACTTAGATCTTGAGGAGTTTGGAGAGCCCTTTCTTTTAAGGGATGATAAAAGTCTTTTATTGCCATCATGTAGGAGATGATAAATACATTCAAATAACTGATATAAAAGCTTTTGAACTTAAAACTGGGGGGAAGATTTAAAAATATGCCATAATGTAAAGGATCCTCAACTATAAATAAAAAAGGACTGCTCTTAAAGGATGATGTTCTAACTCATTGCTTGTGTGACTCTGGGCAAGCAATCACATTTGATACCACTCACTTTTTTTTTTTTTTTTTTTTTGCAGGGCAATGAAGGTTAAATGATTTGCCCAGGGTCACACAGCAAATAAGTGTCAAGTGTCTGAGACTGGATTTGAACTCAGGTCCTCCTGATTCCAGGGCTAGTGCTTTATCCACTGCACTGCCTAGCTGCCTCAGATACCACTCACCTTCCCCAGGGTACTGAATGTGATGTTCACTGCCATCCTCCCCAGCCCTCAAATTATGATCCTATGATGCCAGATTCCATAGAGTACCTACATGTAGAAAGAAGAATGGCATAAATTTGCCAAGAGTTTCACGGGAAATAAATTTCAAAAAGGAGACATCAGTGAAGCTCATGAAACAAAGTATGGGTGTCAATAAAGAGGTATCAAAAATCAATGAACCAAACTATTAATATATTATAGCCACTTACTGGGAAATGATTAATCCCCTGAGTTATCCAAATAAATCTCAAATCACTGTATATATTCAGGGATAGAATTATGGAAAACATGGTCATTGTTTCCAGCCTAATGGAAACACCACATGAATTTAAACACCATATGATTCATTTTTGCAAAAATTAGAATATAGCTTAAAATGAATTTATTAAGTAACTAAAAAGTATTTGATCCTAATGCTAGGCACTGGGCATACACAGAACAAAATGGAAATAAAAAAAATCTTCCACATATCTTTCAAATAATTTTTATTATTCTTTCCTAATATGGATGCTGAATCATTTGATCCCTTGCTCAGTGAGTTCCAGTAGCTCCCTGTTAATCTTCAAGATATAAACAAAACAAAACAACAAAAACAGTAATGAGGTATTTAAATCTCTTCACACAAGCATGTCCTTTCTTGCCTTTCTAGGTTTTTTGTTTGTTTGTTTGCAATATGATGAGGGTTAAGTGACTTGCTCAGGGTCAAACAAATAATAAGTGTCAAATGTCTGAGGCTTCCTTTGAACTCAGGTCCTCCTGAATTCAGGGCAGGTGCTTTATCCACTCTGCCACCTAGCTGCCCCATTGCTAGTTTTCTTAAACATCACTCCTTTTCACAGAGAGATAATATTGGCAGTACTATACATATTGATGAAATTAAAAAAATCATTTAGAATTGATGTTTTTTAAACAAAAAAAAGCAAGGTAAATGTAAATAAGAGCTCTCTCCTTTGTTCCTTCTTGAATCTTCAAGGGAATTTATCTACACTAGAAAATCACTGAACATCTGGAGCCATCACACACTTAGTTCTTTTCAGGATAGGGAATTTCTTCACCCATTTATATCTGATCTTCCTAAGCTGCTCTCCCAGATCTCCCAGAGATTAAACCCAAAGTTTCCATCCAAGTTATAGAGGTGTTACTTTCCTTATCCATATTGTTAATATGATCCTAGTGGATTGTAAATTGATGCCTTCTTTTGACATCATGTTGAATATGCTTTCTTAAAGAACAATTCAGGGAAGAGCAAACTATGCCATCTTATACCACAGTGGAAATTTGGAGTGCTGGTCCAACAAAGGGTGCTTGTTTTCCAGGTGCTAGACCAGGTAAAGATGGAAATGTTGATCATCAATAGCCAGGTCAATTGCAGTTGAATTATTTGACCATGACAATACACAACATTTTCCTACTCCCTTAAAGCTGCTTATCAAGGTGATTTCTGTTATGTATGTATGTTGCAGAGAACCAGAGACCTTAAGGAACACTAAGGTAGGATGCCATTGCAGCTGGCCTCTGTGATCTACAGCTACTCCAAGCTATTAACATTGTGAAATCTGCCTGTCACTGGAAACCTGCTGGAAGGAAATGAGATCACAGATAGAAAGACCAAGGAAGAAATATACCAGGGAAGCACATCCTTCTCTCATCACTCAGATTTATGCCATTTCCACAATACTATGAAGAAATTATTGGTACGGATATTTACTCAATGCATGTGCCAAGTCTTGTTTGTGCTAGCATGTGCAGACCTCCCTGTCTTGTTTTCTGAATTCCCTTGAGTCTAGATTTGTAAGATTCATGACAATCTGATTCTCCATCACTTTTGAGCTAAGCTACCCATCAAGGTAATTTTTTCTCATGCTTTATTGGAAGGTTTCTTATTCATCTAAATATAGATACATTTGAAGCTGCCAAAATAATTTTCACTTGTGACCTAAGCTAGAAGAGATCAAAAGCTAATACGCTTCCACTATGTGCCATCTACTCCCCCTCAATCCAGGAAGAAAAGAATGCTGGCAGTGGTTGGTCCATCAATTGGAGTTGGGCTTAATCACAGAAAATTGTATGCACTCTATCTCCACTGCCTGTGTATAGCTTCACCTCCTAATAAATCAATATTGGTAAGATAGAAGGCAGAATGACAGCTCTCCATCAGATGTATCACTCATAAATTCTTTCTCACAAAGGATATATCACACAGGTCTGTCTTTCCAGGGACACTAAGATGACTAATAAGGGATAAGACTTTATTTTTAAAGTCTTTAGTCTGGGAGATGAGAATCTGAGAATGAAGGGAAGGCACCCATAAAGAAAGTTGTCTCAATCATTTGATTTAAAACCATTTCCCCTTGTTTTATGTGTATAGTAGAGTTTTGAGGCATATTACTGCTATTCACACACCCTTTTTGAAATTTGGAAGCCAGTTTTAATCCTTCATCTGGTAACAAGTCTTCTTCCCCTTAAATTAAAGATGAAATCTTTGTTTTCTCATCATTCACAATGGGACAACATCCTGGAAAGAGTGATTTGAAGCTGGCTGATAATTTGTCTTAGAAATTCAGGTAATTTTGTCTTAAAGTTTTCAGGTGTACCCTGAAGAATAATGCAGGTATTTCTAATGGGAGCAGGGAAATTCCCCAATGAGTCAAGTGGTCAGTAATGGGCTCATTACTAATGTTCCAAGAGGTTCCTCATAGATTTGACAAGTCACCTTTTAAAGGACTTGATGTCTTCTGTCTTGAGTCAGATCAAAACTACTGCAACCCCTTTGGGCACATACGTTTTACTACTAGACCAGAAAATGTTCAGGGCACATTTAACTTGTTCAAAATACAACTTTCAGGGGAAAATATCTATATAATCACAAGAAGAAAAGCCACAAAAGCATCTCCTTCATCTCCTCCAATACAAATTAATACTATCCCCAGGCATTCATTTATCCATGTACTATATGTACAGTGTTATGCTAAGTGTTAGAGGTTTTATAGACAGATATCTCTATCTCTATCTCAACTATATAATCTAAATCTGTGTTATCCATGTCTATACCTATCTACATCTAATTCATCCGAGCTATGTACATTGAAATAAATTTATACAACTTTTATTTCTATCTTACCATATGCATAAACATCACAAAGGTGTAAGTGAATTGTACATTTTCTGAAAATGTTCTACCACTCAGTTTCACTGAAATGTGTACACATATACATATACTCAAGATGCATGTCTATGTATGCACGCACATATGTATATGTACTCATATGTATGTATGTAAGTGAATGCACACTTTTTGTTTGCATGTATGAATACATATGTTCCCTTCCCTTTCATTTTATCGTCTTCTCTTTCATTCTCTTCTCTTCACTTTGTCTATACAGTTTCAGTTGTCGCTGTCTTCACTTCCTATGTATTTAATTATCCTTGCTATGTGAATTATTCTGAAATCTATCTATCCTTCTCCACTCTCTGATGACTTTCAGTCTCAACTTCAAATGTCTTTCAGGAATCTCAAATTGGCTGTCTAGTAAGTGTCTTAAACTCAATAAATTCAAAACTTCACTCATCTTTCCAACTAACCATCATATTCCCAGATTTCCTTATTAGCATCAAGGTCACCATAATCATCTCAGTCCAACAGGCTTGAAACCTAGTAATCATACTTCAACTCCTCCATATTTCTTCTCCTTTACATGCAGTCTGTTTTCTTATTTTTCTTTTTCTTTGTTTTTTGGCGGTGAAATGATGGTTAAGTGACTTGCCCAGGGTCACACAGCTAGTAAGTGTTAAGTGACTGAGGCCGGATTTGAACCTAGGTCCTCCTGAATCCAGGGCCGGTGCTCTATCCAATGCACCACCTAACTGCCCCCTGCAGTCTATTTTCAAGACCTGTTGACCTCACCTTTGCAACATCTCTCCAAGTAGCTGCTTTTATCAGAGAAAATTCTGAAAATACTATCACCCACATGTAAACCCTAATCAACTCAAAAGTTGGACTACTTCAACAACATGCTTATAACCCTGCTTGCCTCAACTCTTGCCTCATGCCAATCCATTCTTCTTTCATTCACAAATATGATTTTCATACATCAGTAGTTCAACTATGTCACCACAGAACCACTTAATAAACTCTAATGGCTCTCGGTCATTTCCATAGTCAAATATAAAATCCTTTGTTTGGTGTTCAAATCCCTTATTAACCTATTTTCCTTCCCCACCTTTCCTATCTTCTTGCACTTTAATTTTCAATCTCATGACATTAGGGTCCTTTCACCACCCATGAACATGACACTCCACCTGTCATCTCTGGGAATGTTCACTGACTCTCATTCCTAAAAAATTCTAACTCCTCATTTCAAAATCCTAAATTCCATGACTTCCTTCAGGATCCAGTTAAATTAATTTTTTTTAAAACAGAATTTTTCAATACCTCTTAATTTCAGAACCTTCTCCATTATTTCCTATTTTTCCTGTATATATCTTGTGTTTGCTTTTTTTTTCCTATATGTAACAGTTCATGAGCTCTTTGAGGGCAAAGGAATATCTCTTGCCTTTTTTGGACCCCCATTTATTAAATAGCTGATGTTACATATACATACATACATTGTGTATATGTAGATTAATTATATATTATAGATAGAAAAATAAAATATAAATTATATATTTAGATAGATAGATAGATAGATAGATAGATAGATAGATAGATAGATAGATAGATAGATAGATACTCACACTCTGTTACACACATTCCTCTTTGCATTTCATCATATTTTCTCTCAGTCAAGGTCCATCATTCCAAGTTACATTTTTCACCTTGTATTTCTTCTTTCTTATTCTTTTAACTCTGGCTGCAGCTCATACTTAGGTGTATGTGTGCTTGTATGTTTGTCTGTATGTGTGTCTATGTATGTATGTATGTATATGTGGAGAGAGACAGACAGACAGACAGACAGACTGAGACTATCCTTGTATCCTTGAACCAAGAAGTTTGCACTTAAAGACTTGGCTCCATTTCTCAAGGTGAAATTCTTAGCTACTGCAGTTGGAGTTTTCAAACTCTAGGCTTTTTTTTTTGTTTACATAGTAAATTTTATTGAAGCATATACAACTATTTGTTGTCAAATAATTATATTCAGTTCATTGTGTGATTCAATCATCTATCATGTCTTTTACTCAATCAAATAAATTCATATCTCAAAAAGTATAACATCATGCACTTACCCTAATTGCATTACATTATGATATATTAATTGAAGTAATTTCACATTTAAACTTAAAATACCTCTAAGAAACTATATATTCCAATCTCTATATTTTAAAGATGAGTAAAGCAAGACAGAGAAAAATGAATTCAACTGTGCAAGGTCACTCAGATTGATCTGACTGTATACACATAAGCATGAAAGAGATTACCAAGATTATTTCTTGACAAAACATATATGTATGTACAAATGTATATGTGTGTGTATATATTCATATATGGGTGTGTATATATGTATGTATATGTGTGTATATATATGTATATATACATATACATATGTCCATAGGAAAACAAAATCAAACATTCATATATTTCTTAAACGTTCAAATTATTGACTTAACATACAATTACGAAATGTGGATAAATGGCTATTCATTTCAAAATTCAAATCAAATTGGTTCATCACCAGCTTGATCACTTCTATAATGATTATGAACAACCTTTTGATTGATAAATTTGAATTCCAAAAGACCTGAGTTTGGATCCTGCTCATTCAAACCTGGTCCAGTGAATTAAAATCTCTCTGATTTAAAGTTTCTTCTCTTTACAATGAAGGTGTTGAGTCAAACGACCTCTGAAATCTGTTCCAGCTCTAAATTTGTGATGCATCATTTCTTCAAAACAGTCTACCATGTGGTAGAAGGATTTCAATCTCTGAAATTGCATGGAGTCTTCCGATTAATAACTACATGGTGCCTTCAGTTACTGAATTCTGTTCAAAATCAGATTGGGCAACATGAGGAGTTCTCTTAAAATAGTGAAATACTCAAAAGTTGAGTAAGTCTTTTCACTACATCCTAATATATCAGAGGAAGAAATCTATTATTGTTCAATAGCTAAAAAAATCAAGTCAGCCTGGCCAAGCTTTTCTTTTTCTCATAATGTGCATATTCTCCAGATGAAAAAAAAAGGAACCCAGTTTCTAAACTGAGCAAACTATTTTTCTCACAGCAACCAACAATCCTTTGGCTTTCTTCTGATCTACATAGGCCATATTTGAATCTAGAAAGACATTTCCTCCTTATTTGCATCTCATGGAATACCTAGTAGTCTTTAAGAATGAACTAAATTGATATTTCCTACATGAGACCGAACCAGGTCATCCTATTTGGTTCCTCAATCTTTACAGCACCTAGAATAGTTCCTGGCTCATTGGAAGTGCTAAATAATCTGTATTTATAAAACAAATATCACCATATATCACTGTGTATCCAGATTGGAAATCATTCTATATTGTTCCTTTTTTCCAATTTCACCTTTGTTTATCTATTCCCCACCAGTTGTAGTCAAAAAGAAATTTAGATTAGACCTTCACCATCAAACATTCATCTCCCTTAGATGTGGCAGTGGAGCAGGGGAAGAAAGAAGACAAAGAATTACACCTGTTTATCCCAAGCATGTGGATCATACATAGTGTCTTCAAAACAATCAGTTTCTGAAGTTTCCAAAATGAAGCATATGATAAAAATTCATCTTGTCAAAAGACAAAACAAAACACAAATAATGAATCTGAGACATTTGTAAAAAGGTAGGAAAATAGGATTTTGATGCTATTAGAACACATGACAGTTCAATCTTTTCCAAACAATGGAATTTGAAAAGATGCTAGACCAGGATGCTATCATCTGCTTCACATAGGATAGATTTTCTGTATGAATGCAAACACAGCATGAGGATACATATAATTCAACACTTCAAGAGTTAACTGTCGTTTTTCTTAATAGCAATTGTAAATGTGAAATTTTGATGGTGGTTATAAAAATAAAACCTTGAAATTGACTAGATGGCAGTTATGTCACGTCACTTTATAAAACACAGAAAAAGTCATTTGACACTGTTGACTATTTCTCCTGGATGATTTCTTCTCTTGTGTGTGTGTGTGTGTGTGTGTGTGTGTGTGTATGCATGTATGAAAATGGTCTATTTTGTCTCTTATCCTGTACATCTGACCATTTTTGCTCCATCTCCTTTGCTGGTTCATAACCTATATCATGATCTTTACCAATGGATATTCTCCAAAACTCTGCCCAGAGACTTCATTTCTTCTCTGTCTGTAAAAGGTGTTTTAAATCTGCGTGTGCATGTGTCTGTATGTGTGTCTGTGTGTCTGTGTGTGTGTGTGTGTGCATGCACCATGGACACCTTTAGTATTCTTTCAAAACCTACGGACCCCTTCTCAGAATATTTTTCCTCAAATGCATAAAATAAAATGTTTAACTTCTAAAGGAAAATACTACATAGAATATTTTATCAAAATATATATTAAAAATATACAAGCCAGGGGAAGCTAGGTGACACAGTGGATAAAGCACTGGCCTTGGATTCAGGAGGACCAGAGTTCAAATCCAGCCTCAGCCACTTGACACTTACTAGCTGTGTTGACCCTGGGCAAGTCACTTAACCCTCATTGCCCCCACAAAAAAAAAATGAAAAAAAATACACAAGCCCATAGGATGCTAGATTAATAATTCCTGCCTAATATTTTCTTACTGTGTGACTTCAACCTCCATGTATTTAATTATTATCCCTATATTGGTGACTTTAGACACACATATACACACATATATTTACATATGTTATTATATAAATACATACTTCTCCAACCTTTGCTCTACTTTTGAGATCTGCTCTTGTAATACTAACATTCTATTGGACATTTTAACGTGGATTTCCTGCAGGCATGTCAAGCTAAATTTATACAATATATAACTCATTGTTCATCATTGCTTTTGTTTGTTTGTTTGTTTTTTTCCCATTCTAGACCAGCATTTCTTCCAAATTTCTGAGTATCTAGGACACTACCATTTTCCAGGTAATCGTATTTGCCATCTCAGTGTCTTTTTAATTCATCACCTGCATTCATTTTACATATCTAAGCCACTTCCAAATCTTGCCTTTTATACCTCAACAAATTGACTTATATTGGCCCCCTCTTCTCTGCTTGCACACATATCACCATAGTGTAGGTCATTGTAACCTCTCATCTGGATTATTACCTTAGATTTTAACTTGGCTGCTTTGTTTCTAATCTCTTCCCACTCTAATCCATCTTCCACACCACTGCTTAAGTAATTCTATTTTTTCCCCTAAAGCACTATGACGGTGTTATGTCCCTAATTAATAAACACCAGTGACTTTCTATTTCTTCTATGATCAAATATATTTCTAATTTGGAGATTGAATCCCTTTACAACCTGGCTTCAACGTACTTTTCTAGTCTTCTAACACAGTTTTGCCTTGCACTCACTTTATGGTTCAACCACTTTTGTATTATTGCTTCTTTGCATATGACACACCATTTGTTATTTCTGTCCATTTGTCCTCCTCCTAATCTGGAACATATCACCTTCTAACTCTTTCCTTTTGGATTATCTTGTTTACTCTCATGACCCAACTCAAGTGTGTCCTTCTGCATGAGGACTCATTATTCCTTCCAGCTGCAAACGTTTCCCCTACAAAGTCACTTCATATCTAATGGTGTTTTTTTGTAAATAAATATGTTATGTGCATTTCTATTTTTCATTATATTATCAGCTTCTTGAGGAAAGGAGCTATCTTACTTTTGTCTTGCACCCATAGTGCCTAGCATAGTTTATGATATGTTGCATAGAAATGATGACTGTTGCATTATTTCTTGCTTGATTGGTTTAGAAAGAAGTACCATACCACTTTTAGAAATACAATAAAGCATTCTCACTCATTAAAAACAAACAAAAAACAAACAAACACTTCCTCAAGAGAGAATTCCTTATATAGCTCCAAGGGCAATAAGACCTTAATGTCTTCAGTCTGAGAACTAGCAGCATAGGTTTGGAGCTTGATAGGACCTTCGAAGTACCTTCTCCTCATCTCATTTTACACATGAAGAAATGGAGGACCAAAATTTAAACTGACTTTCCCAGAGTTATTTGATAAAAGGGAAAGATGGTTGAATTTTTAAATTTATAGGGCCTGAATTCAGTCCTCATCTTTGGCACCAACTAGGTGATTTTGGGAATGTCTCTGGTCTAAGTTTCTATCCCTATTCTCTGAGGATCATCAGTAGAAGAACTGTAATTCAAGCACCTCTCTCATGATTTCAAGGGCAACACTTTTTCTATTGGTCCAAAAACTCTCCCTCTTAAAGGGGGCAATTCAATAAGGGGGTGAGGAATAAAGTTGAGTTTCAACCAGTTCACCTAGGATAGAAACAGGCCAGGGGCAGTATGGGACAAATTCATGTTTCCACAATGCTTGAATGGTGACATGAGGTAAATATGGTGATTTGTGAGAAGCTTTCAACCTGTCTATGTAAACTCAGAATTTCAGGAATGGGGCAAAGGTTATATCACCATAATACATATCCATGAAATGAATTTATTTGAATCTATCTAAATCAAATCAGAAGATTATGTTGGTTTCTTAAAATTCCTGATAGGCATGTGGCTCTGACCTTCTGAAATTTATACAAATTGCAATTTAAAGTCTAGGAAATTCAGTGTGTATATGGTTGTATATTTATCCATGCAGTTTTCAAGATTGAAAAAAAAAAAAACAACCCTTCAACTTTAGAATTGTGTATAAGGCTTACTGTAATCCTACCAGCCTATAACCTCTCTTTTTACCTAGTTTTCATATTTTCCTTTTTATATTCATATTCTAAATGTTTAACCAAATCAACTACTGTGTGTTCCAAATTTAGCATCTCTTCCTTCTCTTTCCATTCAGGGTGCTTTTCATATTTAGCAGACAGTGAGGATAAACCTGAGGTAAAATCTTGCCTCTAGGAGGGGGTGGAGTCAAGAGGGTAGAGGAAAGACATTAAATGCACAGAGGTCCTAACACAATTACCCCAAAAAAACATCCATAAAGCAACCCCTGGAGCAGCAACACCCACAGAAAAACAGGCTGAGATTTTTTTTCAGTCAATAACAGCTAATAGGGGGCCATGCTGGGCTGCTAGAAGAATCCCCTCCCGCATCCCCTCTAATCTCACCAACACAGTCCACAAGCAGGCCAAAACAGAGAAACTTATGCTTGAGCCTCCAAATCAGCTGCAGAACCAATGTCTTCTGAAGCTAAGCTTATGGTCAGGTGAGACAGCTGAACTACTGGCCAGAGTTGGGGCAGGACACTGGGGTATCTGCAGGACCTAAGGAAGGATTCAGCTTTCAACCCCAGCAGGGAACCAAGAAGAAATCTTGAGCAGCAGGAAGCCCAGGTGGGTGAACTACGAACCATAGAACACGAAGGTCTGCTGGCTGGTTAATTATAAAATTGGTTTCAGGTTATCTTCTGACCAGAGAACAGGCCAAGTGAGAAAAAACCCTCCCTTCCCTCAAATCAAAACACCTGGGACCCTCTGAATCTTGGGACAGTATAGTTTAGAAGTAGGGCCCCACTGTAAGAGGGAGTTAAAAGTCAAGTAAAAGACAGCAAGATGACCTAGCAAAGAAAGCTGACAACAATAGAAAGTTTCTTTAGCAACAAGGAAGATCAAGGTTCCCCATCAGAAGAGGATAGCAACCTCAGGGCCCCTACATCGAAAGATACAAGAAAAGTATGAATCAGTCCCAGGTCATGGAAGTACTCAAAAGTGACTGAAGAGAAAGTAGGAGAGATAGAAGGAAGATTTAGAGAGATGGAGGAAAGACAGGAAAGGGAAATGAGAGTGATTCAGGAGAGCCAGCAGCTTTAAAAGCCAAATGGAAAAGGAGATACAAAAGCTCTCAGAAGAAAATCAGGATTGAACAAATGAAAGCTAGTGACTTTATGAGAAACCAAGACACAGTAAAGCAAATCCAAATGAATAAAAAATAGAGGGCAATATGAAATATCTCCTTGGAAAAATACCTGACCTAGAAAATAGATCCAGGAGACATAATTTGAAAATCATTGTACTGCCTGAAACCCATGACGGAACTAAGAGTTTTGATATCATCTTCCAGAAAATGTCAGGGAAAATATCCCTGATATTCTAGAAGCAGGAGGTAAAAAAGAAAATGAATCAATCAATCAATCACCTCCTGAAAGAGACCCAAAAAAGAAAACTTCCAGGAATATTATAGCCAAATTCCAAAGCTCCCATGTCAAGGAGACAACATTGCAAGCAGCTTGAAAAAAAGGTATTCAAATACTGTGGAGCTACAGGAAGTATTAAAAAAAAAGATCTAACAGCATCTACATTAAAGGAACAGAAGTCATGAAAAATGATATTGTGGAGGGCAAAGGAACGGGGACTACAGCCAAAAATCACCTACCCAGCCAAACTGAATATAATTTTTCAGGGTAAAAAATGGAACTTCAGTGACAAAGAGGACTTTCAGGCATCTTTGATGAAAAGACCTGAACTGAACAAAGATTTTGACTTTCAAAAACAAGACCCTAGGGAAGCATAAAGAGGTAAACAAGAAAAAGAAATCATGATGGATATTAAAAGACTAAACTGACTACATTCTTACATTGGAAGATAATACTTCTAACTCATAAGAACTTTCTCAGTATTAGGGAAGCTCAAATGAATACACTTAGAGGACACAGGTCTGAACTGAAAATGAATGGCTGATATCTGTAAAGCATTTAGTTTTTGTTTATTCTTGTTTATTCAGGGGCAGGCAGGGTGGGGTGTCTTATGTCTGGGACCGGATTTGGGCTCAGGGCCTCCTAGGTCCAGGGCTGGTGCTTTTCCACAATGCTACCTAGATAACTCATGATGAATTCTTTAAAATAAAGTTAAGGAGCAAAAGGAATGGTCTGGAAGAAAGAGAAAGGGAGAGGTAGACTGGGGAAAAGTAGCTCACACAAAAGAAACAAGAAAAAGCTTATGGAGGGGACGGGAAGAGGGGGAAGGAGTGGGGAAGTAAGGGAGCCTTGCTATCATCAGAATTGCCTCAAAGAGGGAATAACATATATACTCAAGTGGTTATAGCAAAATATTTTGCCCTGAGAGAAAGTGGGAGGGGAAAGAGATAAGAGGGGAGGAAGAGGGGAAGGAAGGAAGGGCAGATTGGATGCAGACAGAGGGATGGAGCAGCAAAAAGGAAAACACTTTCAAGGAAGGTGAAGTTGTTCTGCATAACTGCACATGTATGACTTTTATTGAATTGCTTAGTTTCATAGGGAGGGTTGAGGAGGGAAGGAGGAAGAAGAATTTAGAACACAGAATTAGCTCAAAGACCTTAATTTCATCAGAGTTGGCTCAAGGAGGCAATAACATACACACCCAATGAGTAATCTTTCTAAATGTGCAGGAAAGTAGGAGGGGAAGAGGATAAGGAGGAAAGTGTGAAAGAAGGGTGGATAGAGTGGGGGAGGGGACAGTCAGAAGCAAAACACTTTTGAGGAGGAATAGGGTAAAAGAAGATAGAAAATAGAGGAAATATCTTGGTAATGGAATAGGATGGAGGGAAATAGTTATGATGATTGATTAAAATGGCAAAACATATGGTACCTACTTTGCTGGGCCATTGTGAATAAAATTCTTTATTAAGTTTAAGGTACTGTATAAAAGTTATGATAAACAGGATGCTATCAGAAAAACCTAGAAATACCTACATGAATTGATGCAGCCTGAAATGTACTGTATACAAAATACAAAGAGTGTAAGATCATCTGCTGAGAAGCACATGGATATTTTCAGCAATGCAATGATCCAATGACACTCTGAAGTACTTATGGAAATTGCAATCTATCTTTGGGGATAGAACTGATGGTATCTGAAAACAGATTGAAGCATATATCTTTTTTTTTTGATAGGTCCTTAATCTGAAGTTCTGTTTTTGTCTCTTTTCTCTTACAACCTGGAGATGTTTTCCACGACTACTCATATATAATTTATATTGAATTGCTTGAGTTCTTGGGGGTGGAGGTTGGGAAGAAAAGGAAGAGGAGAAGTTGGAACACAAAGTCTTAAAAAATTGATGTCAAAATTTGTTTTTACATGTAATTTGGAAAATAAAATTCTAAACAGAAAGAAAAAAAAAACTTGCCTCTAACTCTTGCTAGCAAATTTGATCCTGCACAGTTAATAATGTCTTTAATAAATGGAGGTAACAATACCACCACAAACTACCTCACAAGTTATAAAATTAAGTAATTGATATGAAATGCTCTGAAAATTTACAGTTCTTTCTTTACATATATGTATATGTCTATAAATATATACACATATATAATAGATTTTGCACATATGCATACATACACATCATGTATATGTGTTATATATACTGTGAGAATTAGATTGACATCAACTGCTCGAGGGATATTGTAAGCTCTGACCTGCAAAGAAATCGTGTGATTTTGGCATCCGGAACCAACCTTTATGGGGTTTTGAAGGTCAGATCTGCATCAGGAAGTGATATCTGCTGCCTGTGGGTCCTGTAAATCGGTGTTACCAGTCAATTAGCTTGGAGCTGTGTGTGTGGACGGCCCTGTTTCCTGTTTCACAGGTGGCTTCTGGGAGAAGCGGGAAAGAGCAAGGCCTTTTTGTGTCTTAGATGGTGGCTTGGTGGCAGGGACAGGAAGATTAGGGAGAATTTCATGTGGGTTGTTAGGGAAAGGCAAGTTTGTCTCTCTGCCTTTACCGAATAGATCTAAACTAGGATTTTCAATGCTATATGGAATCTGTTTTCAATCTCTCTCTCTTTTCAGTAACTTCGAATGCACTTTAATAAATACTTAAAAGTCTAAAACTCTTTCTAAAGTTTTTAATTTTAGGTGACCACTCATTAGATTTTAGACATCACAGCTGAAATTTTAGGCCCTTACAATACATATGATTATATATGTGTGTATACACACATGTGTGTATATATGTATATACATGTGTGTATACATTTACATGCTATTTACATACATATGTTCCAAGTCATAGCTGACTCTTTGTGAACTTATTTGGGGTTATCTAGTTAAAGATAATGGAGTGATTTTTTTTCATTTCCTTCTCTAGCTCATTTTACAAATGAGGAAACTGAGGCTAACAGGAATAAGTACCTTACACAGGGCCATGTAACTTGTAAAGGACAGAGGACATATCTGAATTCTGAAAGATGAATTTTATTGATTCCAGGCCCAACACTACCCACTGGGTCACCTGGCTCTATGCATGTGTTTATGTGTTTGTATGTATGCATGTATGACATACATACATACATACATACATACATATACATGTATGCATGTATAACTAGAGGGAAATTTTTTAATGATATAAGAAAAGTGAAAAAATAAACAGTGAATTACATTTTGCATAATTTTTATGTAAAGCATTTTTACCAAATCATAGTTCCCTGTAAACACAGCTGCTCTGTTCAAGGCACTCTGTAAGGACTTAAAAATACAAAGGAAAAATGACGGACCTTTGAGGAGAAAGAGAGCAGTAATTGTATTGTTCTCCTTAGTTTTTCTATAGGAACCCTATTACTATGACTTTACATATGCTGAAGTGGTTACTAATATGAGATGGGCTTTTGGGTGTGGGTTCATGAGAAAGCCACATGTGTTGGAAAGACCCTTAACTTTAGTGTTATCAGTCTTGTACACTCAACATGTACCAACTAATTTCTTTCAGCAGAATCCTGGTAGCTAAATTGTATAGGGGATAAAACACTGGTCTTAGTATTAGGAATAACTATGTGCAAGTCCTGCCACAAACCTTTATTTTGCAGATTTGGGAAAGTCATTTAACATTTGCAGTCTCAGTTTTTCTCATCTATAAAAGGTTAATAATAAGAACACCTATTGAATGTAGCTGTGATGGGGAGAAAATTGCATATTTGTAAAGCACTTTGTAAACCTTAAGTGACTATATAAATGCTACCTATATTGGCTACCATATCAAGCAAATGATGAATTTTCTGAAATGTCACATTATTTGACTTCACATTACTTAATTCCATTGAGCTGGGGAAATTACCATATTTTACATAATTATGTTTGAATACTATTGTTATTTTAGTGTTATCTGGGATGTGAATATTTTAAGTATGATGATGGTGGTGACTGATGATGGTGGTGATGGTGGTAGTGGTGGTGGTGACATTTCATGGCACTTTCAAATTGGCAAAGACATTTTTTACATCTTTCCATCTGAGATTTTCAGCTTCCTTATAATGTAGATTAAGGGGAAGTAATTATTACTATCTCATTTTTCCATGTAAAGAAGCAGACTGAGAAGGCTAAAATAACTTCTTCATTTACATAAGGATAGTACATGCCACAGGTAGGATTTGAATTCAGCACATATTGCTTTTAAGTCCTATATTCCATCTGTTACATTATGGCAAGTCCAAAGACATCTTTATATGTAATAGGTAAGATAAATTTAAATTCTATTTTTTTCAAAAAATAAAGTGCAAAGCAAGCTCAGAGTGATGTAGTCTTCTTGACTCACAATGAAGGCAAATGAAATTCAGTTTTACACTGATAGTAACAATCCAAAGCTCTTTTATGATGCCCTTAATGCTACTTATGGACCAAAGACCCATGGTTTTCTCAACTGGTCAGTGCTGATTGAGCCACATTGATTAGTGATAATGATATGATCCTGCAGAAATGGACTGGTCACTTCCAAAGGGTTATCAGCAGATCATAACTCATTGCTGAAGTCATTGACCTCATACATCAGGTTAAAGTCAATCTCTCTTTGGCTGAACTTCCAACTGAAGAAAAGGTTTTGAATGCCATTAGGCTGCTCCCTGTGGCAAACATTTACTGCCTATTCTATTCCAGCTATTTAAAAGGCAGGGCATGCAGTACTTTTACTAAAGCTGACTAAAAATCTTCCAGGTTTTATGACAAGAAGAGGTTATCCCTTCTTATTCAAGGATGACTCCATGATCCATCTCTATAAATGTAAATGAAATAGATTTTCCTGTGACAATCACAATGGATTTTCTCTCTTAACCATTGCTGGCAAGATACTTGCCAGAGTCCTTCTAAATAGGATTATCCTTCACCTGGGTGATGTTTATCAGAGAGCCAATATGATTTCAGAAAGGGCTAGGATTGGTTTTTGATGCCTGACAACTCCAGGAAAATTCCAGGAGCAGGACAGAGATCTATACACAAAATTTGCCAATCCGACAAAGGCCTTTGATACTGTTAGTCCTGAAGGTTTGTGGAAAATTATGGCAAAATTCGTTGCCTGGAGAAGATTATCAGTATTGCACATCCTGCTTGCTCACATTCTGGATAATGTGTAATAATCTCACAATTTCTCAGTCTCCACTTAGGTGAAGCATGGCTATGTACTTGTTCCTATGCCTTTTTAGCATTACATGTTCAACACTGTTGTCAGATACCTTTGTTGAGCATGAAAGCATCATCAAGGTTAGCTACTGAACTCATGGCAATTTATTTACCTTGAAAGGCAGTGAGAGTGTCAGTGCATTCTTTTTTGTTTGTAGATGATTATGCGCTCAATGTAATCTCTGAAGCCGAACGACAACAAAGTATGGAACAATTCTCTGATGCTTGTGCTAATTTGGCCTAACATGACCAGGAAAACATAGGTTCTCCACCAGCCAACAAAACACCATCCACATGTCTATCTATCATTTACAATAAATGGAGAAATATTGAATGTTGTGGACAAATTAATTTACCTTGGCAGTATACTTTCCAGTACTCACCAAAGAGATGATAAGGTTGATAAACACATTTCCAGAACTAGCTCAATATTTAGGATGGTCCAAAGGAAAGCATGGGAGAGGAGGTATTAGACTGTGTACAGGACTGAAAATTGACAAAGCCATTCTGTTACCCCATTGTTGAATGCTATGAGATCTATACAGTTTACCAGAACTATGCCAGGAATGCAAAATGCTTCTGTTTGAATTGTCTTAGCATATTTCTGAAGATAATCTGGCATAATTAGGTACCAGGAAGTGAGGTCCTTTCTCAAACTAAACTGCCAAGTATTTAAATTCCACTGTAGAGGATGCAATCCTAATAGGTTGGCCACATTGTACAAATACCAAATGTATGTTTGACTAAAAGACTATTTCATGAAGAACTCACATAAAGCAAGTGCTCACATGGAGGTAAGAAGAAGTGATACAAAGAAGCTCTCAAAGTCTATCTAAAGAACTATTGAATAGATTATATGAGAAGGGAGACACTGGTAAAGGACCACCCAACATGGTGTACTCCCTTAAAAGAAATTGCTGTGCTTTGAGTCAGGCAGAATTTCAGTAGCTCAAAAGAAACATGAAATGAACAAAGTTAAATATATCTCCACTCCAAATGCTCATATGGACTATTTGTACCTAACCTGTAATAGTCTTCCAAGACTGTATTTGTCTTATCAGCCACAGTCAGACACATTGTACCTTAACTACAACATAGTGATGTCATTTTTGGTGCTCTTCAAGAATGGATGACAGTTACCTCAAATACTAAGCAGCTATGTGATGCTGAGCAAGCAATTTAAACTCTGTCTAAATCAGTTTTCACATCCTTAAAAATGGATACGAAAAATAAATCTATCTCTCAGGGTTGTTGTGAGGACTAAAATGAAATAATATTTGGAAAGTGTCTAGCAAATAAAAAATCTATATAAATGAGTTATCATTATCACTAATTACTTACTATGTGTACCCTAATCTAAGTATTAGAGATACAAAAAGAAAAGCAATATGATTCTTTTTATCAAGGAGTTCATATTCTAACTGAGGGGGATAATGCAGATCTGATGATTCAACTACCTGGAAAGTAGAAAGGCTCTGGGATCTTTCAGGAGAAATAGCAATTCTAATGCAAATGCCAAGAGATTCAGAGAACATAGTAGACCAATGGATCAAGGAAGTGAGCTTGTAAATTTTTTTCTACAGCCAGTGAGTATACTAGTTATTGTCGTGGATCATTTCTATTTTTAGCAAAACAAAAACAGCATAAGATTGTTTTCAAGAATTTCTAATGTGATGTGAGTGGGACTGGATGACTTTTAAAGTGCTTTTAAATTCTTAAATTCTACATATTTGTGATTGGGTAAAAGGCACATTTCAAGAGAAAACATATGAACTGATACAGAATGAAGTGAGCAGAACCAAGAGAATATTATAAACAGTAACAGCAACATTGTATGATGATCAATTGTTATTGACTTAGCTCTTCTCAGTAATACAATGAACCAAGAAAATTTCAAAAGAATCATGATGGAAAATATTATCCATAGCCAGAGAAAGAACTATGGAATCTGAATGCAAATCAAAACATACTATTTTCACTTTTATTATTGTTTTTCTTTTTTCTTCTTTCTTGTGTGTGTGTTTCTCCTTTTGTCTAGATTATTCTTTCACAACATGACTAATGTGGAAATATGTTTAACTTGATTGTAATGTATAACCTATATCAGATTCCTTGCTGGCATTGGGAAGGGGAAAGAAGGGAGAAAAGGAGAAAAATTTGGAACTCAAAATCTTACAAAAATGAATGTTGAAAACTATCTTTACATGTAATTGGAAAAGCAAAATAAATTACTATAAAAAAAGAAACAAAGGAAACAAAAACAAATAAAAATGCATTTCAATAAGTTTCTTCTTTATTTCAGGAGCCTCTAAGTTGAGACACAGAAATATAATTCTTTATCGATTTCTATGGGGAAAGAGAATTGTATTTTCTTGTATCATCTTGTCTGGGGGTTTCAAAGTATTTTGTTATCATAGCCAATATCTATAAAAATAATTTGTCATCAAAATAGGTCACAGAATCGACCAAAGTATTAAGCAGTAGAATCCCCTACTGCAACATTGAAAGAGTTAAATCAAAAATATACTATCATAATCAATAACTTTTTAACAAACAACAAGGATGTGATGGGGAATAGTTCCACTATTCTAGAAACTTCAGCCATATAAAATAATTTACCAGAATTCCAGCTTTATAAAGAGAGTTTAGTTTTGCTCTATTTCTCCCTCCTATTTCAGGGTACACCATAAAGTTTATCAATTTCATAACCATTTTTGTATAAACAAAACTTATTTTCAGGACAAGGAAGGATGGAGATAGGCAGGGAAGTACAAGGGAGAAAGATTTCAACCTGAATCAGGACATTGTCGTTGTTTTAATATGCTTTGTCTGATAATTTCAATAAATGTATAACTGAGCACATGAATAATAAGAAAAGCTTTCCCTCAAAAGTGGAGCCCCTAAGACTGATTGGTGACCCTGTGATAACCTAGATAGTAATGCAATAATCCAAGAGAACTCTAGAAGGACTTAGGATGAAAAATGCTATCCATTACCAGAAAAAGAACTGAGGGTGTCTGAATACAGATAGAAGCTCACTTTTTTCCTTTATTTTTCTTGAGGTTTTTTGTCTGTTTCTTTCACAACATGATTAATATGGAAATTATTTGCCTGACTGCACATGTATGACCTATATCAAATTGCCTGATTTCTAAAAGGGAGAGGGGGAGGGAATAAAGGAGCAACTTTGGAACTCAATGTTTTAAAAATGGATTAAATGTAATCAGGGGAAAATAAAATACTACATAATGAAAAAAAGAGCAATGCATAGAAATTTCAAAAATGTTAATTTAGCTTTTATGGAAGGACATATTTACTCAGAACTGGAAAGTCTCAACAGGAATATGGGCTATCTGTTAAAGTAGTAGACTCTTTCTGAATGAAGGATTTCAAGAAATTGCTGGGTGATGTTTAATGGAAGAATGAGAGAGAGGGTTATTGTTAGATGTCATTCAGAAGACTTCACTGCTGATGTTCCTTACATTTCTGAGGTTATATGACTTCTTGATATAAATGGTCTCTTTATTAGGTGTAAGGATAAGGGAACAATAATTTATAAAATACCTTCTATGTTCCAGGAATTAGACTAAGCATTTTACAAATATTCTCTCTTTTGGTTCTCACAACAGTCCTGTAAGTTAGATGTTTTGTTTTGTGGCCATTTTATATTTGAGGGAACTGAAGCAGAAAGGGGTAAAGGTGCACTCCACAGGGTAACACAGATGTTAACATGTGAAGTTAGATTTTAACTCACATCTTCCTGACTGCAGGTCCAGCATTTCATCCACTGGGACTGCCACCTAGCTCCCTGAATTGAATTGAATGAAACATGATGATCACTCAACACACATTGGGTAAAGTATTTCATCATGAAGATTAACCAATTTAGAAAATAGACAGATAAGTGATTGAATGGAATAGTGGAGGTCATGTTGGGGATGTGGTTTGTAGGATGGAGAGATTTGCCAAGGTTTTTCTCATTCCGTGGGTAGTATTCTGTTCACACAACTAAAGCCATCCCAAATTTCCTATTTGCATTGTATTCTGATGCAAAACCAATTTGGGGGAGTTCTTGGCAAAAATTTAAAAGCTTATGACACTGGCTCTTCAGAGATAATTAGATGAAGATTCAAGCAATTTGTTGTAGGCTCTGAATTCAGATCATCTGTCAAGTGTCTCTTTTCTAGATCTGTCTTTAAATTAAAATATAATGAGTTCAGAAGCATTATCAATAATGAAATAAGCCATTGGAAAATACAGTTCCTGTTCTATTCCTTAAGTGTTTAAATTTATATAACTGTGGTATTTCTAAGCCTTTTTATTTTTAATTCATAAAATTAAAAAATATATATTAGGACTGAAGGATTTCTAGAGAGTGAAAGTTTTAAAAATGAACTAATTTAAAATGATTCCAAGGTAACCCATGGCTTATGAAATATCATTCTCAAGGGCATTTCTTTGAAATGGTGTCATTTCCCATCTCAGTAGGCTTAGTGGGTCAAATCACCCTCAGGTTACTGTGCTTTTTCTTTTGAGCAATAATCAAAAGATTATTATTAACTGAACAAATATAGGACCACTCAGGTTTTCTGCCCCGTAGCTGATTCTCATAAAAGTTTTGGTTAATAGATTTCATGCCTGATTAAAACACTTTAACAATTAGAATTGCAGGGAGCAGCTCTTCTCATTTAAAAAGAAAATGATATTTCACTGCAGCTTCTCCTTGAAGAGGAATTAAGATCACTGTGTTTGTGGTATATACGAGTCATGCATCAACCATAATCACACAGCTAAAAATGACCATGAAATTTTTTCAGGGTCTCCTCTTCTGAGAGAGGAGGAGAGCAGAGAGATCATGGATTTCCCATATGATGAGTCATCTACATAGCTACAATGAATCTTGTTACTATAAAATATTTTAATAAAATGGGTAAAGAAGGAGTCCTACCAAATTCCTTTTATGACACAAAAATTATTTTGATACCTAAACCAGGGAGAGCAAAACAAGAGAAAAATAAAAGGCTGATTTCCTTAATTATTATCAAGGCAAAAATCTAAAAGTAATACAAAGTACATTATACTATGAGCCACTGGCATTTACACCAAGAATACAGTTTATCTAAATCTGGTATTTCTAATAATTAACTAAATCATTAAGCAAAACACAAATCATGATTATATCAATAGATGCATAAAAAGTCTGACAAAATATAATACCCATTACTAATAAAATAAACATTAGAAAGTATAAAAATAAATGGAGTCTTGGTTAAAATGGTAAGTAGTATCTCTCTACAGAAAAAGGCAAGCATCATTGGTAATTGGGATAAACTTGAAATCTTCCAAATGAGGACAGGAGTGAAACAAGGTTGTCCATTCTCACCACTATTATTCACTATTGTACTAGAAATGCTAGCTGTAGCAATAAGGCATGAAAGATTGACATAATCAAGTAAGTGATGAGGAAAGAAAACTATCATTCTTTGAAGATGGCATGAAGGCATACTTAGAGATACCAAGAGAGTCAACACTAGCAACACCAGCAACAGAAATAACAATAACAAACCCTACTTTATAAAAGTAACAACATCAGCAAAGTTGAATCATCAATCATTAGCGTTTCTATATACTACTAAGGAAACCTAGCAAGAAGAGATAAACAATTACATTTAAAAAACTCCATATAATAAAAAATATTTGCGAGACTACCTGCCCAGACAAACCCAGGAACCATAGAAATGCAATTATAAAACATTTCATACAAATAAAGCTAGACCAAAACAATTGGAGAAATATTAATTTCTCATGATCAGGCCAAGCCAATATATATTTTTTAATTTAAAATTTAATTTTTTGGGGGGCGGGGCAATGAGGGTTAAGTGACTTGCCCAGGGTCCCACACAGCAGGTAAGTGTCAAGTGTCTGAGGCTGGATTTGAACTCAGGTCTCCCTAAATCCAAGGCCAGTGCTTTATCCTAGCCGCCCCCAAGCCAGTAAAACAAAAATGATAATCCTACCTCTTAATGTACTTATTCAGTATCAGACCAATAAAACTAACAAAGAAAAAATAGTAACAAAATTGATCTATAAAAATAAAATGTTAAGAATATCATGGGAATCAATGAAAAAAATAAGGAAGGCAGCCTACCAATACTAGACTTCAATCCATATTACTAAACTACAATCCTCAAAACAATGTGGCATTATCTAAGAAATAAAGCAATGCATCAAATTTGGTACATAATTAACATTAATAAATGACCACAGTTATCTAGTATTTGATATACCCAAAGCTTTTGGTTCAAGGACTCACTATAAAAAAAAAACACACAAATAAACTAGAAAGCAATTTGGCAGGAACTAGACAGATCAATATCTTACAATGTATACCAAGATAAAGTCAAAATGTAAAAAAAAATAATTTAGATATGTAAGGTAGTATTATAATCAATAATGATATTTTACCTATCAGATTTATGGATAAAGGAAAACTTTGTGACCAAACAAGAGATATAATGAATTGTATAAATAAAAATAGTTAATTTTGAAATACATGAAATTGAAAAGTTTTTTCACAAGCAAAACTAATACAGTCAAAAATTAAAAGAAATACAGGAATCTGGTAATAAAATTTTGGAGCAAGTTTCTTTGATAAAGAAGTAATTTCTCAAATACATAGGTAAATGATTCATTTCTCGTTTGATAAATGGTTACAGGATATAGACAGTTTTCAGAAAAAGAAATCAAAGCTCACAATAGTCTTATTAAAAATGCACAAAACATTACTAGAGAAATGCAAAATAAAATAATGCTAAGATATCACCTCATACCCATCAAATTGGGTAACATTATAGAAAATTAAAATGAAAATGTTGGAGGGGTTTTGGAAAAATCAGTACTCTAATGCACTGGTGGTGGAGTTGTGATGTAGATCAATCATTCTGGAAAATAATTTAGAACTTTATATAAAGGACTATAGAACTGCAGTCCTTTTCACCCAGCAATAACACTATTATGTCTCTATCCCAAAGAGATAAAAAAATAAGAGAAAATAATGTATCTGTACAAATATTTATAGTATCTCTATTTATAGTAGCAAAAAAATGGAAATTGAGGATATTCACATGAATTTACAAATAGCAGAACAAGTTATGGTATATGATTGTGATCAGATACTGCATTTCTCTAAGAAATTAGTAGCAAGATGGTTTCAGAGGAAAGAAAAGAATGACCTGAGAAGACTTATATGAACTCATGCACAATGAATTAAGCAGAACCAGGAGAACTTTGCACACACTAACAGCAATATTGTAATGAAGTTTAACTGTTGAAGATAACTATTCTGAACAAGAAAATTATTCAAGATAATTCCAAAGGATCCGTGATGAAAAATGCTATCCACCTCCATAAAGAGAACTGATGAATGCTAAATGTAGATTGGAGCATACTTTTCAAGCTTTATTTTTATTGTTTTATTTTGGTTGTGTTTTCTTTTACAACATGGCTAATCTGAAAATAGTTTGCATTGTTTCACATGCATAATCAATATCAAATTGTGTGCCTTCTCAAGAAGGAGAAAATAGTGGGAGGGTGAGATAGAATTTGCAACTCTAAATTTAAAAGTTGACAATTCATTGTATACAATCATGATATATTTAATGAAATAAATAAAAGTAATTAAAAACAAAATAATAAAAAGTCCTTCATAATTATCTTATTTTATCCTGATAATAAACCTCTTGAAAGAGGTTTTAGAAATATATTCATTCTTATACATATGGGGAATTCCGGTTTAAATAGATGAAATGACTTATATGTAATTGAACAGCTAATGTCAGCATTACATTTATATTTAGTATCTTCCTTGTTCCAGAGCAAGCATGCTAACCATTCCACCCTGTTCTCTAACTTTACCTAGAATTCTAGAAACTTAAAGACCCATTTTACAATTAATTCCTAGGTCTAGTCTTTCTATCAGTTATAGATGCCTTGAAGTAGTATGATTTATGTTTGGAAATTAGGAGTTTCCCATAACTATCATAAATTTTTAAAGCAGAGACTAAATGGACACTTTCTGAGTATAATGAATGTGCTAGATGACCTCTGTTCCCCTTTTATCCTCTGAAATTCTTTTATTCTATGATTCCTTATTTCTTACCAAGGCCTAAATCTGCAATTGTTAATTCATTGCTCAAATTTACTCATTGCTTCCTTACTGTTTTCAGGATAAAAGACAAACTTTTTAGCCTAGCATTTAATTTTTTCTATACTCTAGCTTTCTCAGGTCTTTGCAGTTATTTTATATTATTCCCTTACATACATGCTACAGTTTATCTAAAATTATTGTTTATATTATTTTATTATTCCACAAACTCAATTTTACATATGAATGAATAAGAGCAAGAAAAAAAATATTAGGTGTTTAATATATACATAGTACTATGCTGAGTACTAGAGTTAATAAGACTGCCTCTGTTCTCAAGTACCTCACATTCTAATTGGGGAAACAATATATGTAGAAAGCTTAAGTCATGGGAAGGTCCTGTTTTGCTGAAGATAAAATATCAAGACAGATATTTTCTTAAATGAAATTTTCACTGATAAAATCATATAAATTTCTGATATTAAACCATTTGATGTTACCAAGGTCTTTGGCATCCATTATCTTCTTTTCCAGTTTTTCAATAGGTGTGCCTGTAACACCTTAAGTAGTAGCTTCCATTTTCCATTTCCATAAGGGTTGCCTCACATAATGATGGTTCTGGGCACTAGACTCTTGGGTTCCATGTCCTTGGCTGATTCCATGAGTCTTAGGACATATGGTGGCCAAGGTAATGGTGGTTTCAGAACTCACATAAACTGTCTACTGTCTCTAACCATCAAATTCCTTGCTGCTTTAGTTAGGAAAACTTTCCTTCATTTTTGAGTGTCAGTAGCTTAGTAGTTGGTTTGGCTGTCTATCTTCTTATCCACCAGAATTGCTGCCTCATATGATGGTTAAGAGGGCTGGGCTAGCAGGTGGAGCCACAATGGTGGAGGAGAGGCTGTGACTCCTGAAAGCTCCAGATAAACCCATCAACTCACTCCCAAGTAATGCCATTAAAAACAATAAAAAACCAAAAAAAAACAAAAAAAAAACAAAACAGAGCAGCTTAATGCAAATAAGAACAGAATGAGACTATTTGCCAGCCAAAGAGGGCAATTGGGATAACCTAATGATCAGGCAGTGAGAGGAGATAAGTGAATGGGTCTGGGCCCATTCGAGCGCCTCAGAATTGTTAGCACCAGTGGCTTCTTCTAAGGCTCAGCTTTCAGAATGGTGAGGGGGTTCAGTGGTTGGCTGGGTTGAAGTGGCTACAATCTCTGCTGGAGTTGGGGTGAAGCGCCCTGGTTCTGAACGCGTGGGACAAATCTAGTGGTGGTGGTCCAGTGGGGGAAGGGCACAGGCATGCCAAGCTTCCAACCATAGAGAATCAGTTTTCAATCAGACATCAGCTTTGGCACTGACACAAGTAAGCAAAGAAAACAGTGGACAATAGAAAGTTTCTTTGGGGGAGGGGTAGACCAAAATACACCCTCAGAAGAAGATAATAACAAACTCAAAGCTCCAACATCCAAAGCTTCCAAGAAAAATATAAATTGGTCTCAGGCCATGGAATTACTCAAAAGAGACTTTGAAGAGAAAGTAGGAGAGATATAGGGAAGATTTAGAGAGATGGAGGAAAGAATGGAAAGAGAAATGAGAGTAATGCAGGAGAGACATGAGAAAAAAATCAACAGCTTGAAAAGCCAAATGGAAAAGCTCTCTGAGGGAAATAATTGCCTAAGAATTAGGATTGAACAAATGAAAGCTAGTGATTTTATGAGAAGCCAAGACACAGTATAGGAAACCCAAATGAATAAACAATAGAGGACAATATGAAATACCTCCTTGAAAAAACAGCTGACCTGGAAAATAGATCCAGGAGACATAATTTGAAAATCATTGTACTACCTGAAATTTATGAACAATGTAAGAGTTTAGACATCATCTTCCAAGAAATGGCCAGATAAAATGTCCCCGATATTCTAGAAGCAGAAGGTAAAATAAAATTGAAAGAATCCACCAATCACCTCCTGAAAGAGAGCGCAAAAGGAAAACTTTCAGGAATATTATAGCCAAATTCCAGAGCTCCCAGGCCAAGGAGAAAATACTGCAAGGAGTTAGAAAATGGAATTCAAATACTGTGGAGTTACAGTAAGGATAAAACAAGATCTAGCAGCATCTGCATTAAAGGACCTGGAGGCCATGGAATATGACATTCCAGAGGACAAGGGAACTGGTACTACATCCAAGAATCACATAATCAGAAAAACTGATTATAATCTTTTAGGGGAAAAACGGGACTCCAATGAAAAAGAGTACCTTCAGGCATTTGTGATGAAAAGACCTGAACTGAATAGAAAATTTTACTTTCAAATACAACATCCTAGAGAAGCATAAAAAGGTAAACAGGAAAAAGAAATTATGAGTGATATTAAAAGATTAAACTATTTATATTCCTACATGGGAAGATAGTACTTCTAACTCATAAGATCTTTCTCAGTATTAGGAAAGCTTAAAGGAATATATATATATATATATATATATATATATATATATATATATCAGAGGGCACAGGTGGTAATTGAATATTAAGGGATGATATCTGTAAAACATTTTTAGTTTTTTGTTTATCCTTGTTTTTGTGGGGCAGGCAAAGTGGAGTGGCTTTTGTCTGGGAGCTGGATTTGGGCTTGGGGCCTCCTGGGTTCAGGGCGGGTGCTTTGTCCACTGTGTCACCTAGGTGATCCATGAGCACATCTTGAAAATAAAATTAAGGGGTAAGAAGAATGCACTGGAAGAAAGGGAAAGGGAGAGGTAGATTGAGGAAAAGTAGAACACGTAAAAGAAACCAGAATCAGCTCATGGAGTAGAGGAGAAGATGGGGAAGGAGCAGGGAGTGAGTGAGCCTAACTTTCATAAGAATTGGCTCAAAAAGGGAATAACATACACACTCAAGAGGGTATATTAATATATCTTACCATGTGGGAAAGTGGGAGAGGAAAGAGATAAGGGGGGCAGAGAGGGAGGCAATGGAAGTAAGGGCAGATTGGGGGCAGGGGCAGTAAAAAAGCAAAACCCTTTCAAGGAGGGATATGGTGAAAGAAAATAGAGTAAATATCAAGGGGGGGATAAGATGGAGAGTTATACAGTTAGCAATAGTAATTGTGAAAGAAATGAAGAATGTGATGCTATCAGAAGGATGTATGAAAATGCAAACAAACTATCAACAGAGATAGAACTGATGGCATCTGAATACAGATTAAAGTATAATTTTATTTGTTAGCTGCTCTTTCTAAAGGTATTTTGTACATTTTCTTTAACAACCTGACTAATGAGATGTTTTGCATAAATGCACATGTATGACTTATATTGAATTGCTGAATTTCATAGGGAGGGATGGGGTGGGAGAGAAGAAGAAAATTTAGAACTCAAAGTTTTAAAAAAATCAAAGTGAAAAGTAATTTACTGTATCTTCTTTTTACCTATTCCTCCTCAAAAGTGTTTTATTTCTGACTATCCTCTCCCTTGCTCTGCACTGCCTTTTTTCACCCTTCCTTCCTTATCCTCTTCCCCTCCTATTTTCCTGCAGGGTTAAATATATTATTCCTCCCAATTTGGTATGAAAGCTATTCCCTCCATGAGCCCACTCCAATGATATCAGAGTCCCTGAGCTAATTCTGTGTTCTAAATTTCTCTTCCTTCCTCCCTCCTCAACCCTTTCTATGAGTTCAAACAATTCAATATGTCATACTTGAAGGACTTTTAAGGAAGAATTGGTAAAAAGAAAATAGAGTAAATGTCAAGGGAAGGGAGTGGGATGGAGGGAAATACTTTTGATGATTGATTATAATGGCAAAAAATATGGTACCTACTTTGCTGGGCTTTTATGAAGAAAACTCTCTGTCAAGCTTAAGGTACTATATACAGGTTATAATGATCAGGATACTATCAGAAAAAACTGGAAAGACCTACATGAACTGAAGCAGAGTGAAATGTACTTTATACAAAATAACAGCAATAGTGGGGGATGATCTGCTGGGAAGCATGTGGTTATTTTCAGCAAGGCAATGATCCAATATAACTCTGAAGGACTTATAAAGATTGCAGCCCATCTGCAGAGAAAGAACTGATAGTATCTGAAAACAGCTATAAACACATTAATTTTTTTTTCTTTCCCTCTTTGACAATTTTTTAATCTGACGTTTGGGGTTTTTTGACTGTTTTCTCTCACAACTAGCTAATATGGGAATTTTTCCATGACTACTCATGTATAACTTATTTTGAATTGCTTGAGTTCTTGTGGGTGGGGGGGGGATTGAGGGGGGAAGAGAAGTTGGAACACAAAGTTTTGTTTTGTTTTGTTTTGTTTTGTTTGTGAGGCAATTGGGGTTAAGTGACTTGCCCAGGGTCACACAGCCAGTAAGTGTTAAGTGTCTGAGGCCAGATTTGAACTCAGGTCCTCCTGAATCCAGGGCTATTGCTCTATCCACTGAACCATCTAGCTGCCCCACTGTGGCTAAAGTCACGCAATCAGTTAGCATGGTACTTATAGAATACAAAGTTGTTTTTTTTTTTTTTAATTGATGTTAAGATTGTGTTTTTACATATATTTTGGAAAATAAAATTCTATTAAAAAAAGAAAATTAATGATGAGCAGGAGGAATTCCAAGAAACCTGGAAGGACTTACATGAACTGATACTGACTGAGATGAGCAGAACCAGGAGAACATTGTAACAGTAACATTGTGTGATAAACAATGGTGATAAACTTGGCTCTTTTTAGCAATGTAACTGTCCAAAACACTTCAAAGAACTTCATAATAGACAATGTTCTTGACATCCAGAAAAAAGAACTGTGGTTTATGAATGCAAATTGAAGCATACTGTTTGTACTTTTGGACTGTTTTTTTCCCCTTCTTTTTTGAGGTTTTTCCCTTGTGCTAATGCAGAAATAGGTTTAAAGTTATTGCACATATATAACCTATATTAGATTGTTTTTTCTCTTGGTGAGGATGGAGAGCAGGGAGGGTGGGAGAAAAATTTGGAGCTGAAAATACTATGAAGAAAATATTGAAATCTATCCTTATATGTAACTGGAAAATAATAAAATACTGAACAGAAAAGGGAATAATCTATTGAGAGCTAGAGGTAGAATAAAGGTTAATAAGAGGACTGGACTAAAGACAAACTTTATACTCTGGGGAATGTATCCTATCTTTTGCTATCATACTTACTATATCATATGCTGAGAGTGGATTTTTTTCCTTACTTCTACCTTAGTTCAGAAGCCTTAGCTCAGTTCATTCTGTTCCTTATTTATAGCCTGTGGTATTCAGTGCCTTTTCCCACAACATGTCCTTTGTTTTGATTTATTATATTTATGTATATCTAATATGTCACATCAAAATAATGAAAATTACTTAAGAGCAGAGATATTTTTTCCCTATCATTTGCACCTAGGACAATTAATGGCATATGACTTCATTAAATACAAGTGGAACATAGAATTAAGAATTTGATCAGCAGAGTGACCACAAAATATTCTAGGTACCTAATGAAGAGTATGTTATTCACTTTCTGACAGAGATATTCCCAACATGAAGAACAAGGTGTATGGCCAAAGTAGTAATCTGTTTGTACTTAACAGTGAACATTGCTACATTGGAATTTATTTATTGATAGGGTATAGGGGAGAGGTGTTTGGAAAAGAAAGAGAATAAATACTTGGAAATTAAAAAAAGTTAAACAATCAATAAAGAACAAGGTTTTCATATGAACTAGAAGAATCACATGCTCATCTAGTTTTTGTTTTTGTTTTTTGTTTGTTTGGGCAGGGCAATGAGGGTTAAGTGATTTGCCCAAGGACACACAGCTAGTAACTGTCAAGTGTCTGAGGCCTGGTTTGAACTCAGGTCCCCCTGAATTCAGAGCTAGTGCTTTATCCACTGTGCCACCTAGCTGCCCCTCATCTAGTCTCTATTCTGGAAAATGAGCTGAATCCATGAAGTTTATGCTCTGTCTAGCTGCTCCCAACTTGCTTATTTCCAGGTTCAGCAAAACTGTTTATTTACATTTTATAGAGCTTGGATGCTGCTGTGTCTGCATAATATATATTGTTCCATTACTACACCATAATTGATTCATGTAATTACAGCAAGAAAAGCATTTAATTAAGACCTAAAATAATGTGAATAAGAAGATGAGTAGTAAAATATTCCCTGAACTCACAGATAAATGTTCCAGAGAAGCTAATTCCTGGAATTGGTAAAGGAAATTTCCAAAATCAAGAATCATATAACCAGTCTCTGTACTTATTATACCTATGTCTATACCTATTGCCTATTTTTTTTTCAGTTGTTTTCACTTGTGTCTGACTCTTCATGACCCCTCTTGGGATTTTCTTGTCAAATATCTGGTTTGGTTTTCCATTTCCTTTTTCAGATCATTTGAGAGATGAGGAAACTGAAAAAAAACAGGGTCAATTGGTCACCTAGGGTCATATAGCTAGTAAATCAATAAGGCCAGATTTATCCTCAGGTCTCTTTCACTTCATGCCCAGTTTGCCATCTAGGTGACCTACCTATATCTATCCCTATATCCATATACAATATGGGGTGATTGCCATACCTCTTAAAGGGAATTATTGGTTATGTTTTCACAGCATATCGAAGAAAGCACAGTTTCTTTGACAGTTATAGTCTACCTATTGGTAGTACATGCTTTTTTTGTTGTGTTGTGTTTTGTTTGTTTGTTTGTTTTTGTTTTTGAGTTCTTCTAGGGTCACTAGAGAGGAGGCCTAAGATTCTTGCCTTGGATCTGTAGTCATCATCATCCTCCTGTCAAGCAGCAGTTGGAGCACATGATAGACAAACTTCTTCTTTCTGCACTATTGGCTGTGTGTACGTTCAATTTCTTCTGTGCTTGACCTTTTATTTTAAAGCCTTTATATTTTAAACCTATAGCTTATAACTCACTATTCACCAATTTTACTTGATGACATTTGCATGCTCTGTTTACACAGCCAAGAGGCACCCTAAAGAAAGCCTCTGATTATCCAAATTTCTTTCAACCCACAAGCATTTTGTGGAAACAATGTCCTGGAATAATAGTTACTCTGAAAAGATGTGCTGAACTTTTCATATCTGATTTTTTTTTCCTAGCTGTTCTTTGTGGAATATTAACCAACAAAATGTTTGGGAAACAAAGCAGCACATTTGTTCTACACAGAAATTAAGGTAGGAAAATAACTTTAAACAACTAAATCTATGAATAAAAGTGAACCAAGCTGCCTGTGTCTAAGACTAGGCGTCAGTAGTCGGATAAATTTAAGCATTACATAAGAATATAGTAAAAATGTAGTCAGGAATTAAATCTTTGTTTACTGATGTTTCTCAAGGGATGCAATGGTGGCTAAAACATTTTCCTATATCATCTATAATGTAAACAACAACAACAACAGCAACAACATAACAACTTGTGTTTGTCCTGGATATAAGAGGGCAATTCTTCATTAAATATGGCCATAAGATCAATTTAAACAAAAATAGCTTTCATGGGATTGAGTGTAGGGAACATTTTCTCAGTTTAATACTGAGAATAATGAAATTTTAAAGCCAGAAATGGAAAATCACACTCATGTCACAGCTGATGATTAATAGTAAATGTACTTTTCTTTGTCCATAGAAAAAATTCACTTTAGAACTGACTATGCTGCCTTTTCTTATCTGTATCTGGAATCATGAAATCTATCCTCTGGGCTCTGGCTCTGATAGGTGATTTTTCCCTTTGCTTTGCCCAGAACACATCCTACTAAGCAATACTCTACCATCTCTTCACAATCTCAATGTAACTATATTATATCATCCCCTTCCTAAGTCCTGTTGATGTGTGTTATTCTACTATTATAATTTAAGTTCCCTGAGGGTAGGGGGAGTTTTATTTGCTTCTATATAAATCCCCAATGACTAGCACCTGACTGGACCTTAATATTTAACAAGTGTCCTGACTATGTAACATATGATTTCATTTCATTATTTACCAGGGATCTTGTTATTCCCTGTATTTTCTTTCTTTTCTGTTGATCATAATATTGTTTAAGAAATACATTTATCCTTATTTTAGATATTTGATTTTCTCTTTTAGAATTTGCACAATTCTAACTTTGAGATTCCTGCTTCCAAGCCTTAAATTTTTCATAAATTAAAATTATTTCCATCAATGATTCTTTGTGTTCTTAGAAGAGATTATATTTTACTAAGAGAGGGGAGGGAAGGAAGGAAGGAAGGAAGGAAGGAAGGAAGGAAGGAAGGAAGGAAGGAAGGAAGGAAGGAAGGAAGGAAGGAAAAGAAAGGAATGCTTTGAGAATGGCAGCTAACTTGTAGAATTGTAGATTTATTTATGGAAGGGATTTCATTTGCCATCTTCTCTGAGCCACTCATTTGACAGATAAGAACCTAAGGCCCAAAGTGCCTTTTTCAAGTAAAAAAAAAAAAAGTAGAAGGGCTGGGATTACAATGAAGAGCTTTTGATTCTAAATTCAGTTTTGTTTCCACAATATTGTTGTATTCACATAGAATCAATGAGCTGTTTACAAGGATTTTCACTACCTAAAATGTTATGTCTCCTGACTCCAGGTATCTTCACTATCTGTCCTCCATGCATGAAATATGTTCTTTTATCTCTGTCTCCTAAATTCCTTGAATTTCCAGTTCCAAAATATAATATCTTATTGTTTTAATTCTGTTGATTATTCCTAATTTAGTCTGAGTGTCTCTTGTTTTTACATCGTTATTTCCATGCCCACCTTCTCTTTCAGTTGTGAGCTCCTCAAGGTTAGAGATTGTCTTTTGCCTTTTTCTGTATCCTCAAAACTTAACACAGTATTTGCCACATAGTGGTCACTTGATAAACACTTGTTGCCATACTGACAAACAATAAGATAATTTATATTAAGGATATAAGACTCGAGGGCACAGTTTCATAGATTTTCTCATATTCTAATTTACATAAGCAGTATGATGTGGAAAATACATCTGGTCCAATGACCTCATTATTCAGATGAAGAATCTGAAGACCATAGAGTTTGAATGACTTATCTGGCACATAAGCATTGAAAATTAGACTTGCATTCTAGTTTTCTGACTCCAAAGTAAGTATTTCTTCCATTTTACCATATAGCCTCTTTACACTTATCTGCTTCCACTGCAGCAAGGGAAGCTGCAGAGTAAAAGGCTAAGTGAGGCAAATGTAAAAATGTCTCTTTCCCCGTTTTTTATCCTTTCAGAAAATGAGAAAAATATAATGTTTATCCCAATATAGAGAAAGACACAGAGAAGAACATACAAACAGAGTCTGAGAGAGACAGAAAGACAGACAGAGTGATGGAGATTTAGAGAGGAGAAGATCAGAAAACAGAGAAATTCCAAATTAATTTTCCAACAACTCTCAAGTAATAAGAATTACCCAACGTGCAAAGAGAGGACTTTGAGGAAAAAAATATAATTCAAAAATTCCCTCAATACTTACATACCAAATCTGGGATTCAACCTTTTTAGGGAACTAATGGCTTCTTACTTATTTTACTTCTTTTGACAAAGATTGTTCTGGGGGCAGCTAGGTGGTGCAGTGGATAAAGCACCAATCCTGGGTTCAGGAGGAACAGAGCTCAAATCTGGCCTCAGACACTTAACACTTACTGGCTGTGTGACCCTGGGCAAGTCACTTAATCCCAATTGCCTCACAAAACAAAACAAAACAAAACAAAACAACAGCAAAAACAAAAGCAAAACAAAACAACAGCAAAAACAAAACAAAATACAAATACAACCTTACACACTTACCAGCTGTGTGACCTTGGACCACTTAACCCCCCGTTGCCCTGCAAAAAATAAAAATAAAAATAAAATAAAAAATAAAGGTTGTTCTGTTGCATATTTAACTGTGGTTGCAAGTAGGAGCAATATACATGTGAAAAATTCACGGCCCAGCTATTATAGGTGGTGACTCTGTACTAAAAAAAAACAAAAAAACAAAAAACAAACAAAAAAAAACACTCTCCTCAAAAAACAAACAAACAAACAACTCATCATTTATGACATGGAGAAGTCAAACAAAATATTTTAAACATAAGTATTTACGGGAAAATGGTAAGTAAAAATCTTAAACTTCTTGAACAAGTGGTAAACTAGTGAAACATCATGAATGAGACAAATTAGTGCCAGTATTATTTTATAGGACTTTCTACTTATAATGCTTTTCTCTAAAATCTCCATCTAACCCATAAAATACGAAAATTCTAAACATTCCCAAGAGAAAACAGTAATGAATTGTACTCTATTTATTCACAGAATGGAAAAGCCTTGAAAGCAGGACCTAATTTGATTTCTTTTTTGTATTCTGGTGAGCACAGTGCCTGAAATATAGTAGTGACTTATTAAATGTTTGCTGAATGAATGAATATCTTCAAACAGACACTGATGGGTACATGTAATATGTGTGAATAAATCGCTAAAATTTGTATTCTGATCTAAAGTGGGCAAAACACATTCATCATGATAAAACTTTGAGACATTTAAACAGTTTACAGATAAAGACACTGAGGTACAGAAAAGTCATGTATTAATGAGTCCCAAAGCTGGGATTTGAACCAAGGATGTCCTGATTCCAAGCTCTCTTCATTATATCACATTATCTTTCTCCAAATCATAGAGCACTTGAAAGTATTCTTGGCTTTTGTCCCATTTCCTAAAAGGGAGAAGGAAATAACTCATTAATTTGTTTTGTTTTGTTTGCTTTAGGGCATGTGAATATTGCAGAAAATGATTTTAACTTAGTCATTGTAATTCACTGACAGCACCTTCCTTGTGCCATTTTAATTCCCTTCTACCAGTTAAAATTACCATCAAGAGCTCCACATTTCTCTAGTATCTTGATATTATTCGGTAGAAGTCACAATTGTAGTTGTGAGCACTGGCATTAGACTTGATTTATGCACTTAGAGACATGCTTTCAGCCTAAACCTAGTACTAACAACAACATGAGTCTGCCAGGCCTTGTTACCAGTAAGTGCTAAGCATGTCATGTTAACTCAGCCCCTACTTGGGAGGCATAAAGCTTTGTGTTTATATTATACTCTTTTTCCTCCAATGATTTCTAAACACCTTAGGAGTTGTGTCTATAGAGATCACTCACCTACTGCTGAACTGCAGACACCTGTGGGGTGGAATATGACAGCCTGTTGGCAACCTGGAACAGTACAACAACATTTAAAAGAAGAGGTGGAAATAACTTCTTGAGTGAAAAACAGCAGGGAGAATATTCTAGAGGCAGAAGGTAATTACACAATTGGCTTGAGGCCAAGATATACAAGTCTCCCCAAGCCCTTCCTATCCCATTCCACTCCAGTCCCTGATTCCTGGGTCTGGCTGGATTAGTTTTTTTTTTTTTTTTAAATAAAAAAGAAGTGCATGAAATCTGTCTCCTCCAAAGCCTGATGCATGGTTTCAGCTGATCAACAAGTACCTGGTTAAATAAAATAATTTGCAGACGACTAAGTGCCCCAAAAGCCTTTCTTTCTATCAAGGACATGGAGCTTAATATTGCCTTTATGTCTCTGTATGATCTATCCCCCTAAATAATGTTTTCTTCTGACTCTCATTTCCCTCTTGGAATCTTTAACTCCATTGAAGACTCAGTTCAAGTGAAACCTCGATTAAGGAGACTTTTCTTGATTTTGCCTGGCGTAATAGTGCACTCACTCCACCCCAAATTATTATCTATTTTAATATATCCATATTCTACTTGTATGTGCATATTTTACACTCCTCTGTTTTTTTTTTCTTAATATGAGTTCCTTCAAGGCCAGGCCAATTTTATCTTTATATTCCCAGCACTTACTGCAGTGTCTGACTCATCGTAGATATCTTCAATGTTCACATTGGATTGGATTTGTTCACAAGTAGGCTGTTATGGAGACAGAGCCAAGATGGTGGAGGAAAGGCAGTGACTTGCCTGTGCTCTCCCCAAGACTCCTCCAAATACCTTCAGATAATGCCATAAGACAATTCCTGGAGCAGCAGAACCCATAAAAAGACAGGGCGAAATCATCTTTGAGCCAAAGACAACTTAGAAGGTTGGCAGGAAAGGTCTGTTGTGCCTAGATGAGAATGTAGCAGAGCCTCACACAGGCCTCTAGCCCAGGCCAACCCCAGTGCAGCCCCAGTCACAGCAGACTAGGTATAGGCCTTGGCAGCTTGTGAATAAGCAGCATGAACAACTGCTTCTGGAATTCAGCCCACAGATGGTAAGGGAATCAAAAATTGGCCAGAATGATATTACAGGCATCTCTTTGCTAGCACCAAGGCAGGACTTTTGCCCATATGGGGATCCATGCCACCATCCTGGGTAGTAGTCCCATGCTGGGGAGGAGGAAAAGCACATGAGAACTTGCAGCCACAATGGAGTTGATAGTTCTAGGACAGAAAAGCAGGCCTGTAGTTACTAGCAGACCTAAGAGCACAAGCCAGGAGAGTAGTGAACATGCCTCTCCTTAAATCATACCACCTTGGAAGAACTAAAAACTTATAAATACCTAGAAGTATCTCTGAAAACAGCTGCACCTGAAGCTTGGGACAGTGTGTGCTCCATGCTGGAAGTGGTGCGTCACTTTAACAAAAAGTTAAAAGTCAAAAAATAGTTGGGGAAAATGAGCAAACAGAAAAAAAATGATACTAGAAAGTTTCTATGGTGACAAGGAAGGTCAAAATATACGATAAGAGGACGTTTACAAATTCAAAATTCCTTCATCCAAAGCTTTCAAGAAAAATATGAATTTGTCTCAGGGAATAGAAGGGCTCAAAAAGAACTTTGAAAATAAAGAAGAGAGGGAGAGGGAAAAAATGGAAAGAGAAATGAATGTTGCAAGAAAATCATGAAAAAAAGTCAACAGCTTGATAAAGAAGATACAGAAAATACTGAAGCAAATAACACCTTAAAAATGCAGACTAGGGCAGCTAGGTGTTAAGAGGCTGCTGGTGCTGAAGACTCAGAGGCATCTGGTCCTGGCTTGGTCCAGGCTTGCTGAGCTCATCTTTCAGCCCTATCAACAGGTGATTTCAATTGCTGTTTCTGGCTGGAAAATACTCTCACTCTGTTCTTATGTGAGTTAAGCTGCTTTTATTTGGGGGGGGGGGCATTATTTGGGAATGAGTGGACAGCTTTGTTGGAGCTAGGGGAAGTCACAGCCTCTCCTCTGCCATCTTGGCTCCACTCCTGTAGCTTATTTATTTTTTTTTTTTTTAAGTAGCAGTCTGCTCCTGGGGCACAAGGATCACTGACAAGGGTCATTGTTTCAAGCTTCTTGTTTTGGGGGATATAGGCTGTGTCGCTGA
Source organism: Dromiciops gliroides (assembly GCF_019393635.1). NCBI lineage: Eukaryota > Metazoa > Chordata > Mammalia > Microbiotheria > Microbiotheriidae > Dromiciops > Dromiciops gliroides. Next base: position 5,972,522 of record NC_057864.1, read on the forward strand.
CTTCCTACTCTGAGGCCTCTATGGCTTGTGGATTCCTCACCACCCTGGGCTTGCTCCCTGAGCTAGCTCCAGGTGCTAGGATGGCCAGGCCCAGTCATGCCTGTCCTGTGGGTGGCCCTCCAGCTGGCAGCCTGTCCTCTCAGCTGGTGCTGGTAGATCTCACTACTGGACTGCTTTGGCACCAGATTGCTGAGCCAGGATCAAGGGGCCTCATTTGCTGCATTTTGGCCAAGTGCTTCCTGCTGACTTACCCAGACCCGCTCTATGCTGCACTGTGCTGAGGTACGCTGTGCTCCACTTTTGCCCAAGTGAGACTGACCTTTTCTGAAGTCTTCTAAATTATCTCAAGTTGGAAGATTGTGTCTCTCTACCTTTTTGTAGGTTCTGTATTTTCAGAATCTGTTTAGAGGCTTGATTTAATGTTGTTTTTGAGGGAAACTTGGGAGAGCTCAGGTAACTTCCTGGCTTCTCTTTGCCATGTTGGCTCCGCCTCCTCAGTTGTATTTTTAATTGATTAACTCATTTTCTAAAACAAAAGGGAAATCATGGAATGGCTCTGCCAGGCTCTGAGACATCCAGCCTCTGAGAAATCCAGCAAAACACAAGGAGTTGTTTTTGTACTTCTTTGTTGTACAATAGTTTGAAAGTCTTTGTGAACTCTTTTCTTTTAAAATATTCAGCCCCCCCCCAAAATTTTTTTGTTTTGTTTTGTGTTTGTTTGTTTTTTTTTTTCCCCTGTGTCAATAAGGGTTAAGTGACTTGCCCAGGTTCACACAGCTAGTAAGTGTCAAGTGTCTGAAGCCAGATTTGAACTCAGGTCCTCCTAAATCCAGGGACAGTGCTTTATCCACTGTGCCACCTAGCTGCCCTCCCCAAAAGTTTTTAAAAGATGTTCCCGCCCCCTGCTTTGATGTGTGAGTTCATTACACACAGCAGCACACTGCTTCACTGCTAAGGTTAGGATGATAAATGCAGTAATTCAGGGATTTCTAGTGGAGTATTTTTAGGGAAAATATTAAACAGTAAAACTGTTAATGTGTGTACCTATTTCAGTCCCTAGGAGCTCTGTGGGAGATGGGAATTTTTTATGCATGTCAAGTCTCCTTCCAGTTGGGCAGCATGTCATTGAATTAATTCTACTTATTAACATCAGCAATGAAAGAACCATGACTTTCACTTACTTATTTTAGAGCTGTGGTTATATAGTAGTGCTCAGATGGTCTTTCTGGGTCCTGATTGCCTAATAAAATTCTATCTTTTGGATTTCAAAGCCCAATGCAATGTCTCTACTTTTCCTATTGTTCTTCAATATCTTAGAAATATCCAAGACTGCACATAGTTCATATCTGATATTGGAACAAAAAGAAACTTATAGAAAATCCCAAAGTCAACAAAGGGAGATTTACTTAGCCAGGTTAGAAAGATATTCAAGAAGTATAGATACTGAGAATTTCTTTAGTTTATTCAACTCATCAAAGTCCCCAATAGTCTGATTCCTGTGTCCCCTGGGCCAATAAAATCTCCTATATTGTAAGAGTAACTTTAAAAAAAAAACAATTTTAAGAACAAAAAAGCCAATCCCATGTTGTGGGAACTATTAGGATATTTTTCCTGTGATGTTGTGATTTCATTGGTCCACTTCTAGGTCTATATCCTAAAGATATCAAAAAAATGGGCAAAGAGACTATTTATACACAAATATTTATAGTAGCTATATTTGTGGTATCTAAGATTTGGAAATCAAATGGATGTCCATCAACTTTGGAATGACAAATCAATCTGTGGTCTATGATTGGAATGGAATATTATTATGGTATAAGAAATGATAAGAAGGGTGATTTCAGAAAAACCTGGAAAGACTTACATGAACTGATGCATAGTGAAGTGGGCAAAACTGGGAGGACATTATACAGCAGTATTGTTCAGTGAAGAAATTTGAATGACAACTATTCTGAACAATACAATGATCAAAGACAATTCTAAAGAACTGATGATGAAACATACTTTCTGTCTCCAGAAAAAGAACTGATATTGATTGAATACAGACTGAAGCATGCTTTTCTCACTTTCATTTTCCCCCTTTTATTAGTCTTGGACAAAATGATTAATATAGAAATGTTTTTACATAAAACAAAAATAAGTCATTGGCTATAATAGCTTTTTAACAAAGTTATTTCCCTATTTATCTCTTTTAATTCAGTCTGGTTTTCCTGTTTTCTTGTTTGAAATCATTATTTGTATCACTACTTTTCAGATTAGACATAATATTAGAATTTAATCCATGATTTTAAATCTTAATGTGCCTTTTTGCTTCAAGTACATTTCTCATAAATAGCATTTTTATTCTAACTTCTGCAGTCCTTTTCTAATTTATAAGTCTTAATCCCACTCACATTCATAGCTAAAGAGCTAATTGATAATTTCTAAAATTGTTTTCCTTTCATTTTTACCCTCTATTTGCTCCCCACTATTTCTTTATCAGATTTTTTAAACAACTTTTTTTCTTTACTTTTGACCCCCCTGCCTAATGATTCCCACTCTGAGTTTGGAGCATGTTTTGTTTATCCCTAATTCTTCCCTGAATCCATCCTCTCTAAATATCCATTTTCCCTTTCCCTATTCTTTCCTGCTTCTCTAAATTGTATTAAATTCTATACCAATCTTTTGTTTCCATGTTTGTTCGTATATACTCCTTTGTCTAGCTCAAATGGAAACAAAGTTTATAACTTTGGGCTTGTGCATCCCCTCATTATGACAGATAACAATTTACTAAGTTTCAATTGCCATTTCCCCTTGGTGTATCTTTTTCTTGTTTTTGTTGTTGTTTTTCCTCTCTTAGTATTCTCTCAGCACCATTAAAAAAACAAAAACAAAAAACAAAGCAAAACACTCCAAGTTCCTCTATTGTATTTTATTCTACCTATCACTTATTTTTTTTTTGAGGGGCAATGAGGGTTAAGTGACTTGCCCAGGGTCACATAGCTACTAAGTGTCAAGTGTCTAAGGCTGGATCTGAACTTAGGTCTTCCTCAATCCAGAGCTGGGGCTTTATCCACTGCTACCTATCACTTCTTTTTAGGCAACGGGGGTTAAGTGACTTGCCCAGGTTCACCCAGCTAGTAAGTGTCAAATTTCTGAGGCAGGATTTGAACTCAGGTACTCCTGAATCCAGGGCTGGTGCTTTAACCACTACGCAATCTAGCTGCCCGTACCTATCACTTCTAAAAGACAATAGGAAGGGATTCTTATTTGATCTTCTCCCATTAGAATGTAAACAGTTGAAAAAACCTGATCCCTTTGGAGACTGGTGCACTATGAGTCCAGGACACAGAAGACTTTCCTTCCCTCTTTGCCAGTGAGTAAAAGTGTACCACTTGTGGTAAAAAGTGAAAGCTTTTAGAGTTGGTTAGCGATAACTGAAGGACGCCAGTTTTTGAAGGACTGCCCTTTTGGGGAGGAGACCATGACGAACAGCCATGAGTCTGCTAAGCACTCCACTTCCAGGGTGTAAGCTTAAAAACAAGGAGAGAACAGAAGTGGTGCTGTTTCTCTCCTTGCCTGCTTGTTCACTCTGCACACACGTGCTGACTCAGGTTCGACAGCGTGGTCCTTGGTGATCAGCCTGGTCCTCCGTAATAGCACATGCTTGATGCGGTTCTCAGCCTCAGAGGTGCCCTTGGGTTTTTGGTGAGTTCTATATAGAATATAGACTAAGCTTAGATCTAAGACTATTTATTTGTATTTCTACTTTTCTATTTCTCTAATCAGCTTCACCTTGTTTGTTGACTAATTAATTCCCAAACAATAAAAGCTAAGTAATCCATTTCTAATTAAAGCTCAGAGGTTTCTTTCTCTTACTGGTTTGGGAGATATATAAGGGAAAGGTTAAAGGGGAGGTTCATGCTCTTATATTCAATTTTAAATCTCACACACTAATACCCTCAACTTGGAGAAGAGAGTAAAAGAATATGTTGGAAAACATTGGCCATCACACTCTTCCTAGACCTCTTTGCCTAAGGAATATGGATCATTGCTGTCAGAGAGCCTGCTGCTGCAATGATATTGAAATCTGTTTCCATCTGTACTTCTCCTGTGGTTCTTTGAGATCCTGGTGTAGAAGCCTTCTACTCTAAGGAGGACCTGATCCTGATCCTGACACAGAAGACTTTCAGCCCTGCCAGAATTACAGCTGTTTCCCCTGCTATGGGCCAAAGTACTATGACATATACAGTGAAGATTATTTCCCTGAGGTAGAGTATTTCTTTGAGGAGGATAATGGTTTTGATGAAATGGACTTGGGGTCCAACTACCTTTTTGAAATTGAAGGGAGGATGATCACTGGGGAGACAGTAACTCTCTCTGAGCAGAAGTATGAATCTAGGGTAGGTTAACTCCATGACCCAATTCTAGAAGAATAGCACCAGAAACAGTAAGGGAAAAGTGAGCTTCTGAAGTTGCCTCTTGTCTTTCCATGTGGCTTCCTGATGGACTTGTTCAATGGACTTATCTGGCGGACTTTGACAGGAAAAACGAGGAACTGAAAGCATGATCAAAGAGCTATGATTTCTCTATGTTGGCTGATGATTATATAAATTCTGCCTTGGTAACAAACAAACAAAACAACAACAATAGTGTAAACAATTACATTTGAATTTGTTTTATTTTTTTTCTCTTGACTCATATTACTGTTTCAAAGTTTCTATTCCACTTTGGTAATTTAATTAGGAAAATTGAAAATCTCTATTTAATTGAAGCTGCAATTTCCTTATAAAATTATAATGTTTATTTTAGAGGAAGACTGAAACACATATGTGAATGTGTGTATATGTGTATTGTGAGATTTAAAATTGGATATTAGATCATAAATCTCCCCTACTTAACTTTTCCCTTAATTTATCTCCCAGACTAGTAAATGGAAGAAGCTTCTGGTTTTCTAGATAGAGCCTTTATTGTATATAAGGTGTTGTTGATTAGAAGGATAGGAAAATAGAAATACAGTACAAATCGTCTTAAATCTAGGCTTAGTCTATATTCCTTATAAAAACTCACCATTCGAAAAGGGCCACCTTTGGAGTGAGGGAGACCGTCTGTGCCGCCCCGCCAGGAGTCCCGCCAAGCAGGCAAAAAGGCTCCTCTCGTTCTCTCCACCCCGGAAGTCCAAAAAACCCGGCAGGCAGTCTGACATGCGCAGCAGGCGGACTGTTCATCTCCTCCCCAAAAGGGTGGTCCTTGAAAAACTGGCGTCTTTCAGTTATCCTAACCGACTGTTAAAAACTTTCATATTTTACCACATTTCCCCCCTTTGCTTCCTCAAGAAATGGAATGTTTCCTTGATGGAACAGTAAAAAGAATATAATAACTTTTGCTGACTAATAATATGCGAACAACAATACAGAAAAGAAGAGAGGAAAGTTTGTCCAGAGGGGCGATTTTTTTTTTTCTCTTCATGAACCGACGCTTTGACATTAGTCTTGCAAAGGGAGAGCCTCTGCAGAGAGTACATGTTACAGATAGTATATAACAGAAAGGAGATAGTAAAAGCTAATAAAGCAAAACAGTTCATATAAAGTCTCTGAGTTCTCTTGTCTTCTTGAAGTGGTAAGATGTCATCAGGAGGAAACTGGATTCTGGTCTGGAAAACTGGATTCTGGACTCTGGTCTGGATTCTGGACTCTGGACTCTGGTCTGGAAAGCTGGATTTCTTCTTTAACTGTTTGAATTGCTGTATTTTTTTTTTTTTACTAAACCTTAGCATAGCATTTTGCAATCAGTAACACTTTTTACCACCATGTGTCTGGATCAAAGTCAAATTTAGTATGTGTTCATGACACCTGAAAATGTTATGGAAAGGTTATCATACCATATCTCATGGTTCTGAGACAGCCAGTGATTGTGCTAGGCCACAGGTGAATTCAACTGAGTGAGATAAAAAGATAAGTAAGTTCAGTTAAATTAGGTTAAATTAGGAGGGAGAGAGGATGAATACTGGACTGTGCCTAGTAATTGTGCTCTACATAGTCACCATCATAAGCAAACCATGGACTTATGTATACCTGTCTCTCCTTTTGTTGCACATATATTCTCTCCAGGGCCTGCATCGGAGTTCACAGCAAGTTAGTCTCTGAAATGATAAGTTTCCATATTTCTGAAATCTCATTAATTTCACCAAAGACAATATGATGGTAAAAATGTGTGCTATGCTGCATAACTGAGAATATATTAGTGATATATACAATAATTCCAAACCATTCCCAGAGTATAATGACATATAAATAATAAACGAATGTAAATAGCTGATTATATTAGACATTGTTACATAATCTTCTTTTAGCAAGTAGACCACATCATCTTATACATGAATTCTCTAGTATAACAGTAGCAGATACTTAAAGTGGTGATTAATTCATCAAAAAGAAATAAGACTTCAATAAGCAAGATTCAATATTCAATAGCATATACTTAAAATGCCTTTGAAAAGTCACTTAGTTTACAAAATCGGGTTTTTAAAGAAAAGCAAAAGAAACAAAAGTAAAAAAAAAAACAAAGCAAAACCAAAAACCAAAAATAAAAGGCAAAAGATTCGCTAAGCACCCTTTTGTGCTCTTAAAGAATTTAAAGATGTGGTGAATTCCAGGTCTTTTCAGTGCCTTTCAAAAGTCAAAACAAAACAAAAAAGAAAAAGGATTAAAAAAAATAGGTATAGGGTAGGGAAAAGGGTGGGAGAAATTGAGGTGGGCCAGAAAACTAGGCCATGTGCTTCAGTGCTTTTGCCTGTGGAAGGAAATGCTTGTTAAATTTTAAGGTATTTAAGCTGCTAGAGTTTGGGGTATGCCACATTGTTTTAACTGGTTCCCCAATTCTCTGCAAGCCAAAGTGGCAGGGGTTTCTGAATTGTCATTGATCTTTCTAATGCTGTCATAATGTTCTTTATGGTAGAAAATGTGGAGTTCTCTAGCATCAGTTTTGTCTGTGCCACTGATTCTCAATAAAGGCTGATTTCATTGATGAACCACAACATTCAGCTGATGCTGCTTAGCAAATGCTACAATTGTATCATTTCCTCCCCACTTTCCAAATTTCTTTAATTCATCAACATATTCTTCAAAAGGGGAGTCATTTACTATAAAAGACTCAAACTCTTGTCTATGGTTAATCATATAAGAAGCAGCTTCTTGTCTGTGTCTGAGATGATTTCTACAGTGACCTTCTAGCTGGTCTGCTAAAGCCCTAAAAAGGCAATTTCCGTCTCCTGATACTTTACGAAGACTGAGTCCCAAAGCATTTAACTGATCAGTGGGATTCTTAAATGGGAACTGCCTGTTTCCTCTGAACTTTCTTTGCTCTTTAACAGTTGCTATCGTTAGGGTTTTTACCTCTTTAGCGTCTACCTCAGGTCTATCTGAAATCTCTTCACCTATGAATGGTGCAGGCTTTATATGAGAGCAATGAATCCATGAGTCTTTTTCACCAATTTTAATGGCAGTAGGAGTTGTCAATAATACCTGAAAAGGTCCTTCCCAGGCAGGTTGAGTTCCACTGGTTCTCTGAAAATTCTTTACATATATTTTATCTCCTGGGTTGAAGTTATGCAATGAAAAGTCTAATGGTCCTGCCTGGACCACAGCTCCTACCTCATGGAGTTCACGTAGCCTGGTCTGTAATTCCTGTATATAGGAAGCAACAGAAGTATCACCTCCCACCAGTGATGTATAAACTGGGGAAAAAGTTTTAGCTTGGATAGGAGGGTGACCAAAAAGCATTTCATAAGGAGATATATGAAGTTCTCCTCTTGGTCTACTTCGTAGATAGAATAATGCCAATGGTAGAACATCAGGCCATTTCAAATGGGTTTCAGTACATAATTTGCCAATCATACTCTTAAGCTCTTTATTCATACGTTCGACTTGGCCTGAACTTTGTGGATGGTAGGGCATGTGGAATTTTGGAGTCACTCCCAAGAAAGAGTAGATTTGGGATAAAATCGAATCAGTGAAATGTGTGCCTTTGTCAGAATCGATGCGGGCTGGTGGGCCAAAACGAGGTACTATCTCTTTAAGAAGAATTTTGGCAACAAAGGCAGCTGTGGCTCGGGGGCTGGGAAAGGCCTCCACCCACCGAGTGAGCTGATCAACTATAACAAGGCAAAATTTATAATGTCCTGCTTTTGGCATAGTAATATAATCAATTTGTAAGTGCTCAAAAGGTGTATATGCTAGAGGACGCCCTCCATAAGCTTTGGCCTTAAAAGCATACTGATTATAAGACTGACATGTGGAGCAGCCCGAGCAGATTCGAGATGCTGTATTAGTCACACCTGGTGCTATCCAGGTTCTCTTAATAGAGTCTACAATGCCTTGTGTACCAAAATGGCCTTTTCTGTGAACAGAGAGGCATACCTGGTGGTAGAATTTCCGGGGAAGAAATGGCTTACCTTCCGGAGACACCCAGATGCCATTGATCTGTTTCGCCTTAAATTTCTTTTTCCACTTTTCTACTTCAGAATCGTCATAGGTTAGGTGGAAGGAATATCCTCAGAAGGTGAAAGGTTAAATACATGTTCAGGAGCTTCTAATGCAGCAAGCTTGGCTGCAGAATCGGCTCATGCATTTCCCTTTGAAACAGGATCACTATTCCCTGTGTGGGCAGGGCAATGTACAACGGCTAGGGAAAAAGGCAGTTTTAGGGCATCTAAGAGGTCCTTGATAAGGTCCCCATTGGCAATAGCCTTGCCCGAGGATGTTAGAAAGCCTCGTTGACGCCAAATCATACCAATAAAGTGGCATATGCCAAAGCCATATTTCGAGTCAGTAAAAATGGTGGCACTCTTATCTTTAGCTATATTACAGGCCTGTGTAAGAGCCACAAGTTCAGCAGCCTGTGCACTAAAATGGGAAGGCAGAGAAGCTGCCCAGAGGGTGTCATAATCAGAAACTACAGCAGCTCCAGTAAAACGGGTTCCCTCTCTCATAAATGAGGAACCATCTGTATAGAGGACAAGATCAGGATTTTCTAAAGGTGTATCAAAAATATCGTCACGGGGTTTTTCAGCCATATCAACTAAAGAAGCACAGTCATGCAACGGTTCCCCCGAGAATGGTAAGTTAGGGAGTAGTGTTGCTGTATTAAGAACTGTGCAGCGTTTTAAAGTGATATTCTCATTACCTAACAGGGTTATTTCATACTTAGCCAGCCTTTGATCTGAAAAGGCTTGTGTCCTGTGACGTAGTAAGAGAGCCTCCACTTCGTGAGGGCATTGCACAGTTAGAGGGTTACCTAGGACCAAATCAGAGGCTTTTTCTACCAAAAGCGCTATGGCCACCACTGCTCTAAGGCAAGGTGGCGCTCCAGCCGCTACAGGGTCCAGCTGAATTGAATAGTAGGCTATAGGACGTTGGTTAGGCCCCAGTGACTGAGTCAGGACTCCAGAAGCCACCCCCCTTTGTTCATGCACAAAGAGAGTGAAAGGCTTACTATAATCTGGCAGTCCTAGGGCAGGTGCTGATAACAAGGCCCGTTTTAATTCTTTTATGGCTGAGAGATGCTGGGGATCCAACTGTAAAATGTCTGGAACAGAACTTTTTGTAAGAGCTATGAGGGGTTTAGTAATTTCACCAAAAGAGGGTATCCATTGTCTACAGTACCCAGCTGCTCCCAGAATGGCTCTCAACTGCCTCTTAGTAGTGGGGGCAGAGAGTTGTTGAATGGCCTGGACTCGCTTAGAAGAGACAGAGTGAGTTCCAGCAGCCAAAATAAATCCTAAATATTCTACCTGGGGCAAACACCATTGTACCTTTGTCTTGGAAACCTTGTGTCCTCTCTTGTGCAGCTCCAGCAGTAAGTGACGGCTATCTTCCTGACAAATTTCAGCATTAGGAGAGTCCAAAAGTAAGTCATCAACATATTGTACTAGTATGGAGCCCTTAAAGGTAATAGAGGCCAGATCCTGCTGTAAAATTTGGGAAAATAATGTGGGACTGTCTACAAATCCCTGTGGGAGTCTAGTCCAGGTCCACTGTCTATTTTTCCAGGTAAAAGCAAATAAATATTGGAAGTCCTCATGTACTGGTATGGAGAAAAAGGCAGAGCAAAGGTCTACCACTGTGAAACATGTAGATTCATAGGGAATCGATGAAATTATCGTAGCCGGGTTTGCGACTATAGAATGTCTAAGAATAACATAATTATTAATCGCTCTAAGATCTTGCACAAAATGATAAACAGGTTTACCATCTGGCCCAGTCTTGGGTTTTTTAACTGGCAAAATGGGAGTATTGCATGGAGAGTGATGACATGGAATAATAATACCCTGGCTTTTCAAAGCCTCAATTATAGGGGTGATCCCTTCTATTGCTTCCCTAGACAATGGATACTGTGGAATGGAGGGGGGTGGTCCCCCCCTTAACTTTAAAGGTAACAGGCATGGCAGACTTAAGGAGCCCCACCTCATTAGGGGATGAGGCCCATAAAGACTCAGGAATGTCAGAGGGGATTTTGGATACCTCCCCTGCTGTTCCTTGAGCTTCTGTAAGTAAAATTGGTAATAAATGAACAGTATCCTCTGGCAATTTTAGGGAGACAGCCCCATCTGGAGCACAAGATATGGTTGCTCTAAGCTTGCAAAGGAGATCACGACCTAATAAATTTACAGGGGCATCAGGCATGAGTAAAATGAATGTTCTACTGTTAAGGGCCCCATAGATACCATGCGAGGATTCAATTTTGCCACTCTCTGGCTCTTTCCTGAGACTCCCACTACATTCAAAAATCCTACAGGTCTACACCCAGCATCTAGTTTGCTTACTAATACTGATTTAGAGGCTCCTGTGTCTAGCAGACAATCATAATAAGTCTCCCCCACTTTTAAGGTGACATGTGGTTCATTACTCTGGGGAGGTGAATGGACTGGCACAAGTGCATTCAAAAAATCCGGATCTGGGAATATATGGCTTTCATTATCTATGTTCCATTCCTCCCCAAGACACCGTCATTCCTGTGTCCTCTTCTGAGGGGGGCCTTGGTTACCATTATTCTGGTACTGCCTTTCTGTATTCCTCCGAAAAGATCTATTTCTATTTTGATTTCGCCTGTAATTAGAATTAGAATTTCTTCTCCAAGTCCTACATTCTCTCAATTCATGCTTCTCCTTACGACAGTAACAACACACCTTAGTGTCCTTGCTCCGGTGTTCACATGGCTGACTAGGAATTGCTGGTGCCAGAATGCTCTGTTTAGGGTGATCTGGATCTTCCTCACGTGAGTCAAAGACATAATTTGCAAGTTCCTTAATTCTATCTACTGTGAGATTTCTCCAGTCTGGACATTGTTTCAGAAAGTATCTGCGTATTTCTGGCAGTGAATTATAAACAAATGTGTTGAGAACGATATAGGAATCTCTTAAATCTACTGGATCCAATCTGGTGTACTGTCTAGCGGCCTCACAAAGTCTATCATAAAATCTGTTTGGTCTTTCATTAGCCTCCTGAGGTAGGCTTAAAAATTTCTGCCAGTTTTCCGGTTTTCTAGAGCAAGATTCCATTCCCTTCAGAAGTGTTTCTCTAGCATCTTTTAATCTTTGGAAATCCCTATCATCATTATAATTCCACTCTGGATCCTTTAGAGGCCATTCCACATTGGCCTTACCTTTCGCAACAAGGGCATTTCCTGCTGAGATAATATCTGTAATCTCAGTTGGGGACAGTAAAGTTTCCAAAAGGCAAGTAACATCAGCCCAACTGGGTTGATATGCATTAAATATAGTCCTTAACTGTGAAATTACAGTGTTTGGATTTTTCTCAAAACTAGGGATGAAAGATTTCCATGCGCTCAAGTCATTTGGTCTAAAGGGGCTATATTTTCTGACTTGAATTGGCACTCCCTTTTTACTATGTTCTATAGCTTCCTGCAGAGGGAGTAGTTTCTGCTGATCTGATTCTAAACTTGGATCATCTCTAGTAGAAACAGCCATTTTGAGGTCCCTCTCCATATGTGAGAATTTCATTTCGAGGTCTCTCTCCATATGTGAGAATTTCATTTTGAGGTCTCTCTCCATATGTGAGTATTTCATTTTGAGGACTCTCTCCATATGTGAGAATTTCCCCCATATCATAACAATGATAATAACAAAAACAAAACAAAACAAAAAAAAACAAAAAAAATAAAATCCTTAGTCGTATGAACTATGGATGTGGTATTAAAAGGTATTTCAATTGCAGGCATAAAATTTCTACTTATATTAAACATATTTTCCCAAAGATTCTCACTTATACTATTATACAAAAAACTTTTTGCTGCCTGAATGAGGAAAAAACCAATAATGTTTTGAAGGACCATTGAGTAAACTATTCCTCTAAGTCGGGACGTTATGCTGTCCCAATACATTCCGATGAGAAAAATCAAAGGGATAGTAGAATATTCGAGCATCTTGCCCTTTAAACTGGGCTGGCTTTTCTGTTTAAAGCAAGACTTTTAGAGGCTTAAAGTCTTTAAGGGAGATTAGACAAAGGGAAAGTCCATGGGGGGGGTGGTATTTGGAAAATCCACCGAATTAGCCGGCTTATGGCCAAATTAGGGAGGGTGGGAGGGTCCTTAAGGTCCCTTCGGGGTCGCCAAACTGTGAGATTTAAAATTGGATATTAGATCATAAATCTCCCCTACTTAACTTTTCCCTTAATTTATCTCCCAGACTAGTAAATGGAAGAAGCTTCTGGTTTTCTAGATAGAGCCTTTATTGTATATAAGGTGTTGTTGATTAGAAGGATAGGAAAATAGAAATACAGTACAAATCGTCTTAAATCTAGGCTTAGTCTATATTCCTTATAAAAACTCACCAAACCGAAAAGGCCACCTTTGGAGTGAGGGAGACCGTCTGTGCCGCCCTGCCAGGAGTCCCGCCAAGCAGGCAAAAAGGCTCCTCTCGTTCTCTCCACCCCGGAAGTCCAAAAAACCCGGCAGGCAGTCTGACATGCGCAGCAGGCGGACTGTACCCGGCAGGCAGTCTGACATGCGCAGCAGGCGGACTGTTCATCTCCTCCCCAAAAGGGTGGTCCTTGAAAAACTGGCGTCTTTCAGTTATCCTAACCGACTGTTAAAAACTTTCATATTTTACCACAGTATGTATCTATGTATCTCCTGACTGTGGTTCACTGTTGTATGAACTTTTCTTTTTGAATGCTCAGAAATCCTCTGCTTAGTGAAAGGTCTTTTTAGAAAAAATATTATAAGATTTTATTGGAAAGGTTATTAAATATAAGCTTAGATATTTTGCTTTCTCATGCTCTTGGCTTCTTTATCCTTGAGTTGTTAATTCTTCTGTGATCTAAACTATGGCTTTTTGGTATTTAAATGTTTTCTTTTGGGATACTTGCAATACTTTTCCTTGACTTGGAAGACCTGGATTTTGGCTCTAATAAATATATTATTTGATGGTGCTTTCAGGCGGCAACTTACAGATTGATTCAATTTCTACTTCAATATCTAGTTCTGTTGTATCTCGCAGTTTTCTTTGATGATTTCTTGAAATATAAGGTATAGGCTCTTCTCCATGGTGGTTGGGCATGCCTTTTATGCAGTTTGATGATTCTTAAGTCATTTCATGATGAACTATTTTTTCTGTCTAATTTTTTCTACCAGATATTTATTTTATCTCAATTACATGTAAAGATAGTTTTACTCATTCACTTTTTAAGATTCTTAGTTCCAAAACTTTCTCCCCACCTCCATTCCCTCCCTGCTCCCAAAGCCAGCAAGAAATCTGATATAGGTTTTAAATTACACTCATATTGAACATATTTCAATATTAGTCATGATGTAAAAGAATAATCAGGAAAAAAACACAAGAAATATGAAACAACAAAGAAAAAACAACAATAAATGTCAAGTTGATTAGCTGGTAGCCTTGATAGACAGCACCCATGAGCAAACGTCATTTTCTGACGCCAAGGAAAAGCCACAATGCCTCTGAGGCATTTTCCTCATGGTGGAGCTTTCCACAGCAAGTCTCCAGTAGGTGGCGTCATTCCAATCATTACAGTCCCCCCCTTTTGTTCCTCAAGAAACAAAATGTTTCCTTGACGGAACAGAAGTAAAAGGTTAAAGGGAAAGAGGGTACTGATAGAAAGGAGAACAGAAGCAAGGGAAAAAAGCATAAAGAAAAGGGAGGGGTGATAAAAAGGGGGGGCAGATTAGGGGAGACAGGGGTAAGAAGCAAAACATTGGTCAGGAGGAATAGGGTGAAAGGGGGAGGGGAGTACAAAGGGGATAAATAGAATGGAGAGGAATAGACAGTAATAATAACTTTGAATGTGAATGGGATGAACTCTGCCATACAACAGAAGCAAATAGCAGAGTGGATTAAAAACCAGAATCCTACAATATGTTGTTTACAAGAAACACATTTGAAACAGAAAGATACACACAGAGTAAAGGTGAAAGGCTGGAGCAGAATATATTATGCTAAAGTAAAAAAAGCAGGGGTAGCAATCCTTTTCTCAGACAAAGCACAGGCAAAAATCGATCTCATTTAAAGAGATAAGGTAGGAAATTACATCTTGATAAAAGGTACTATAGATAAAGAAGTAATATCAATATTGAACATGTATGCGCTAAATGGTATAGCATCCAAATTCTTAGAGGAGTAGTTAAATGAGTTACAAGAGGAAATAGACAGTAATACTATAGTAGTGGGGGATCTGAATCTTCCCTTCTCAGAATCATATCTAAATAATTGGAAAGATATCAATTGCTCATGGATAGGCCGAGCTAATATAATAAAAATGACAATTTTACCTAAATTGATCTACTTATTCAGAGCCATCCCAATCAGACTACCTAAAAATTATTTTATAGAGCTAGAAAAAATAATAACAAAATTCATCTGGAGAAACAAAAAGTCAAGAATATCAAGGGAATAATGAAAAGAATACACAGGAAGGTGGGCTAGCTGTACTAAATCTGGAGATCTACTATAAAGTGACAGTCATCAAAACTATCTGGTACTGGCTAAAAAATAGAGTGGAGAATCAATGGAATAGGCTAGGCACAGGAGACATAGTAGTAAATGACATTAGTAATGTACTGTTTGATAAACCCAAAGATTCCATCTTCCGGGATAGGAATTCAGTATTTGATGAAAACTGCTGGCAAAACTGGAAGATAGTATGGCATAAATTAGACATAGACCAACATCTTATACCTTATACTAATATAAGGTCAAAATGGGTACATGATATAGACATAAGAAGTGATACCCCAGGTAAATTAGGAAAGGGAGGAATAGATTACCTCTCAGATCTTTGGAAAGGAGACCAGTTTATGACCAAACAATAGATAGGGAATATGATGAAATGCAAAATGGATGATTTTGATTCCATTAAATTAAAAAAGTTTCATAAAAAACAAAAGCAATGCATTCAAAATTAAAAGGGAGGCAGAAAGCTGGGAAACAATTTTATGGGCAGTACTTCTGATAAAGGCCTCATTTCCAAAATATATTGGGAATTAAATCAAATTTATAAGAATCCAAGTCATTTCCCATTTGAGAAATGGTCAAAGGATATAAACTGGCAGTTTTCTGATGAAGATATCAAAGCTACCTAATGCCATAGGAAAAAATGCTCTAAATCACTATTGTTTATAGAGATGTAAATTAAAACAACTCTGAGGTGCCACCTGACACCTATCAGGTTGGTTAATATGACAAAAAGGGAAAATAATAAATGTTGTAGAAGCTATGGAAAAATTGGAACACTAATGCATTGTTGGTGGAGCTGTGAATTGATCCAACCATTCTGGAGGGCAACTTGGAATTATGCCCAAAGTGCTATAAAGCCCTACATACCCTATGACCCACCAATACCACTTTTGGGTCTTTTCCCAAAGAGATCATAAAAAAGGAAAAAGGACCCACATGTACAAAAATATTTATAGCTGCTCATTTTGTGGTGGCAAGGAAATGGATATTAAGAGGTTGCCCATCTATTGGGGAATGGGTGAACAAATTGTGGCATATGATTGTAATGGAATTCTATTGTGCTGTAAGAAATGATGAGCAGAAGGAGTTCAGAGAAATCTGGAAGGACTTGCATGAACTGATGATAAGGGAGATGATCAGAACCAGAAGACCATTATACACAGTATCATCAACATTATGTGTTGATCAACTGTGATAGACTATATTGTTCTTACAAATACAACGGTACAAGAAAGTTCCAAAGGACTCAGGGTGGAAAAGATTCTCCAAATCCAGAAAAAAAAAAAAAAAGAACTGTAAAATATGGATGCTGATTGAACCATACTAGTTGTTTTGTTTTTGGTGCTGTTTTTTCTCTTTTTGGAGGTTTATCCTTTTTGCTCTGATTCTTCTCTGTTAACATGACTAATGCAGAAATATTTTTAATGTTTCATATATATATATATATATATATATATATATATATGTTTTAATGTTTCATATATATATATTTATATATCAGATTACCTGCTGTCTAGGGGAGTGGGAGATGGAGGGGGAGGGAGGGAGAAAAATTTGAAATTGGAAATGTTATATAAACAAATGTTGAAAGCTATCTCTTATGTGTAACTGGAAAATAATTTAAAAAATACTTTTATTTTTAAAAAAAGAGCTCCTATTGGGAACAGCTAAGTGGCATTGGTTTACCATTGAAATTTGGGGAAAATAAATAATATTAAAAAAGAAAATAAAACAACATCCACTGGTAGGGAGAGGGGAGAAAAGAAAACATATTTTGCATATAGATGTCCTTGAGTCATTTTATTTTTCTGCTTCTTTTTCTTCAGTTTCCCTGTCACCATTATAGCTGTTTATTTTAGGGTTATATCATGTGTTTTCACATTTGTAGCCTGTATCTTGGCTTTGGAATTTATGTTAGTGCTGGGCTCCGCATTTTGGGGGGGGCGGGCATTATTTGTCTAAGCTTCTGTCCTCTTATGTCCTTCTGCTGTCTTCACAGCTCCGGCAGGGGACCTGCAAGCTTTACAGGTGTCCAAAATGATGTAATCTGGTGTGAGGTCTGTTCACTACCCTACTGGTCCAAGGCATGTACATTCTTGAACCAGGTTTATGTCTCTTGGCATGTGTATTGTTTAGAGTTTCATTATACTGTTGCTGTATTCATTCACTTTTAGCCTGCTGAGAGGATTTGGAGCTTACATGCTGGGCTAATGACTAGAACTGGTCATTGTTCAGCTCCTGATATCAGAACTACACACCTCCCATTTGTTTCCCAAACATGGTCCTTGCTTAGTAAACTTCTAGAACTTATAACTTGCAGTATTTTCACACCTGCAATCCTTCATTTGATAGTGGGTGATAGAATTGTCAGAAAACACCTATGTGTACACACAGAAGCAGGGTCTTATTTCCTCCCTGTTTCTTCTTCCCCTGGCCCATGAATTCTCATTGTATCCTGATGCTTCCTACATTGGTGCCCTGTCCTTGGCTTTTGACCATCCCTGGATGTCAGAATATATCCCAAGTTTCTTAAGTCATTCCATCCTGTCCAACTTTTCATGACCATATTTGGGTTTTTCTTGTCAAAAATAGCATAATGAATTACTATTTCCTTCTCTAGCTCATTTTACAGATGAGAAAACCATGATAAATGCATTGTCACTTACTCATGATCACATAGCTAGTGTGTGTCTGTGGACAGATTTGAATTCATGTTTTTCTCACTCCAGGTCCAGCACACTATCTAATGTTTCACTTACCTGATGGTCCACAAGTATTCCTGGCCAGAGCCCATCATCACTGTTCTCAGACTTCCCTCCCTGCTCTTTAATGTAAGGAAATAAGATGCATCCAATCCTCAGCAAAGGAAAAAAAATAGGTTAAGATTTTCTTATTAACAATAACACAAGTTTTTAAATGTTCAATTAGTCATGCATATGGCTAAACGCTGTGAATGTACAACAGACTATCACTTGAATTTTATTAAGAGGATCAATTTTCTAAAAAAATATAAAATAAAAAACCTCCACCTTAATCCAGTCATTAGTCTAATGGAGAACACCTTTTCAGAGACATATTTCTCTAGGAGGAGATAAGAGTGAGGACTATAATGTTCCAGTTCTCCTCATTACCATTCTAATGACAAGATGGTAATTCAGTTTTAATTGACAATCATGGCATCACCAAGGATAGCAAAACAGGCAAGTTTCTACAATTCAGTTAGTATATTATAGGATTGAAATCTGATAGGAATGTTGATTATCTGTACCAAACATCTATTTTATTGATGAGAAAATTAATCCACTTTTCATTAAATGACTTCTTATTCATATGAACTCTTAGAGATCAAGGGGTATTTTGCCTTTTCTTTTTCCTTTCCTTTTTTTTTTCTTTCTTTTTAATTAATTTATTTATTTAGAATATTCCCCAAGTTATATGTGTAAAGAAATTTTCACATCAATTTTTTAAATTTTGTGTTCCAAATTCTCTTCCTCCCTCCCAACCCCATAGAACTCAAGCAATTCAATATAAATTATACATATGCAGTCATGTAAAACACTTCCACATTAGTCAAGTTATGAAAGAAAAAGATAAAAAAAAACTTTAGAAGGAGAAACTAACAAAAATATTCTTCAGTCTGTATTCAGCTACCATCAGTTTTTTCTCTGTAGATGGATTGGATTTTTCATAAATCCTTCTGATAGCATCCTGCTCATTATTTCTTACAGCACAATAGTGTTCCATCCTAATCTCATCCCAAAATTGGTTTGGTCTTTCCCCAAGTGATTGGAATCACTCCAATTTTGAATATAACTTTTTTTCTTTTCAAATCTCTTTTAAGATACCAGCCTAGTAGCAGTTTTGCTAGATCTAAGGGAATTCATGCTTTTATAGACCCTTGGCCATAGTTCTGAATTTCTCTGCAGAATGTTTTGTTAAGGCTAAAATTCTAGCTAAACTGTCTAAAATATCTAATGAGTGGTCGCCAATAAATTATAAGCTTTAGCAAGAGTTAGACTTTTAAGCATTTATTAAGGAGAATAAGAATTTGGTAAAGAGAGAGAAAAAGGCCTAGATTCCTATCTATTAAAGGGAGAGCACATTTCTAGCTCCCTTCTCCGCCAGAGTCCAGAGGAAAGAGCGCGAGACTGAGCGCCAGTCTCTTCCTTCCTCCTCCCACTAGCCCGCGTCACTTCCTGACTCCTGGTCTTGCCCTCAAAGACCTTCCCTTCATGGGCAGAACTCCTCTACAGTAAGTATCCAGCAGGTGGCGTTATTTCAATCGTTACAGTAAAGTTATTATGTTCTTTTTACTGTTCCATCAAGGAAACATTCCGTTTCTTGAGGAAGCAAAGGGGGGAAATGTGGTAAAATATGAAAGTTTTTAACAGTCGGTTAGGATAACTGAAAGACGCCAGTTTTTCAAGGACCACCCTTTTGGGGAGGAGATGAACAGACTGCCTGCCGGGTACAGTCCACCTGCTGCGCATGTCAGACTGCCTGCCAGGTACAGTGCGCCTGCTGCGCATGTCAGACTGCCTGCGGGGTTTTTTGGGACTTCCGGGGTGGAGAGAAGGAGAGGAGCCTTTTTGCCTGCTTGGCGGGACTCCTGACGGCGCGGAACAGATTCTCTCTCCAAAGGTGGCCTTGTCGGTTTGGTGAGTTGTTATAAGGAATATAGACTAAGCTTAGACTTAAGACGATTTGTATTGTGTTTCTACTTTCCTATCCTTCTAACCAACATCACCTTGTGACTATCATAACTATAAATAAAAAGGTCTATCTAGAAAACCAAAAGCTGCTTCCATTTACTAGTTTGGGAGATAAATTAAGGGAAAGGTTAAGTAGGGGAGATTTATGATCTAATATCCAATTTTAAATCTCACAGTTTGAATCTGTTTATAACTTTACTGAGACTGTATTAATGTCTCATTTCCCTCATATGCCCCACAACATTTGTCATTTTCCTCTGCTGTCCTATTATCCAATTCAATAGGCATGAGATACTACCCAGAATCATTTTGACCTGAATCCTTCCAATGAATAGAGTTAGAGCATTTTATTTTTCATATTACTATAAGTGGCTTACATTATTTCATCTGAAGATTTCATGTCTTTTGATCATCTCTAAATTAGGAAATGGCTCTCATTTTAACAAATTTGACTCAGTTCTCTATGTGTTTGAGAACTGAGGCCTATCAGACAAACTTGCTTCAAGTTTGTTTGTTGCTGTTGTTTTTCACAGTTACTATTGTTAGGTGTATTAAACTCCCTCCTATTCCCTCCCTTTGATATTTATTCTATTTTCTATCTTTTCACCCCATTCCTCTTCAAAAGTGTTTTGCTTCTGACTGCCCCCTCCCCCAATCTGCCCTGCCTTCCTTAACCCTTCCCTCCTTATCCCCTTCCCTTCCTACTTTATCACAGGACAAAATATATTACTATACCCAATTGAGTGTCTATGTTTTTCCCTTTTTAATCCAATTCTTATGAGAGTAAGTTTTACTCACAACTCAGCACCTCTCCCACCTTCCCCTCCAATCCATAAGCTTTTTTCTTGTTTCTTTTATGTGAAATAATTTACCCCATTCCACCTCTCCCTTTCCCTTTCTTCCAGTGCAATTCTCTTCCCCCTTAATTTTATTTTTTTAAGATATAAACATGAGGGGGGGCAGCTAGGTGGCACAGTGGATAGAGCACTGATGCTAGATTCAGGAGTACCTGAGTTCAAATCTGGCCTCAGACACTTAACACTTACTAGCTGTGTGACCCTTGGCAAGTCACTTAACCCCAATTGCCTCACTAAAAACAAAACAAAACAAAAAAGATATCAACATGGGGAAGTTAGGTGGCAAATTGGACAAAGCACCAGACCTGGACCCAGGCAGATGCAAGTCCAAATCTGGCCTAAGACACCGAACAATCACCAGCTATGTGACCCTAGGCAAGCCACCCAACTGCAATCACAACTGAAAAAAAAAACAATAAAAATAATAAATGCTTTAGAGATAACATCCCTTCATATTCAACTCACACCTGTGCCCTCTCTCTAAGTATTCTCCATTCAGCTGTACTAATAATGAGAAAGTTCTTATGAGTTAGAACTATCATGTCCCCATGTAGGAATTGTAAGGGCCTAAAATTCTACCTATGATGTCTAAAATGTAATGAGTGGTTGCCTTAAATTAGAAGCTTTAGCACCTGTCTTTGGTTATTAAACATTTAGTAAAGCATACTCAGTATCAGAAAAAAGAGAACAAGTGGAGTTAAGAAAAGGCCTATCTAGCCAAGAGTTCCAGCCTGGTCTGGTTCTTCCTCAAGTCCTCTGTCACAAGCCTGCTTCAACTACCAACTCTTCTCAAAGTGAGTGTGGAAGCTTTTTATAGGTCTGGAGCAGAGGCAGTCTTTACACATTGCTTCAAGCTGATTGGTAGATGCCATCCAAATCCATTTGTTCACTGGACTTGAAGGTGGTCTCATGTTGAGTTCAAAATCCTTACCTTCTGAGAACAATGCCTTCTTAAAGGCTAGCCATGTGTGGTTACAATCTAATTAACTTGAAGTAGGCTAATCAGCAAACTCAATCATGCTCACTTAATTAAATAAGTTTAGATTAATCTCTAGGTGAGCCTTTGAGTATCTGCCAAATCCCATTATTTTCTCACAGAATGTAACAGTTTTTAACCTTTTAATATCCCTCATAATTCCTTTTTCCTTTTTACCTTTTTATGCTTCTCCAGGGTTTTGTATTTGAAAGTCAAATTTTCTTCTCAATTCAGGTCTTTTCATCACAAATGCCTGAAAGTTCTGTCCTTCATTGAATTCCCATTTTATCCCCTGAAAGATTATACTCAGTTTTACTGGGTAGGTAATTCTTGATTTTTTTTTTTTTTTTTTAGTGAGGCAATTAGGGTTAAGTGACTTGCCCAGGGTCACACAGCTTGTAAGTGTTAAGTGTCTGAGGCTGGATTTGAACTCAGGTACTCCTGACTCCAGGGCCAGTGCTGTATCCACTGTGCCACCTAGCTGCCCCAGGTGATTCTTGATTTTAATGCCAGTTTCTTTGCCATTGGGTTCACATTCCATGCCCTTGGGTTCTTTAATGTAGGAGCTGTTAGATCTTCTGTTATACTGACTGTGGCTCTATAGTATTTGAATTGTTTCTTTCTGGCTCTTTGCAATATGTTCTCCTTGGCCTGGGAGCTCTGGAATTTGGCTATAATATTCCCACAAGTTATCCTTTTGGTATCTCTTTTAGGAGGTGATAAGTGGATTATTTCAATTTCTATTTTACCTTCTGTATCTAGAATATTAGGATAATTTTCCCTGACAATTTCTTGGAAGATTATGTCTAAGTTCTTTTTTGATTATGGCTTTCGTGTAGTCCAAGGATTTTCAAATTATCTCTCCTGGATCTATTTTCCAGGTCAGGTGTTTTTCCAAGGAGATGTTTCACATTGGCCTCTTTTTTTATTTCATTCATTTGGATTTTAAAAAATTGTTTCTTGATTTTTCATAAAGTCATTAGCCTTCATTTGTCAATCCTAATTCTTTAGCTATTATTTTCTTCATAGATCTTTTGTATCTCCTTTTACCTTTAGGTTTTCAAGCTGTTGACTTTTTTAAAATGACTTTCCTGCATCACTCATTTCTTTTTCCATTTTTTCTTCTACCTCTCTTACCTTATCTTCAAAGTCTTTTTGAGAGCTTCCATGGCCTAAGACCAATTTATATTTTTCTGGGAATTGTTGGATATAGGAGATTTTACTTTGTTATCTTCTTCTGAGGGTGTATTTTGATCTTCCTTTTTACCAAAGAAACTTTAAACAGTCAACATCTTTTTCTGTCTGCTCATTTTCCCAGTCTATTTTTTGACTTTTATCTTTTTCTTAAAGGTGGGGCACTGCTTCCAGAGCACACTGTCCTAAGCTTCAGGGGTTCCTACATTCCTTCTTCTCTGGTCTGTAAGTAACCACAGGTCTGCTTGCTCTTTCACCCAGGAAATGATTTTTTTTTCACTGTAGTTGCAAGCTCAGGTTTGCCTGTGCCCCTCTCCCACCTGGGATGCCAGTCCTGACTGCTTCCTGATTCTGAGCATGGCAACATGAGTTATGCCTCAGCACCAGCAGAGAGCCCTGAAATTTTCCCTTGGGCAACCACTCAAGCCCCTCACCAGACTGTGAGCTGAGGTCCAGAAGTAGCCACGACTGCAGCCAATTAAGAGGCTCCCTCTGCCTTCCTGGGATGTGTATGGTGTAGGCTGGGGCTGGATCTGTGTTGGTGCGGCCCAGGTCTGGGCCCCACTCTCACTCCAGTACAACAGAGCTTTCCTGTGAAACTTCTAAGCCATCTCTGGCTGGAAAAGTATCTCACTCCATCCTTTTGTGGGTTCTGATGGTTCAGGAATTGTCTTGTTTCATTATTTGTAGCTATTTGGAGCAATTGTGGGGATAGGTCTGGAAAGTTACTGCTTTTCCTCCTCCATCTTGCCTCCACCCCACCTTTTTCTTTCTGTTCCTGTTTTTTAGTAGATCTCTTGGCATGTAGAACGGTCTTGCTAAATGTTTTCGAGTTCTATTCTCAAAGGTTACTCAAATATGGTGGCAGGGCCAAGTATGATTTCAAATTCAGGGCTCTTTTCACTGTATCACAAATGTCTCCCAAAACAAACTTTTTAAAAAAAGTAATAAACATCATTTTTTATAGTTTTGTGTTACAATTTTTATCCCTCTTTCCCTCTTTCCCCTTCTGCCTCCCTGAGGTGATAAGCAATCAAATATGTGGTATACAGGTATGATTATGTAAAATATCACCAAATTAGACATTTTGTACAATAAAACAAATTTTAAACAATGAAAGAAAATGAAAAATAGCATGCTTCAGTTTGTTCCATCAGTATCAATTCTTTCTTTGGTGGTGGATAGTATGTTTTAATAGTCCTTTGGGATTGTCTTGGATCATTGCGTCTTTGAGAATAGTCAAGTTATTCACAGTTCATTAAACAATATCACTGTCTCTGTGCACAATGTTCTTTTGGTTCTGCTCACTTCACTATACATCAGTTCATACATGTATTTCTGAACCTTTCTGAAATCATCCTGCTTGTCATTTCTTATAGCACAATAATATCCCAAAGCAAAATTATCCCCTGGCTAACTGACAGCCATTTGATAATCTTAACTATTCTCTATCTCTCATGACATTTGCTTATAATAAACACTCAGGAAGTAATGTCCAAGTAAATAATTCCAATCACATTCTCCCAACCAGAATTGAACATATCCATATGAAACACTCCAAACAGTACCATGGAATAATTTGCTTGACTTGAAAACTCTAGATAGAAAACTGCCTAGAAGAAACCAAGCAAGGGCAATATCTCTATATTTGAGGGGTTTCCATTTGGACCCATCATTCTACTATGAGAAAAATGCTGTCATTTTCCCCTCTCACTCATTTTTTTTGTTTGTTTTTGTTTTTTTTTTTTTTGTTTTTTACTGAGGCAATTGGGGTTAAGTGACTTGCCCAGGGTCACACAGCTAGTAAGTGTTAAGTGTCTGAGGCCGGATTTGAACTCAGGTACTCCTGACTCCAGGGCCGGTGCTCTATCCACTTCACCATCTAGCTGCCCCTCTCACTCATTTTTAACACATACACACACGCAAAAATCCATCTATTGTCACCAGGCAGATGAATATTCTGTGTATACACAATCATGGCTGTTTGTGTGTGTGTCTGTATATCTATATCTATATCTACATCTACATCTATATCTAGGTATAGATGTAGATGTAGATATAGATATGAATATAGATACAGATACAGATATATAGATATACACACATATAGATATATCTATAGATCTATCCATATCAATATATATCTATATCTATCTATCTATCTATCTATCTATCTATCTATCTATCTATCATCTATCTATCTATCTATCTATCTATCTATCTATCTATCTATCTATCTATCTATCATCTATCTATCTATCTATCTATCTATCTATCTATCTATCTATCTATCTATATCACAGCACTAATAGTAATGTCTGCCATAACAGAAAATTACAGTTGCTTTTATCAGAAAAAATTCTATCTGAAAAATATGTCCATTCTTCTTCCAGTGCATGCATGTATTTTCCATTCAAGTTAGTGGGATTTATGAACATTCATCTAGAGCAGAGAAATCACCCCTAAATGTAATTGCCTGTCAGCCATGTGTCTCCATTAGGTTCACCTGGCAACAGTCTTTATTACATATGTGGTCAATCTACAACCTTGACTGGAAGTTTCCATTGCTTGGGCTTAGAAGTGAGAAATTAGTCTTGCCCCAGAGAAAATGAAAAGTATGGAAACCAATGGTTGTTTAAGAAACAAATAATGTGGAGAGTTGTTGACAAATGCCATGTGCCATCAGCCTCTTGCCATCTTGGCATTCATCAGTAGTTGTTCCTACTGGCAATATCAAGCCTTTTAGTGCAAAATGTAGAATGTAAAGCAACAATCTGCAGATCTGTCTTTTTTAAGAACTGAACTTCAACTCCCTGGGGTGAATAATTATCTCAACTGACATTTAAACAATTTTTGAAAGTTCACAAAGCTCTTGAACATGTGACATCTAACTTGATCCCCATAAACAATTCTCTAAAGGAGGTACTAGAAGAAGGCAAATCTTTACTTTATAGATAAGGAAACTGAATCTAAGGGATAGGGAGTAATTTACTCATAGTCAAGTAGAAAAAAAATCAATTCAATACCACTAGTATTTATGAAGCCCCAATTATGTATTCCTAGAAAGCTATGTTTTCCAGCAGATAGAGTACTGGAACTGTCCTCAGGAAGGTCTCAGTGCAAATAGAGTGTCAGTTACATTTTGGTGATGTGATTTGGACAAGGTCCTTAACCTTTCTGGGCATCATTTTCTGCATTTGCAAAATGGGGTAATAATTATAATGTGACAAGTAAAACTAAATTGTGGTTGCCTTATTCCTGTCCCAAGTGTAGGGAAAATTACCTAGGGTTTCTAATATAAATTAGAAGCTTTAACACCAGTTGGGGAAGTAAGCATTTATTAAATGCTTAATGTAAGGTATTAGTAAAAAGAACACCTGGGTCAGAAAGGTATGAAAAGGCCTATCCTGACTGTTCTGGTTCTTTCTCACATCCTCCACCACAAGCCTGTCTGAGCATAGAAATGCAGGTGAGTAACTGTGTGTGTGTGTGTGTGTGTGTGTGTGTGTGTGTGTGTGTGTGTGTGTGTGTGTGTAAGCTTTTTATGGGTCTGGAGGATAGTTGGTACTTACACACTGCTTCAAGCTGATTGGCTAGCATCAAATGGATTTAGCAGTTAGCACATGCTACCTGGAATAATTTTTTTTCCCAACAAATATTTATTTTATTTTTTCCAGTTACATGTAAGGGTAGTTTTCAACACTCATTTTCTTAAGATTTAGAGTTCCAAATATTTCTCCCTCCTTCCCTTTCTCTCCCACTCCACAAGACAGCATCCAATCTGATATAGATTATATGTGTACAATCAACAAGTGCTTTTTAAACAATTCTTTCTATGGGAGTGGATAGTATGTTCATCATTAGTCCCTTGGGATTGTCTAGGATCATTGTTTTGTGGAGAGTAGTTGTCATTCGCAATTGCTTATCACACAATATTGATGTCACTATGCATGATGTCGTCCCAGTTCTACTCAGTTCACTATACATCAGTTCCTATGAGTCTTTCAAGGATTTTCTGGGATCATCCTATTTGTCACTTACTATAGCAAAATACCATTCCACTACAATCATATAGCCCACCTTCTTCAGTCATTCCTCAGTTGATGGACATTCCTTTGAATCCCAATTCTTAGCCACCACCAAGAGTTTCTATATTTTTTGTACAATTTTCCCCCCTTTTCTCTCTTTCACGTTTATAATTGTTAACTTTCCGTCCATCCTATTCCCTTCCCCATGATATATACTCTATTATCTATCTTCTTTTACCCTATCCAACTTCAAAAGGGATTTGCTTCTGTCTTTCACCTCCCCCAATCTGCCCCCCCTTCTTTTGCTCCTCCCTCCTTATCCCTATACTCTCCTATTCTCCTGAAGGGTTAGAGAGATTACTCATTACTCTCCCCCACCCCCAATTGAGTGTGTATGTTACTCCCTCCTTGTGCCACTTATGATGAGATTAAGGTCTTTGAGCCTATTTGAATTAGTATAAAGTTCATTTACTGCCTTGCTCCTCCCCCATCTCTTCCACCACTCCATAAGCACTTTCCTATTTCCTTCATGTGGGATTTCACCCCATGCTACCTCTGCCCTTCCCCCTCCACCAGTGCATTCTTCTCACCACTTAATTTATTTTTTTAATGTATGAGGTATTTTATTTTTTCCATTACATGTAAAGATAGTTCTCAACTTTTGTTTATACATGCTTTACAATTTCAGATTTTTTCCCTCCCACCACTCCCTCCCCCCTCCCCTAGACAGCAGGTAATCTGATATAGGTTATATCTATATATCTCTATACATATACATATACATATATATATACACACACACACATATATATACACATAATAACATTAATCCTATTTCTGCATTAATCCTGTTACAAGAGAAAGAATCAGAGCAGTGATGCAAAACCTCAAAATAGAAAGAAAAAAAAAAAACAACAGCACCCAAAACAAAAGAAATAATATGGTTCAATCAGCATCTATACTCCACAGTTCTTTCTTTCTTTTTTTTCTTGGATTTGGAGATCCTCTTCTATCATGAGTTCCCTGGAACTCTTCTGGACCATTGCATTGGTGAGAAGAATATAGTCCATCACAGTAGGTCAACACTCAATGTTGATGATACTGTGTACAATGTTCTTCTGGTTCTGCTCATCTCACTCATCATCAGCTCACGTAAGACCCTCCAGGTTTCTCTGAACTCTTCCTGCTCATCATTTCTTACAGCACAATAGTATTCCATTGTATTCATATACCACAACTTGTCCAGCCATTCCCCAATTGATGGGCACCCCCTCAACTTCCAATTCCTTGCTACCACATAAAGAGCAGCTATAAATATTTTTGTACATGTGGGTCCCTTTCCCCCTTCCATGATTTCTTTGGACAAAAGACCTAAAAGTAGGGTTGCTGGGTCAAAGGGTATGCACAGCTTTATCACCCTTTGGGCATAATTCCAAATTGCTCTCCAGAATGGTTGGATCAGCTCACAGCTCCACCAACAATGCATTAGTGTTCCAATTTTCCCACAGCTTTTCCAACATTTATTATCTTCCTTTTTTGTCATTTTAGCCAATCTGATAGGTGTCAGGTGGTACCTCAGAGTTGTTTTAATTTGCATCTCTCTAATCATTAGAGATTTAGAGCATTTTTTCATATGGGAATAGATAGCTTTGGTTTCTTCATCAGAAAACTGCCTGTTCATATCCTTTGACCATTTCTCAATTGGGGAATGACTTGGATTCTTATGAATTTGATTTAATTCCCTATATATTTTAGAGATGAGGCCTTTATCAGAAGCACTGGCCTCAAAAATTGTTTCCCAGCTTTCTGCCTCCCTTCCAATTTTGGATGCATTGCTTCTGTTTGTACAAAATTTTTTTAATTTAATATAATCAAAATCATCCATTTTGCATTTTATAATATACTCTATCTCTTGTTTGGTCAAAAACTGTTTTCCTTTCCAAAGATCTGATAGGTACACTATTCCTTTCTCTCCTAATTTACCTATGGTATCACCACTTATGTCTAAATCATGTATCCATTTTGACCTTATTTTAGAATAAGGTGTAAGATGTTGGTCTATGCCTAATTTCTGCCATACTATCTTCCAGTTTTCCCAGCAGTTTTTGTCAAATATTGAGTTCCTATTCCAGAAGCTGGAGTCTTTGGGTTTATCAAACACTACATTACTAGTGTCATTTACTATGAGCCTAGCCTATTCCATTGATCTACCACTCTATTTTTTAGCCAGTACCAGATAGTTTTGATGACTGCCGCTTTATAGTAAAGCTCCAGGTTTGGTACCGCTAACCCACCTTCCTTTGAATTTTTTTTCATTATTTCCCTGGATATTCTTGATTTTTTGTTTTTCCAGATGAATTTTGTTATTATTTTTTCTAGCTGTATAAAATAATTTTTAGGTAGTCTGATTGGTATGGCACTGAATAAGTAAATTAATTTAGGCAGTATTGTCATTTTTACTATATTAGCTCTGCCTATCCATGAGTAATTGATATCTTTCCAATTATTTAGATCTGATTTGATTTGTGTAAAGAGTGTTTGGTAGTTGTGTTCATAGAGTTCCTGGGTTTGTCTTGGCAAGTAGACTCCCAAGTATTTTATATTATCTACCGTTACTTTAAATGGAATTTCTCTTTCTATCTCTTGCTGCTGGACTTTGTTGGTCATGTATAGAAATTCTGATGATTTATGTGGATTTATTTTATATCCTGCTACTTTGCTAAAGTTGTTAATTGTTTCAAGTAATTTTTGAGTTGATTCTCTAGGATTCTTTGAGTATACCATCATATTATCTGCAAAGAGTGATAGTTTTGTTTCCTCCTTGCCTATTCTAATTCCTTTAATTCCTTTCTCTTCTCTGATTGCTAAAGCTAACATTTCTAGGACAATATTAAATAACTCATTTAACTTCTCCTCTAAGAACTTGGATGCTATACCACTTGGCGCATACATATTCAATATTGATATTACTTCATTATCTATAGTACCTTTAAGTAAGATGTAATTTCCTTCCTTATCTCTTTTAATGAGATCTATTTTTGCCTGCACTTTGTCTGAGATAAGGATTGCTACCCCTGCCTTTTTTACTTTAGCTGAGGCATAATATATTCTGCTCCAGCCTTTTACCTTTACTCTGTGTGTATCTCTCTGCTTCAAATGTGTTTCTTGTAAACAGCATATTGTAGGGTTCTGGTTTTTAATCCACTCTGCAATTTGCTTCTGTTTTATAGCAGAGTTCATCCCATTCACATTCACAGTTATTATTACTGACTGTCTATTCCCCTCCATTCTATTTACCCCCTTTGTACTTTTCTCCACTTCATTCACCCTATTCCTCCTCACCGACGTTTTAATTCTTACCCGTCTCCCCCGATCTGCCCTCCCTTTTTATCACCCCCCTCGCTTTTCTTTACCCTTTTCTCCCTTGCATTTGTCCTCCCTTCTATTAGTCCCCCCCTTTCCCTTCCCCTTTTGTTTCCCTAAAGAATGAGTTAAGTTTCTTTATCCCAATGAACGTATATGTTATTCCCTCTTTGAGTCAAATCTAATGAGAATAGGGTTGAAACCATGTTCCCCCCTCCTTCTTTCCCTCTATTGTAATAGTTTTTTTTTCCACCTCTTCATATGATATAATTCATCCCATTCCACCTCCCCTTTCCTCTCCTCCCCATAGACTCCCTTTTTATCCCCTTAATTCTTTTGTATCATCACATCAAAGACAATTTATATTTATACCCTCTATATAAAGTCCTTCTCTCTGCCAAAATACATTTACAGTTCTTAAGAGTTATGAGTATTATCTTCCTGTGTAGAGATATAAACAGTTTAACCTAATAGGGTAACTTTTTTTTCCCCTCTGTTTACCTTTTTAAACTTCTCTTGAGTCTTGTATGTTGAGATAAAATTTTCTATTCAGTTCTGGTCTTTTCACCAGGAAAGATTGAAAGTCCCCAATGTCATTAAATGTCCATCTTTTCCCCTGAAAGAAAATGCACATTTTTGCTGGGTAATAGATTCTCGGCTGCAATCCAAGCTCCTTTGCTTTCCGGAATATCATATTCTAAGCCTTGCGGTCCTTTAATGTTGAAGCTGCCAGGTCCTGAGCAATCCTGACTGTGGCTCCATGATATTTAAATTGCTTCTTTCTGGCTGCTTGGAGTATTTTCTCCTTCACCTGATAATTCTGGAATTTGGCTACAATATTCCTTGGAGTTTTCCTTTTGGGGTCTCTTTCAGGAGGTGATCGGTGGATTCTTTCAATGATGGTTTTATCCTCTGATTCTATGATATCAGCGCAGTTCTCCTTAATAATTTCCTGGAATATGGTATCTAGATTCTTTTTCTGGTCATGGCTTTCAGGCAGTCCAATGATTCTCAAATTGTCTCTCCTCGATCTGTTTTCCAGATCAGTTGTCTTTCCAATGAGGTATTTCACATTTTCTTCTATTTTTTTATTTTTTTGATTCTGCTTGACTGATTCTTGGTGTCTCATGGATTCCTTATCTTCCAACTGTCCCACTTTAATTTTTAAGGCATTGTTTTCTTCAGTGAGATTATGCACCTTTTTTTTCCATTTGGCTAAGTGAATTTTTTAAGGTATTGTTTTCTTCAGTGAGATTATGCACCTTTTTTTTTCCATTTGGCCAAGTGAATTTTTTAAGGTATTGTTTTCTTTAGTGAGATTATGCAGCTTTTTTTCCATTTGGCCAAATGAATTTTTTAAAGCTTTGTTTTCTTCAGCTTCCTTTTCCAAGCTGCTGATTCTTTTTTCATAGTTTTTTTGTTTTGCTTTCATTTCTCTCCCCATGTTTTCTTCTACCTCTTGCAATTGATTTTTAAAATCCTTTTAGAGCTCTTCCAGGAAGGCTTTTTGTTCTTGCGACCAATTCACCTTCCCTTGTGAGGCTTCAGATGTAGCCAATTTGAGGCTATTGTCCTCATCTGAGTTTGTGTTGGCTTCTTCCCTATTGATACAGAAGCTCTCAATGGAGAGGGCTCTTTTTTGCTTCTTACTCATTATTGCAGCCTATTTATTTATTCTTTAAGTTGAGGTCTGCTCTGGGGGCACCAGGGTCCCTGTTTTGGGCTTCTTGTGCAGGTGTATAGGTGCTGTGTGACCGGGCTTTTACTCTGAGGCCTTTATGGTGTGTGGAGATCCCCCGCCCTGCACTTCCTGTCTGATTATGCTCGGCCAGCCAGGCGCCAGACCCCGGCGTCTGATCCCGCCGTTCGTGGCCCTCTCGGCCGGTGCAGGTAGGTTTTTCCACTGTCCTTCTTGGCCACCAGATTTTTGAACCAGGTTCCGGGAGCCTCAGTTGTTCGGCTGTGGCCCACAGCTCCTGCTGACTTGCCCCGACCCCCTCGGCACTGGGTTGCTGCCCTGCGCTGGGCCTCCCTTTTGCCCGAGTCAGACCGACCTTTTCCTGAAGTCTTCTAAATTATCTCTGGTTGGAGGACTGTGTCTCTCTGTCTCTTTGCAGGTTCTGTAGTTTCAGAATCCGTCCAGAGGCTTGATTTAATGTTCGTTTTGAGGGAACAGAAGGAGAGCTCAGGCAGCTTGCTGCTTCCTCTCCGCCATCTTGGCTCTGCCCCCCTCACCACTTAATTTTACCCTAAACATGTCATCATGGGGCAGCTAGGTGAAACAGTGGACAAAGCATCCACCCTAGACTCAGGGGTAATGTGATGGTTTCATTAAGCCCTAATATATTAAAAAGACTCATAAAAACCAAAACAAAAGAAACAAAAACAAAACAAATAAACAATATAAAAATACTCATCCTAACTTTTCACACAAGAAAATCTAACTGGATGAAGAATGACATGTTTTCTTTTTTTATGGCCCAATACTATTTATGAATAAACCACAAGTTATTTAGTCTGTTTTTAATTGATCTGCACTAATAATACCCACTTCTCAGTTATTTGCTTCTAAAAATGAGTTCTGTTTGTTTGTTTGCTTGTTTTTGGGTTGGGAAATAAGGGTTAAGTGAATTGCCCAAGGTCACACAGCTAGTAAGTGTCAAGTATCTGAGGCCCGATTTGAACTCAGGTCCTCCTGACTCTAGGGTCAGTGCTGTATCAACTGCACCACCTAGCTGCCCCCTAAATAGTTTTATTTGATATTTTTTGTAGACATGAGTCCATTGTTTCTTTAACTTATTTGGGGTTTCTGGATAGCAATGGTAGGTTTGGATCAAAATATGTGAAAATTTTAAATATTGTTTTCTGTAATTTGGATTTTTTTCATAATAGTTGAATAAATTCACAGTTTTAGTAACAAAATATTGATGTACCTTGCTTCCTACAGCTCCTCCAACATTAAATATTCCCATCCTGACCCATCTGATAATTTGCTGACTGAAAGTGGAACTCAATATTGATTTGATTATAATTTCCTTTAGTGTTATGCTGATTTTGAGCCCCCTTTTATCAACAATTTGCAATTACTTAGAGTAATATGTTTATGTATAGATGTGCACATATTTATATATTATATGCATAATTATATATACATAACCTCATTCTCTGCCTTTTATGCAGGGAATAGAAAATAGCTTATAGTCATAATCATTTGTGCTAATTGCCTCAAATCAGGCCATTCTTTATCAGAAATAATGTATACAAATATTTTCCCTGTCAATTGGCAGTTTCTCCTTGTTATCCCAGTTTCAATGATTTTAAGCAATTCAAAGAAAGACAACAGGACATATAAGCTGAGGTAGAGTGGAACAAAGAGAATCAAGAAATAATATGCACATTTATTTTGGTAATGTAAATATAAAGAACAATAAGATATACTTAACTTTTGTGCAATAAGAACAAGGGTACCATTGGTATAGAATGTTGGATACACTCACATATGTGAAAGTGTCAGGTGGTTTTGCTGATTTTTAAAAATATTTTTTTAAAGCAAAGTCTTAGAAAGGATACACACACACATATAATTTATATATACATATACAGAAATGAATGTGATGAAAAGACAAGGAATAAAACTTTAAACACATTCCTGCTGTGTACATTTAAAACAAGCAGCAAGTTGCAGAATTTATAAACCATGTCTATCTACAAACACCCACACAGATACATAGACAGATACATTGGAAGAGATGTGATTTCACTGTTGTGGTAAATAAAGTGAATTCTCATGTAACGGTATTATCTCTAGCCATACAGCTGGAGATCTTCCCAGCAACATAGTTTCAAAAAGTTATCTCAAGAAGGAAAAGTTGAAATGATGTCCAAAGTTAAACAGTTTTATGGATCAGAGGTGAGACTGGAAATCAGGTCTTCATGGGTTGGAAACTAGCTTCTGAGATACTAGATCATGGTGCATTTATATTTAGCTACAGAGCTACTTAACTATCTTGAACCTATTTAAAGATATTAACGATATCTTTATCTAGATATTTAGCTGAGAAAGATGCAATAAAAGGACAATGACAATGAACAAGGACAGAATTTCGTAGGAAGGGGAAAATAAGGTGGATAGTGTTTGGGAAAATACAAAGCTGCTTTAATCAATCTTTACCTTGAAACAAAGACCTATGTTTTTAATACCAATAGTCTGCTAGAAGTATTGTTTGACCATAAGCCACAGAACAATAGTGTAACTCTATTCCTTTCTTTCTTTTTTCCTATACTGGGAGGCAAAGACAAGATGGCAGAGAGAAGCCAGGAAATTGCCTGAGCTCTCCCAAGTTTCCCTCAAAAACAACATTAAATCAAGCCTCTAAATGGATTCTGAAACTACAGAATCTACATAAAGACAGAGAGACACAATCTTCCAACTTGAATAATTTATAAGACTTCAGGAAAGGTCAGTCTCACTTGGGCAAAAGGGGAGCACAGCACAGCTCAGAGCACAGTGCAGCAGGGAGGGGTTCTTGGCAAGTCAGCAGGAAGCTCTTGGCCACAGCAGAGCAACTGAGTCCCCTTGATCCTGGCTTAGCTAGCTGGTGGCACAGTAGGCCAGTTGTGTCATCCACCAGCACCAGCAAAGAGGGCAGACTGCCAGCTGAGAGCCACCACAGGACAGGCATGACCAGGCCTGGCCATCAAAGCACCTGGAACAAGCACAGGGAGCAAGCCCAGGGAGCTGAGAAAGCCACAAGCCACAGAGGCCTCAGAGTAGAAAGCCAGTGACACAGCCCCTACCCCCAGCACAAGAAGCTTGAAACAGTGACCCTTGTGCCCCAGGAGCAGACCTCGACTTAAAAAAAAAATAAACTGCAATATGAGTAAGAAACAGAAGAGGGCTCTTACCATTGAGAGCTTCTGTGTGGACAGGGAGGAGCAAAACAGAAACTCAAATGAGGACAATAATCTCAAATAGCCTACATGCAAAATCTCAAGAGGGAAAACAAATTGATCTCAAGACCTTCCTTCCTTCCTTCCTTCCTTCCTTCCTTCCTTCCTTCCTTCCTTCCTTCCTTCCTTCCTTCCTTCCTTCCTTCCTCTCTCCCTTCCTCCCTCCTTCTCCCCCTCCTAAATAGAATTCACAATGACTTTGAATAGGCTGAAAAATGTATCGAAAGACATTCCAAAGTATAACTGGAATAAAGAATGCCATTAAAGAAATGGATACAGAAGTAAGGGGAAATATAATACAAAATTCTTGATGAGAGTTACTATTTTATTGTTTGCTTTATCCCCACTGAGCAGTACAGTTGCTTAAACATAGTAGGCATTTAAAAGATATTTCCTGAATTAAATTCATTTTAATTGATATTATCATGTGAAAAATTCTGTACTTGGCCTTACCAAATCAACTTCACAACTTTAAGATTGGGAAACATGGTAAAGAACTACATCTGTGAAGATGTATCAAGAGGTGCTGGAGAACAAGGAACTTTATATGAGTGAAGAGTGAAGAGTTTATATTCTACTAAATGGTATCTGAAATACTTTCTAATTCAACTTTAATGATGAAGAAGATGAAGATGATGAAGTTAATGGAGTGTTGATATAATGCAATAAACTTGGCTTTGTGACAGTTGATTTTCCTCTGATTTCATTACCAGATAAATGGTGGTCACATGATCAACTATGTGGCAACTAAATTTTTGACAGCTTACAGGCATGGCTTCCTAGGTGTTTTAGCTATGAAATGGTTACATTGTTTATCTATTCTATGGTGTGTGTTTACAAAGAAATATCTATCTATTTGTGTTGCTCTACTTTAAAAAACAAACAAAACAGAAACAGACAAATTGAATGGAAGGCTGAAGCCAATTTATGTTGGAGAAATAATTGATGAAAGTCCTAACCCCTTTCTGGAAGATGTTTTAAGGAAATAATATGCATGAAAGGATTATGGTAAATAGGTAAGAAGATTACTTTTCTTATCTATCACTTGGAACATGATCAATGGATAACACAGATACAATCTTTCAAAACAAAACATTTTATGGAAGGAAAACCATTGCTTTTTTTTTTTAGACCTGCATTAAACAGGTTGGGGCAGTATAGGGAGTTCCCAATGAGGACAAGAGTTCTCTAAAGTTTGTAGAATCAAAGGATTTTCTGGAGCACTAGGAACTAAAGTGACTTGCCCAGGGTCAATCATTCAATGGATGTCTTAATGTGGGACATTAAGAAGTGTATTAGGATCTCTGAGTCTGGCTCACAGACACTTCAGAGGATACCTCTAAATGATGCCACTTTTATTTTTTCCTATTGTCTGCCCTAATACTGAGAGGGCACAGGTGGGAATAGATTATCAAAGGATGATACATTCAAAGCATTTATTTTTAGTTTATCATATATTTTGTAGGTTGCTCAGGGGTGAGTGGCATGCCTGAGGTTGAGTACTGGTTGAGAATCTTGTGTCTGAAGCTGGATTTGGGCTCCAGTCCTCCTGGGTCCAGGGCAGTTACTTTGTCCACTGTATCATCTATATGCCCCAAGATGACATCTTTAGGGTAAACTTGAGGAGGAGAGGATTGCACTGGGGAAGGGGGAAGTGGAGAGGTAGAATGGGTTTATAAAGTACTTAAAAGAGAGTTTTCCATCCATGAATCCTGGTCACCATCCTCAGTCAATCATCATCATTGTCAATCATCCATACCCTCTTCATTCAATGCTCCTCAGTATCAATCAGTACTCCTCATCAATCAATCCTCATCTTCCTCCAATTATCATCAATCCATCATAATCATAATTTAGGAGGAGCTGAGTTCAAATCAGGCCTCAGACACTTAACACTTACTAGCTGGGTGACCCTGGGCAAGTCACTTAACCCCAATTGCCTCACTAAAATTAAAAAAAAAAGAATATTCTTTGCCAAGTAAAAGGTATTATATAAACGTTATCTATTTCTGTTGTTGCAATAATCAACCTCATCAGTTTGTTCTATGGAAAACTCTCTTTTAAGTACTTTATAAATATAAAACTATATTTATGCCTAAAAAATTCATTTTTTGTTTTTATTATATCTTTACAAGATTCTGAATTTCCTCAGACATGTTTTTGAGAACTCTCCTTGTTTGATTTGGTTATTGGAAAAGCCATGTATAGTTGTGTCAAGATCAATTTTGTAGGAAACTCTCCAGCTGAGATTTTCTAGCAGATCATCAGCATCCACACCTTAAAGAGTTTCATTCTACAACCACACCCAGAGGACATCACAAGAATCATCTGACAAAAGACTTCCAAAGACTTAAATGGACATTTTCCTGTTTTCCTTTTCCCATTGCATACATTATTTGTAATGCCTACCTCCTAAAGGGGATGACCCCCTTTAGTTTTGTCAATGCATTGCTTAATTTCTTTTCTCTCCTTTCATTCCCTTTACACTGTTAGCTATAAGTATCTATAATGTTATTGCTTCATTTGAGGAAACTCTGTTTCTTAATGATGCACAGTGGGGAGTGGGAGAATATTATTACCAGGGGCCCCCTGCTGAAAGAGCATGGATGACCTTTCTAAGGTTAATTCAGGGTCAGGAAGTTACCTCACAGAACATGAAACTACACTCAACCAATCACCATGAAGCAGTGTGTAAGGACAGCCTCTTCTGGGGGATGCACAAAGTGCAGTTCTCTCTTTGAATTGGTGGCTGCAACCTTGTTGTGGTGCAGATGGACCAGGCCAAGTTGAAATCTGATCTCTCTTTGAGGGTAGATAGGTTTTCTTATTGTTTCAGAGACACGTGTTCTCTCTTTGCTAACTTCTAATATGCTTCAATAAATACTTAATGCCTAAACTGTTGCTGAAGCTTCTAATTTATAAGTAAATCTTAGCTATCTTTCCTCACAGTGGGGACAGGTAAGATGACCACACACATTTAGTTTTACTCATCACAGTTTACTATAAAAAAATGATGACCAGGATGCTATCAGAAAGTCCTGGAAGGACCTTCATGAGGTGATTCAAAGTGAAATGTACTGTATACAAAATAACAGCAATATTGTGAGATGTTCTGCTGCGAATGACTCAGTTATTTTCGGCAATGCAATGATCCAATAAAACTCTGAAGGTCTTATGAAAAATACAATCCATCTATGGAGAGAGTACTGATGGTATTTGAATACAGAAGGAAATTTTTTTGATAGTTCCTTTATCCAAAGTTTTGTTTTTGTCTATTTTCTTTTACAATCTTTTACAATGTGGAAATGTTTTGCATGACTGCTCATGTACTGCTTATATTGAATTCCTTGAGTTCTTGAGGAGGTGGTTGGGGAGGGAGAGAGGAATAGAATTTGGAGTATAAAGTTTTAAAAAAATGTTGTCAAAATTCATATTTTACATGTAATTTGGAAAATATAATTCTAAATATAAAATTAAAAATGATGCCACTTTTACAAAAAAATAAATGCAAAAAAGTCATATATGTTATATCTCAAGAGGAGACAAATTGAGCTAGGAAAATCAAAATTATGCTCCCTTAAATCAAGATAAGTAAAATTAATGTTTTGGTCAAAAGAAAGAGCTAATAATAGCAGACTTTAATATATAAGGCTTTGAGATTTGCAAATGATTTATATTTATTAACCCTTTTTGAACATAAAATGATCCTCTGAAAGTTGTTATGGCTCTCAAAATTGAGATGAGTAAAACTAACATTCACCTTAGAAGCAAGCTAAAATAAACACTTTGGTTGTTGGATTCTTCCTGAGCCCATTTGGGGTTTTTTTAGCAAAGATATTGGAGTGGTTGGCTATTTCATTCTTTAGTTCATTTTACAGATGAGGAAACTCAGGAAAACTTAAATAATTTGCCCAGGGTCACACAGCTAGTAAATTCCTGAGACCAGATTTTAATTCAGGAAGGCAAGTCTTCCTGACTCCAGACCAAGTGCTCTATCTACTGCACAGCTTAGCTATTTCTAAAATAAACATTAGAGGCTCACAATGAGATCCAGGGTAAAACACCTGATACCTCCTTACCTTTCCAGGGATCTTAGACCTTATTTTTCTCCCAGTTCTTGTTACCAGATTCACTAGATTACTTGATCACCACAAACAACACTTCATCCCTTGTCTTCTTGCAAACAGCATTTCCTCCTTCCTCCCTTCTAGCTCTGCACCACTGATTTCCTCAAGACTCAGCTCAATTACAGCTTCCACAGAAGCTATTGCCCTGTATCTCCAGATCCTATTACCTTTCAGCACATCTCCATGCAAACGATCTTGCATCCAAATGTATAGATTGTCTTCTCCAGTGCAATACATTTTTCTTGAGGCCAAGGATTTTTTTGCTTTGTTTTTTTGTTTTGTTTTGTTTTGGTTTGGTTTGGTTTTCTTGCCTTCCTTTGTATTCTCAGTACATAACATAGTCCATGGAAAAGGGACAATGTTTAATACCTGGGGCTAAAATGTGGTTCCTATATTTTCTATAAGCCATTGCTTAATGTGCTTTGCTTTGCATGCAGAATTTATTCTTAGCTGGTTCCACACAGATACAGCACATTGGACATGGAAGCTATGTTTATCCTGAAATGGAAGAAAGTGCCTTCTGCTATGTCTATTGGGTTAGCATGATGAAGAGAGGACATGTGTCATTTCAAATAAAAAATGAGCATGTGAATGGGACAAAAGTAGAACATGTTGCAAATAAGACGGAAGATATACTCAGAAAAGCTTTGAATTTCTGTACGGCAGGAGGTGGATCTAATTTTCTTTCTCAGTAGAATATTGTTGTAGCAATTAACTTACTATTTATGAACAAAACAATTAATTGAGTAGTCCTAAAAATCCCTCATGGAACTGAGAAAAAAATAAGCAAAATATTTTCTTTTGTTTGAATTGTGTGTGTATATAGATACATATAGATACATATATACACATGTATATATGCACATACACAATAATCTATACATACATTTACATATATGCATACATGCATATATATATACACATGTATCCCTTTATAGGTGTGTACATACACAAATCTTTTTAAAATACACATACATATCTGACTGCTTATTGCCTCACTGCAGGGGGAGGGAATAGAGGAAGGGAGGGATAAAATTTGGAACATAAAGCTATAAATAAAATTGTTTATTATTATAAAAAAGAAATAAAATATTGATCTATACCTGTGATTTTCTCAGTATCTAGTAACTACCTATATGGAAACTCCCTAGAGGAAAGGAGACCAGTAACTACTCCATAACTTACTGTACTAGAAATTTGGCAAGCCCTCTGGAATGATGAGTGACTTCTCCAGGGTGCTGGAAATAGTATGTGTGTAATAAATGACTGGAACAGTGGTTTACCTATCTGAAAGTTGGCACTCTATTCCCTCTACCATGTTGCCTCATTATTTTTAATTTTTATTGCTGCTCTATCATCATCAGCAGCACATCATCATAGTGCTATATGTCTTAATTTTATCTCTAAAAAGTACCCCCTGATCCCTTCCTTGTCTCCATTCACATATCCAAAATATAGCTTTGGTCTGTCCTAACCTCTTACCTTGATGATTACAATAGCCTACTGGTTGTTTGATTTTCTTGCCTTAAACTTCTCTCTTTTCCTTGTTTCCTTCAAATAGCTTCCAGACTGATTTTTGTTAAATGCAAATGTGATCATCTACATAAATTCCATGATCCCTATAATCTACAGTATTAAAGACAAGTTTCTCTGGCATGTAAAATCCCTTAATAATCTAACCCCAGAACATACTACCATGTAAAGCAAAATGAGTAAGAAAACCAAGAAATAATTATTCTTATCAAGATATTCTGTATGATACTGATTTAACATTTGAACCACTTAAGCCTCTGGTCTTCTTTAACTATATGAAAAAGAAAAAAAAAATACAGAAGTCTGTGTGTTTATGTGTCTTGCCTCCCAGAAAAAGTGAAAAATTTTTTTTTCCCTATTTTCCTTAGGAATGTGGAGGGGTATGTTGAACTAAAACTGTCCCAGCCATGTTTATTATTTTGGGGTGACACTTTCCTAAAAATCAATTTTAGCCAAAGTATAAAGTGCAACTGAGGTTGTGAGATAGGTGGGAAGAAAAGAAATGATTCCAATATTTTGTATATAGATATAGATATAGATATAGATATAGATATAGATATAGATATAGATATAGATATAGATATAGATATAGATATAGATATAGATATAGATATAGATATAGATATAGATATCATAGATATAAAATATAAGAACTGTTAACAAATGAATTTGGGCCCCTTGTATTTAAATTTATTTTATGTGAAGTTTCCCATTATTATTTCGCCTTTATCTGTGTTTGAAGTTTCTAAGGGAGTATTTTTCTAAACATCTTCAATAAAAAAATAAGAATTTCTGTAAGGTGATAAAAATATCATTCCCAGATTTTTTAATGTAAGTTACATTATTAAGGTATATACTTATGCTAAAAATCCATTATATTATATAAGAAACAGGAAAAAAATGAATAATAAGGTAGGATCTTTCTATATATGTATGTAATTGCATACATACACAAATATACATTTATATCATACATACACATATATACAAGCATGCATATATCTTTACAGATTAAAAAAATTGCAAGTGTTATTTCATTTGATCACTTATTTGGTGGATTTTAAGGTACCCAGATTATTACCAGGAGACAAAGATTGACCTAGATTCATTCCTTCAAAAAATACTTTTCCTTAATTAAATAAGCAACATAATGTTATTTTGAGGATACTGGCCTTGGAAACAGAAGATTGTGGTTGAACTTCTGGCCTATGAGTTTTATGTCATGTGACTTTAGAAAAGAGACTTCATCTCTGGGGACCAATTTCTCTAAAAACAAAGGAATTTGGTTGGATGATATGACTTCTAATCTATTTGCATAAATATATCTGTATACACACACACACACATATATATATATACACATACATACACAAACATCAATATATAATACCCATAAACATGTACAGACATGTTTACTCATTTATATATACAAATATTCATATACACCTATATACATTGTATACATGCATATGTATGTGTGTTGTTGTTCATTCATTCAATTGTGTCTATCTCTTTACAACTCCATGCTCTGTAATACAACACACTGCCTGTGAGGTCTTCTTGACAAAGATATTGGAATCATTTGCCATTTCCTCCTTAAAGGGATTAAGAGAAACAAAGGTTAAGTGATTTGCACAGAGTCATACAGCTAGTAAATATATGAGGCCAGATTTGAACTCAGCTCTTCTTGACTCCAGGCCTAGCGCTCTGTTCACTGAGCCAAGTAGTTTTCCCCTATGTCTGTGTACATATTTATACACATATTCATATATATATATATATATATATATATATATATATATATATATGTATATATATATATATACACACACACACGTACATTATGTATGTGTATAGGATTGCATATGTGTATGTGTATACACACATATAAATACACACATTGTATATATCTGTATATATAAAATACTTGTGCATATATATGTGCATGTCTGTCTCTCTATCTATCTACCTCTCAATAGAGACAGAAAGATGTACACAAAAAAACAGAAAGACAGAAACTGTATCCCACATTGGAGACTATTGGGGTTGCCCATAACATATCTTGTGACCTGTGAGGTTGTGGTATGTCACACTGATGCAGGCATGCAATGATTTATTTTATTTTTTCATGCCCTTCTTTTCTCTGTATTCTCTATCAGCTTACATCAGAGGAAATGGGATCAGCGTAGAAGCATATTTGTGGGGTTTTGATAATGTTTTCATTTTATAAGACAAACCAAGAATGACCATCATCAGCAGGGTTATCCTTGAATATCAAGGGGTCTATAACAGATATACATATGTGGGATTTGGGAACATACTTTTATCATCCACTTGAATCAAAGATCTTCAATCTGATCATTAATCATTTGTATTAATTCATAATTTATAGCTGAGATTTATCAGGGTTTTCTTGAATATTTTTTGAAGCTTCCAATATGAAGATTAGGAAACATTTGAAAATGATCAACAATTTAATTGCCAATATAAAAATTGAAAGTGAATCTCCTCCATTTCCTTCAAGGAGATGAAATTGATGAACTGTTATTTGAATTTATAACTGTCTTAACCTTTAAATGTTCAAAAACACTCATCATTTTCAATTCCATGAGTATTTAATCCCACCAAATCATATAATTCTAGAGTTCAAAGGATCCTTAAAAGTCCTGAAAACCAATGCCCTCAATTAGAGTTTAGAAAGTGAGGTGCAGAAAAGGAAAGCAACTTCACACAGCTTACTAAAGAGCACTTAGTGCTGGTTCTGGCCTCGAACCCAGGTGTTATTTCTATCAGCCCAAAGGTCCTCCATTAAATAATATAGCAATAAATAAACATTAGTGTGGTATTATGGATAGAGAGATGGTCTCAGAGTTGGATAGAGCTGTGTCTAAGTCTTGCCTCTGCAATATACTTGAGGATACTTGGCGAGCCACTGCTAGTGACTTTGTTCCTAAGCAATACTGTATGGCTTTAAATTTTAAATTAGGTGCCTGCCCTTCTGGATTGTTTTTGAACCTTTTCCCATTAGGTATTCCCTCTTCCAATAAAATTGAAATTTAGGCTTATATTTTAAAGTAAAATTCAGTTCAAACTTCAATTTTTTAATATTCTTTTGGTGACACCCTTTAAGCAAACATTCCTTTACCTCTACCATTTTATACTCTATTTCCTATATTTTTTCTGACTATTCAAGGATCCTTAATACCTGAGCAATGGCCTTTGACCACCCCAACAGGAACCCTGAGATTTCTCACATTTCACTGATTTGTCATAGCCAAAAATAGGTTTGCCATTTTCAGCCACAATCCTGGATGTTTTTCAGTGACATGGTAAGTAAAGATCTAATTAAGTATGAAATTACCTTATATAGCTCTAAAGCTGTGTCTCCTCACCTTTAGGCATTCTGGGAATGTACCTAATGAGATATGAGTTTAGCAACACAGAAAAATCACAAAGCTCATTAATGCTCATTAAACATAAGTAGTATTCAATGTATTCAGAAAAATCTCTCTGTATTATAATGACCAACTGAATTAGCCAATGGACCAAAACGCTGTCATGAAAACTCATAGTGCTGTGAAAAAGAATAGCAGGTCAATCATCGTGGTAAAGCATTCTCAAAAAGAGCTCCAAGTGGCCACATCTGCAGCAAATTGACCAGAATTCCCAGTAGTTTCCCTCAGAACAAGGAGAAATCAATCTGTCTGGGTTGATTTCATAAGACTGTGAAACACCAGAGAGAATTTTGGTACATTTGTCCAAAAGAAAGTTCTGAAGGATTTGTTCTTGCAAGCTTTAGGCCAGTTGAAAATCTTCTTCTTTGGCTTTGCCATTAACGATAATGAAAATGATAATAATGACAATGATAACAACAACAACATAGTGCTGGCAAAGAGCATGTGTTCAATAAGAATTTGTTGATAAGTTAAGGCATTA
The DNA here is from genome assembly GCF_019393635.1 of Dromiciops gliroides. Classification (NCBI taxonomy): domain Eukaryota; kingdom Metazoa; phylum Chordata; class Mammalia; order Microbiotheria; family Microbiotheriidae; genus Dromiciops; species Dromiciops gliroides. The sequence continues at coordinate 6,017,166 of NC_057864.1, forward strand.
ATATTAATACCTGAAAGTTCTACTCTGATGCCTTGTCATGGTTCAGAGATAACATAGTGTTATCAAAATCTATGCCATGTAAGCACAAGTTATTGCAGGCATTAGTTTTCATTTAGGGGAGGCCCATAAATGTCATACAAAGATGACCCCTCCTTTTTCCCCTTTCCTATTTCCCCTTTCCTTGATAATAAGTACCGAGAGTCCCATAAGCTCTAGATGAGGCAAAAAGAAAAAAAAAAGAATTTGAGGAACAAAGTGTCTATGAAATCTCAACTAATGCCACAATAATCATATCAATTGAGAATCAATTATTTACCCCCCTATTATGTGCATAAAAGTAGGCAGCTGAGGTACTGAGATAGAGCATTGGCCTTGAAGTCAGGAAAGCAAGTCCAGTCTCAGACACTTACAAGCTTTGTAACCTCAGAAAAGTCATTGAATTTTCTGCCTTTCTCAGTTTCCTCAACTGTGAAATAGAGATCATATGGTTATTGTGAGGATAAAATGAAATATTTATAAAGCAGTTAGTATAATGCCTGACATTATACTCAACACTCAGTACACAAATACTCAATCCATTCTTATTTCTTTCCTTGCTAGTGCCCATGTCAGACACTAAACTATAAGTTAGGGATAGAAATACAAAGAATAAAATAATCTCTACCTATTGTTTCTTGCATTCTAAATAAAGAGATAGTATGTGTGTTCTATCAAATGTAAAGTAAATAAATCAAAATTAAAAAAAATATTAAAAGGAAGTTTTGTAGAGACAATTGAATTTACCAAGGATCAGGAAAGGCTTCATACAGAATAACGTCCTTATGAATTCACTATATGGAGGTGTCTAAAAAGCTAGGTGGTGTAGTAGATAGAGTGCTGAGTGTGGAGTCAGGAAAACTCATCATCATGAGTTCAAATATGAGCTTGGATACTTACTTGCTCTGTGATCCTAAGTTACTTAACCATGTTTGTTTGACTTAGTTCCCTCATCTGTAAAATGAGCTGGGGAAGGAAATGGCAAACCTCTAGAGTATCTTTGCCAAGAAAGCCCTAAAGGTGGTTATAAAGAGTTGGACCTTATGGAAAGATGACAACAAAAACAATAATTTATCTTATTTTAATACTTTAATTTATTTCCGTATTTATATAGATTATCCTTTTAATAATGCAAATGACATGGATTTTAAGACACTGGTTACAGAGACTTTAAGGGGGGATTTGCTTTTTATTAAATCCAATTTCTTTAGTTCAACTATAATCATGTTAGGAAGTGAAATTTTCTATCCCTTTCCAGCAATTTTATTAATAGGAAGATATGATCTATTATAACATTTTTAAACCTGCTTGTTCTCTTTTATTGTCGTATATTAATAATGATAAATCTGCTACCATTGCTCCTCCTGCTTCTCTTATTTCCTACTGGAACTACTTCTATTTCTACTGCTACATCTACTTACTACTAATAGTCTACGATTACTGATGATGCTAATATTACTACCACTTACTATTACTACTACTCTATTGCTTCTGCTGCTACTACTTCTTACTACTAATAATCTCCTGCTTCTGCTACTACTTCTACTTACTACTTCTACTCTACTACTACTGCTACTCTACTACTAAGTAAACTATTGCTTCTTCTGATGTTACCACCACCACTACTACATTTTTAATTAGTATAACTGGTATTTCTATTGTACTTTAGCATATGAAAAGTGCTGTGCATTTTTTCCTTGTTTGATCCTCTCAATAATCCATTGTGATAGGTAGTAATCTTCCTATCATACCCATTTCAAGAAAGCAAAAAAGGATCAAATGGATGGTTCTCTATAACTGCATGACAATTATCTCTATAAATAGTTTAATAATATTATAGGTGAGCAGTTATTGATGATTTGTCCATTGAACTTTTCAATATTAGAAGCATCTTTGTCCCATTCCCTCTCCTAGCAACCATTTCTAGCATTTGGTATTTCCTGCTTTTCAGATATTTTTGTACATAATCTTGCAATGCCTTCAAATTGGTAACACTTCCAGCACAGGGCATATCCAGGTATATTTAATTTAGTTTGGATGCTCATCCCATTCTTCTCTTCATTAGTACTGCACTCACTTCTGTACAATAGGACTTAATTGTATGCCAGGTACTTTTTGACACAATGTTCAGAGAAAAAAAAAAGCAATGCAAAGATTCCCTGCCTTCAAGGAGCTTCCATTCACTAGAATAATTTAATTTGTACTTACCCATTATGACAAAGGTATCTAACTTTTGATGACTGTATAATAGTATAAGCATTGAGTGTAACACTTTGCATGGTTTTAGTAAATCTCAAATTTTGGGTTCTGTGGTCATAAGTTGGAGAGTCCATAATGAACTCTTTACCAAATTGAAGCATGAGAGCAGGATATTATAGCAGCATTTATTTATTCTGTGGAGGAGTTCATTCTATTAATATTCTAAAATTAGAGTCTCTGGAGTTTAGAACTCCTTAAAATTAGGCATACTTGACTGAACTGAAAGAAAAAAAAATGCATGCAATTTATAAATAAATCCTCCAATTCATCTAAAAATAAGTTTATGAGTACTGACAACAATTTTCTGAATTGTAAAAAGCCCTCTAAAATAAAGCAAAAATAATTTAACATAAAATATGCTTTTCACACATTACACATAAACCAACTAAATGCAGGGGGTACAAAGATGGACAATTAGGTGGTAGAGTGAACAGAATTCTGAGTTTGGAGTCAGAAAGATATCTTTCTTAGTTTGAAGCTGGTCTCAAAAATATACTAGCTGTGAGACCCTATATAATTCACTTACCTGTCGTTACCTTAATTTTCTCATCTATAATATAAGCTGAATCAGGAAATGGAAAATCACCACATAAAAGCACAAATGAGGTCAAGAAAAGTAAGACATGTCTATAGCAACTGAACAACCATACAAATATTAATAAAATCCCCATACCTCCCAACCCCCCAAAAGATCACAGAATCGTGGACAAAAGTCATCCTTCCAAACATGCAGCTCTTCCTTTTTACATGGTAAAACATGTAGGAACTCTGTGGTTCTCCATAGAAAAGTGAGATCGCTAAACAAATTATTGTAGGTGAATGTGAGAATATTATTATGATGTAAGAAAAATGAAGGGAATGGTTTAAAAAAATCCAGGGAGACTTGTACAAACTGAACAGATTCAGCATGTTAAGGGCTAAAATTCTAGTTAGTCTGTCTAAAATATCTAATGAGTGATCGCCAATAAATTATAAGCTTTAGCAAGAGTTAGACTTTTAAGCATTTATTAATGAGAATAAGAATTTGGTAAAGAGAGAGAGAAAGGTCTAGATTCCTATCTATTAAAGGGAGAGCACATTTCTAGCTCCCCTCTCCACCAGATTCCAAAGGAAAGAGCGTGAGACCAAGCGCCAGTCTCTTCCTTCCTCCTCCCACTAGCCCGCGTCACTTCCTGATGCCAAAGAAAAGACTCCTGGTCTTGCCCTCAAAGACCTTCCCTTCATGGGCGGAACTCTTCTACAGTAAGTCTCCAGCAGATGGCATCATTCCAATTGTTACAAGCATTAACAGAACAGTTCAGCCAGTAGAAGGTTAAGTATTCCTATAACAGAAATAACCAAAAAGTAACCCATTTAAGGTAATGGAAGCTAATTAATAGAAAAGTTAAAGTTTTAGTGAGCCCTCCCTAGGGTAAAATGAGTGGTGATCATCCTGCTCACCATTGGATCCAATGAAGTATGTCACCTCATGGAAAACTTTTTGATATAACAACTTTCCTATGTACTATATCAGACTCAAATTGGAGGGTGGGGGAAGTGAAGTCATTACAAGAAAGTTCTTCATCTTCAAAAGTGAATTTCCTCCAAGTTCATAAATTGTGTATGGAGTCATCTCTTATCAGTTTGAAGATGATTTTATGTGAATAAGACTGAATATCTTTGGTGACTTGAGGCTATGATTCTGATCCCAGCATGTACACACCAGAGTAGAAGGATTATTTTTCCAAGCCTGCTGTAGTACTGGTAGTACTGGAAAGTAGTAGAGGTAGTAGATATCCTTGCTAAGGGGTTAGGGGTAGAGAAAGTTATGACAACTTGGGGTTTAATTAGATATCATAAAATTAAAATTCCCTTCACCTAGTAAAGCACATATGTTTCCAACATAAATGAAACTCATTGCCATCTGCAAAAACACTGTTGTTCTTAGAAGTGAATTATCCTCACTTCCTTAAGTTAAATTTTCCTATTCTCATAATCTTATTCTTAAACCCACCATGAACATGATAACTTGACCATCAACTACATAATAATTATATTGAAAGAACTTCCTATTCTATTCTGCAAACTAATAAAGGATCAATTTTCATTTATTTTTTTCACAAAAAAAATAAATTGTAAACACAAACAACTGTGAAAGATATATGAACTATAACACAATGACTAACTATAATAATAAAGGAATAATTATGGATCATACTTCCCACCTCTTGAAAGAGATATAATGATCTCAGGGTGCCAAAAGAGACAAATATTTTTAACATCATCAATACAGAAATTTAATTTGTTTTATTTCGAGGCATATTTGTTACGAGTCTTTTTTCTTTGAGTGGGAGGTAAAGAGAAAATAAATTCTTATTAATTGAAAAGATCTAATTAAATGAAGTTGCAAAAATGTACAAGTTTGTTTTTTATAATTATTTTATAAGGGGGTAGCTAGGTGGCTCAGTGGATAAAGCACTGGCTCTGGATTCAGGAGCACCTGAGTTCAAATCCGGCCTCAGACACTTGACACTTACTAGCTGTTTGACTCTTCTCAAGTCACTTAACCCACATTGCCTTGCAAGAAAAAAAATGGCATCTTAATTACCTTTGTTATTGATGCATCTGATTGACTTGCTCTGATGTTTTAAGCCGATTGACAAATAGGTTCACACAAAGCCGCAAAATTTCAGAAGGAAAGAAGACAAGTTCAAAACTATAAAATTATACCATTTAATCTTAGACAAAAGTAATTAATTTGTGTGTTACCCTTTTATGTAACCTATTGTTTCCTTAATAAAGTGAATGCAATTCTGAAAACTCTCCCTTTCTGGCCAAGAAATGGGATTTCCTAATTATTATTATCATAGGTATAGAAAAGCAAGAAGACTCATAATTCCACTGCTTACACTAACTGATTGATATTGTGAATGAGGAAACTCGGACATGGGGCATAATTGTCAAAAGTAGAATTTGAACTTACTTCTTCTAACTGGAGAAGCTTTCTTAGATAAAGACATGAATAAGGTATGGTGTAAGAAACTGATAATCTCATCGTAAACTGCTCTGGGCAGTCCACATCTGGAGTATCATTTTCAATTTTGGGAGCCACATTTTTCCAAGTACTTTGTTGAGTGAAACAGCGTACAGGGAAGGTCAGTCAGGAAGGTGAAGGAATTGTAGTCACATGAAGACACTCAGATAAAGAAGCAGCAAGGCTGTAGTGACTTGAGTTCTGAACTTGAGTGGGAACACTAGAGTCTAATCCTACCTCAAATGCTTACTTCCCGTGAGACCCAGGAAAATCATCTATTACTTTCATTCTCAGTTTCTTTTTCTAGAGAATAGGGACAAGAATAGAACCTACTTACACAAGGTTGCTGTGAGGATCAATGAGCTAAAATCTGTATGGTTATTCAGTCATTTTCAGTCATATCCAACTATTTTTAACCCCAATTGGGGTTTTCTTGGCAGAGATCCTGGAGTGATTTACTATTTCCTTCTCAAAGTCATTTTGTAGATGAGAAAACTGAAACAAACAGGATTAAGTGAATTGTTCAGGGTCACACAGCTAGTAAGTATCTAAGGTCAGATTTGAACTCATGAAAATGAGTCTTACTGACTTTGGGCCCAACACTCTATATCCACTGCACTACCTAGCTGCCCTATAAGCAATGTAAAGTGCCATAACATCTAAAATTATTATAGAAATGATTTATTATCATGATAATGATCATCATTATCATCATTTATAATTAATTGGATAATGATATTTAGCTTAAAGGGATGGGGAAGCCGAGGGTGGTATGACAACTGTCTTCAAATACATGAAGGATTGTCACATGACAGAGAAATAGACTCTCCAAAAGGCAGGCCAGCATTTGTGATTTGGGGCTAACATTTTTGAGTGCTTTCTGAAGCAACTACATTTAGGAAATGAATCAAGGTGGGACAAAACAGCACTGCATTTCAGCAAAAGAAATTTTTTTACTTGAGGTAAAACAATGAGAAACAGGCCAGGAAAAAAGCAAGACAGAAGGAAACTTTCCAGGGGATTGATCATGGAGTTATTCAGAAAGAAAGTAAGAAGCAAAAACATCTGAGACCCATGAGTAATTAAAACGAAATCATGTTTGAGTGAGGACTAATGGAGGGATTTCTGTAGTCCAAGATGAAGAATTCTAGGGTGAAGGAGACACATGTTCTGAAACGCATGAGAAAAATTCGAATTAAAAGGGATTTCAAATTATGTGGGGGAGGCTAAACATGAAGTCAGTTAATTCAAATATGTTGGTTTCTATTGTAATCCTATGCTTCTAATATTACACACTTGGAGAAAGGGTCCATACGCTCAGCATACTTCCACACTGACACACCAAAGAGAAGGATCTGATTATGTCCCTAAGCTCTTTTACCTGAATCTAAAGTTTGAGAGAAACTTATCATGAAAAACTGAAATAGAGGCTTTTCTGATGAAATCGATCAAATAAAAGTCAGATTAGAATAGCAGCTTCTTGAGAGCAGGGACTGTGTACTGTTCTTTGTAATCCCATTTCCCAGCCTATAGAACACAAACAATAAATGTGTGTTGCTTGAATGACTGACAGAAAGCAAATTAAGGCAGAATCAAGGGCAAGTCATGGAAGAAAAGAGTGGTCACTAAGAGTCAGACATAACTGAAAAATGACTAAACAAACAAAAAGAGATTATAAAGAGTTTACATATGTTAACTCATTTATGACTTGTTGCTATTATCACCATTTTATTGATCTCTAAACTGAGGCTGGGCAGGTTTAAATAAAATCCTACAATCACATAGCTAGTAAGATTCTGGGTAATAGAAGTAATTATATACCATTTTTATGGGGTAGGGTTTGAAAGGATATAGAAAAAGAAAAGTAAAATGACTGTTTCTCATTTTGCAGTTATTTATTCTTTTTTTGTTCCCTCCAAGTTAGTGGTTCAGGACCACAGAAGTATAATTTTTTTTCAATAAAAATACAGTACAAAATCTACTGTGGGATAAACCCAAAGACTCCAGCTTCTGGGATAAAAATTCACTATTTGACAAAAACTGCTGGGAAAACTGTAAGACAGTATGGCAGAAACCAGGCATAGACCAACATTTCATACCATATATAAAAAAGGTAAAAATGGGTATATGATTTATACTTAAAGGGTGACACCATAGGGAAATTAAGAGAGGAAGGAATAGTTTACCCATTAGATTTATGGAGTGGGGAAGAATTTATGACCAAGCAAGAGATGGAAAATATTATGAAATACAAAATGGATAATTTTGGTTATATTAAATTAAGATGTTTTTGTATAAACAACCAATGCAACCAATATTAGAAGGAAAGCAGAAATGTAGGAAACATTTATGTTTTTACAGTCAGTGTTTCTCATTCAGGCCTCATTTCTAAAATATATAGCAGACTGAATCAAATTTATAAGAATATAAGTCATTCCCCAATTGACAAATGGTCAAAGGCTATAAATAGGCAGTTTTCAGATGGAGACATTAAAGGTATCTATAGTCAAAATATTCTCAATCACTAATGATTAGAAAAATGGAAAATAAAACAACTCTGAGGTAACACTTCATACCTATCCAATTGATGGATATGACAAAAAAGGAAAATGATAAATGTTGGAGAAGATATGGGGAGATTTGAAAACTAAAGCATTGTTGGTGGAGTTGTGAATTGATTCAACAATTCTGGAGAAAAATTTGGAACTATGTCCAAAGAGCTATAAAACAGGGAATACCCATTTAACCAATAATACCATTACTATGCCTCTATTCTAAAGAGATCATAAAAAAGGGACAGGCCACACGTAAAAAAAAAATCTATCTATCTATCTATCTATCTATCTATCTATCTATCTATCTATCTATCTATCTATCTATCTAACTATCTATCTATATCAGCTCTTTTTATGGTGGCAAAGAATTGGAAATTAAGAAGATGCCAGTTAATTGGGGATTGGATGAACAAGTTGTAATATTTGAATGTAATGGGATACCATTGTATTATAAAAAAAAACAGTGAGCAAGTAGATTAAAAAATTGGAAAGACTTACATGAACTGATGCTGGGTGAAGTGAGTAGAAACAGGAGAAAATTATACACAGTAAGAGCAACACTGTGTCATGATCGACTAGGATAGAATTATCTCTTCTCAGCAATATAATGATCCAAGAAAATTCCACATCCAGAGAATGAATTATGGAGTCTGAATCCTGATTGAGGCATACTATTTTAATTTTCATTTTGTTTTGTTTTTTCTTGTAGTTTTTCCCTTTTGTTCTGATTCTTGTCTCATAACATGACTAATGTGAAAATATATTTAATATGACTGTACTGTATAATCTATTTGATTACTGTCTTGGAAAGAGGGGAGGGAAAGGATGGAAGGAGAAAAATCTGGAGCTCAAAGCTTTAGAAAAATGAATGCTGAAAACTATCTTCACATGCAATTGGCAGGGTGGGGGGAAATAAAACTATTAAGTGAAAAAAGGAGAGAAAACTCATGAGCTCTGAGTACAACATGAAAAAAAATGTGGTATGAGAATGATTAGAAAATATGTCCTTGTACTTGCTATTGGAAATCAAAGAATGGTTGGTACCTTACCAAAGTTGCAACAATCACTGTGCTCCATAGAATCCCATTTTTCTTCATTATTTATGCTGAATGTGCCAACTTGCTTTGTGATGTCACTACTATAAGTAGAGAGAATTGTTGACCTGGTGCTAGCAGCCTAGTTGCAGGCTTAATAATGCCAAGAAGCAGAAAACTCCTTATACAAGTTAGCCTCTGACCTCAATTTTCTAAGTACAAAATTCAGTTGTGTTTTATAAAACCTTGGGAGCTCAAGCTGACAATATATAGGGTACCTTCTTTCTCCTACTCAGTGGAGGAAGTCACAAAAGCTGAGAGAAAAACACTGCTTACTGTAAAATCAGGGAAAATGGATCTGTAATTAGAGTTTGGGGTGGGGGGAATACCCAGGGATATTTTATTATGTATGAAAGTTGAAGCCTTTATTAACTTTCATTGGCTGCCCCAAAGACTCAGTGAGAGAAAGAGAGAGAGAGAGAGAGAGAGAGAGAGAGAGAGAGAGAGAGAGAGAGAGAGAGAGAGAGGAGGGTGATTGTGGGGGAGAGAAGGAGGGTTGCTTATCCTCTCAAAGTGACTGAATAATAGCATTTAAATGAATTAAGCCATAGTCATTATCTTTCTTCCACCCAAAGAACTTGATATTATACCACACAGGAACAGATTACATTTAAATAACAGAAAGTTCTTCCTGTGAACAAGATTATGTCAACTTTGCAAGCACTCAATTTTCTAGGATTTTAGATTTTTTGGTGATTCATGGAAATTGAGGACAATGTGGCTGCAGCTGTCCCCATTTTCTAATGAAAGCTCTCACAAATAGATCAGTATGAGCCATTGACTTAAGTATTTTGAAGGCAAAAGGACTGGAACCCAGGGAGGAGGCCAGACTGCCAGTTTCCCTGCTTCCACATCTGTTAAAAGCCTAAAAGTCTATAATACTCTTCTATTCACCTGGATAATGGGAGGTAGGGTGGGGTCAATAGAACAGAGTGGTACTGACCACTGGATATGAATCTCTGCTCTGACCTTTACCACCTGAGTGGTCTTTAACAAGCCATTTTATGACTATTGGTCTTTGTTTCTTCACTTGTAAAATCAAGTTGGACTCAATGGACTATAAAGTCCTTTCCACTGTGAAAAAATAATGGGTTTTGGGATGGCCATTGGGGCTCTGCTTAAGAGGATAGTATTAAGATTGATTGGATTGGGGGAAGCTAGGTGGAGCAGTGGATAAAGCACCAGCCCTGAATTCAGGAGGACCTGAGTTCAAATCCAACCTCAAACACTTGACACTTGCTAGCTGTGTGACCCTGGGCAAGTCACTTAACCCTCAATGCCTCACAAAAAAATAATAAATTAAAAATTAAAAGATTTATTAGATTGACTTTAATGATTAACTCCCAGTTGACTTGATTGAAACCACACCTACCTGAGAGCATGGCCCTCACAAGGTGTGTTCTATGAACTCTGACCTTGGGCATGTTCTGCTCATGGACTGCCCTCAAGTCCAGTGAACCAATGGATTTGGGTCATGCTAGCCAATTAGCTTGAATCAGTGTATAAGGACCCCCTCTCATTGGGACATAGGGAAGCTCCTGGTCACACAGGGAAAAAGACTTTCCTTTTGGGCCTGAGACTTGTAGGTGAAGGTGCCTTTTTTTCTCTTTTTTCCCTGGATCCTAGCAAGTCTTTCCTAACTTTCAGGGCAATGAGCTCTATTTTTACTAATATGCTTTAATAAATGCTTAATGCTCCCAAATTGGTGCTAAAGCTTCTAATTTAAAAGTAGCAATATATTAGAAACCCTAGCTAATTTTCCCTACACTTGGGACAGAAATAAGGCAACCATATATAGTTTTACTTGCCACACCAGCTACACATCTATGATTCTTTATCTCCTCGAGGCCTTAGATTCCTCATAGGAAAAATGAGTTGACCCAAAAGAACTCTCTGGGGCCATACAACTCAATATACACTGCTCTCCAAACTTTAGATTTTTTCACGCAATCTGTAGTTAATTCCACATGTCCTTTTCCTGGGCCCAGCTCCATTTCTTGTCATACAGAATCACAGAATTTCTGAATCGTAAGTGAATATAGACATCATTCACACACAGCCATAACTAAAAAGCATTCCTCTGTGTAGCATACTTGATAAGTGTTCTCCCAGTGTGCACTTATATGTACCAATTAGGTGAAAATCTTCCAACTCCTGAGGAATTCTAGTCTACATTTCTATGGCTCTAGTTCCTGTGAATTACAACCCATTCTGCACAACCATTCACCCACTGAACTTTGCACTGTGTTTAAATTTGCTTCAATGTACCACTTACCCATTGGTCCTATTTCCTCTTTTATATGATAGAATTCCAATTACTTGAAGACAAGTAGGTCCTTAGGTTTCATTTTCACAATCTCTCACCCACAGGTACTCTAAGTAATAGTCCTGTGACATTCATTTGATGTTCATGTGATTTGCCTCCTTTGAGTCCTTTCATTTATCAATATTCTCCTGAAAATATGAAGTATTGAAATTAATACAACATTCATGTAGTCTGATTATACCAGAAGACAAGGGGGCTATCAGTTATTTATTCCTGGATGGAATACCACTTTTATCTCCTAAGACTCTTGTCAAATATAGGAAAAATAAAATCTATAAACATTTACATATGAATCTCTTAGCCACTGTTTGCCTTAGTTTCCTCATTTGAAAATAAGGATAACAATAATATCTACCTACAGGGTTGCTGTGAGAATAAAGTTAGATAATAATTCTAAAATTTTATAAACTTTAAAATGCTGTATAAATTATTATTATCTTCTAGCATTTTGCCATCTGCACATTTGATGACCTTTAACTTTCTGTAAAACAGTGAAAACTGTTAAACAATGCATATCCCTGTTATGCTGCCTTGCAGACCACTTTCTTCACTGATATTAAAACTAATGACAATCCTTTTTCCCCAGCCATTCAACCACTTTTGAATCCACCTAGTTGCAAGATCATCTTACCAACCTCTCTCTACCTTTTCAATAAGAATAACATGAAAAGCTTTCAATAGTAGCAGTAGTAGTGGCAATAATGATATGTCATATAATTTATCAAATATATGCATGATATATAATATATGAGATGTGCATATAAATACATTGAGGTCTATTTATATTTGCATATGTATCTGTTTATCTCATCCATATCTATATAACATTTCTATATATATTCATGCATTTATCTAAATTTATATATTTTATTTTACATACTTTTCATATATAAAATAAAGGGAAATTTGTCTATGTGTGACAAGGCCACTGTATGTATATGTGTCTATAAGTATATGTGTGTTTATGTATATATTATATGTGTATATGCATACAATTCAATTTAATATTTCTAACTATGCATTTACCTATAATATGTCAAACATTATTCATCTGGAACAACCTGTTCTTGATATATTTGTTTTAGATCTTTGTGTTCATAGCTTCTTTCTCTAGATATATGTATACATATTGAACAACTTATCCTTGATTTTTTTTTCTTAAAATCCATGTCACATTCAATTGGAAGACAAATTTCTCTCCTTTTGGGGGAAGATATGGATAACAACTGATATTTTCTCCTCGGGTGGTACTTATGCCATAGAACAAATCTCTACTTATCTAGAAGCCAAATTTTCTTAAAATGTCATATGAGGTCTTTCGGTTAGAAGGTCTTTGAGGCCTCTTCAACCTCTAGATCCATGGGTCCTGTGTTCCCAATATCCTACTGTTATGAACAATATTACAAAAATAGTTGGCAATGGATCTGCAATCACATGTTTTAATATACTGTTACTATTATCAATTTAATAAATCCCATTACCTACCTATGTTTCAAGGATCAAAGAGAACATTATCAAATTTGACATTAATCACTTCATATCCTAGGCCCTTCCCACCATTACAGTCTTACTATATCTTAATGCTAATCTTCCAAAATCTGCTTCAGTGATATTGACCTTGTTGTTATCTCTCGCACAGGACATCCCTTCCAGAAAGTTGTCTCTAATGACTGGACTTTTTCTGCCTCTTGCCTTCTTCCTAGTCCCAGATAAATTATCTTTCTACAAGAAACTTTTGATCATCTCCCTCAAATTCTAGTGTGTACCTTCTCTTAATTATCTAGATTACCCTGTATATATCTCATTTGAACTTTTTGTGTGTGTGCATTTTCTCTCCCATAGAAGGTGAACTCTTGAAAACAGGTACTTTCCTTTCTTTTTCCTTTCCTTTCTTTTCCTTCCCTTCCCCTTTCTTCTGTTTTCTCTATCTTTTCTTTTCTTTTCTTCCTTCCTTCCTTCCATCCTTTCTTTTTTCTTTCCTTTTGGCTTTGTTTTCTTTTTGCCTTTTATTTTGTATCAGAAGAGCCTAGTAAATTCAGTGCTGGCATATTAATACATAAGAGGTATTTAATAAATGTTTATAGATTGACAGCTTTCTTTTTGATAACATATAAGAGATTATTTTTGTTTGTGATTCATGATCCACAATATCTTGCAATCTATTTATCTCTGGCATATGCATACCACTAATTTAAATATCAGAAATCCAATAGGAAGAGTATTTGAGTAGCTGGGAATCACTAGGAACAATGGACTTTAAAAGACCTTTGTGAAGAAGTAGTTATAAAATGATGAGTGTAAAGTGTATGTCCACAAGGCAGTAGAAAATTTAGTCACCCCATAGATAGGGCAGATCTATTCCATTCAAAGGAAAAAAAAAAACTGGACTCACTAAACTCTGAAATTATTCATGTGATCTATATTCTTATGCCCAAGTAACCAAACTTACAACAAATTAACCAAAATAACTATAATGAATGAGCAACTAAGTTTTTAAAAATGCATTTAAATTATCACAAAGATATAATATATTCTGATAAGGAGAACTTTAAAATGCATAATTTGGGAATGAGTTAAAAGAAATGAGAATGAAATTGTCAATTATCAAAACACAGTATAGAGAGTGTTCCATTCATGGAAGGATGTTACTTTTCTGGGTTAGTTTGAATGGAAACCTAAAAAATGTAAAAACATGGAAGCAGTCTGGTAAGGAAAGAAAGCTTAACACTGTTACTTATTTTAACCTAAATATTTCAATATAAGAACTATGATAATTTGAACATATTTCAATCTTGGAAAACAACAGGATGCAATTTGATCAAGATTTGTTGTATGTCTCTTTGATTTGATTGTTGGTTTTAAATTTTTATATAAATATAAAAATATAAATATAATTTTATATAAATTTTTATATGATTCTTAAATCATGCTATTTTAGAAACAGTGTTAATGACCATGCCCTGTGGGAATCAGGGTACTCATTTTTGTGGAATTTGAAAATGGTGAGATTTGTCAGAAAGAGCATGACCATAAATGCTTCATAATCCAGAAAAGAAAGAGTCCTAATATTCCTTCCTTATTTAATAAATTAGTGGATCATTGATTTCACTGTTATGTTATTTCTGCCATCAGAATAAATTAGGAGCCACACATGGCTTCTTCTGTCTGATTTTTTTGTCCCTTTTCTTCCATACTTTATCCATAGATAATAAATCTAACACACACACACACACACACACACACACACACACACACACACACACACACACACACACACACATATATATATACATATAATAGATTATATTATGATGGATTCAAAAGATTATATTAGATGGATTCAAAAGTGGTTGAATGGCTGGGGAAAAAGGATTGTCATTAGTTTTAATATCAGTGAACAAAGTGGTCTGCAAGGCATATATATATATATGGACAAGAGGCCTTCCTCTAAATCTTATATTTTGCGGAAAGTAGCTGGGCCTTGCTCTATGTACCTCTTAGCCCTTCCTCTATCCTTAGAAAAAGTCAACCTTCTTTTTCAATCACATATTTCTTCACCGATATCTCTTCTGTAAGATCAAGTCATAACTAGAAATATTCTTCAATCTACTGGAATTAAGCATGCATTTTACCATTTCCCTTATGGGCCCCTTTAACTTTGATTTTTCATAAGATATGCTGTTCTCGAATTAACAACCATGGTATATTTATGGGAGAACATGTATGTTGGAAGAATGGGTATTGGCGCCAGCTTGGGATATTTAAATCCATTGGGTAATTGCCCCAAAGCAATGCTGCTAGTACTTTTCCTCCTATTCAGTACTGGGACCAGTTCATTTTCAGGCTTTAGAGCCTATCCCAAACATATTTGTCACTATATTATCTCAATAGCTTGGCCATCTAATTGTGAATATAGCTGTATATTCCATCACAGGGCTGCACAGAAAAATAATGTAATAGTTCTAACTTAGCAAACATTTTGATTTTTAAAAATTAACATTCTCTCTGTTTGTATCTCTAGTATACAACACAGTTCCTGGCTTCCTGGCACATAGTAGACTCTAGCTAAATGAGGGTTGACTTATTGATTACAATACCAGGCACCTGGGCTAAGGACTGGGGATAAAATCAAGAAAATGAAATAAGTAGTCTCTGTCCTCAAAGAACTTCATACCTCATAGTAAAACATGCTTGTTAGTGCTCTGGCCTTCCCCCACCATGTTTTATTTTGTCTTTCCACACTCTCTTGCTTGAGGTTCTTCTCAACTCACATGACTTTAATGGTCATTTTTATACTTTTAACTCTATCTCTGTATAAAACTCTAGTCTTCTTTTTGAGCTCCAGTCCCTCATCACCAACTTCTTTTCGAGCTGTCCATTACAGAGGCATCTCAAACTCAACATGTATTAAAGAGAACTCACCAAATCCACTGCTTTTTTGAACTACCACCAGCTTTCCTCATAGTCAGGTTCATGACCTCAGTGTAATTCTCACTTCACAACTTTCTATAATACCACATACCCAATAAGTGGCCAAATCTTGGCACTCTAACTTGAAAAAATCTTTCACATCATGTTCTTCACTCCATTCATATAACAACAATTCTAGTTCTGAATCTTATTATCTTTAACCTAGACTATCATAATAGACTCCCAAGGCCATCTGCCTGTGTTTACAATGAGAAAAATACCCTACATCACTGCTATTTAAATGAAAGAGAAATGCATCTCTGTGGGCTATACATTGATTTAAAAAGCACCATATCTTATTGTATTTTTCTTTATTTGTAAAACATTCCCCAATTACATCATTTTTTTGGTGAGGCAATTAGGGTTAAGTGACTTGCCCAGGGTCACACAGCTAGTAAGTGTTAAGTGTCTGAGGCCAGATTTGAACTCAGGTCCTCCCGAATTCAGGGCTGGTGCTCTATCCACTGCACCACCTAGCTGCCCCTCCCCAATTACATTTTAATCTGGTTCTTGTTATAAATGAGAGTTTTGCTACCAGCTGCAGGCCACGCTCTAGTACATGATCATTAAGACCTTCACTACTTGTAATAGAGAATTGTAAGTTCTTTCTCTATACATATCTATCATTTCTTCCTGTAAATTCCATAACTTGGACTTTGTCCTGACCTTTTCTTTACAATTACAAGGCAATACATGAATAGATCCATGTGAGATTGGTGAATTTTGATCCTTCTGAGGGCCAGAGTGGCAATGTGGCATATCTGAAGGCAGTTGGCCCAAAAAATTCTTGCCAGAACTGCTGAGACTCCATTATGTGTTTGACAGAATGCTAGCAAATGTAGTCTTCTCAGGAAAATTCAGGCAAAGAACCAAATGTACTCAGAGGGAGATGTGAGCATATGTCTGTGAGAGTCCCAGTTCTCTGTTTCAAACCAAGGTAAGCAGCATGACATAATGTATTTAGCAAATAATAATTAGCATTTTAACGTTTGGAGAGAATCACCAGTGTGCAAGGTATTGAAATAATAATAAAGCCACAGGAAACAGAAACAAGGTAAGTCCCAGAGGATGCTAAACATTCTGAGCCGGGGTAGAGTATGGGAATGGGGGAGTGAAATCAAAGTTTCTCTACTAGGTTTATAAACGGATAGTAACACAGTGACAAAAAAGGGATGAGCAAAAATTCAAAGAAGGCCTTTGTGCTCTGAGATTTAACCTAGTAAACCTATTCAAATATTAAGTTAAACCTAATAAACTATGATTTGAAAGGAAATTGGGTACCACTCTTCTACCCCATACATTTACCAGTTGTCTGATCCTAGGCAAGTCACTTAATGTCTCTTTGCTTCAGTTTCTTCATCTGTGAAATGAGTGTCATGTTAGTGCCTACTTCCTAAGTAATTTTGTGTGAGGATAGAGTGAGATAAGATTTGTAAAGTGATTTGAAAAGTGTATACTTCCAGATAAATTCTGGTGATGATGATGACAACGACAATTCTCCATCAAATGCTTAGGATAGCTTATAATAGTTTTGTCCAGCTTCAAATTCAGCTCTGCACTCAATGTCTAATATAAGAAGTTTTGAGAGTTCCATGTTCTGATGTCTTCTAATGGGACTCCATCATTTCTGAAAGTCCCTACCACCTTGGTTTGTTCTTTTTTACCTTTTACTCTACTTCCTTTCTTTTTGTGATTCCCCTTCGCATCTCCAAAACCCAAATTTCAAATGATGTGCCGCAAGAGCAGCTGAAATTACAGTCATTGTGAATAGGAGGAAAATATTGATCAGGTGAATAGTTCTAATTATTTTTCTTTATCATGTCAAGTCTTCCTGACCACACTTTTATATATTCATTTATTTATTCACTCAATTCATTAAATCAATCATTCATCAAATAGTCATTGATGCTACCATTTCCAGTCCTTAGCTTAATTTAAAGCCCTTCCTAGTCTGGTTCTCACTTTCTTTGCAAGATTTATTTTCACCTTTCTCCATCAAGTAAACACATACAGCCCAGCTGCCTTGGTGGCTTTTCCCCATCCTGGACCTTCTTCTAGTTGTTATGTTTCCTCATTAGTACTTCTTACTTTTATAGCTTGTACTCAATTCTCATATTTATCTATTTGAACCACTCACTTTCTTCAAAGCTCACTCAAATCATGAATGAGTGTGCAAGTGAAAGTTTTTCCTGATCATGCTGATTATTAGTGCTCTGACCTTTCTCAAACTATGCTGTATTTACTTATATGTGTACATGTCAAATCAAAGTAGGATTCAATGTTGAAAAGAAAACAGGATTGGAGTAAAAGTCAACAGACTGAATCTATGATTAGTTTTGTTTAATCATTGTGTTCAAGGTGTTGTGGAAGAATCAAAGATATATAAGACAGAATCTTTCAATTTGAAGATCATAGGTCTAGGACAGGAAGGTAATTTAGAGGACTTTTATCCATGCTTGTCATTTCTTGTCGCAAAAGATGAAACTGACACCTAGAAAGTTTAGGTTATGGGACTTTAATTAATCAGTAAACATCGATTAAACTCTTATTATGTGTCAGCTACTTTGCTAAGTGTTAGAGATACAAAAAGAGGTAAATGACACCCCCTGTCCTCAAATAGCTTCCAATCTAATAAACTTGACCAAAGTTATACAGGTAGCACATAGTTAGGATTGACGTGAGGTCATTTGACTTCAAATCCAACCTTCTTTTCATTGTATGTTATCTAGTTGGGAAACTGAGAAAATATACAAATAACCATAAAACTAAACAATCTTTTGTAAGGACTTTAGCAATGGCACAAAGACATTAGGGACTCAGTTTAGGTTTTCCATCATATGGATACTGGGCATTGGGCCTAAATTTGTTTCCATTGCCAAACACGGCATGCATTTAGGTCTTGTCTTGCTGTTGGGCAGGTGTCTTTAAATGTTCACATGGTGCAAAATATCTTCAGATGTTTGGTTCAAGAATGGAGTCTGGGATTCTGCCAAGCATATCTTTTATGCAACATGGCTCCAAAAATGTTGCTTGGATCAGTCTCTGACAATCCTTGCCTATATCTTGCTTCATATTGCTTTATCTATCACCCAAAGTTTTGTTTTTCTTTTTTTCTTTGAACTATTCTAATTGATTACTTATTGGTGTGGTAGATACCTTCTTGCTCATTTCCATATTAGGCAGAATGGCTACTGAGGTTCCTTACACTTATGAAGTCCTATACTTTTGCAGTTGCCTCTTCTATGTTACTGTACAAGTACTTGTCTTTTTGGCAAAGTGTACATGAGTGTGTGTGTGTGTGTGTGTGTGTGTGTGTGTGTGTGTGTGTGTGTGTGTGTCAGTGTCACAATGCATAGAGTCGGGCCCAGAGTCAGGATGACCTGCGTTCAAATCCAGTTTCAGATACATACTGGGTGTGTGACTCTGAACAAATGACAATCTCTGTGTTTTAATTAATTTTTTTCAAATGTAAAATGCAGATAACAGTATCTCCCTTTCAGGGTCATTATAAGGAGGAAATGAGATAATAATTGTAAAGCACTTGGTACAGTGCCTGGCACAGAGGAAGTAATATATCAAATATTATTTTGACATATAATAACAAAATAAAATTTCATACTACATACATATGTATGTATGTATTTATGTACACACATATATACATATACACACACATAGTCTGTGTGAACCTGGGCAAGTCACTTAACCCTCATTGCTCCACAAAAAATAAATAAATAAATAAATAAAATATATAAACACTCTACCTCCCCAACCTCTTCATTTTTTACCAGTAATAAATCAACAGACATTTCTTTTTTTCTTTTTTTGGCAGGGCAATGAGGGTTAAGTGACTTGCCCAGGGTCACACAGCTAGTAAGTGTTAAGTGTCTGAGGTCGAATTTGACCTTATGTCCTCCGGAATCCAGAGCTGGTGTTCTATCCACTGTGCCACCTAGCTCCCCTGAACAGACATTCATTAAGTGCCTAGTATCTACTAGACATGGCACAAGGTATCAAAGTGCTTACATTTCCAATGAAGAAGATAACATCTATTTACATACATATATTCATATACATACATATATGTATGTATATACTATGTTCATACACATGACAAATACAAGATACTTTTAAGAAGATGTATAATAGTAGTAGGGTCAATAAGGAAATGTTTCATGAAGAAGCTAAGTCTTGAAGAAAGTCAGGGTTTTAGTGGGTGGAGATGAGACAAAAGATCATTCCAGATATGATGTCCAGTCAGTTCAGTGGCACAAAATGAGACATAAAACTTCGTGTCGTAGAAAGAATAGGTTCCAAAATTTCTAAATCATGGAGTATTTTTATTGGTATGCAGAGTTCTCAGTATGGAAAATCAATATTCAAATGCAATTAGTCAGTAATTTAGATCTGTTGAGAACATAGAGCCTATAGAACTGAACAATCGAGAGACCTGTGCACAGTCACATAGATAATGTGTCAGAAGTAAAGCTTGAAGACAGGTCCTCCTGACCCCTATGCCAGCCCTCTAAATGTTTTGCTAGGTTACTTTTAAACATGTGGCTATGGGAGAGAGTTTGCTAATTTACAAAGGCTTCATGTGAGAATTCTGGTTCTACCACTTTCTACATATGGCACCTATAGCAAATCATGCCCTCCCCTTCCTGTTTTTTATCACTACCTGCCTGACCTAGCACAAGTCACTTCAATGCTCTAGGACCTAGTCTTCACTTCTATATTATTAGGTTAGAATTTATGAGCCCTAAGGGCCTTTGTAGTTTTATATAATAAGTATAGTTTGTAAACCCAAATATATCTTGCTATAACATTTCTATTTATTATTCAAATGGTTACTTTGGTTAGTCTAAGTAGAGCCTCAACATATCGAAGGAGTGTTAGAAAATGCAAAAGCCTTTTTAAAGCCATAATAAAAATAGATACATCTTATTATATTGTCAGGATTGACAGAGACACTCTTTCTTCCTAATTAATAAAGTCACAGTGAAAACAGCTTAGGCTTTAGAGGCACAGGATTGGGTGTTGAATCCTGGCTCATCCATTTACTACCTGTGTGATGTTAGGTAAATCACTACCTCTGTGGCCCTCACCTTCAGAATCAGAAAAAATGAGAGGAATCAAATGACTTCAGAGGTCCCTCTACAGTCTGAAATCTTTGCTCAGCTGCCTTATATGAGTCAAACTGTTCTGAATGAATACCTTCATCAACAGTTCCAGTAAGAAAATACTTGGTTTTTCAGTCTGATTCAAGGGAGTCAGTGAGGAAGAAACCCCAACCTCCTGTAATGATTGGAATGACGCCACCTGCTGGAGACTTACTGTAGAAGAGTTCCACCCATGAAGCGAAGGTCTTTGAGGGCAAGACCAGGAGTCTTTTCTTTGGCGTCAGGAAGTGACGCGGGCGAGTGGGAGGAGGAAGGAAGAGACTGGCGCTCAGTCTCGCGCTCTTTCCTCTGGACTCTGGTGGAGAAGGGAGCTAGAAATGTGCTCTCCCTTTAATAGATAGGAATCTAGGCCTTTCTCTCTCTTGACCAAATTCTTATTCTCCTTAATAAATGCTTAAAAGTCTAACTCTTGCTAAAGCTTATAATTAATTGGCGACCACTCATTAGATATTTTAGACAGACTAGCTAGAAATTTAGCCCTTAACACTCCCAAAGTAATAGTTATCAGTAAAACATATATAGTCCTATCTATCTATCTATCTATCTATCTATCTATCTATCTATCTATCTATCTATCTGTCTGTCTGTCTGTCTGTCTGTCTGTCTGTCTGTCTGTCTGTCTATCTATCTATCTGGCTATAGGATTCTTAAAACTATCTATCTATCATCTTTCTATCAGTGTATATATATATATATATATATATATATATGTGTGTGTGTGTGTGTGTGTGTGTGTTTGTGTGTGTGTGAGAGAGAGAGAGAGAGAGAGAGAGACTATGCATGTATATGCATATGAGTGTGTGTGCACATATGAGAATAAGAGACAGTATGAGATAAAATTCTAATTATTGGGGGCAGATAGGTGGCACAGTGGATAGAGCACTGGCCCTGGAGTCAGGAGTACCTGAGTTCAAAATCCGGCTTCAGACACTTACTAGCTGTGTGACCCTGGGCAAGTCACTTAACCCCAATAGCCTCACTAAAAATAAAAAAAAAAATCTACTTATCAAAGGCATTATCTACCACCTTTCAAGACTTAAACAGGAACCCTGACTATTATTTCAACTTCAACAAATTTGCTTTTTCAAGAACTTAGAACATCCACCTGTGTTTTAGTCTAAAAACAGCTTTCAGGATTAATCTATATCATTATGAAACCTTAAGTTGAAACTGCCACATTTATCCTTCTTAATTATTGGTAATCCTAATTCAGTTTTAGTCAAAAAAAGATTCTGAATTCACAGTAATTATATTTAAACCTTTGGGAATTTCTGCACGTAGATTTATATATTATTAGCAGCAAGATATTCTTCCATCAATTGTGTAAGCATGATCAAGAAATCCACACATGCATACTTTCTTTCATCTATTTGTTATGAAGTATGAATTATGTCTTAACATAATACAACTTCTCTTTCCTCTGAGAATATTTTCTTCTTTTTTTTTCTTCAATAGATCTTTCAGAATTTGAAGGGACCTCAGCAGTCACCTGATCTGATGCCTAAGTACATAAGGATCTACTCTCAGCCATATCAAACAAGAGGTCCTCATCTAAACCTTCCAGATGTTTTTCTTCGTATACTTCATACATAGAAGGGTTCCTAGCAGAGAGTAAGCATTTAATAAAGGACTACTGATTGTTTGGATGGATAGTTGATTAAGGGGAACTTGGTACTTCCTGAGGCAGTTCATTCCATTTTGTGATAGCTCTACTTGTCAGGAAGTTCTCCCTCCCCACCCCACCCCCTCATCCTTTACTGAAAGGCTAAATTTGTATCTTTGCAAATTCCCTTTTCCAACCATTGTTCTTAGTTCCACTCTCTGGGACCAATAAAGACAAGTCTATTAGCTCTCTCCTATATAATAGCCTTTCAAAGATTTGAAGAAAACTATCTTTCCTCCTTCCCAAATCATTTCTTTTCCAGACTAACCCTCCCAAGTTACTTCAAAACTTGCATATTTGTACTTTCTTTAGTTATTTCACCATCTTGGTTGCCATCCTCTGAGTCCTATCCAGTTTAAGAATGTTCTTCCTTAAATATGTTCCTATGAACTTATGAATGTGGTTTTATTTCCTTTTGGGGAACAGTGGGAAGACCACCAGATTAGAGAAAGAACATGTTGATTCAAAGCCCATCTCTCTTGCTCCACAAATCTATGAATGCCATAACTGAGTCTGCTGCTCATCTTCACTGCTATTTTTTTTTCCTGTAGGATGAGGGGATCACATTAGAAAATCCATCATATTCCTATTAGTTCTGATCCTATGACCCTTCAAAATAAGGAGATTAGGGAATTTGATGACAAAACAATTAAAATTTCTGTTCATGAGATGATGGTGTCTCTGGTTTTGTTTATAAAAGTCAAATACAATCTAAAGGTCATTACTTCAAAATCTGAAAATAAAATGTAGCCTACTTGTGTTTTCCTTGGAAACATGATACATAGATATGCTTGTAGATTTATATATAGATATATAGAAATGTACACATATTGAAATAACTTGATTTAACTGAAAATATTTCTTCCTCACTTCGTGGATGCACCAAGTCAGTTTGGTTGTATAGTGGATAGAAGAATAGGTCTTGATTCAGGAGCATGATTTCCAATCTGGCTTCAGACACTCTTTAGCTGTGTGATCAAAGGCAACTCACTCATTTTTAGTTGAACAGTACCGACATGTCCCAGTTTCTGGGAGGACTAAATTAAATATCTGTAGCAGTGCTCAGCACAGGGCCTGGCACATGGGAGGCAGTGTAAAGGTCTCATCTGTCCCCTCCTTCCCTACCAATGAGTTTTGTCCTTTTACTAAGAGAAAGGCAAAGAGGAAGCTCAAAGGACACTAAGCCCAACTTGCCTGTTTTCTTTGGTAAACTGAGGGGCCTGGACTTGGAGCCTCTGGATCCCAGGCCAGCTCTAAACCTCTCTTAAGATGATCTTACTCTAGCAAGCCAATCATTTGGGGCATGGAGTTTATGTTTCCTTGATATATGACAAGAACTTAGTTGGGGGTGAGGATAAGAGAAGTCTAGTTTAAACACTAAAAGTGCAAGCTTGTTGAATTCAATTCAACATCTATTAAATGCTTACATAAGGAAGCAGGGCACTGCGTGAGGTGCTGAGGATCCAAATAAGACAATATATTCCCTATTCTCAAGGAGGTTACATACACAGACCATAAATGTGGTGTTAGCTGCTTTCACTTCTCAGAGATGGGTCACACAATGCAAGACAGTGTCATTTAGCAAAGGTTTGCAACTTATTACGTATGTCAATGAGCCTCCAAGCCTTATACTCACTTGAAAATTAGAAGTAAGAATCACTATAATTCCTACTTGCCAGGACTGTTGTAAGAACCAAATACAATTCTATATGTGATGCAGTTAGGAAACTTGAAAATGCTACGCAAATGTCATCTGTCATCCCGTATATACTTGCCTTCCCAATTCAGTGCCTTGCATGTAGATGTGGCAAAAAAAGCCCAGTTAACTACACATCAATCATTGATAAGACATGCATTTAGGGCATCTGTCGATTTTTTTAAAGTAATAGTGAAGATCTAAATGAAAATGTCTGGAAGCAAGAGAAACATCACTTAAGTGTGAGAGGGTGGGAAATTTTGTCCCAGCACTTGTTAGAATTAATTTGGAGCTTGTCTTATGGACCCAGCCACTAAATGGTGATCATTTTCAGGATGTGTGACACAGCCTTCTTTGATTTATCTGTCCACAATTCTGCTTGGGCGGAATCCAACTAGCAAAGTATTGGATTGCACTCTCCCGAGTTTCCCCTCTCTCACATGGAATGGGATGTTGATCACAGCTCTGTCTCCCTAAAGGGTTCCAAGAACTTTCTCCTCCTCTATAACATCACCAATATCTACTTCCAGAAAAGCCAGGCAGAGTAAGTTGAGAGGAGTATACACCTCCCATGAAACATATTTTTTTTTTTTAAAAAGCTCAACAGTTCAGCATTTGGAGGGCATGTTACATGGAAAGCCAGCTGGGTTGCTAGTAGTAAAGCCTTTGAAAGTTTTCTCTATTGAAAGTCTCTAAAGAATCTGGATTTTTGGCTTAATCAGTAGTCGTGTGTGTATGTGTGTGTGTGTGTGTGTGTGTATGTGTGTGTGTGTGTGTATGCATGTGTTTTCTCTAGTTTGCCTTTTGTATCAATTCTGCAAAAATCATTCAAGAAACAGGTAATGAAAACATTGTTTCAGCATTTTCTGCATGGGTGAACTATGTTTCTCCCTAAGGCAGAAAAGTATGTAAGGGCATCTTTTACTTTAAAGGTCTAAGTTTGTACTAAAGCTGTCCCTTTGATTCCTTTTTCTTCCACTTATAAAATCCTCATCGTGCATCATTACTAATGTCTGTCCATCATGCTTTGTGCATTGAGATCCTAAAGTGTGCTAATTACCCTGGCTAGCAATCAAAATCTGATCTACCATGCCAGGACTAAGACAGTAGGTCCCTAGGATGCATCAACTCCAAAAGCTAGCCTTTGGCTTGTTAAGCCACCAAACAGGCTCCTTTATCACAGGACTCTTTATGTCCCTAGAAGCCAGGAAAGATTTATGGAGCTGTTTACAATTACAAGAGATGCTGAATAGGCAAGAATAGCAACTTCAACTAGCCACCAATGGTGTTGGAAGAATTAGCTGTTTACTAGATTGGGAAATTCAAAATTCAATCAAGTACACTCACTGTGAGAAGAACAACATTTGTTCTCAGCCTTTATGGACTGTGCTGAAATTGGGGAAAAAAAAAACCTCCAAAAAAGGGTTTATTTTTTCCTGGTTAAATACTTGGCTATTAAAAACAGAAATAATCATTTTGGTAATTTTCATTTATATTTGGAGTAATAATAAAGTTTTAAATTTCAAGTCTGGGCAACATGCCTTTAAGATGCCAGGTTTTCAAAAGGTAATTCTTATTGCCAAAGAAAGCTTCAAGGTGCTTAGCAAACCATTTTTCAAATCTTTGTTAAATATAAGAACCCAGTTGGATACTCATTCTTCTCCTAAATGTTGCATGACTAATAATTTCCAAAGTTAAAAAAGATTGAGCCATATTTTCCTCATCATCTTATCAATAACTAAACCTTTGCCTGACATGTCAGAACATTTGAATTTTTAATAAATCTTGTTTTAGGTCTTCATTTAGTAGAATTCATTTTAAGAAGATTCCAGGAATATTACAAATGATCATTTTTCTTGTTAGCAGAAAGCTATTCTCTAATTTGGAAGGGGAAAAAAATATTTTGCCCATATCTGACTTGCTTTTTCCCAGAGTGAAATTAGAGAGAATCAAGGAAATTGTACATTAACAAAATGTTTAAGTCCATGAAAGAGTAAAAGCCTATTTTAAATTAGAGCTGGCTTTGGATTGCTGACAATAACCACATTATTCTCTCCCTCCCCTCTCCCTCCCTCTCTCTCTCTCTCTCTCTCTCTCTCTCTCTCTCTCTCTCTCTCTCTCTCTCTCTCTCTCTATCACACACACACACACACACACACACACACACACACACACAGGAAGAGGAAATAGAATTTATTGACAAAGATTGTTTTATTGAAAGAACAAGGGTCATTTAGGTAGCATAGTGAATAAAGCAATGGCCCTGGGTTCAGAAGAAACTGACTTCAAATCCAACCTCAGACACTTGCCACTTACTGCTTGTGTGACCCTGGGCAAGTCACTTAATCCTCATTGCCCTGGACAAAAAAAAGAGCAAATACTGTGTTCAGTAAAAACCATATAATTTATTAACATAACCATCTAAAAAGGAATAAAATACATGAGGAATACTTATTCTTGGGTCTATAACTTGTTCAATGGATAACCCACAAAATTTGGATATTCCACCTGTCTATCATCTATCTATTGTCTATCAACTATCTATCTAATCTACCTACCTCCTACCTACCTATCTCTATCTCTCAGCAGCTAGGTGGTTCAATGTGTTGGGCCAGGAGTCAGGAAACCCTGAGTTCAAATTTGATCTCAGATACTTAGTAGTTATGTGGCCCTGGGCAAGTCACTTAACTATGTTTGACTCAATTTCCTTATCTATAAAATGAACTGGAGAAGCAAATGACAAACTATTCCAGCATCTTTAACAAGAAAACCCTAAATGGGGTCACAAAAATTTTGACTTGGCTGAAAAACAACAAAAATCTATCTATTCATCCTTTTTCTATGTATTCACACACATGAACACCTTTGGATTCTTAACTGATCAGGAAAAGGAGGAAAGGCCAGATCACCTTGGAATAATTCCCTAAAGCTTATCAGTGATGTTTTCCTTAAATACAAATATTTATATTACTGTTCTATAGAAATTATAATAGCTAACATTTATATAGTGCTCTATGAATATTAATTTATTTGATCTATATACCCACTCAAGGTTGTAGATTATATTATCATCCCCAATTTACAAATGAGAAAAATTAGGTGTTAAGGGACTTGTCCATGGTCATATGCTAGTAGGTTTCCAAGGATGGACTTCAACTTAAATCTTCCTAACATCAGACTAAATACTCGATCCCCTATACCATATATCTACCTTCATGGGTTGGTGTCAAGGAATATGAGAGCTTTCAAAAAATTGAAATTTTGAGTCTCTCCAAGGGCAAAAGGGAAGCAAATGACCATCTTGATGAGACTGCCACACTATTCAATAAGGAATTATACAAGAAAAGTCTCATGGAGGATGAAAAAAGAATATAGGATCAGATGAAAAGCTAGGTTGATTACAGGAGATGAGAAAAGCAGTCACAGAATCATAGAATTGAATAATAAAAGCAGATCATAGAAGCTTTGTAGTCTAATTTGTACTCTAAAGTAATGAGTACTGTAACATACTGGACAAATAGTCATTCAAACGTTGTTTGAAGACTTCCAAGAAAGGGGATCCTACTACTCATTCCATTGTTGGACAGCTAATTTTCAACATTTTTTTTTTCATTATGTAGGGTATACATTTGTCTCTTTTCAGTTCCCACCTCCTGTTCCTGGTTTTGTCCTCTACTCTGGGACCAATCCCACCAAATCTAAGCTGTACTTAATAGGATAGATAGCCACATGCTATACTGCCTTCTGAACAATGACAAAGAAAATAAAGAAAGGCCTCGGCACATTAAGTGCTTTTCCTGTGATAGATTTGGGGAAAGATGTGGGCAGTGGCAAACAGGCACAGTGGATAAAGACCAATGAAAGGTCTTATTCAACAGGCATTTATGAAGAACCTTCTTTGTGTCAGGAACTGGGGATCCAAAGACAACAGTGAACATGTCCTTCTCTTTGAGGAGCAACCAGTCTTTTTGATTCTCATTGTTTCTCTCTTTGTCTCTGTCTCTGTCTCTCTGTCTCTCTTTAACTGCCTCTGTGTGTGTGTCTCATTCACATATGGTAATATTAATGAAAAGAGTGATCGATATCACTCACATAAAACCTATTATGGGTCAGTTACTGTGCTTTTCAGTATTATGTCTTTTCATCTTTAGGACAAACCTGGAACTTAGCTGTTATTATACCCATTTTACAACTGCGAAAACTGAGGCAAACAGATAAAAAGGGAAAGTGCTCATCCTCAAGGAACTCACATTCTAATTGGGGGAGTGGAATAGATGACACAGAGAAGGAACTTGAAAAGAAGGAGTGAGGATAAGACACTAATATTGGATTGGTATTTAAAATACACACATACACACACATAGAAATGGACACAGACACATACACACACACACACACACATATATATATGTATATACACACACATATATTGCTATTGACACAAGTTTTGGGTAAACATATTATTATTTTATTAATCTTATACCAGTATAAGATTGACTATCTGTCTCCCTAACTTCTCATGATCTCAGGCCATGTAGTAGCAAAAGCAGGGAGAGAATTTCAGCATGCCAGTTAGCATAAGCAAGGAAAAAGCCCCAGAAGCCCCAGAAGACCTACAAGCCCACCTGAAGACCCATGCTGTTGTTATGGGCCCAGGTAGCTCTGAAGTCTTCTGGGGAAAACAAGGAACCTTCTTCTTGAGAAACTAAACCAAAGGACAGACACACCTAAGGAGATAAAAGGCACTTGATATGAACTGAGATAACTCCAAGACCACCACCCTTCATTGCAGTCTCCCCCACCCCTTGAGGAGATAACCCTATTAGGTATGGTGGCTGCCAAAGTGGTTCCAGGGGACAGAACAACCACCACTCAATAAAGGAACTTTACACAGTCAGATGATCAACCCATCAGACCCCCATCAGTTGTCTAGAAAAGAATCTGCCTGTCTCCTGCTTGAGCAGAAATGTATCTCAGAGAGCCATGCCTCAGTGCCATGCCTTTTCCCCATGAGAAGTCCAAGGACTTCCCTCTTGATTCCCTTTCCCTAGCACCTAAATTATTTTACTCTATTTAGATTTGTGTGCAAGAGGGTGTCATTCTTTAAAGACGAATTCCTAAGGAAACCTGCTCCAAACCCCCACCAATTTCCCCTATAATAGTATCCTAAAAAGACTCTTAATCACATCTTCCAAGGGTGTTTATCTTCTTTTGATAGCAGGTAATTGGTTAGCATCATTCAATTCCATTGGTTGACATTATTTGAATGTGGTCTGCATCAAAGTGAACTCCATGGATGACATCAGGGAAAAAAAAATGCAAAAGATTCTCATTGAAGTTGCTCAAGGCAAAGTCCATTATCTAGGTGTGGCTTAATCCCATCAGTCCTTCACTGATCTCTAGATCAGTGAATCTATCTCTATTCCTTTTGTTCCCTTGACTTGAATAGGTATTTTTCTTCCAAGTGGAATTTATAGGAGTAATTAGCCAAGGTGAGTAAAGATTCACAAAGGAAGAGTGTCATAACAGTGTGAGAAGTAAAGGGAAAGAGAAAACTTCCAGGGTAATGAGGTCTCTGTCATTTGATAAAATTCAGAGACTCTGGAATGGATCCCAAAGAGGAACAAAGGTCCAATATTCCTCCTTAAATTGGAGTTGTGATGCTATTATCAGGAATGAAGAAAAGGCTGAAAAGCAATGGAGGGATGATTCTGCTCCATATGATGTCTGATGCCACCCATTTGACTTCACAGTGGGTGTCATAATGCATGATGACAATGATGGAGCAGAGCATCACCAAGAACATCAGACCTATGACATTGATGATGGCCGATCCAGTACAGTCATTCAATTCTCCTCCTCTTCATCTCCTGAGTGAGGTAATGATGATGATCAGGACCAACCACAGGGATGTCAGAATCTCTATATGGACACTTTATTTCCATTTAAAAATTAGATGCCCAACAAATAAGCTAAAAATAAGCACACCATAGGAGATGTAGAAAATTAGGGGAGAAATAAATAAATTGATTAAAAACAAATCATTGGGAACTATAAAACATAAATTGGTTTCTTTGATTTTTTTTTCATTTTTTCATTTTATTTTATTATTTTCCAGTTATATATTACGTATAAGGATAGTTTTCAACATTTTTTACACTGAATTTTTAGTTCCAAATTTTTCTTCCCCCCCCCTCCCTTCCCTCCCTCCTACCTGTGGTAAAATATGAAAGTTTTTAACAGTCGGTTAGGATAACTGAAAGACGCCAGTTTTTCAAGGACCACCCTTTTGGGGAGGAGATGAACAGTCCGCCTGCTGCGCATGTCAGACTGCCTGCCGGGTACAGTCCGCCTGCTGCGCATGTCAGACTGCCTGCCGGGTTTTTTTTTGACTTCCGGGGTGGAGAGAACGAGAGTGGCCTTTTTGCCGGCTTGGCAGGACTCCTGGCGGCGTGGCACAGACGGTCTGACTCACTCCAAAGGTGGCCTAAATCGGTTTGGTGAGTTTTTATAAGGAATATAGACTAAGCCTAGATTTAAGACGATTTGTACTGTATTTCTATTTTCCTATCCTTCTAATCAACAACACCTTATATACAATAAAGGCTCTATCTAGAAAACCAGAAGCTTCTTCCATTTACTAGTCTGGGAGATAAATTAAGGGAAGGGTTAAGTAGGGGAGATTTATGATCTAATATCCAATTTTAAATCTCACATACCCAAGACAGAAAGCAGCCTGATATAGGTTGTATATGTACAGCCATATCAAACATATTTCCACATTAGTCATCTTGTTAAAGAACAGTCAGAGCACAAAGAAAAAAACCTCAAATAAAAACATCCAGTCCAAAAGTAGATACAGTATGATTTAATCTGCAATCATAATTCACAGTACTTTTTTTTTTTCTGGATGTTGAGAATATTTTCTATCACAAGTTCTTTGAAACTGTTTTGGATTGTTGCACTGCTGAGAAGAGCCAAGTCTATCCCCATTGTTGATCATACAATGTTGCTGTTATTGTGTATAATGTTCTCCTGATTCTGCTCCTCTTAGTCAGGATCAGTTCATGTAAGTCCTTCCAGGTTTGTCTGAACTCCTCCTTCTCATTGTTGCTTACAGCACTATAGTATTCCATTACATTCATTTGCCACAATTTGTTTAGCCATTCCCCTATTGATGGGCATTCTATTGATTCCCAATTCTCTGCCACCACAAAGAGAGCTGCTATAAATATTTTTGTACATGTGGTTCCTTTTCCCTCTTTATGGTCTCTCTGGGAATGTGGTAAAATTAGAGAACTCTCCATAGGCAGCTTTTGAAGGACATCCCCTTTTGGGGAAGGAAAGATTGAATGCTCCTTGAAGGGAGGCGAAGGTGCTTCTGGAACGCTAAACTGCTTCCAGAATGCTAGGCTGCTTCCAGAATTCTAGGCGTCTTTTGAGACTTGGCCTTTTCATGCTTGGCCCGTGTGGTGGTTGTTCGTGTTTGCTGTCTCTCGTGGCTGCTGTTCTGGTGATGCGAGCAACTGTAAACTTTCAGGTTCAGTGAGTTAATTATGGAACACCCTAAATTCCTTTGAACTAGCTTAATTGGAAACAGTCTGGGGTTTCATGGGTTAAGGTTTAGAGTAAAGATAATTTATCTGTATTTCTATTTTCCTATCTCCTTATCTTTGATTTTTATTAGTTTCAGCTTTGTTGTCTAATTAATTCCCAAGTAATAAAATCTGATCTTCCTGTGAACTAAATCTTAAAGGCTCCCTTCTTATTGGCCTGGGAGAAATATCTAAAAAGGGCAGTTCAGAGGGGAGGGTGAACTTAAAGTTTCCCTCATTTTTCCGGGACCCCAATATTAAGTTGAGTCACCCAAACAACGCTCTGTATATCAAATTTTGGCTCTCACAGGGAAAAGACCTAATAGGGGTATTGCTGGGTCAAAGGGAATGAAGAGTCCCATAGCCTTTTGGGCATAGTTCCAAATTGCTCTCCAGAATCATTGCATCACTTCACAGCTCTACCAACAATGCATTAGTGTTCCAATTTTTCCACAGCTTTTCCAATATTTGTTATTTTCCTTTTTGATCACATTAACCAATCTAATAGGTGTGAGGTGATACCTCAAAGTTGTTTAAATTCCATTTCTCTGATCAATAGTGATTTAGAGCATTTTTTTTTCCCATATGGCAATAGGTAGCTTTGATTTCTTCATCAGAAAACTGTTCATATCCTTTGACCATTTCTCAACTGGGGGATGACTTGGATTCTTAAAAAAATTGATTTAGTTGCCTATATATTTTAGAAATGAGGCCTTATCAGAAATGCTGGCTGTGAAAATTGCTTTCCATTTTTCTGCCTCCCGTCTAACTTTGGCTGCATTGCTTCTGTTTGTACAAAAGCTTTTTAATTTAATGTAATCAAAGTCTTCCATCTTGCATTTATAATATTCTCCAATTCTTGTGTGGACATACATTTTATTCCTCTCCATAGATCTGAGAGGTAAACTATACCTTCCTTTCCTAATTTATCCATGGTATCACCCTTTATGTCTAAATCTTGAACCCATTT
This sequence comes from Dromiciops gliroides, assembly GCF_019393635.1. Classification (NCBI taxonomy): domain Eukaryota; kingdom Metazoa; phylum Chordata; class Mammalia; order Microbiotheria; family Microbiotheriidae; genus Dromiciops; species Dromiciops gliroides. The sequence goes on from NC_057864.1 coordinate 6,050,023, forward strand.
TGACCTTATTTTTGTATAAGGTATAAGATGTTGGTCTAGTCCTAGTTTCTGCCATACTATTTTCCAGTTTTCCCTGCAGTTTTTGTCAAATACTGGGTTCCTATCCCAAAAGCAGGAGACTTTGTGTTTATCAAACAGTAGATTACTATAGTCATTTACAACTGTGTCTCCTGTGCCTAACCTATTCCATTATCCTAAAGTGGTTTCTTGAGAACCTTATTCTTATGACTAAAAAGAGGACAGAAAATCACGTCACCAACATAACAAGTAAGCAAGGTAATATCAAAACCAAATCAGAAGAAATAAACAAGATTCTAGACATTACACTGCTATAAGCCAAAAAAGACAAAAAAAAAAATGTATAGAAGATTTCCTTTTCACACATATCCACACTAACAGAACACCAGTGATGGTAAATTACCCAATTTTAGTGAAGTAGAATTTTATTAGACTTTTAAAGAAAGAAAATAGCAATGTCACACATTCTCTCAAAATTTGAGATTATTGTTTTATTGAATTATTCAATTGGACAAATGTAGCCTAATTCTTTTTTTTTTTAACATATAAGGTATTTTATTTTTTTCCATTACATGTAAAGATACTTCTCAACTTCTGTTTATACAAGCTTTACAAATTCAGATTTTTCTCCCTCCTTCCCCTCCCTCCCCCTCCCCTAGACAGCAGGTAATCTGATATAGGTTATATCTATATATCTATATACATATAAATATACATATAAATATACACATACATATACATACACATACACATACACATACATACATACATATATACACATATACATATGCATACATACATAAATACACACACACACACATATATATATATAATCCATAAAAACATTAATCCTATTTTTGCATTAATCCTGTTATAAGAGAAAAAAATACAGGGCAGTAATGCAAAACCTCAAAATAGAAAAAAAAAACAGCTCCCAAAACAAAAGAAATAGTATGGTTCAATCAGCATCTATACTCCACAGTTCTTTTTTTTTCTTTTTTTTTTCTTGGATTTGGAGATCCTCTTCTATCATGAGTTCCCTGGAACTCTTCTGGACCATTGCATTGGTGAGAAGAATATAGTCCATCACAGTAGGTCAACACTCAATGTTGATGATACTGTGTACAATGTTCTTCTGGTTCTGCTCATCTCATCATCAGCTCACGTAAGACCCTCCAGGTTTCTCTGAACTCCTCCTGCTCATCATTTCTTACAGCACAATAGTATTCCATTGTATTCATATATCACAACTTGTCCAGCAATTCCCCAATTGATGGGCACCCCCTCAACTTCCAATTCTTTGCTACCACATAAAGAGCAGCTATAAATATTTTTGTACATGTGGGTCCCTTTCCCCTTTCCATGATTTCTTTGGGAAAAAGACCTAAAAGTGGAATTGCTGGGTCAAAGGGTATGCACAACTTTATCGCCCTTTGGGCATAATTCCAAATTCTTCTCCAGAATGGTTGGATCAGCTCACAGCTCCACCAACAATGCATTAATGTTCCAATTTTCCCACAGCCTCTCCAACATTTATTATCTTCCTTTTTTGTCATTTTAGCCAATCTGATAGGTGTCAGGTGGTACCTCAGAGTTGTTTTAATTTGCATCTCTCTAATCATTAGAGATTTAGAGCATTTTTTCATATGGGAATAGATAGCTTTGGTTTCTTCATCAGAAAACTGCCTGTTCATATCCTTTGACCATTTCTCAATTGGGGAATGATTTGGATTCTTATAAATTTGATTTACTTCCCTATATATTTTAGAGATGAGGCCTTTATCAGAAGCACTGGCCTCAAAAATTGTTTCCCAGCTTTCTGCCTCCCTTCTAATTTTGGATGCATTGCTTCTGTTTGTACAGAAATTTTTTAATTTAATATAATCAAAATCATCCATTTTGCATTTTATAATATACTCTATCTCTTGTTTGGTCAAAAACTGTTTTCCTTTCCAAAGATCTGATAGGTACACTATTCCTTTCTCTCCTAATTTACCTATGGTATCACCTCTTATGTCTAAATCATGTATCCATTTTGACCTTATTTTAGTATAAGGTGTAAGATGTTGGTCTAAGCCTAATTTCTGCCATATTATCTTCCAGTTTCCCCAGCACTTTTTGTCAAATACTGAGTTCCTATTCCAGAAGCTGGAGTCTTTGGGTTTATCAAACACTACATTACTAGTGTCATTTACTACTGCATTTCCTGAGCCTAGCCTATTCCATTGATCTACCACTCTATTTTTTAGCCAGTACCAGATACTTTTGATGACTGCCGCTTTATACTAGAGCTCCAGGTTTGGTACCGCTAACCCACCTTCCTGTGAATTTTTTTTTCATTATTTCCCTGGATATTCTTGATTTTTTGTTTTTCCAGATGAATTTTGTTATTATTTTTTCTAGCTGTATAAAATAATTTTTAGGTAGTCTGACTGGTATGGCACTGAATAAGTAAATTAATTTAGGCAGTATTGTTATTTTTACTATATTAGCTCTGCCTATCTATTAGCAATTGATATCTTTCCAATTATTTAGATCTGATTTGATTTATGTGAAGAGTGTTTGGTAGTTGTGTTCATAGAATTCCTGGGTTTGTCTTGGCAAGTAGACTTCCAAGTATTTTATATTATCTACTGTTACTTTAAATGGAATTTCTCTTTCTATCTCTTGCTGCTGGACTTTGTTGGTCATGTATAGAAATGCTGATGATTTATGTGGATTTATTTTATAGTTTATATTTTATATCCTGCTACTTTGCTAAAGTTGTTAATTGTTTCAAGTAATTTTTGACTTGATTCTCTAGGATTCTTTAAGTATACCATCATATCATCTGCAAAGAGTGATAGTTTTGTTTCCTCCTTGCCTATTCTAATTCCCTTAATTCCTTTCTCTTCTCTGATTGCTAAAGCTAACATTTCTAGGACAATATTAAAAAATAGAGGGGCAGCTAGATGGCGCAGTTGTTAAAGCACCGGCCCTGGATTCAGGAGTACCTGAGTTCAAATCCGGCCTCAGACACTTGACACTTACTAGCTGTGTGACCGTGGGCAAGTCACTTAACCCCAATTGCCTCACTAAAAAAAAAAAAAAAAAAAAAAAAAATAGGGGTGATAATGGACATCGCTGTTTCACCCCTGAACTTATTGGGAAGGACTCTAATTTATCTCCATTGCATATAATACTTGCTGATGGCTTTAGGTAGATACTGTTCATTATTTTAAGGAAAGCTCCCCCTATTCCTAAAGTCTCCAGTGTTTTTATTAGGAATGGGTGTTGTACTTTGTCAAAAGCTTTCTCTGCATCTACTGAGATAATCATATGATTTTGGTTGGTTTTCTTATTGATGTGGTGGATTATGTTAATAGTTTTTCTAATGTTGAACCAGCCCTGCATTCTTGGTATAAATCCCACCTGGTCATAGTGTATTATCCTGGTGATCACTTGCTGTAATCTCCTTGCTAATATCTTATGTAAGATTTTAGCATCAATATTCATTAGGGAAATTGGTCTATAATTTTCTTTCTCTGTTTTTACTTTCCTGGTTTTGGTATCACCACCATATTTGTGTCATAAAACGAATTTGGTAGAACTCATTCTTCACCTATTTTTCCAAATAATTTGTATAATATTGGAATTAATTGTTCTTTAAATGTTTGGTAAAATTCACCAGTAAACCCATCTGGCCCTGGCGATTTTTTCTGAGGGAGTTCATTAATAGCTTGTTCAATTTCTTTTTCTAATATGGGTTTATTTATGGATATTTTTCTTCTTTGGTTAACCTGGGCAGTTTGTATTTTTGTAAATATTCATCCATTTCATTTAGATTGTCAAATTTATTGGCATACAGTTGGGCAAAATAATTCCTAATTATTGATTTAATTTCCACTTCATTGGTGGTAACATCACCCTTTTCATTTTTGATACTGGTAATTTGGTTTTCTCCTTTCTTTTTTTTAATCAAATTAACCAATATTTTATCTATTTTATTTTTTTTTCATAAAACCAGCTCTTAGTTTTATTGATTAATTCTATATTTTTTTTGCTTTCAATCTTATTAATTTCTCCTTTAATTTTCAGGATCTCTAATTTAGTGTCTAATTGGGGATTTCTAATTTGTTCTTTTTCTAGCTTTTTAAATTGCATGCCCAATTCATTAATCTCCTCTTTCTCTTTTTTATTCATGTAAGCATTTAGAGTTATAAATTTTCCCCTAAGCACTGCTTTGGCTGCATCCCATAGATTTTGGTATGTTGTCTCATTACTGTCATTCTCTTGGATAAAGTTATTGATTGTTTCTATGATTTCTTGTTTGGCCAACTCATTCTTTAGATTGAAATTATTTAGTTTCCAAATGATTTTCATTCTACTTTTCCCTGACTCTTTGTTACATGTAATTTTTATTGCATTATGATCTGAAAACGATGCATTTACTATTTCTGCCTTTCTACATTTGACTATGATGTTTTTGTGCCCTAATACATGGTCAATTTTTGCAAATGTGCCATGTACTTCTCAGACAAAGGTATATTCCTTTCTATCCCCACTCAATTTTCTCCAGACATCTATCATGTCTAACTCTTCTAGTAACCTATTCACGTCTTTCACTTCTTTCTTATTTATTTTTTGGCTAGATTTATCTAATTCTGAGAGGGGGAGATTCAGATCCCCCACTAGTATAGTATTACTGTCTAATTCCTCTTGTAACTCATTTAACTTCTCCTCTAAGAACTTGGATGCTATACCACTTGGCCCATATATATTTAATATTGATATTACTTCATTATCTATAGTACCTTTAAGTAAGATGTAATTTCCTTCCTTATCTCTTTTAATGAGATCTATTTTTGCCTGCACTTTGTCTGAGATAAGGATTGCTACCCCTGCCTTTTTTACTTTAGCTGAGGCATAATATATTCTGCTCCAGCCTTTTACCTTTACTCTGTGTGTATCTCTCTGCTTCAAATATATTTCTTGTAAACAGCATATTGTAGGGTTCTGGTTTTTCATCCACTCTGCAATTTGCTTCTGTTTTATAGCAGAGTTCATCCCATTCACATTCACAGTTATTATTACTGACTCTCTATTCCCCTCCCTTCTATTTACCTCCTTTGTACTTTTCCCCCCTTCTTTCACCCTATTCCTCCTCACCGACATTTTACTTCTTACCCCTGCCTCCCCCGATCTGCCCTCCCTTTTTATCACCCCCCTCTCTTTTCTTTACCCTTTTCTCCCTTGCTTTTTTCCTCCCTTCTATCAGTGCCCACCTTTCTCTTCCCCATTTGTTTCCCTAAAGAATGAGTTAAGTTTCTTTATCCCAATGAACATATATGTTATTCCCTCTTTGAGTCAAATCTAATGAGAATAGGGTTGAAACCATGTTCCCCCCTCCATTCTTTCCCTCTGTTATAATAGGTTTTTTCCCACCTCTTCATATGATATAATTCATCCCATTCCACCTCCCCTTTCCTCTCCTCCCCATAGACTCCCTTTTTATCCCCTTAATTCTTTTGTATCATCACATCAAAGACAATTTATATTTATACCCTCTATATAAAGTCCTTCTCTCTGCCCAAATACATTTACAGTTCTTAAGAGTTAAGAGTATTATCTTCCTGTCTAGGGCTATAAGCAGTTTAACCTAATAGGGTAATCTTTTTTTTTCCCCTCTGTTGACCTTTGTTAAGGGCTAAAATTCTAGCTAAACTGTGTAAAATATCTAATGAGTGGTCGCCAATAAATTATAAGCTTTAGCAAGAGTTAGACTTTTAACCATTTATTAAGGAGAATAAGAATTTGGTAAAGAGAGGGAAAGGCCTGAATTCCTATGTATTAAAGGGAAAACACATTTCTAGCTCCGCTCTCCACCAGCATCCAAAGGAAAGAGAGTCAGAGTGAGTGCAAGTCTCTTCCTTCCTCCTCCCACTAGCCCGCATCAGGAGTCAAAGAAAAGACTCCTGGTTTTGCCCTCAAAGACCTTCGCTTCATGGGCGGAACTCTTCTACAGTAAGTCTCCAGCAGGTGGCATCATTTTATTTGTTACAGTTCCCCGCTTTGTTTCCTCAAGAAACGGTACGTTTCCTTGATGAAACAGTCAAAAATAACAGAATATAATAACCTATGCTAACTAACAATATGTTAATAACAACATAGAAAAGGGAGAGAGGAAAGTTTTGTCCAGAGGGGCGATTTTTTTGTCCTCATGAACCAACGCTTTGATATTGGTCTTACAAAGGGAGGGCCTCTGCAGAGAATACATGTTACAGATGGTGTATATTATAACAGAAAGAGAAAAGAGAAAAAACAAAAACAACAAAAACAAAACAAAACTGTTCATTTAAAGTCTCTAAAAGTCTTTTCTCAGATGTCCTCTATGTGTAGTCATGGAATGGAAGTCTTTTCAGGGATTGATTTGTGGACGCTGGTAATCAGCCAGGAAAATTTCCTTGTTAAGGGCTAAAATTCTAGCTAGTCTGTCTAAAATATCTAATGAGTGGTCGCCAATAAATTATAAACTTTAGCAAGAGTTAGACTTTTAAGCATTTATTAAGGAGAATAAGAATTTGGTAAAGAGAGAAGAAAAAGGCCTAGATTTCTATCTATTAAAGGGAGAGCACATTTCTAGCTCCGCTCTCCACCAGAGTCCAAAGGAAAAGAGAGCGAGACCGAGCGCCAGTCTCTTCCTTCCTCCTCCCACTAGTCCGCGTCACTTCCTGAAGCCTGGTCTTGCCCTCAAAGACCTTCGCTTCATGGGCAGAACTCTTCTACAGTAAGTCTCCAGCAGGTGGCGTCATTCTAATCATTACAGTCCCCCCTGTTGTTCCTCAAGAAACAAAATGTTTCCTTGACGGAACAGTAAAAACAATATAATAACTATTGCTAACTAATAATATGTGAACAACAATATAGAAAAGGAAGAGAGGAAAGTTTTGTCCAGAGGGGCGACTTTTTTTTTTTTTGTCCTCATGAACCGACACTTTGACATTGGTCTTGCAAAGGGAGGGCCTCTGCAGAGAATACATGTTACAGATGGTGTATATTATAACAGAAAGAGAAAAAAAACAACAAAAACAACAAATCAAAACTGTTCATTTAAAGTCTCTGAAAGTCCTTTCTCAGATGTCCTCTAGGTGTAGTCATGGAATGGAAGTCTTTTCAGGGGTTGATGTGTGGATGCTGGTAATCAGCCAGGAAAATTTCCTACAAAATTGAGCTCAACACAACGTTAAAATAGCTTTGTCAATAATCAAATCAAACAATGAAAGTTCTCAAAAACATGTCTAAGGGAATTCAGAATCTTAGTTGTTACACATGAAACATATAATAAAACAAAAATTGAAACATTTTTTAAAATTATAATATTACTATAGTCCCCCCTTATGGAGGGTTTCAAATAATACCCCTTTTTTTTACTTAGTATACAATTACTTTTGTGAAAAATCAGAACATATTTGAATACAAGTTAAAGCACAACACAATCTCAAAGAAAACTTTTTTTTTTTGAAAATAGAAAACTTTTACAAATGTTCCTCTCTCTCTCTTTTTTTTTTTTTGGAATATGCTTATCAAAAATAATACTTCTAGAATCAATTTACACTTGCCATGGCAAACAATTTGCCAGGGAAATGCTTTAAAGAGTTTGATCAAATAATCAGTTGAGAAAAAATAGCAAAAACAAATAACTCAGAATATGGGAGCACAATACTCCTAGAATTAACATTGTATTATGAAATCAAAACCATGTTTCAAAATTAGATAGATGAATGAATAGAAGAAAATACACGTGGAATAATAAAAGACAATGAAATTCAAACTAGGGAAATCTAAATGAGCATGAACTTAATATTAATAAGAGTATTATAAAATATAAACTTGATCACATGACTATAAAAAGCTTTTACAAATATTCTCCTTGTTTTAAAAACTAAGTATAAGACACAATCTCAAAAGCATGAAAATCTCTATGAAAATAAACCCATACCATTAATTTCAAAATGCATATGTAATAGCATAGAAATCCTATGTAACCTCTGAACTGATACTATTACTCTGAGTGAATTCAGAACACTTTTGATTCCAATATCTAAAATCCCCAATACTCATATCAATACCTTGCTGCTTACTTCTACATTTCTGTAAAATATATACCCTTCCATGGCAAAAGAAGCAGAGTCTTGAACTATGTTGATTGTCATTCTTATTCAGCTTAAGTTTTTCTTCTTTAACCCCTCTATATTGTCTGTCGGGCTTTTCACCATACAAATGCTTTATAAGATTACTAATTAAAGACAAAAGCAGGTTAGCAAAATTATGAACAAAACGAGCATATCTGGAATTTAAAGGGCTTTCTAAGGTTGTCTCAAAAGCACAGCCAGGCCTGGGGAGGACTGAGCCTGAAGCTGCAAATGCAGGTAGAAAAAGTTGAGCATGCGCATCAGATCTCTGGACTTCCCAGGCAGGGGAAGCAATGGGCTTGGCCATAGGAGGAGTAGAGGGTGGGGTCTGGAGAGGAGGGGAGGGACCAGAGCAATTTGAATCAGACTTGATCTTGAACTCAGGCCTGGATTCCTCTTCCCCCACTTTGCCTCCAGGTGCTAGGGGATTAAAAGCTTCTAGAGGGTGGGTCTTTGCCTCCAGGCATGCAAAATTAAAGCAACAATTAGAGTTAGAACTGGGAAACGCTGCGGGAATCTCTTCAGGTTTCTCTGAAAAAGCATGGTTGGGAGAGGGAGAGATATTTCCTTGTGTGAGTAAGTTGCTGGCTCTTTTAACAAAAATAAAAAGAAAAATAGAAAATCCACAAAAACAAAGCATTAACATGATCTTATCTCCCATTTGTCTGGTTAAACAGACTAAACTCAAAAATAGGGTAATTAGGGAGTTTAAAAGGTCCATTCGAAAAAATTTAAAGGGAAAACACAGCCAGTACGCCAGTACTTTGCAGTTAAAGGGAGAGCGTAGAGGAAATTTCTTACCCAACCAGAAGATCAGAAGACTGAGGTTTAGCTTTCCTCTTCGTGGTCAGCCATCTGTTAAGGGCTAAAATTCTAGCTAGTCTGTCTAAAATATCTAATGAGTGGTCGCCAATAAATTATAAACTTTAGCAAGAGTTAGACTTTTAAGCATTTATTAAGGAGAATAAGAATTTGGTAAAGAGAGAAGAAAAAGGCCTAGATTTCTATCTATTAAAGGGAGAGCACATTTCTAGCTCCGCTCTCCACCAGAGTCCAAAGGAAAAGAGAGCGAGACCGAGCGCCAGTCTCTTCCTTCCTCCTCCCACTAGTCCGCGTCACTTCCTGAAGCCTGGTCTTGCCCTCAAAGACCTTCGCTTCATGGGCAGAACTCTTCTACAGTAAGTCTCCAGCAGGTGGCGTCATTCTAATCGTTACTCTAAATGTGGATTCTAATGTGTTCCCCCAGTTTGGGGGAAACTGACTAAAAATCACTGATAAAACGAGTTTAGGTTTTTAAGGGTTTATTGGAAAATAGAAAGAAAAAGATTGAGAACAGAATTCTAACAGTCTGGCATTCCTATCTTTCCTCAAATCTCCTGTGAAGTCCTCTGCCGCCACCACCATCAAGTCCGGAAGCCAAAAGGGCCAGCGCCCTCTGCGTAGGCTCCCTTTCCTCCTTCCTGTCTCCTCCCAGACCATAGGAGGCTCCTCCAGTTGATTGGCTGGTAGACTTGATAGACAGCACCCATGAGCAAGCGTCATTTCCTGACGCCAAGGAAAAGCCACAATGCCTCTGAGGCATTTTCCTCATGGTGGAGCTCTCCACAACAAGTCTCCAGCAGGTGGCGTCATTGTAATCGTTACATCCTACAAAATTGAGCTTAATACAACTTTAAAATAGCTTTGTCAATAATCAAATCAAACAATGAAAGTTCTCAAAAACATGTCTAAGGGAATACAGAAGCTTAGTTGTTAACACATGAAACATACAATAAAACAAAAATTGAAACATTCTTTAAAATTATAATATTACTATAGTCCCCCCTTATGGAGGGTAATTGAGAAGACAATTGCTGCGATATTAATTTTTAAAAAATAATTTTATCTTTGTTTCATCACTTTTTGCGTCATCTGCCGAATTATCCTCATGCCATTATGAGAAATTTAAAAATCTAATATAATTGGTAACAGGTGTCAAGGCCAAATTCAACACTGTTATTTATCATGACACCTGAGATAATTATGGGGGTTACCATAAAAGAACAGAGAAATGATGGGATTTGAGCATTCCCACACTTGAGCAATATGTACTGCCCATGCAGTATGCCAGGCTTAAAATAGGTGGATGGAATATATGTCCATGCCACTGAATATATTGGAGGAAACTGAGTCAGACTTAATCAGATACATGGGATTCAGATGTCCATGGCATCAGGCATATAGGAGGGGGCATAGAAGCCAGGTGTAGAATGAGATGGATGGGATGAATACTTCCAGCCATCTGTACAATATTGTGGGGAAAAAGAAAATATTAAACCAAGAGAATCCAACCTCAACATTTGTCAAAAGCCGTTCCCTCGGCCATACCTTGACTTCATGCATGTCTCCCCTCATGTGACAGTTCAATGTCTGCTCTTACATGTATTCCTCATTTTGTGATTGGATGGCATCTTGGCCAACTGGCATCTGATAACTCAGAATAACGGCAATTAATGTCTTAAATGATAAATTCCCATAATCCAAGTCTAATATGGATTTTAAAATTGAGGATAATAATTGATTGCAAAAAATGTGAATACATCTTGACTCAGAATATAATATATAATTATGCAACAATTTCAAATAATACCCCTTTTTTTACTTAGTATACTATTACTTTTGTGAAAAATCAGAACATATTTAAATACAAGTTAAAGCACAACAGAATCTCAAAGAAAAATTTTTTTTGAAAAAAGAAAACTTTTACAAATGTTCCCCTCTTTTTTTTTTAATATGCTTATCAAAAATAATACTTCTAGAATCAATTTACACTTGCCATGGCAACCAATTTTCCAGGGAAATGCTTTAAAGAGTTTGATCAAATAATCAGTTGAGAGAAAATAAAAACAAAACAAAAACAAACAACTCAGAATATGGGAGCACAATACTCCTAGAATTAACATTGTATTATGAAATCAAAACCATCTTGCAATGTTTCAAAATTAGATAGACAAATTAATAGAAGAAAATACACATGGAACAATAAAAGACAATGAAATTCAAACTAAGGAAATCTAAATGAATATGAACTTAATATTAATAAGAGTATTATAAAATATAAACTTGATCACATGACTATAAAAAGCTTTTACAAATATTCTCCTTGTTTTAGAAACTAAGTATAAGACAATCTCAAAAGCATGAAAATCTCTATGAAAATAAACCCATACCATTAATTTCAAAATGTATATGTAATAGCATAGAAATCCTATGTAACCTCTGAACTGACATTAATACTCTGAGTAAAGTTAGAATACTTTTGATTCTGATATCTAAAATCCCCAATACTCATATCAATACCTTGCTGCTTACTGCTACATTTCTGTAAAATATATAGCCTTCCATGGCAAAAGAAGCGGAGTCTTGGACTATGTTGATGATTGTCATTCTTATTCAGCTTAAGTTTTTCTTCTTTAACCCCTCTATATTGTCTGTCAGTCTTTTCACCATGCAAATGCTTTATAAGATTACTAATTAAAGACAAAAGCAGGTTAGCAAAATTATGAACAAAACGAGCATATGTGGAATTTAAAGGGTTTTCTAAGGTTGTCTCAGAAGCACAGCCAGGCTGGGGAAGGACTAAGCCTGAAGCTGCAAATGTAGTTAGAGAAAGTTGAGCATGTGCTTCAGATCTCTGGACTTCCCAGTCAGGGGAAGCAATGGGCTTTGCCATGGGAGGAGTAGAGGATGGGGTTTGGAGAGGAGGGGAGGGACCAGCACAATTAGAATCAGACTTGATTTTGAACTCAGGCCTGGGTTCCTCTTCCCCTACTTTGCCTCCAGGCGCTAGGGGATTTAAAGCTTCTAGAGGGTGGGTCATTGCCTCCAGGCATGAAAAATTAGAGCAACAATTAGTGTTAGAACTGGGAAAAGCTGCAGGAATCTCTTCTGGTTTCTGTGAAAAAGCATGGTTTGGAGAGGGGGAGATATTTCCTTGTGTGAGTAAGTTGCTGGCTCTTTTAACAAAAATAAAAATAGAAAATCCACAAAAACAAAGCATTACCATAATCTTATCTCCCATTTGTCTGGTTAAACAGACTAAACTCAAAAATAGGGTAATTGGGGAGTTTAAAAGGTCCATTTGAAAAAATTTAAGGGGAAAACACAGCCAGTAAGCCAGTACTTAGCAGTTAAAGGGAGAGGGTAGGGGAAATTTCTTACCCAACCAGAAGATCAGAAGACTGAGGTTTAGCTTTCCTCTTCATGGTCAGCCATCTGTTAAGGGCTAAAATTCTAGCTAAACTGTCTAAAATATCTAATGAGTGGTTCCCACTATCCTGAGTCACTTCCTGACGCCAAAGAAAAGACTCCTGGTCTTGCCCTCAAAGACCTTCATTTCATGGGCAGAACTCTTCTACAGTAAGTCTCCAGCAGGTGGCGTCATTCCAATCGTCACACCTTTTTAAACTTCTCTTGAGTCTTGTATGTTGAGATCAAATTTTCTATTCAGTTCTGGTCTTTTCACCAGGAAAGATGGAAAGTCCCCAATGTCATTAAATGTCCATCTTTTCCCCTGAAAGAAAATGCACATTTTTGCTGGGCAACAGATTCTCAGCTGCAATCCAAGCTCCTTTGCCTTCTGGAACATCATATTCCAAGCCTTGCGGTCCTTTAATGTTGAAGCTGCCAGGTCCTGAGCAATCCTGACTGTGGCTCCATGATATTTAAATTGCTTCTTTCTGGCTGCTTGGAGTATTTTCTCCTTCACCTGATAATTCTGGAATTTGGCTATGATATTCCTTGGAGTTTTCCTTTTGGGGTCCCTTTCAGGAGGTGATCAGTGGATTCTTTCAGTGATGATTTTATCCTCTGATTCTATGATATCAGGACAGTTCTCCTTAATAATTTCCTGGAATATGGTGTCTAGATTCTTTTTCTGGTCATGGCTTTCAGGCAGTCCAATGATTCTCAAATTGTCTCTCCTCGATCTGTTTTCCAGATCAGTTGTCTTTCCAAAGAGGTATTTCACATTTTCTTCTATTTTTTCATTTTTTTTATTCTGCTTGACTGATTCCTGGTGTCTCATGGATTCCTTATCTTCCAACTGTCCCACTTTAATTTTTAAGGCATTGTTTTCTTCAGTGAGATTATGCACCTTTTTTTCCATTTGGCCAGATGAATTTTTTAAGGCTTTGTTTTCTTCAGTGAGATTATGTGCTTCCTTTTCCAAGCTGCTGATTCTTTTTTCATAGTTTTCTTGTTTTGCTTTCATTTCTCTCTCCATTTTTTCTTCTACCTCTTGCAATTGATTTTTAAAATCCTTTTTGAGCTCTTCCAGGAAGGCTTTTTGTTCTTGCGACCAATTCACCTTCCCTCCTGAGGCTTCAGATGTAGGCAATTTGAGGCTATTGTCCTCATCTGAGTTTGTGTTGGCTTCTTCCCTATTGACACAGAAGCTCTCAATGAAGAGGGCTCTTTTTTGCTTCTTACTCATTATTGCAGCTTATTTATTTATTCTTTAAGTTGAGGTCTGCTCTGGGGGCACCAGGGTCCCTGTTTTGGGCTTCTTGTGCAAGGGTATAGGTGCTGTGTGACCAGGTTTTTACTCTGAGGCCTTTATGGTGTGTGGAGATCCCCCACCCTGCACTTCCTGTCTGATTGTGCTCGGCCAGCCAGGCACCGGACCCGGCGTCTGATCCCGCCTGACCCATTCGTGGCCCTCTCGGCCGGTGCAGGTAGGTTTTTCCACTGTCCTTCTTGGCCACCAGATTTTTGAACCAGGTTCCCGGGGCCTCAGTTGTTCGGCTGTGGCCCACAGCTCCTGCTGACTTGCCCTGACCCCCTCGGTGCTGGGTTGCTGCCCTGCGCTGGGCCTCCCTTTTGCCCGAGTCAGACTGATCTTTTTCTGAAGTCTTCTAAATTATCTCTGGTTGGAGGACTGTGTCCCTCTGTCTCTTTGCAGGTTCTGTAGTTTCAAAATCCATCCAGAGGCTTGATATAATGTTCGTTTTGAGGGAACAGAAGGAGAGCTCAGGCAGCTTGCTGCTTCCTCTCTGCCATCTTAGCTCCGCCCCCTCTGTTGCCTAATTCTTAAACCATGGTAGTTTAAAGGAAAGAACAAGAAGTTTAGACAAATATAATTGATGCTTCTTGATTAAAATTTTTAAATAAATATAATAAAATTGACTAGAGAAAGTAATCTAAGAAGTCATTCTTTTTTATAACATGGTTGCATTTACAAGAAAAATGAACGAATGTTTAAATTTTAGCAAAAGAAATAACATGGTTAATCATATTAATAAAAATACCAAAACAATACAATCTCAATATATATTGAAAAATTTTTTAATAGATTGTCACACTTTATAATGCTAGAAACCCTGTAAATACATATTATTTAGGGATCCTTGTCAAATCTCTTAAATCATTATCTAAAATCAAAATCATGTATTGTGTAATAGGCACCTACTAAAATCTTAACTAATACATTATTTATTTTATTTTTTTTTTTTAGTGAGGCAGTTGGGGTTAAGTGACTTGCCCAGGGTCACACAGCTAGTAAGTGTTAAGTGTCTGAGGCTGGATTTGAACTCAGGTACTCCTGACTCCAGGGCTGGTGCTCTATCCACTGTGCCACCTAGCTGCCCCATTAATACATTATTTACAGTAAGAATATCTCTTCTCTTCACTATCATTTCATATAGTTCTCTAAATACTAGTAATAGAAATGAAGAAAGAAGGAAACTGAATTAAGATAGGGAAAAGAGACAAAATTATACTCATTTGCTTATTTTATAATTGTTTACTTAGAAAACTTAGAGAAACACCAAAGAACCTATTAGCTTTAGCAAAGTGTCAGGTTACAAAATATACAAAAGTCTATACCAATGAGTCTACATAATGAGTATAAAATTCAAGATGAAATGATAAAAAAATTAATCCCATTTTAAATAACTTCAATAAATAGTCATTATACCAAAGCCCATTCAAGGTGGGTAGAAAGCTTTCCTCTGACTCCCTTTTGTTCTTGGTTCTGAGTTTCACTATCTCTAGAATCAATGAGTAAATCACATATCAACTATTTATTAAGGACTCACTATGTGTAAAGCATGATACTCAAGCATTGTAGATAGAAATAAAGTAAAAACAAATTAAAACAGTCCTTCCCTTCAAGAAGTTAACATTCTACTAGTAAGGAAAATAAGCAAACATAGATATAAGATATATCAATTGCATCTAATGTAAAAGTAGTCTCAGAGGGAAACCATCAAAAATAGAGATGGAGATATCAGTTAAAATCTCATTCAGAAGGTCAGATTTGAAGGAATTTTTAAAGACAGCTGAGGGAAGGGAGCCAATAGATTTAAAGATGGAGTCCATTCAATGCATGTAAAATATCCAATGAAAAGGCACATCACTTGAAGATATTCTGCTGTGGGTAGGGTTTGTGTGATGTCTGGTTCAAAAAAAGTAATAGAATAATTACACAAAATAAAGAGGAAGAAAACTCTAAATGTGTAAATCACTCATGTTATAAAGCCTTTGTTAAAAGGCAAAGATGGTTTCATAGTTGATCTTGGAGGTAAAATGTAATGGCTTTAATATATTTAATTGGGAGGGGATGACAATATTTAACCCTTTACTTTAAGAGGTTTTGTCTGGCAGATGAGTGAAGGTTAGACTAAAGGGGGAAGAGACAAGAGCCATGAAGGTGAACCAAGAAGGCTATTGAAATAGTCCAGATATGAAGTGAAGGGCTTCATGAAAATATTGGCAGTGAACCTAGAGAAAAAGGTACATATGCATGAGATGTTGCGGAGTTATAAAGGAAAAGAATTGACAGTAGATTGGATATTTCGAGGGAACAAAGAGATAGAAAGATAGAAATTATGAGACATCTGGTTTTGCCTGCTTGCCTTTCTTTTTTTTTTTTTCTTTTCTTTCTTTCCTTTTTTTTTTTTTTTTTTTAATACTGGTTCAGTTCAAGTCACCCTAGGAAATGGAACTCACACTTCCGTATGATGACCGGTTACTTTTTCAAGATTTCTGCTGGGGCCTTATGTAGATGAGTACCTGGGAATAAAGTTATATAGTCAATCTATGCCTTGCGTCAAGTTTAATTCTTTTTCCTAGATTTTCATGTTATTCAAAGACACATCCTTTCTGAGGTATCCTCTCTACCTAAAAAAGTTCCTCCTTTACATTTCAATATCTCCAACTTAACCAGTTAAATCCTTAGTCTGGCTGAATTCCAACATGTAAAAATAGTTACATATTGAAGAATCCCTTATTCTTTCAGCCTCCCAAGATCCTAACCTTGTTATACTCAACTCTTCACTCTTGCTCATTTCACAAATCCGATAAATTGCTAAATCTACCTCCATATCTCACAGCTGACTCCACTTTCCTATTACAAGCACAACCTAAGACTCCTATCAACTACAATAGTGATAATTGTAATTACATCTTATTTTGTCTCCTTTTCTTTATTCTATCACAATTCCAGGACAGGTAACTGCCCAAACAATTGTCCTTAAGCACACGTAGAATCATGCCAATTGGAAACAAGAGTGGCAACACAGCTGTCTCTAGGATAAAGCATAAAATGCGCGCGCATGTGTGTGTGTGTGTGTGTGTGTGTGTGTGTGTGTGTGTGTGTTTTAAGTCCTTCCCAAGTCATCCCCACTAATCATTCCCAACTGCTTATGGATTGTTTCCTCACTGCATTTCTATGGTGCTAATAAGTTAGCTTTCTCTCTGCTCCTTCCAAAGAAGACACTTCTCCATGGTTAGTTCCTTTCCCTTGATGTCACCGATTTCTCACTCCCAATTTAAAGAATGTCTCTCTTTTAAGATCCAGGTTAAGCCTCACATTATACAAAAATTCTATTTTGCCATTTCAATCCCTCTCATTCATAAGTGCCACCAGTGCCTTCTCTCCCTTGTTATCACATTTAGTGTGTGTGTATGTGTGTAAATATATATATATATATATATATATATATATATATATATATATATGTAGATGTATTTAGATGTATATATTTGTGTGAATGTGTGTATGTGTATATATGTGTATATGTATGTATATGTAGATAGATAGATAGATAGATAGATAGATAGATAAATAGAAAGATAGATAGATAGATAGATAAATTCCATTTATTCCAGTGCAGTGGAAAGAACAATGAGTCCCAGAGTCAGGAGAATCACAAGTTCAAATCTGCCCTCAGGTACTTAATAGATATATGACCCTGGGCAAGTTACTTAAGATGTTTGTTTCACTTTTCTTACTTATAAAATAGGGATACTAACAGTAATTACCTCCCAAGGATGTTGTGAGGATCAAATGAAGCATTTGGAAAAACACTGTACAAAGTGTTTGGCAAGTAGCAGCTGCTAAATAAATACTTATTCTCCTTTCCTTCAATTGTGTCACTCAGTAGAATGTAAACTCTTTGATATTAGGTATTGTTTTGGTGGTGATGGTGGGTGTAGTGTTTAAATCTAGCTCTATCTCTAGCACTGAAAATAGTATTTTGACATAGGGGGCACATAATAAATTATTATTGAAATAGTTACTTGATTTCCATCAGTTTAAGAAGTTATAAATGCATTAGGAGAGAATGTCCATGGTCATCTGAAATAATATGCATTCATTACATGAATTTTCCAATTATTCCTCTCTTCAAGCTTCAATAGTGATTTATTGCCTCTGAAATAACATACAAACTCCACTATTTTTTAAGTATTCAATTATTTCCCAGTTACATATAAGGATAGTTTAAAACATTTATTTTCATAGGATTGTGTGTGTGTGTGTGTGTGTGGTGCAATGAGGATTAAGTGACTTGCCCAGGATCACACAACTAATAAGTATGAAGTGTCTGATGCTGGATTTGAACTCAGGTCCTCCTGAATGCATGGCTAGTGCTTTATCCAATGCCCCCTCATAGGATTTTTAATTCCAAATTTTTCTCCTACCCTCCCTTCCCTCCCTCATTCCCAAGACAGAAAGCAGTCTGATATAGGTTATATATGTACAATCACATCAAATATATTTCTGCATTAGTCACCTTGTGAAAGAAGAATCAGAGCACAAGGGAACAACCTCAAAAAACTAAAAGAAAAGTAGAAACATTATTTTTGAATTTGCATTCAGAATCCACAGTTCTCCTTAAAATAATAATAAGTATCTACCTAAAACTTGAATCAACAAGCATTATATATAATGGATATAAGTTAAAGGCCTTCCCTATAAGAACAGGGGTGAAATAGGGATGTCCATTATCACCTCTGTTATTTAATATTGTGCTAGAAATGTTAGATTTAGCAATAAGATAAGATAAAGGAATTAAAGGAATTAGAATAGGCAAGGAGGAAACAAAACTATTGCTCTTTGAAGATGATATGATGGTATACTCAAAGAATCCTAGAGAATCAACTCAAAAATTACTTGAAACAATTAACAACTTTAACAAAGTATCAGTATATAAAATGAATGCACATAAATCATCAGCATTTCTATACATGACCAACAAGGTCCAACAGCAAGAGATAGAAAAAGAAGTTCCATTGAAAGTAATGGTAGAAAATATAAAATACTTGGGAGTCTACTTGCCAAGTCAAACACAGGAACTCTATGGACACAATTACAAAATATTTCACACAAATCAAATCAGATCTAAAAAACTGGAAAAAATATCAATTGCTCATGGATAGGTCAAGCTAATATAATAAAAATGACAATTTTACCTAAATTAATTTACATATTCAGTGCCATACCATTCAGACTACCTAAAAGTTGTTTTATAGAGCTAGAAAAAATATCTAAAGTCATCTGGAAAAACAAAAGGTCAAGAATATCAAGGGAACTAATGGAAAAAAATCCATAGGAATGTGGGCAAGCTGTACCAAATGTAAAACTTTATTATGAAGTGGCAGTCATCAAAACTATTTGGTACTAGCTAAGAAATAGAGTGGAAGATAAATGGAATACATTAGAAACAGGAAACACAGTACTAAAAGACTTTAGAAATGTACTATTTTAATCATGGAAAGGGGAAAGGGACCCACATGTACAAAAATATTTATAGCTGCTCTTTACGTGGTGGCAAGGAATTGGAAGTTGAGGGGGTGCCCATCAATTGGGGAATGGCTGGACAAGTTGTGGTATATGAATACAATGGAATACTATTGTGCTGTAAGAAATGATGAGCAGGAGGAGTTCAGAGAAACCTGGAGGGTCTTGCATGGTCTCATGATGAGTGAGATGAGCAGAACCAGAAGAACATTGTACACAGTATCATCGACATTATGTGTTGATCTACTGTGTTGGACTATATTCTTCTCACCAATGCAATGGCACAGAAGAGTTCCAGGGAACTCGTGATAGAAGAGGATCTCCAAATCCAAGAAAAAAAAAAAAAAAAGAACTGCAGAGTATAGATGCTGAATGAAACCATAATATTTCTTTTGTTTTTGATGCTGTTGTTTTTTTTCTATTTTGAGGTTTTTCATCATTGCTTTGATTTTTTTCTCTTATAACATGACTAATGCAGAAATAGGATTAATGCTATTATATATATATCAGATTACCTGTTGTCTAGAGGAGGGGGGAGGGAGGGGAGGGAGGGAGAAAAATCTGAAATTGTAAAGCTTGTATAAACAAAAGCTGAGAACTATCTTTACATGTAACAGAAAAAAATAAAATACTTTATTAATTAAAAAAAATGTAGTGTTTGGAGTTAGAAGGACCTGAGTTCAAATTTGGCCTCAGACACTTAAAACTTACTAGCTATGTGACCCTAGGCAAGTCACTTAACCCCAATTGACTCACATACACACAAAAAAAGAAAAAGAAAAGAAGAAAAAGAAAAGGAATGTACTATTTGATAAACCCAAAGACTCCAACTTCTGGGATAGGAAATCGGTATTTGACAAAAACTACTGGGAAAACTGGAAGATAGTATGGCAGAAACTAGGCATAGACAAACATCTTATAGCTTATACAAAAATGAGGTACAAAATGGGTACATGATTTAGACATAAAAGGTGATGTGATAAGGCAATTAGGAGAGTAAGGAACAGTTTACCTCTCAGATCTTTGGAAAGGAGAACAGTTTATGACCAAACGAGATAGAGAATATAACGAAATGCAAAATGGATGATTTTGATTACATTAAATTAAAAGGTTTTGTACAAAGAGAAGCAATGCATCCAAAATTAGAACGAAGACAGAAAGCTGGTAAATAATTTTTTATAGCCAGTACTTCTGATAAAGGCCTCATTTCTAAAATAAATCATGAACTAAATCAAATTTATAAGAATGCAAATCATTCCGCAATTGAGAAATGGTCAAAGGATATGAACAGGCAGTTTTCTGATGAAGAAATCAAAGCCATTTATTATCATATGAAAAAATTCTCTAAATCACTATTGACTAGAGAAATGAAAATTAAAACAACCCTGAGGTACCACCTGACACCTATCAGTTGGGCTAAAATGACAAAAAAGGAAAATAATAAATGTTGGAGAATTTGTGGAAAATTTAGAACACTAATGCATTGTTGTTTGAGCTGTGAATTGATCGAACCATTCTGAAGAGCAGTTTGGAACTATGCCCAAAGGGCATATATGAAGCTGTGCATATCCTTTGACTCAGAAATACCACTATTAGGACATTTAATTGGAAACTGAGGGGTTGCCCATCAATTGGGAAATGGCTTAACAAGTTGTGTCATATGAATGTAATGGAATACTATTTTACTGTAAGAAATGATGAGTAGTCAGATTTCAGAGAAACCTGGAAGGACTTGCATGTAGTGATGCTGAGTGAGACGAGCAGAACTAGGAGAACATTATACACAGCATCCACAACATTATGTGTTGATCAACTATGATAGACTTGATTCTTCTCAGCAATAGAATGGTCCAAGATTATTCTAAAGGTCCCATGATGGAAAATGCTCTCCAAGTTCAGAAACAAAGAAACAAACAACTGTGGAATCTAGATGCAGATAGAACCATATTATTGCTATTGGTTTTTGTTGTTGTTTTTCTTTTTTGATGTTTTTCCTTTTTTGCTCTGATTCTCCTCTCATAACATGACTAATGCAGAAATATGTTTAATGTGATTGTACATATATAACCTATATCAGATTACTTAGATTACTTACTGTCTTGGGGAGCAGGGAGGGAAGGGATGGAGGGAGAAAAATCTGAGACTAGAAATATTACAAAAACAAATGCTGCAAACTATCTCTAAATGTAACTGGAAAATAATAAAATATTTATTTGGATAAAGGGAAAGCAAAATAGATGTGGAGAACATTTTCCATCATGAGTTCTTTGAAATTGTTTTGGATCAAGGAATTGGAAGTTGAGGGGGTGCCCATCAATTGGGGAATGGCTGGACAAGTTGTGGTATATGAATACAATGGAATACTATTGTGTTGTAAGAAATGATGAGCAGGAAGAGTTCAGAGAAACCTGGAGGGTCTTACGTGAGCTGATGATGAGTGAGATGAGCAGAACCAGAAGAACATTGTACACAGTATCATCAACATTGAGTGTTGACCTACTGTGATGGACTATATTCTTCTCACCAATGCAATGGTACAGAAGAGTTCCAGGGAACTCATGATAGAAGAGAATCTCCAAATCCAAGAAAAAAAGAAAGAAAGAAAGAACTGTGGAGTATAGATGCTGATTGAACCATATTATTTCTTTTGTTTTGGGTGCTGTTGGATTTTTTTTCTATTTTGAGGTTTTGCATCACTACTCTGATTTTTTCTCTTGTAACAGGATTAATGCAGAAATAGGATTAATGTTATTATGTGTATATATATGTGTGTATATATCTGTATGTATATGTATATAGATATATAGATATAACCTATATCAGATTACCTGCTGTCTAGGGGAGGGGGGGAGGGAGGGGAGGGAGGGAGAAAAATCTGAAATTGTAAAGCATGTATAAACAAAAGTTGAGAACTATCTTTACATGTAACGGAAAAAAATAAAATACCTTATACATTAAAAAAAATAAAATAAAATAAAAAAATTGTTTTGGATCATTGCACTGCTGAGAAAAGCCAACCAAGTCTATCACCATTGTTTATCACATAATGTTGCTATCACTGTGTACAATATTCTCCTGGTTCTGCTTCTCTCAGTCAGCATCAACTCATGTAAGTCCTTCCAGATTTCTCTGAACTCCTCTTTCTCATTGTGGCTTAAAGTACAATAGTATTTCATTACATTCATATACCACAACTTGTTTAGCCATTCCCCTATTGATGGGCATTCCACTGATTTCAAAATCTTTGCCACCACAAAGAGAGCTGCTATAAATATTTTTGTACATGTGGTTCTTTTCCCTCTTCTATGATATTTTTGGGATACAGACCTAGCAGTACTACAAATGGGTCAAAGGGTATGAACAGTCCCACAGACCTTTGGCCGTAGTTCCAAATTGTTTTCCAGAATGGTTGGATGAGTTCACAGCTCAATCAATAATGCGTTAGTGTTCCAATTTTTATGCAGCTTTTCCAACATTTCTTTTCTTTTTTTTTGTCATATTATCCAACTTCATAGGTGTGAAGTGGTACCTCAGAATTGTTTTAATTTACATTTCTATGATCAGTAGTGATTTAGAACATTTTTTCATATGACGATAGATAGCTTTGATTTCTTCTTCAGAAAACTGCCTGTTCATATCCTTGGACCATTTCTCAATTGGTGAATGACTTACATTCTTAAAAATTAGATGTTGCTCCCTATATATTTTAGAAATAATGCCTATATCAGAAATACTAGCTATAAAAATTGTTTCCCAGTTTTCTGCCTCCCTTCTAATTTTGGCATCATAGCTTTTCTTTGTACAAAAATTTTTAGTTTAATGTAATCAAAGTCTTCCATAATACATTTCATAATATTCTCTATCTCTTGTTTCGACATAAATTGTTTTCTTCTTGTAATGATTGGAATGATACCACCTGCTGGAGACTTATCCTAGGAAAGCTCTAACATGAGGAGAGAGCCTCTGAGGGCAGGACCATGTGTCTTTTTGGTGTCAGGAAGTGTGAGGCTGGGGCTCTGACTCTCTTGTTTCCTGTGGATTCTGGTGGAGAGCAGAGTTAGAAACGCACTCTCCCTTTGATAGATAGTTTAACCTAGGTCTTTCTCTCTATATCAAATTCTTATTCTCCTTAATAAATGCTTAAAAGCCTAACTCTTGCTAAAGCTTATAATTTATTGGTGACAACTCATTAGATATTTTAGACAGTATAGCTAGAATTTTAGCCGCTTACACTCTCCATAGATCTCAGAGGTAATCTATTCCTTCCTCTCCTCATTTATCTATGGTATCACCATTTATGTTTAAATCTTGAACCCATTTTCACCTTATTTTTGTATAATGTGTGAGAAGTTGGTCTATGCTTACTTTCTGCCATACTATCTTCCAATTTTCCCAGCAGTTTTTTTCTTTTTTTTTCTTTTTTTTTTTATTAAATACTGATTTCCTATCCCACAAGCTGTAGTCTTTGGGTTTGTCAAACAGTAGATTACTATAATCATTAACTCCTGTGACTCCTGTGACTCCTGTGCCTAATCTATTCCATTGATCCTCTACTCTATTTCTTAAACTGTACCAAATAGTTTTGATGACTGCCACTTTATAGTATAATTTCAAATTTGCTATAGCTAGCCCACCTTCCTGCACATTTTTTTCATTACTTCCCTTAATAGTCTTAACATTTTTTCTTTCACATGAATATTTTTTAATTAATAAAGCATTTTATTTTTTTCCCGTTACATGTAAAGAAAGTTCTCAACTTTTCTTTATATAAGCTTTCCAATTTCAGATTTTTCTCCCTCCCTCCCCTCCCTCCCCCCTCCCCTAGACAGCAGGTAATCTGATATAGGTTATATATATATATATATACACACAAACATATATACAAATAGTAACATTAATCCTATTTCTGCATTAGTCATGTTATAAGAGCAAAAATCAGAGCAATGAGGAAAAACCTCAAAATAGAAAAAAAACAACAGCACCCAAAACAAAAGAAATAGTATGGTTCATTCAACATCTATACTCCACAGTTCTTTTTTTTTTTTTTCTTGGATTTGGAGATCCTCTTCTATCATGAGTTCCCTGGAACCCTTCTGTACCATTGCATTGGTGAGAAGAATCTAGTCTATCACAGTAGATCAACACATAATGTTGATGATACTGTGTACAATGTTCTTCTGGTTCTGCTCATCTCACTCATCATCAGCCCATGCAAGACCCTCCAGGTTTCTCTGAACTCCTCCTGCTCATGGTTTCTTACAGCACAATAGTATTCCATTGTATTCATATACCACAACTTGTCTAGCCATTCCCCAATTGATGGGCAACCCCTCAACTTGCAATTCCTTGCCACCACATAAAGAGCAGCTATAAATATTTTTGTACATGTGGGTCCCTTTCCCCTTTCCATGATTTCTTTGGGAAAAAGACCCAAAAGTGGTATTGCTCGGTCAAAGAGTATGCACAGTTTTATCGCCCTTTGGGCGTAATTCCAAATTGTTCTCCAGAATGGTTGGATCAGTTCACAGCTCCACCAACAATGCATTAGTGTTCCAATTTTCCCACAGCTTCTCCAACATTTATTATTTTCCTTTTTTGTCATTTTAGCCAATCTGATAGGTGTCATCAGAGTGGTTTTAATTTGCATCTCTCTAATCATGAGAGATTTAGAGCATTTTTTCATATGGGAATAGATAGCTTTGGTTTCTTCATCAGAAAACTGCAGGTTCATATCCTTTGACCATTTCTCAATTGGGGAATGACTTGGATTCTTATAAATTTGATTTAGTTCCCTATATATTTTAGAGATGAGGCCTTTATCAGAGGAACTAGCCACAAAAATTGTTTCTGAGCTTTCTGCCTCCCTTCTAATTTTGTATGCATTGCTTCTGTTTGTACAAAATTTTTTTAATTTAATGTAATCAAAATCATCCATTTTGCATTTATAATATACTCTATCTCTTGTTTGGTCATAAACTGTTTTCCTTTCCAAAGATCTGATAGGTACACTATTCCTTTCTCTCCTAATTTACCTCTGGTATCACCTCTTATGTCTAAATCATGTATCCATTTTGACCTTATTTTAGTATAAAGTGTAAGATGTTGTTCTATGCCTAATTTCTGCCATACTATCTTCCACTTTTCCCAGCAGTTTTTGTCAAATACTGAGTTCCTATCCCAGAAGCTGGAGTCTTTGGGTTTATCAAACACTACATTACTAGTGTCATTTACTACTACATTTCCTGAGCCTAGCCTATTCCATTGATCTACCACTCTATTTTATAGCCAGTACCAGATAGTTTCCGCTAACCCACCTTCATGTGAATTTTTTTTTTTAATTTTCATTATTTCCCTGGATATTCTTGATTTTTTGTTCCTCCAGATGAATTTTGTTATTATTCTTTCTAGCTCTATAAAATAATTTTAGGTAGTCTGATTGGGAAGGCACTGAGTAAGTAAATTAATTTAGGCTGTAGTCATTTTTACTATATTAGCTCTGCCTATCCATGAGCAATTGATACCTTTCCAATTATTTAGATCTGATTTGATTTGTGTGAAGAGTGTTTGGTAGTTGTGTTCATAGAGTTCCTGGGTTTGTCTTGGCAAGTAGATTCCCAAGTATTTTATATTATCTATCATTACTTTAAATGGAATTTCTCTTTCTATCTCTTGCTGCTGGACTTTGTTGGTCATGTATAGAAATGCTGATGATTTATATGGATTTATTTTATATCCTGCTATTTTGTTAAAGTTGTTAATTGTTTCAAGTAATTTTTGAGTTGATTCTCTAGGATTCTTTGAGTATCCCATCATATTATCTGCAAAGAGTAATAGTTTTGTTTCCTCCTTGCCTATTCTAATTCCTTTAATTCCTTTCTCTTCTCTGATTGCTAAAGCTAACATTTCTAGGACAATATTAAAAAATAGGGGTGATAATGGACATCGCTGTTTCACCCCTGATCTTATTGGGAAGGTCTCTAATTTATCTCCATTGCATATAATACTTGCTGATGGCTTGAGGTATTTACTGTTTATTATTTTAAGGAAAGCTCCACCTATTCCTAAACTCTCTAGTGTTTTTATTAGGAATGGGTGCTGTATTTTGTCAAAAGTTTTCTCTGCATCTATTGATATAGTCATATGATTTTGGTTGATTTTCTTACTGGTGTGGTTGATTATGTTAATAGTTTTCCTAATGTTGAAACAGCCCTGCATTCCTGGTATAAATCCCACCTGGTCATAGTATATTATCCTCGTTATCACTTGCTGTAATCTCCTTGCTAATATCTTATTTAAGATTTTAGCACCAATATTCAGTAGGGAAATTGGTTTATAATTTTCTTTCTCTGTTTTTGCTTTGCCTGGTTTTGGTATCACCACCATATTTGTGTCATAAAAGGAATTTTGTAGAACTCATTTACCTGTTTTTCAAATAATTTGTATAATATTGGAATTAATTGTTCTTTAACTGTTTGGTAAAATTCACTTGTAGACCCATCTGGCCCTGGGAATTTTTTCTTAGGGAGTTCATAGATGGCTTGCTAAATTTCTTTTTCTCAAATGGGTGTATTTAAATATTTTATTTCATCTTCAGTTAACCTGGGCAATTTGTACTTTTGTAAATATTCATACATTTCATTTAGATTGTCAGATCTGTTGGCATACAGGTAGCCAAAATAACACCTAATTATTTCTTTAATTTCCACTTCACTGGTGGTGAATTCGCCCCTTACATTTTTGATACTTGTAATTTTGTTTTCTTCTTTCTTTTTTTTTTAGTCAAATTATCCAAATGTTTATCTATTTTATTGTGTTTTTTTCATAAAACAGGTTCTTAATTTTATTGATTAATTCTATAGTTTTCTTGTTTTCAATTTTATTAATTTCTCCTTTGATTTTTAGGATTTTTAATTTTGTCTTTAATTGGGGATATTTAATTTGTTCTTTGTCTAGGTTTTTTACATACATCCCCAATTCATAGATCTCTTTTTCTTTTTAATTCATGTCAGCATTTAGAGATACAAAATTTTCCCTAAGCACTGCTTTGGCTGCAACCCCTGGCTTTGCTCTATTGTCTACTTATTGTCATTCTCATGGATGAAGTTATTGATTTTTGCTATGATTTGATGTTTGGCCCATGCTTTCTTTACATTGAGATTATTTAGCTTCCAGTGAATTTTCAGTCTTCTTTTCCATGGCTCTTTATTACATGTAATTTTTATTGCATAATGATATGAGAAGGATGCATTTACTATCTCTGCCTTTTTACATTTGACTATGAGGTTTTTGTTCCCTAATGCATAGTCAATTTTAGAGTATATGCCATGTACTGCTGAGAAAAATGTATATTCCTTTCTGTTCCCATTCAATTTTCTCCAGATATCTATCATATCTAACTTTTCTAACATCCTATTCACCTCTTTAACTTCTTTCTTATTTATTTTGTCATTAAATTTATCTAATTCTGAAAGGGGAAGATTAAGATTCTCCACTAGTATAGTTTGTTGTCTATTTTGTCTTGTAAATCATTTAACTTCTCCACTAAGAATCTGGATGCTATACCACTTGGTGTATATATGTTTAGTATTGATATTACTTCATTATCTATCGTACATTTTAGCAAGATGTGGTTTCCTTCCTTATGTCTTTTAATGAGTTCTATTTTTGTTTTTGCTTTGTCTGAGATAAGGATTGATACACCTGCTTTTTTGACATCAGCTGAAGCATAATATATTCTGCTCCAACATTTTACCTTTACTCTGTGTATATCTTTCTGTTTCAAATATGTTTCTTGGAAACAAGGTATTGCAGGATTCTGATTTTTAAACCACTCAGCTATATGTTTCTGTTTCATGAGGGTGTTCATTCCAGTCATATTCACAGTTAAGATCATTAACTATTTCCCTCCATCCTCTTTTCCCCTTTGTTTGTACTCCTTTTTTTACCTTTCTTTCACCCTATTCCACTTGACCACTGTTTTGCTTCCAATCACTGCCTCCCTCAATCTCCCCTCCCTATTATCAGCTGCCTGTCCTTTCACCCCCTTTTTCCCCTGCTTCTGCCCTCCCTTATATCAATATCATCCTTTACCCCTTCCCCTTTTGTTTCCTTAAAGAGTAAGCTAAGTTAATTTATACAAATGGGAGTCTATTTTATTCCCTCCCTGAACCAAATTTGATGAGAGTAAGGTTGAAACAATACTCACCCTCCCTTCTTTCCCTCTATTGTAATGGGTTCTTTTTGTGCCTCTTCATATGATGTAATTAACCACACTACACCTCTCCCTTCCTCTCCTCCCCCTAGTTTCCTTTTATTCTGCCCCTTAAGTTTATATAGATCATCACATAAAAGTCAATTTAATAACACTACCTTAATAGGGATACAGATCCCAAGATTTAAAAGTATTATCCTCCCTCATAGGGACTTAAGCATTTTAACCTCATTGAACAACAACATTTTTCCTCCTCTTTATACTTCTCTTGAATCTTGTATTTGGAGATCAAATTTTCTACTCAGTTCTATTCTTTTTCTCAGGAAACCTTGGCACTCCCCTATTTCATTAAATGTCCATCTTTTCCCCTGAATGAGAATGTTGAGTTTTTCTGAATAGTTGATTATTGGTTATAATCCATGCTCCTTTGCCTTCCAGAATACCATATTCCAATCCCTGTGATCCTTTAATGTTGCAGCTGCCAGGTCCTGTACAATCCTGATTGTGGCTACATGATATTTGAATTGTTTCTTTCTGGCTGCTTGGTGTATTTTCTCCTTCATCTCATAATTCTGGAGTTTAGCTACAATATTCCTTGAAGTTTTCATTTTGAGGTCTTTTGCAGGAGATGCTTGGTGAATTCTTTCAATGATTATTTTATCCTCTGATTCTATAATTTCAGGATGGTTTTCCTTGATAATTTCCTGGAATATGTTTTCTAGACTCTTTTCTTGACCATGGCTTTCAGTCAGTCCATTAATACTTAGATTATCTCTCCTGGATCTATTTTCTGGGTCAGTTGTTTTTCCAATGAGGTATTTCACTTTTTCTTCCATATTTTTAGTATTTTGAGTCTGCTTGACAGATCCTTGGTGTCTGCTGGAGTTATTTACTTTCATCTGCCCAATTTTATTTTTTAAGGCATTATTTTCCTCAGGAAACCTTCACACCTCTTGTTTCCATTTGGTCAATTTTTTCTCCCATTTCATCATTCTTTTATCCCATTGGGCCAATTTTTTCTCTCATTTGGCCAAATTTTTCTTAGTCAATTTTTGTGCTTCTTTTTTCCAGCATACCTCTTATTTCTCTCATTTCTTTTTTTCATTTTCTCTTCTACCTCTCTCATTTCATTTTTAAAAGCCATTTTGGGCTCTTCAAAGAAGGGTTTTTGGCCTTGAGACTAGGTTCTCTTCCCACTTGAGTCTTCACTTGTAGGCATTTTGATAAATTCATCTGACTTTGAGTCTTTGTCTTCCCTTTCACCATATAAGCTGTCAATGGTGAGGGTCCTTTTTTGTTTCTTACTCATGCTGTAGCCTATTTTTAACCTGTAGAGTTGAAGTCTCCTCCTGGGGCACAGAGGTCACTCTTCCTAGCTTCTTACAGCTCTCAGCTAACCCACTCTCAGCTGGGCTGAGCTGCAGATTTATTGAGCTGCCTGCTGTGCTAAACAGTTCTGAACTGAGCCAAGCTGAGCTATGCTGAGCTGGCCTTCCCTTTCACCCAAGTGAGACAGACCTTTCCTGAAGTCCTCTAAATTATCTCAAGTAGGAAGATTGCATCTCTCTGTCTTTTTGCAGGTTCTGTCATTCCAGAATATGTTTAGAGGCTTCATTTAATGTTGTTTTTGAGAGAAACATGGGAAAGCTCAGGCAACTTCCTGACTTATACCAACCATCTTGGCTCCACCCCCACAAACTCCACTCTTTATGAATTCATAAGTATGGAGATGGAAGAGATCACAGAGACCATCCATCCCTTGCTTGTCATTTTACAGGAGAGAAAAAATATCCATGAAGATTCTTTGTCTTGCCCATAATCCCCAGTTTATCTTTCCATACAGATTTGATAATATGCTCTAGCACATATTCTCTATCCCTATGAATATTGTACTGCTTTTTTTCCTCTGCCTATAAATTTATTCCTTTCTTCTCTTCTGTCTTTTCCCTGTCAACTCTACTTCACTTTTGCCTATTATTACACCTGTCTTCTTCAAGGTTCTACAGGAATGCTATCTCCAACAAAATAATCTTTATGATTTTCCCAGTTGGTGGGGAGATCCTTCTTAAATCTTTATGTTCTTTTGTATTACCTTTAAATAGATTTATCTAAGCACATTATATTTGCCCCCAAAAGAATGTCATCTTAAGGAAGGAAGGTAGACAGGCAGGAAGGCAGGCAGGCAAGAATTTATTAAGTGAATATTAGGTTCCAGGCTCTCTGTGCTAAGTGATTTACATGTTATATCTTTTGATGCTCTCAACAAACTTGGGAGTCAGGTGCTTTTTTTTTTTTTTTCAGGGCAATGAGGGTTAAGTGTTTGGCCCAGGGTCTCTAGGGCCATGGCTCTGTCCCCTGCACCACCTAGATTCCTGGCAGGTGGTTTTATTATCTCCCTTTTACCCATGAAGAAACTGAGACAAGCAGAAGTGATGACCCTTGCTCATACAGCTTGCAAGTATCTGAGATGACTTTGAACTCAGGGCTTCCTAACTCCAGACCCATCTTTCTATCCACTTTGCCACTGGGTACTAGTATGTAGAAGCCAATATTTGATTTTTTGGTTTCATATACAATATTTCTGTCTTAGTAACTGGCACATAGAAGGCACTGAATTAGAATTGTTATATTTAGTTGGATTAAATTGAATTACACACAGATTCTTCCTATGTATTATAGCTGCATGCATAATGGTTAAAGGACTTTTAAAATGTGGGTTTGAATTGGGTAAACAGTAAATTTTAGTCAATTCTACAAGAATAAAAGTAAATAATATATAAACATAAAAATCAGTTGCCAAATTTGTTTGTGTCACTTTGACTAGAATTGCATTTGGTTGCATAAAAACTGATACCACATAAAGTACTTAGACAACACATATGAAAATCCTTTCATTTTCTTTGTTTTGTCTAGTAATTGTTGCCATGTAGGACAACCACTAGGTATGCACCCAGTTCCTAATATATAGAATAGTGAATTTTATTATCAGTCTTGTCATGAAGGTGACAATAGCTTCACTAATAACTCACCCTTTAGAACCAAACAATGCACTTTTCATTTTGAAATTCTGAATGACCTTCTCTACTTTATAATTATCTTCCTTTTGGAGAAATGAGGAACAGATTATAGTACACGTTGTGGGAATAGGAATTCATTGACGTCAAACCTGAATAAATAGGTTCAGTGTCAACATGGAGGGGGTTCTGTAGTAGAGTGCCTAATGTATCTGGCCCTGGACTTGGGTTAACATTTCCATCAGTTCTTTAGGTAAATGAACAGATGATATACTAATCAAATTTTCCAAAGCTGTTATAGATAGCTAGTAGACTGAATGACAGGTTTGGGAAAACAAAACAAAATTAAAACAAATAAAAAACCAAAATAAACCAAAAAAAAAAAAAACCCTTAAGTGACTTGAATGTAGAACCAATTTTATATGATGACATTGTGGAGTAGTACATATAATTAATTTGAGTTAAAAAAACAAACAAAAATAAAATAGGGGCAGCTACATGGCTCAGTGGATAAGGCACTGGTCCTGGTTTCAGGAGGACCTGAGTTCAAATTCGACCTCAGAGACTTGATACTTACTAGCTGTGTGACCCTGGGAAAGTCACTTAACCCCCATTGACTGGCCAAAAAGAAAAAAAAAAACAGTCACAGACATAGGACAGGGAAAGGTTATCTGGACAGCAGCACATTTGAAAAGTATCTTGAGTTTTAGTGGGCCATGATCTCCATATATGACACCACTGCAATATGGAATGAAATTTAAAGCAATTTTATGTTACATTAAGAAGGGCATCACTTTCTACTTCCCAGATCAGTTCACAACCAGAGTGTGGCATTTACTTGTGGGCACCACATTTAAGAAAGGAGTGAAAGTGTCCAAAGGACAATTAGAAAAGAGAAGGTTACTTAGATCAATCCATATGAGAATGACATTATTAAACTGATGATTTTCTTTTCTTGGAAAATAGGAGAAGTTGGAGTTTATGATAGCTGACTTCAAGTATTTATCAGCCTATCATAGCAAAAGAGGGATTCTATATTCGTATTTCATACAAAGGGCAGAAAAAAGAATAATCGGTGTAGTTGGACAGCAAATGATTTAAGCTGGATGATAGAAACCAGTCTGGAAGCATTCCCACAATACAGATGTAGGATGGCTAGAGCCTCCTTTACACTGGAAGTTTCCAAGGGAAATAGTCACTTGTGAGAATATATTGTAGAGGGGATTATTTTTCAGTTAGTGGTTTCCCTGGATGGTCACAAAGGTCCCATCCAACTTTGAGGTTCTGTGATTTTGATTTGAGGCTATCAAAAACACAAGAAGTAGAAAGCGAAGAAGTTTGTCCATATCATATATGTACATATTCTTGGATGAATATAAGAAGTTTCTCTATGTCATAGAAACTCATTAAAATATGTGAACAAATTCAAAGAAAATGATAGACAGATCTGAATTAGGATCCACTTATTTTACTTTTTTTCTCATCATTAAAAATGAATTGAGGCATATGTTATGTATCATTCACTTTGCAACCAGCAGGACTTAAAATTCTCGGATTGATTTTACCTCCTGCTACCTCAGCAGGCAGGTGCCAACACTATCCTACCATGCAATATTAAAAAAAAGCTACAAATAATAGTCCCTGGTTGGTTAAATGTTTGTTCAAACAGAAAAATATGATTGCAGTATGCCAACTTCTCTTTACCCTAGGGAGTAAAATCTCTCAGCACATCTATGCAATGAAGTCAAACCCTTCTCCAGTATGCCAGAGCACATTTGCACTGAGAAGAGTACCCAGTTGAATTTTGCCAGGCAGTATTTTAAGACTCCTCTGGGCAGAGCTGCTGTTTCCATCACCAATTGCTTTGCTCATTAGGCCACCAGAATATGACTGCATCCATTTAGCCCCACAGTTCAATTTGCAATTAGAGCAGAAGCCTGCCTTGCTTTAATGAATATAGTCAGAAGTGCCTCCTGTTTTGTTTTGTCTCTTTCCCCTTGTGGTTCCACCCAGGCAAGTTCTTTTCTCTGCAGTGGTCGCATTATTACATGGACCATTTTCTATTGGACCGTTTCTGGCTGCTCATTTTTGAAAGTGTTTTGGGTTTCTTTGGCACACATGATAAGGCGCTCTGTAAATCTAAATTGTTGTCATTGTTGGTAATAGGCTCTATTCCCCCAAATGGCTTTGCATGTCGGCTTTTGTGCCACCAACCATGGGGGGTGGGATGGAAACAGGCATAGTTTACTTCTGTTTTACATAGCAATAATCAGTGTGCAGGTGGCTGCATATTGGGATAAGGATGTGGTACTGAACAAGGCCACACGGTCTTCTCCACAGATGAACTGGGAACACAAACCAGCCTATAGAGGTCCTTTGTGCAGCCAACACTTTCAAGATGTGCCTTGGGTTGCTAACATCTCATATTTATGCAGAAAACCCCATGTTTTACAATTATATTTTTCACCCACAGGACTCTGGGTTAAGTAGGGCTCTATGCAATGCTTCTCCAAAAGGAACCAATTCCTTTGATGATGGTCCAGGCTAAAATGAACCCTGTGTCCTTTGATGTTCCATAATCAGCCCCAAGATCAGAGCCTGCTTTTTCTTATCTAATAACTTTGCTGAGGTTTAGCGACAATATGTCACCCTGTGTGTGTGTGTGTGTTAACTAAGAAATAGGAGAAATTTTTGTATATTTTAAAAATAATCAGTTGGGTGTAAGGCAGTTTTGACTTAATTGGAAAAAATGTTTTTGTTTTTTTTTTTATTATACCCTACTATTCAACTTGAACCCAGTTTGGATTGGGGAAAATAGATGTCTCTCTCTCTCGATGTATACATATATACACACACATAAATGAAATATGTATGTATATATGCATATAGACATATAATTCACATACATATTTATATGCAAAAATATATATTTATATACATAATTTTGTATAAATATAATTAGATATGGATATATGTTTAATACATATTTATATTTATATATTTCCCGCAAACACCATGAAAATGGGAAGATTTTGTTACTTCATGTCATTGGCTTTCCAATGAGGGCAGAATAAATTCAGCTGAAGCTGATTTTCAAGGTAAGTCCTTTCTTGTAAAAACACAGCCAGATTCCCATGTCTTGCTGGGAGAATAAAGAGGCTTACTGAATTGCATTTGCAAATTCTGCCTTCTCGTATTTGGAAAGTATGAACAGTGTGGAAGATAGACACTTCTGTGACTGTGGGCTTAGCTCTTCCTGTGAGAGAGGCTTGTGCCAGTCCTTTCCTATTCTACTGAAAGCTCAGAAGGAATTGAAGGGACTTCAATTATGGACATATTGGAGTCCCAAAGAAAGTGAAAGAGAGGGAGAGTTCTAGCCTCAACCACATGGTGTCTGTGATTCCAAGGAAAATAAAATAGGAACAACAGCTATATGGGACAGTAGTCTGTCTCTATGGAGAATCAGGCACAATGAGGAGAGAGAGCTGAGGGGTAAATTCCCTGATGGGATGTGATTATGTTTTATTCTTTTATTGTTGTTGCCTTGCAAGAAAGAGAAGATATGAAAAATTAAGAGAAATGTTAGAAGGATTTATGAACATCATTTCATTTACTCTCTTTTGATGTCACCATCTTTTCTGGATATATCCCCATAGCAGTCCTCCTTATTATAAGAAAGAGAAGTTAAGCAAAAACCATCAAAGCAGGGGTCACATCTGACAGTAAATGAATGAATGTATAGAAGGTAATGATTAAGTTTTTCTATGAGCTAAAGTTCATTTTCTGTGCTGTTTTTCCCCAGTAGATTATAAATTCCTTGAGGATAGGAATGTCCTTTTCATTTCTATATGTATACCTAGAGGCTTAGCACAATGCCAGAAATTATTGTGCAGTTAACAAAAGGTTATTGACTATGACTGACAATATAAAGATAATATATAGGCCTTGTTCTCAAAAAATTTACATTATAATATGTAGAGATACTTAGAGGCATCTGGAGTCAGGGAAATGTTTGTGGAATGGTGGAGTAGAAGTGGGGTAAGTGGAGTCATAGCTGATTTTATTCATATGCTCTATCCAGAAATAATTTGATTACATCACTATTAAGTAAAGAAAAGCAAATTAAAGGAACTCAAAACCTATCAGATTGGCTAGCAACAGAAAAGGAAACTTACAAATATTGGAGGGGATGTGGAAAAAATGGGAAACTAATATAATGTTGGTGGAATTGTAAATGGGTACAATTATTCTGGAGAACAATTGGGAATGATACCAAAAGGACTATAAAACAGTATTTACTTTGCTTTAGCAACACCACTAGTAGGTTGTTTCCCCTCCCCCCCAAAAATAAAGAAAATAAATAGGACCTCTTTATGAAAAATAATATTTATAGTAGCTCTTTTTTGGTGACAAAAAATTAGAAATTGAAAGGATGCCTATCAATTCGGGAATGTCTAAATAAGTTGTGGCCTATGATTGTAATGAAATACTAATTTTCCTTTAAGAAATAACAAGCCAGGATGGTTTAATAAAACCTTAGAAATTATGAATATGTAGTGATGCAAAATGAAGTGAGCAATATTGAGAGAACATAGCAATAGCAATATTATAACAATTATCAACTGTGGATGAATTAGCTACTCTGTTGAAGACAATGATCCAAAAGAGCTCCCAAGGACTCATAGGGAAAAATGCTATCTACCACCAGAAAGAAAACTGATGAACTCTTGTGTAGATCAAAGCAAACATGTCTTCCTTGATATTTTCTTTTGAAACATGTATAAAATGATTTTTTAAATAGAAAAATGATTATAGTTTCCTGAGCATGCTACAACTTCTTAGAGCCACAGGAGTAGTTAGTAAAACTGTGGCAGCCAAGTGGATCACTAAATGGGATATGAAAATAGTTCAGGGTTGATTAGATTTAGTGAGTTGTATGAATTTGTTCTCATTTACTTAATAATCAGGACAAGTCACCTGCAAGATTAGAGTTCCAAAGCTGAACTAATTCATGGGAGAACAAACACTGCATTTGACAACACTATCCCTCCCCCCATCTCTTTCTCAAGAAAAAAAAAAAGCCCATTTCTTCATCATATCTCTGATTGATTATTCACATGATAATGCAACCAGGCTTGCATTAGAATTCATGTTTTATTATTACTGCCATTGTGTGTGAATTTTTCTTCTGTTTTTCCTCCATTCACCCTACCTTTGTTCATAAACTTTTCCCCATATTTTTCTCAATTCCAAAGACTCTCCTTATCATGCTACGAAATTGGTGCATGTATTCTGAACTGACAGTTTGGTTACCAATTTGCCAAAATTCTGTTAATTTTTTGTATTTAGAGAGGAAGAAGCATAAAAAAGCAAAAAAAAATATAGAGAGGAAAAGAGGAAATGAAATAAAGGAAGGGAAAGAAATGTGGTAAAAAATAGGCTGGAGAGGGAGGCAGGAAGGAAAGAGAGTGATAGAGAGGCAGAAGGAGGTAAAGATAGAAAATGAGACAGAAAGAGGGGAGGAAGAAATGATTGAATTCCATGAATTAAAAGGGGCTTGGACTGCTGCCATGCCCACCCCATATCTACTGAAAAGGGGACACTCTCATTTCTTATTCTAATTTACCTTGAATTATTATTATTATTATTATTATTATTATTATTATTATTATTATTATTATAAAGAAGAAACCAATACCTTAAGAAATAACAAGCATTGGAAACCTCTCCAATTATTTGGCATTAATAGCTTAAACAAGAGAATACATTGCACAGTTATCAAGGAAATATAGATAACAATATAACTTCATCTAATCTCTGTGTCACACGAAACATATATATGCTAACATGCAAAGCTCAGTTCTTTTTGCATCAGTCTGTTAATTGATTAAGCAATTCAGTGACAAAACCTCTCCCTGAGGAAGGACATACTGACTTTATGTATCGCTCAGGGTCCCACTACTTAATGGGTTCTGATATTTATATATACTCATAGGAAAGTCCACTAATTAGTGAAGGGCAGACCGAAGAGAAAATGGAACACAGAGGCAGATTCCAACTGGTTGCAAGGAGAATTTTATATTAGAGCTGTTCAAAATAGCACTGCACACACCATAAAGGCCTCAGTGTAAAAAGCTGGTGGCACAACACCTATACCCCTGCACAAGAAGCCCAAAACAGGGACCCTGGTGCCCCCAGAGCAGACCTCAACTTAAAAAATAAATAAGTTGGGTTGGTTTGTCACATTAAGAATGGAAGCTTCTTGAGTTTTCCCTCTTATACTCTATTGCAATGCTTTAATATGACATCCAGAAGAAGCTGCCAGTGGAGGAAAAGATCTTACTGGTCCTAACAAACAGGAAGGATTTTTCATATGGCAGCAATGTTGACTTCTATATTGTCCATTCCGAGTCTAGTCATCATGTCTATTTCCTAGAAGATCCAGATGGTTTGTCATTACAAAGCTTGTGGGTATTTTTCCTCAATAATCTCTCTCTCTCTGCCTATCTCTGTCTCCATCTCCATCTCTGTCTCCTTCTCTTGAATTCCTTTCAAGTGAAAAGGAAATTTTGAGGCAGTCTAGTCCAAAACCAACATTTTAGAGATGGAGACATAAGGTACAGAATAGATAAGTCAATTTCCAAGGTAACACAAGTAATATTTGTTAGAGTTGGGTTTCAACCCAGATTCTCTGACTATAAAGATAGTTCTACTAGGATTGAGAACTCCAATGGTCCTTAGAATTTGTTAAGAATAGCCAGAGGGTCAGAGAAAAGATGTGAGTTATCCAAGGTGACACAGACTATGTAGTGCATAGCAATTTACAGCAGTAAATAACAGAGATTGTATTTGAACCTCTTTTATCAGGTTTTGGGAATGTCTGGCTCCCAATCCAGTGGTTTTCCACTCATTCCCCGGCCTTGCCCTAATACTTGACCTAGCATATGTCAACACAGGCTTTATTAGCATTGGTCTGGTCCATTACTGAACACTGTATTTGACTGTCATTTCCCTATTCTAACCTTTGCCCTAGATTCAGATTCCTTTCTGTTTCTCCTAGCTGTGTACATAGTTCTGCCCCATTAACAAACACAAACATTCTCCAGGCAACCTCAATATCCCAATGAAAACACACACTGAGAGATCTATTTCCTGACACTCATTTACACAATTTCACCTCCCAGGGGACAGACACAAGTGGTGCTAGCTTCATTCTGCAAGTGACATATTCACAGCCTGACATGTTTCTCCAGCCCAAACATCTCTCAGCACCCCAAACTGGAGAATGTGCTGATGGCT
Organism: Dromiciops gliroides; assembly: GCF_019393635.1. Classification (NCBI taxonomy): domain Eukaryota; kingdom Metazoa; phylum Chordata; class Mammalia; order Microbiotheria; family Microbiotheriidae; genus Dromiciops; species Dromiciops gliroides. The sequence goes on from NC_057864.1 coordinate 6,088,798, forward strand.
GCCTCTACCTCCACATGGAAACCCAAATTCAAGAGGTTTTGAGAAAGTCCACATGCCCTGAACCTTCTGAAAATGTACACAGTAATAAAAACAGGCCAGGGTAAGGAAAGACACACATCAAACCTCCCTCAAGGGAAGTATGAGATCAAAACAAACTCTCATGTCTGCATTTTTCTTTCACTTATGGTGATTCTAATTACATGACCCACTCCATGTCTGCTCTAGCACACTTTCCTGAGCTTGAAACACCAAATCAAATCATTTGATGCTACAAGGCAACAATAAACAAAATTCAAAAAATGTGATTAATCAGTGAGGTGATAAAAATAAAGACAATCCAGTATCACATATATTGAAAGCTGCAAGATAGTAATGGATTCATATGACAATACCCGATTAAAATAAACACGTTAATATTTTCACAATCATTGGCATAGCAGTGTTTCACAAATCTGAAAAAGAGAAAAGACAAAACATCTCCATGATCTAATTATTTTAAAATTCTATTAGCATAACAATTACATGTGATCCAGCTGTTTACTGATGTCCTCCTTTGGAGTCTGAGTTGCCATGACAACAGCACCATTTTTCAAATGAGCAACTATTTTTTTTGTATGGTGTTTATAATGGTACAAGCATGTGTGTATTCTTTCCCCTTTTTCTTTTAAAAGGGGACAAGAAAAACATTTTTCTGGGAGAAAAAAATAAATGATCTTATCTGCTGAGTAAAAACAAAACAAAACAAAACAAAACTTCTATAATCCCCCAAATCTCAGGAAAGTATCTCCTTCCCTGCATGCTAGTTGCACTCAAGCATAATGAGTTGAACAAATATTTCTGACACACATGTGCACAATACTAGTTCGAGGGAAATAAGGAAAATATGGATAATATTCATAGTTTTTATGCTCACTAGATAGGATTTAACAAAGCATTTTCTAAAGTCATTGGCATCTGTACTTTTAATTATTACTGATCAGTCATTTCAGTCAAGTTTGACTTTGTTTTTTACCACACTGCAGTTTTCCTTGCAAAGATACTGGCATGGTTTGCCATTTCTTTCTCCAGCTCATTTTGCGGTTGAGGAAATTTAAGCAAACAAGGTGAAGTGACTTGCCCAGGGCCACACAGATAGTATCTGAGGTCGGATTTGAAACTGGGTTTTCCTGACTTCAGGCCCAGGGCTATATTGCACCATCTAGATTCCACATTATTCATTTAATCTGCTCAATGCATGTTTGTGGAGTGAATGAAAGAATGAAAGAATGAATGAATTAACCATTTCTGGCTAGCCAGATGCTAATAAATCATACATTTATTTGTTTTTGTTTTGTTTTTTTTTTTTTAGTAAGGCAATTGGGGTTAAGTGACTTGCCCAGGGTCACACAGCTAGTAAGTGTTAAGTGTCTGAGGCCGGATTTGAACTCAGGTACTCCTGAATCCAGGGCCGGTGCTTTATCCACTGATGCTAATAAATCAAATTTATCAAATAGCTAGTCAAATAATAATTAATCAAACAAATCAAATTTTTTTTGTAATATACTTATTATTCTAGGTATTCTAAATATATTGATGCTATAAAATTCCTCTGGGATAGGGATAGGGATAGCCTGGATCCATGATTTCATTCCTTCATAGAACTTCCAAGCAAGAAAATGGACTACATGAATGAATGCCAGTCTATTTTCTGCAACTTTTATTCTTCCAGTTACCTAAAGCAGCGTGAGTTTAAGTCATTTGCCCAGGATCACATAGTCAGTATTTCTCAATGGGAGAAATTTAATGTAAGTCTTCCTGGCTTTGAAGGCAAATCTCATCAATATCTATATTCCCTTCAGTGTTACTTTTATCAACCTAGACATGAGATCTCAACTTTTGCCACTTACACTCATGCCTTTCTCTAAATTCGATAAAAGGACTCCACAAAATCGTGGGTCATTTGGCAAAAAGAAAACAAATCAAATGGACAAACAAGCTATTATACTATTGTCTGTTGGATAGAAAAAGGAAAGCAAGGATCTCTGGAAGTCAAGTGTGCCCTGCATAGAAGATTTCTGGGTGCGTATGGCCAGTGTTCAATACAGATGAGTGAGCATGTATCACTGAAGTGAATATCCGCATTGCTGAGATGATGGATGGATTGAGGAACTGCAAGATCACAGGCTAATAAATCAAAGGAACCTTAAAGATCCCTGAGTTCAATCATTTTATTAGGAAGATGACAGATCTGTAATCCACTTTGAGAAAGTAATTAACCGATAATTAAAAGGAGCTGAGATGAGATTTGAACCCAATTCCTCTGCTTCTAAACTTATTGTTTTTTTATTACAGAATTCTGCCTCTCAATGATACAATATAAAACCTTCTTTTTAAATTTTTTAAAATTTTTCCTATCTCATCTTGTAATAATTAATCTTGCTATAGAGAACTCTTCAACCATGAGGGAAATTCAAACACAAAAGAATACATTTATAAAATTCACATTTCACTTGTGAGGTCACTGAAGTCCAATGCTGGGTTCAATCCATCCTGGGAACCAAAAGGACAATATCAATTACCACCACTACTCCAGCAGAGCCAGAGAGGCATGTCTTGGGTCTTACTTGGATTAGATGAAGTTATGGCCTTAAGCACATGACCTTAGCTATAATTTGCTCCTATATTTTGTATCAGTTCATGTCTTCCAGAGTTTCTCTAAAACCATTTCCTTCATCATTTCTTACAGCCCAATTGTATTACATCACAAATATATCTATAACTTGCTCAGCCATTTATCAAATAAAGTATATAGCCTCAGTTTCAGGATACTTGCCAATACAAAAAAGAGGTGCTATAATTATTTGCTAATATGGGCATATTTTAAATTTATTTTACCTGTAGTGACATTTTATAATCTGATGCTCACAGACATAACTAAGAGACGTCATGGATGATTTACCTAATCATTCTTGGGTTGCCATTAAATATTGTGGCAGGCAAAAGATAAAATGACTGAGAAAACAAAGGTGCAATCTTACAAGCATATTGATTTATTAAGCAATGTATTTAAATTGGCTGACAAACTGGGATTAAACTCCTTGAGCTTAAGCCTGGACCCCAAATACAGGGGAAGACAGACATATGCATTAAAAATAATTCATCAAATAAAGTCAATTAATTAACATGAATCAATAAAATAATAAATAATCTAATTTCTAATTGAAGGAAATTTTGGGTTTTTCAAAATTATGAGAACAAACAGGTGCAGTTTCTTGAAATCAGAAGAAAAGGTATCCCACTCCCTCAAAATGTCTATAAACAACCTATAAACATGGACACTGTAACTGATCAGTATGGTGCCAGTTTTCAGATAAAATATATTGGTTGCTTGAAAAATACAATTGTGAGAAAACTACTTGCATAAATCTTTTTATCTGACTGGATTTCTTTCTGGCCAGCACAGCCCAGGTCTTTAGAGAAGGGTATCTAAGCAGCAGGGAGTGGTGGTCCAGTTTCCAAGCCATACTAGCATTGGTTCTAAAAATGCAATATGATTTTCTCCCAATCATTTCAATTGAATATATGTTCACACAAGAAGTTGGGCTAGACCATTAACTAAATAGAAAGGGAACTGATCTGGCTCCAGAATTGGGTCACAAAATAGAGCCAGTGAGGTTCACTCATTTCCCATAATTAACCGCTTACTTTCCAAATTCCCTCATTATGTGCGAAGGAGTGACAAAAACAAAACAAAAAACTACTTACTTTAAAGATTTTATTCAACTCAACTCAACTCAAATAAACAAAAATGTATTATGATTCCACTGGATCCAAGGAAATGAGAATTAATCTGTCAGAATACTCAATTTAGGAGCTCTGGAACATTATGAGTATATATTAGGTAGCTAGATATAATGGATAGAATACTGAACTTAGAGTAAGACCATAGTTCAAAATCTCCTTCAGATAATTTTTTTTGGGTGTGTGGCAATGAGGGTTAAGTGACTTGACCAGGGTCACACAGCTAGTAAGTGTCAAGTGTCTGAGGCCAGATTTGAACTCAGGTCCTCCTGAATCCAGGACTGGTGCTTTATCCACTGTGCCACCTAGCTGCCCCCTCTCTTTCAGATAATTCTTACCTCTATGAGCCTGAACTCTTTTTTGTCATCCACTGTCTTAGTACATATTGCATCCATACCTTCCACTGGTACTGGTGTTTTTCTTATGTATGTATTACCCTTAAAGTAACATTTAAAAAAAAATATGGCTTTAGTTCTGTCAGCTTCTTAAGGAAAACTCAATTCTTTCAGGTATTTGGAATATAATGCTACAACTAAATGCACATGTCTGACAGAACATTGTAAATAAAAACAGTTAAAAATATCCTGAAGGGGGCAGCTAGGTGGTGCAGTAGATAGAGCACTGGCCCTGGAGTCAGGAGTACTTGAGTTCAAATTCGGCCTCAGACACTTAACACTTACTAGCTGTGTGACCTTGGGCAAGTCACTTAACCCCAATTGCCTCACTAAAACAAAACAAAACAAAACAAAACAAAACAAAACAAAACAAAATATCTTGAAAATGGAAAGGAAAGATGTCAAATACACAGCCACAGCCCACATATATACTGTACAGCTGAAACAGATTTTAAAAGAAAAAACAAGTGAGAAATATTTTTAAATAAATTAAAAATGCAATGACGCATACACAGTATTAAAATGTCGCTTTGGAAGTCAATATTCAGTCTAGAGAAATCCTTATGCACTACCATTGTCCATTCTAAGATGCTCTGGTATAGGGGAATAAATGAGAGAAAATAAATTAGAGTTCTCTTTATGAATTCCTTGATTCATTGATTTATTACTGGACAACTACATAAAATAAAGGATTTTTTTATGAGTTAAAAAACTTGTCAGGAAGAGCCATGGAAAAGAGCACTGAACTTGGAGTAAAATGATCTGAGTTCTAATCCTACCTTTCCTATCCATTGCCTTTGTGGCCTAAAATAAGTCATTGCAGACCTCTGGACATCAGTTTCCTTACATGTAAAATAATGGTGTTGGACCACGTGTTCTCTAAGTTGTTTTTAGCAATAACGCATTGATTTTGAGACTTAATGATTCATTCAACGACTACATCAAGGTTTGGGCAGATAGGTGGTGCAGTGGATAGAGCACTGACCCTGAAGTTAGGACAACCTGAGTTCAAATTTCACCTCAGACACTTACCAGTTGTGTGAGCATGGGCAAGTTTTTAAGCTCCAACTGCTTTAGACATCTGGGATCATCTCCAGTTGTCCTAATATAAATGTTGACACTAGACCCAGATAGTTGGGAAGGAAAGAGTGAGGTTGGTGACCTTGGATAGCCTTCCCTCACTTAAAAATCCAATTCACTGAAAGTCATAACAACATCCCCAATGGCATGGCCCTCTTCAAGAATAAAAGGCAACCAACAACAACCAACAACATCAAGTCTCATTTTTACCTTCCATTTACTTATTCTTTTTTCAGCTCTGGTGGTTGTAATCACCAAAAGAATGCAAAATACTAGTTATACTATCTACCCTTAGAAAGCACAGTGTACTGTTTTAAAAAATAGTCCACAGGTATTAAATAACATCTAAAATACCTCAAGTAAATGGAAGAGAAAAAACAGGCCTAATTCTTATGAGGCACATGAAACAGACAAAGATTTCAGTAATTGAATCTCCATTAAGTACTGGTTACCACATACAGAGGACATCAGAAGAATTTTTCATCTTGTAAAAGGACAGGCTGCAACCCATGTAAGTGAGAAAATGAACAGGATCATCTCTATGCATGAGTAGCTACCTCTATTTCAGGAGTGGTCACTGTTTATCTTACAAATTGCCAAAATGAAACCTGAAGGCAATGAAGAAAGCTAGTCAGTCATGAGATTTTGTTAACAGCAAAACAGATTAATATGAGATGTGTCTCTGAATTTGCAAAATGGAAAGACTTGTAGATTTTTTTGGTGAAAATAAAATAAAATTTCACCTAAAAAATGTAACTTTTCTGTTTCAGCTCACAATGGAGAATGAGATAAAAGAAAGAAGTGGAGGGGGGGGGTTGTCAGAGGCAAACAGTTACTACAGAAATTGAGGACTGGACCTGGAGTTAGGAAAACCTGAATTAAAAGCCTGTTCCAGATACTGACTAGTGGCATAATATTGGTAAAATAGCTTCTCCTTCTTGGTTTTGTTAATTGTAAAATGAAGATAATAATAGATTCTACCTCACAACATAAGGTAAGGATCACATGAGATGATCTTTGAAAAGTGTTTTGAAATATTTACAGTTGCTATATTAAAAGCTAGGTATTATTAGCTAATATTTCAAAGGGACATATTGGGGTTGATGTGAATATGTTTAAAAAACATAATAAATAATGTTATGTAATACCGGTCTAGGTTGTCTTGAATAGTATTAGATTCACTTTCACTAAGGGATTTTGAACAATGGTGGAGCTTCCACTTCTCAGAAATATTGTGGAAGAACTTCTGTTCTATTTGGTTGTTTTGTTTTATTTTCTCGTGAGTCAACTGAACTAGATCACCTCAGAGAACCTGGCAGACTGAAATTGTTTGACTATGTCATTCAAGCTGGAAACAACATAGGCGTTCTCTGACAAAATTCTTCATGTAGTACAGTGGAGAGAACACAGGCTTAGCATTCAGAGTTACTAGTTTCAATTGCCATTTGTTTTTTTCCCCCCAAACTTAATGTTATTTTATTTTTTCCAGTTACATATAAAGATAATTTTCAAGGGTTGTTTTTATAAGATTTTGAGTTCCAAGTTTTTCTCCCTCCTTCCTTTCCCTCTCCTCTCCCAAAGACAGGAAGCAATCTGATATAGGTTATATATGTACAATCACATTAAACATATTTCTGCATTAGTCATGTTGTGAAAGAAGAATCAAAAAAGGCAAAAAAAACTCAAAAAAGAAAAAAAAGTTATAATAATATGATTCAATCTACATTAAGATTCCACAATTCTTTTTTTTTTCTGGATGTGCAGAGCTTTTTCCATCATGAGTCCTTTGGAATTGTCTTGAATCATTGTATTGCTGAGAAGAGTCAGTATATGACAGTTGATCATCACACAATGTTGCTGTTACTGCGTACAATGTTCTCCTGGTTCTGCTCAATTCGCTCAGCATCAGTCCACTTGTTTTTCCAAGGTTTTCTGCAATCTTCCTGCTCATCATTTCTTACAGCACAATAGTATTCCATTACATTCATATACCATAACTTGATCAGTCATTCTCCAATTGATGGGCATACCCTCAATTTCAAAATCTTTGCCACCACAAAGAGAGCTGCTATTAATATTTTTGTACATGTGGATTCTTTTTCCATTTTTTATGATCTCTTTGGGATATGGACCTAACAATCATATTACTGGGTCAAAGGGTATGCACAGTCCCATAGGCCCTTGGGCATAGTTCCCAATTGCTCTCTAGAAGGTTGGATCAGTTCACAATTCCACCAATTATGCATTAGTGTTCCAATTTTTCCACAGATTCTCCAACATTTATTGTTTTACTTTGTTGTCATAATAGCCAATCTGATAGGTGTGAGGTGGTACCTCAGAGGTTTTTTTTTTTAATTTGGACTATCTAAATAGTGATTTAGAACATTGTTTTTTTCATATGGTATAATATAGTTTTAATATATTCATCTGAAAAATGTCTGTCCATATCCTTTGACCATTTCTCAAATTAGAGAGTGTCAAGTCCCACTTCTGTTGCTAACTCCCTGTGTGATGTGAGGCATGTCATTTGTTCATCTTTCATTTACCAAGAAGAACAATGACATCAAAAGGTGATGTCTTGACTCTCACTTGATTTGGATTTAATTAAGTCATCAGTCTTACTCTCTTTTTTATAGTCATTAAAGTCCAATGGCAAGATAAATGTCATGATGAACTGTGATGACCCAGGAATTCAGTAGATGACATTGGTGTCTTCAGTATTTGGCCAAAGTCTAAGTGTTCCACAGCACTTGCTTCAGCCATCTTTCTGAACATTAGAACATATTGTTCTCATCCACCCATTTCTCTGGAGAAAATTTTCACATACTTGGGATGGACATCATTCTAACACACATGGCTTAATGGCTTTTGGTTACCTTTAACCTGGTTTGCCTCATCTGCGGAGATGGTTTTACTGGGTGTACGTTCAGGGTGTATTTGAACTATCACCAGTGGTATGAGGGCTTGCTGAACCTTATTCAGGTCTGCTCATTTATTTTTGTGTCCAACTGTCTCTCAGATCTCACCTCTGAATCTAAGAAGCAAAGGATGTGCAGCAGCCAGACCCTGTTAAACTTGTCTCAGCAGATAATCAAAACTAGTCATGGAACTTAATCTCACTGGGAAAGAGTTTCTTAATTTGAAAAATGATAAGGTTAGACCAGCTATCCTCTGAGTTCCTTGTTAGCTCTATCTAGAATACTAGTATTCTTGGGAATAAGAGGAAAATTTAATACTTCTCTTTCTAAGACCACTTAAAGCATATCTAAGGTTTAACACTTTTATCAAGATAGTCAAAAACATCATTTAAAGTGGGTCATATGCTTTCAAATTAAGAGAAATAATTTGATACAAGTATAACTTTAATTATAAGAATCCAAGGCGGGGGGTGGAGCCAGTATGGCAGAGAGAAGCCAACAAGTTGCCTGAGCTCTCCTGTGGTTCCTTCAAAAAGAATATTAAATCAAGTCTCTAAACAGATTCTGAAACCAGAAAACACACAAAAAGACACAATCTTCCAACTTGAGATAATTTAGAAAACTTCAGGAAAGGTAGATCTCACTTAGGCAAAAGGGGAGCTCAGAGCAGCACAGCACTGAGGGGGGTCTGGGCAAGTCAGCAAGAGGCTCTTGGCCATAGAAGAGCAAGCTGTTGGTACAGTGGGTCAGTTGTAAAATCTGCCAGCACCAGCTAAAAGGTCAGAATGCCAGCTGGAGGACCACCCACGGCACAGAAGTGACTGGGCCAGGACATCCCAGTGCCTGGAGCAAGCACAGGGCATTGAGGAATCTAGTAGCTACAGAAGCCACAGAGTAGAAAGTCAGTGACAGAGGCCCTAACCCCCAGCACAAGAAGCCTGAAATGGTGACCCTTGTCAGTGATCCTTGTGCCCCAAGAGCAGACCTCAACTTAAAAAAAAATAAACTACAATATGAGTAAAAAACAAAAAAAGGGCTTTTAACATTGAGAGCTTCTGTGTCCACAGGGAAGAGCAAAACACAAACTCAGATGTAAACAATACTCTCAAATTGCCGACTAGTGAAGCCTCAAGAGGGAAAATGAATTGGTCTCAAGACCAAAAAGTCTTCCTGGAAGAGTTCAGAAAGTATTTTAAAAATCAGAAAGGTATAACAAAAATGGGGAGAGAAATTAAAGCAACACAAGAAAATAATTTAAAAAAGAATCAAAATCTTGATTACCTTAAATTAAAAAGTTTTTTGTACAAACAGAAGAAATGCATCCAAAATTAGAAGCAAGACAGAAGGCTGGGAAATAATTTTTATAACCGGTATTTCTGAAGGCCTTATTTCTAAAATATACTGGGAAATACATCAAATTTATTAGAATCCAAGTCATTCCCCAATTGAGAAATGGTCAAAGGATATGAACAGACAGTTTTCTGATGAAGAAATCAAAGCTATCTATTGTCATATGAAAAAATGCTCTAAATCACTATTGATTAGAGAGATGCAAATTAAAACAACTCTGACACCTATCAGATTGGCTAATATGACAAAAAAGGAAAATAATGAATGTTGGAAAAGCTATGGAAAAATTGGAACATGGATGTGTTGTTGGTGGAGCTGTAAACTGATTCAACAATTCTGGAGAACACTTTGGAATTATGTCCAAAGGACTATAAAGCTGTACCTATCCTTTGACCAAGCAATACCACTATTAGGTATTTTTCCAAAAGAGATCATAAAAAATGGAAATGAACCCACATGTACAAAAATATTTATAGCTGCTCTTTTAGTGGTGGCAAGGAATTGGAAATTGAGTGGTTGCACACCAATTGGGGAATGGTTAAACAAGTTGTGGTATATGAATGTAATGGCATATTACTGTGTTGTAAGAAATGATGTGCAGCCTGATTTCAGAGAAACCTGGAAGGACTTACATGAACTGATGCTTAGTGAGATGAGTAGAACCAGGAGAACATTGCACATAGAATCAACAACATTATGGGTTGGTCAGTTGTGATAGACTTGATTCTTCTCAGCAGTACAATGGTCCAAGATAGTTCCAAAGTACTCATGATGGAAAATGCTCTCCAAACCCAGAAAAAAAGAACTTTGGAATCTAGATGCAGATTGAACCATAACATTTCTATTTTTTTTGTTATTCTTTTCCTTTTTTGAGGTTCTTTCTCTTTGGTCTGATTCTTCTCTCATAACATGACTAATGCAGAAATATTTTTAATGTGATTGTACATATACAACCTATATCAGGTTACTTGCTGTTTTGGGGAGGAGGGAGGGAGCAGAGGGAAGGAGAAAAATTTGAAACTAGAAATCTTATAAAAACAAATGTTGAACACTATCTCTACATGAGACTGGAAAACAATAAAATATTTTTTATGGAAATAGTCAATTGAGAAAGGTAGAACACAAAATCGGGAGAGAAATGAAAGTAACACAAGAAAATCATGAAAAAACCCAACATTTTGTAAAAGGAAGCACAAAGATTGACTGAAGAAAGCAATTACTTAAAAAAATTCATTTGGCCAAATAGAAAAAGAAGTACAAAAGCTTACTGAAGAAAACAATGCCTTATAAATTCAAATTGGACAGATGGAAGCCAATGACTTCATGAGACATCAAGAATTAGTCAAACAGAAACAAAATAATGAAAAAAAATAGAAAATGTGAAATACCTTATTGGAAAGACAACTGACCTGGAAAATAGATCCAGGAAAGATAATTTGAAAATTATTGGACTACCTGAAAGCCATGATCAGAAAAAGAGTCTAGACACCATAGAGGATATAAATTAAATTGTCTTTGATATAATGATATAAGGAAAATTAAGGGGCAAAAAAAGGAGTATATGGGGAGAAAAGGAAAAAGGAGGTAGGTTGGAGTTAATTATGTCATATGAAGAGGCAGAAAAAAACCTATTACAACAGAGGTAAACAAGGGAGGGATGCACATTTTGTCAACCATATTCTCATCAGATTTGGTACAAAGAGGGAATAACATAAACACTCATTTGGATAAAGAAATTTAGCTTATTATTTAGGGAAGTAAAAGGATAAGGGGGAAAGGGAGGACAGAAGCAGGGGAGAAAAGGATAAAAAAGGAGGGGTGATAAAAGGGAGGGCAGATTGGGGAATGCAGGGGTCAAAAGCAAAATGCTGGTAAGGAGGAATAGGGCTGAAGAAGGGGGTGAAAAGCACAAAGGAGTTATATATTATGGAGGAAAATAGACAGTTACTAATAATGACTGTGAATGTGAATGGGGTGAACTCTGCCATAAAAGCGAAGTGAATATCAGAGTGGATTAAAAATCAGAATCCTACAATATGCTGTTCACAAGAAACACATTTAAAGCAGAGACACATAGAGAAAGGTAAAAGGTTGGTGTAGAATATATTAAGCTTCAGGTGAAGTAAATAAAGCATGGGTAGCAATTCTTATCTCAAACAAATAAAAATCAAAAATAGATCTAATTAAAAGAGATAAGGAAGGAAACTGCATCTTCCTAAAAGGTAACAAATAATAAAGTAATATCAATACTAAAAATGTATGTGCCAAGTGGTCTAGCATCCAAATTCTTAAAGGAGATGTTAAATGAGTTACAAGAGGAAATAGACAGAAAAACTCTACTATTGAGGGATCTGAATCTACCCCTCTCAGAATAAGATAACTTTAGCCACAAGATAAATAAGAAATACATTAAAGATGTGAATAAAATATTAGAAAAGTTAGATATGAAAGATGTCTGGAGATAATTGAATAGGGATAGAAAGGAATATACCATTTTCTCACCAGTACATGGCACATATTAAAAAAAAATTAACATGTATTAGGGCACAAAATCATCACAGTGAAATGTAGAAAGGGAAAAATAGTAAATGCATCCTTCTCAGATCATGATGCAATAAAAACTGTATGTAATAAAGAGCCATGGAAAGATAGACTGAAAATTCATTTAAATTAAATAATCTCATCCTAAAGAATGAGTGGGTCAAAAAAAAATGAGTGGGTCAAACAACAAATCATAGAAACCATCAAAAACTTCATCCAAGAGAATGAAAATAAACAGACAACATACCAAAACCTATGGGATGCAGCCAAAGCTGTGCCTAGGGGAAATTTTATATCTCTAAATGCTTACATGAATAAAAAAGAGAAAGAGGAGATCAATGAATTGGTTGTGCAACTAAAAAAGCTAGACAAAGAACAAATTAAAAATCCCTAGTTAAATATTAAAATAGAAATCCAGAACAAAGAAGATATTAATAAAATTGAAAGCAAGAAAACTATAGAACTAATTAATAAAATGAAGAGCTGGTTTTATGAAAATATCAATAAAATAGATAAACTTGTGGTTAATTTGATTTAAGAAAAAGAAAGAAGCAAACCAAATTACCAGTATCAAAAATGAAAGGGGTGAATTCACCACCAACTAAGTAGAAAATAAAGCAATAATTAGGAATTATTTTGCCCAACTATATGCCAAAAAATTTGACTATCTAAATTAAATTTATAAATATTTATAAAGATATAAATTCCCCAGGTTAATTGAAGATGAAATAAAATCCTTAAATGAGCCTATATTAGAAAACTAAATTGAACAAGTCATTAATGAACTTCCTAAGAAAAAATCCCCAGGGCCAGATAGGTTTACAAGTTAATTCTAGCAAATATTTTAAAAATTAATTACAATATTATACAAATTATTTGGAAAAATAGGTGAACTAGTTCTACCAAATTGCTTTTATGACACAAATATGGTGTTGATACCTAAACCTGTAAGGGCCAAAACAAAAAAAGAAAAAAAGAGAAAAAATTATCTAATGAATATTGATGCAAAAATTTTAAATAAGATATTAGTAAGGAGATTACAACATTTGATCAACTGGATAATATACTATGACCAGGAATGTAGGGCTATTTAAACATTAATAAAACTATCAAAATAGTCAAACACATCTATAAGAAAACTAAACAAAATTATATGATTATCTCAATGGATAAGGAAAAAGCTTTTCACCATAAAACCATCAGGAAACATATATAATGGCAATAAGTTAGAAGCATTCCCAATAATATCAAGGGTGAAATAGGGATGTGCATTGCCACCTCTATTATTTAATATTGTACCAAAAATGTTAGCTTTAGCAATAAGATAACAAGAAGAAATTAAAGGAATTAGAATATGCAAGGAGGAAACAAAACTATCACTCTTTGCAGATAATATGATGGTATACTTAGAGAATCCTAGAGAATCAACCGAAAAACTACTTGAAACAATTAACAACTTTAGCAATGTTGCAGGATATAAAATAAAGTTACATAAACAATCACCATTTCTATATATTACCAACAAAGTCTAGTAGCAAGAGACAGAAAGCGAAATTCCATTGAAAGTAAAAGTAGACAATATAAAATACTTGGGAGTCTTGCGAAGACAAAGGCAGGAACTCTATGGACACAATTACAGAACACTTTACACACAAATCAAATCAGATCTAAATAACTAGAAAAATATCAATTATTCATGGATAGGCTGAGCTAATATTATAAAATGACAATTCTACCTAAATTAATTTACTTATTCAGTGCCATACCAATCAGGCTACCTAAAAATTATTTTATAGAGCTAGAAAAAATAATAACAATATTAATCTGGAAGAACAAAAGGTCAATAATATCAAGGTAACTAATAGAAAAAAATATATTGGAAGATGGGCTAGCTGTAAGAAATCTGAGGCTTTACCATAAAGCAGCAGTCATGAAAACTATTTGGTACTGGCTAAGAAATAGAGTGGAGGATCAATGGAATAGGTTAGGCGCAGGAGACACAGTATTAAATGACTACTAACTAGTGGTTTGATAAATCTAAAGAGTCCAGCTTCTGGGATAGGAACTCAGTGTATGACAAAAACTGCTGGGAAAACTGGAAGATAGTATGGCAGAAACTCGGTATAGACCAACATCTTACACTCTGCACAAAAATAAGGTCAAAATGGGTTTAAGATTTAGACATGAAGGGCAATATGATAAATAAATTAGGAGACAAAGGAATAGTTTACCTCTCAGAACTTTGGAAAGGAGAACAGTTCATGACCAAACAAGTTACATAAAATACTATGAAATGCAAAATGGATGATTTTGATTACATTAGAAAGGTTTTGTAAAAATCAGAAGCAATGCATCCAAAATTAGAAGGGAGGCATACAGCCTTGCAACCATTTTTATAGCCAGTATTTCTGACAAAAGCCTCATTTCTATAATATAAAGGGAATTAAATCAATTTTAGAAGAACATAAGTCATTCCCCAATTGACAAATGGTCAAAGGATATGAGCAGGCAGTTTTCTGATGGAGAAATCAAAGCTATCTATGGCCATATGAAAAAATATTCTAAATCACTATTGATTAGAGACACACAAATTAAAACAACTCTTATGTACCACCTCTTACCTATCAGACTGGCCAATATGACAAAAATAAATATATAAATAAACAAATAAATAAGTGTTCTAGAAGCTGTGGAAAAATTTGAATACTTATGCATTGTTGGAGGAGCTGTGAACTGATCCAACCATTCTGGAGAACAATTTGAAAGTATGCCCAAAGGGCTATAAATCTTTGTGTGCCCTTTGACCCAATAATATCCCTATTAGGTCTTTTTCCCAAAGAAATCATAAAAAAGGGAAAACGACCCACATGAATAAAAATATTTATAGTTATTCTTTTGTCTAATGGCAAGGAATTGGAAATTGAAGGGATGCCCATCAATTGGGGAATGCCTGAACAAGTTGTGGTATATGAATGTAATAGAATTCTAATTTGCTATAAGAAATGATGAGCAGGAAGAGTTCAGAGAAACCTGGAAGGACTTACATGAACTGATGATGAGTGAGATGAGTAGAATCAGAAGAACATTATACACAGTATCATCAACATTATGTGTTGACTAACTTCGATAGACTGGATTCTTCTCACCAATACAATGGTATAAGAAAGTTCCAGGGATTTGATGCTTCATGACTAACACATTCTAGAATGTCTATTCATCTACTTCTCTCAGAATCTTCTACTCTAATCCTCTTCATGTTGGTTAGCCCCACAATTCCTGAAGATTCAGAGGAAGGGATGAAAGGAGAGAAGAAAAAGGGACAAATAATGGAGACAGAAAAAAAGAAATATGAGAAAGCAATGCATATTAAGAGACATCATAGGAGTCTTTTTCTAACACCTGTGCTAGAAATGGCTTCTCTGACTGATTAATCAGCAGAGAAGATATATTCTCCATCTGTGAGAGCAACAAAGGACAGAAGAAATAACACATTGCCAGTCTATCTTAAAAATATCTATTTGCCTGACCAAAAAAAAAAAAATCAGCTTGAATCTGCTTTTCTTATTGCAAAGTCTCATGTTTGTTTTTTATTTGTTTTTTTGTTTTTTTGTTTTTTGCCACAAGCATTTATTTTATTTTGTCCAGTTACATGTAAGGGTAGTTTTCAACATTCATTTTAATAAGATTTACAGTTCCAAATTTTTCTCCTTCCCTTTCCTACCTCCTCCACAAGACAGGAACCAAGTTATATATGTACAAAGTACAAGTGCTCTTTTTATCAGATCTTTCTATGGAGGTGGATAATAAGATTTGTCATTAGTCTCTTGGGATTGTCTTGGATCATTGCATTGCTGAGTCTCATGTATTTTTAATGCAAGCTATTGAAGAGAAAGAAAAATACTTTAGACTAATTAGGTTCAGTTTATGAAAGTATGTGAAGGACAATGAATGGCTTATCTGCTAAGCAATATGGATTATGCTGGAGAAAATTTTTGAAGCCACAAAAAATAGCTTGATAATGCTTTAGAATATGATAAAATAACACTATATAACCACCATCACCAACAATGACCAGAGTTTGCGGAGAGCCTACTATGGGAAAATGGTACTTTAGTAAGCAGTGATAAAAAGAGTTCAAAGACAAAGCAAGTCATCATATATTAGAAGCAATGTGACTTAATGAATTTTAGTCCTAGATTTGGAGTTGGGCAAAATTAGACGCAAATTCTACATTTTTATACATGTCATGTGGCAATCAGCAAGATACTAAACTACTTTGAGTCTCAGTTTCTGTATACTGAAAATGGGGATAACAATATGTCAGATGCCAGCCTCATGAAGTTTTTGTGATGCTCAAATTATATTATGTATATATATATATATGTATACTTTTTCCAAAATGTAAAACTTCTTATAAACATTAGTCATAACCATCAATAAGATTATCATCATCATGATTAATCATAATATTATAGATTATAATTTTCTTATTAGGTGGAAGATCCTATGCCAAAAAATTGAATGCCAACAGGTAGTAATTTTAACCATATGAGAAATATGTAATAATATTAAGAGTAGCTGCCACTTGTTTAGAGATTTAAAGTTTTCTTTTTGCTTTTAGAAATTTTTTTAATCTTAAACTTAAATACCAATTGAGAAAAGAAAAAAAAAGTTGCCATGTACACAGCAGAAGTTAGAAGAGGATTCTAAATAAATCTTTCTATTTCAAGAAAACCTATATAATAAATGCTACACACTTTTCAAATTCCCCAGCTTTTCTTTGCTTCTTCATTGTTGTTGTTATCTTTTGTTCTCTGATGTCTAATTTTTATATTATTATTTTTCCCCTCCACCTGCAACCCTAAAGAAGGTTGCATGTAAGTGTGGAAATATACATATGTACATGCACATGCACATGCAATACATAAATATGCATATATGTATACATAGATATCTGTACACATGCAGAAAAACATATGCTCATACACATGTAAGACTATTGTGCTTATTTTCACTCATCATATGTTTCTCTGAATGTGGATAGGATCTTCTATCACAAGTCCAAACCTTTCCATACTGTTTCGTCAACCAGCTCATTGTCTCTCACAGCACAGCAGTATTCTTACCCAGTCACATGTGATCTGAGAGATTATCCATGAAAGTTGGTTCCCCCCCACCCCCACCAATTTTCTGCATTCTTTTAAGTCTTGGTTGCATAGGTTTTATTTAGACAAGAAAAAATAATGTAAAATTATTGAAATTATCCATTTTACACTTTGAAAATGCTCTCATTTTATAAGATAGTCTAAGGTCTGATACTGCTCTTATTTCCTTTACATCTTTTTTCCTGGGTTCTTTGATATTCTTGAACTTTTGTTCTTCCAAATGAATTTTATTAATTTTTTCTAACTCAGTAAAATATATATATTTTTAAAATAATGTAATTGAGATAACATTGCGTCTGTATGTTAGCTAAATTTTTCATTTAAAATATATTGGCTTTAGCTACCCATGAAAAATTAGTATTAATTTAACTATTTGGACCTGAGTTTATTTCTATAAAACATGTTTTGTGTTGATGTTGAAATAGTTCCTGTTTCTGTTTTGACAGGTAAATACTCAGGTATTTTATACTTTCTAGTTTTTTTAAAGGTCTAAAACAATATTGAATAATATTGCTGACAAATAATGTAGTTTCTGTATTTTTTTCTTTTTTGATTAGATATATTTTAAGTTTTATTGTTTCTGAGATCATGATTACAATCCCAGATTTTTTTAAAATCATAAATTCTACTCCTGCCATTTATTTTATTTATGTATGTATCTCTCATTTTTATAATGTTTCTTGAAAGCAACATATTATTGCATTGAATTTTTTAGTATTCTGTTATTCATTTCCATTTTGGGAGTAAATTCATCCCATTCCCCTTCTTAGCTGTAATTACCCATTGTATGCTTTCCCTCGTTCCTTTTTCCTCACTCTTCCTCTCACCCTATTGAGCATATCTTTCCTTACTCCTCTACTTTACTTCTACAGAATTTGAAGTTTTCCACATATTTTACTCACATGAACTCATCTGAATAGCTCTGGGAGCCAAGTTCTCCAGGTATTATTTATTACCTTCATTTCATGTTGAAAAAGACTCAAAGAAATTAAATGACTTTCTCAGGGCAACAACAATAGAAACAGTTTTAAGGAGCATTTGAACCAAGGACTTCTCAATTCAAAATCTATCCCTAAATTGTATCTTGCCTCTACTATTGTGTGTAATCTTTTGATCAAAGGTTATTTTATCCACACCCACAAGATCACTATCATTCAACAAATAGGAGCTACCTAGCCTTTTAAATTCAAAGGATTTCTTGATGCATAATTTATGTTAATATTGTTTTCAGACCAATCTAAATGCTTCAGAGAGTCATACAAGACCCAATTACAACCTCCATCATCCACTAAGTGAAATTAATATAGATAAATTAATTTGTCACTTTGTTCTTTTGAGGTGATGAAACACAGCTGAAAAATCAACCTCAACTTGCTACCCAGGGCATGTATCTAGACTAAGATAGGCATCCATCCAGTTTTATACCCAGTGGGGATTAGTTTCTAAAAGCTGGAAGGATCCAGCATCCTGAATAGATAATGTTGGATCAGGTTCTCCCTTGTTAGTAGGAGAGCAGATGTACACTATGTCTGAGGATTCAGCCTTAAATACCAGTGATTGAAAATAGTCCTTATATGCCTATGAAAGCATCCAATAAGATCTGACTTGATGAAATACCGTGTAGACCAATTGTAATTCAAAGAAAAAATGAAAAGAAATGTAGTTTATTGCTACTAAAATAAGATAGGGAGGAGAAACAATTTAGAGAATAAAAATCACAAATCATTTTGCCATCAGATTGTCAACAAAAGAGTAATAATAAGTGTTGTGAATGTTAATATTAAATATCTAGTTTTTCATTTAAAAATCTCCAGTGGCAGTGAATGCCAAAGCTTTTGCTTTAATGTATTTGAATATGAGCAAATTCCCAGACATTGCCAGAAAATTAGGGACAGTCACACTGTACCTCAATTGTAGTTCTTACTTCTCATCAATTCTCATTCCTTAAGTCAAACCTCATGAATAATTCGGGTAGTATATTTAATACAATCTGATACTTAGTATTTAGAGTACTAAAGCATGTCTGTTGACTAGTCTTTACCTTACTTGGCCTAATAACAGAACAATGCACAACTGTTTTTACTCTGTCTTTCTTGTCATCTGTTCATGTTTTATGTTGTACTACATATTAGGACCAAAAGTTGGGGAAATGTCAAGCAATATATTTTGATTTCACTTGCATTCTGACTTGGAGATTAGATGCATCTGAATTATGTGAAAAATATTACATATTACTTTAGGTCTTTTTAAGTTAAGTGAACAAAGGGAATAAAGGCAGGGAGATAAAAGAGATATAGAATAGAATAGACTTTGTAATGATTGGAATGATGCCACCTACTGGAGACTTGCTGTGGAGAGCTCCACCACAAGGAAAATTTAACAAGCATTTCCTTCTACAGGCAAAAGCACTGAAGCTTTTGTTTTGTTTTGTTTTGACTTTTGAAAGGCACTAAAAAAACCTGGAATTCACCATACCTTTAAGTTCTTTAAGAGCACAAAAGGGTGCTTAGCGAATCTTTTGTTTTTTATTTTTATTTTTGGTTTTGCTTTGTTTCTTGACTTTTGTTTCTTTTGCTTTTCTTTAAAACTAAATTTTATAAACTAAGTGATTATTCAAAGACATTTTAAGTATATGCTGTGGGTGAGGCTATCGGGCCTCAGAAGCTACCAGAATTCTAACAGCCTGGCATTCCTATCTTTCCTCAAATTTCCTGTGAAGTCCTCTGCCGCCACCACCATCAAGTCCGGAAGCCAAAAAGGCCAGCGCTCCCTCGCGCAGGCTCCCTTTCCTCCTTCCTGTCTCCTCCCAGACCATAGGAGGCTCCTCCAGTTGATTGGCTGGTAGACTTGATAGACAGCACCCATGAGCAAACGTCATTTCCTGACGCCAAGGAAAAGCCACAATGCCTCTGAGGCATTTTCCTCATGGTGGAGCTCTCCACAGCAAGTCTCCAGTAGGTGGCATCATTCCAATCATTTCAACTTGCTCAGTTATTTTTTTTCAGTTATGTCCAACTCTTTATAAATACATTTTGAATTGTCTTGGCAAAAATACTGTGGTGGTTTACCATTTCCTTCTTGAACTCATTTTCTAGATGAGGAAATTGAGGTAAACAAGGTTAAGTGACCTGCCCAGCATTAAGTGACTTACTACAACTAGTAAGTGGCTGAGGATGGATTTGAACTCAGGAAAGCGGAGTATTCCTGAATTCATGCCCAGCAGTCTATCCACTGAGTCACCTATCTACCCTTAGAAAAGACTACACAATATTTACAAAGTCCTTTTTATACTATTGTCAATAGCAATAGAAAAACATAAATAGAAAAGAAAATAAATATTATCTTTCTTTTAAAAAAAATCTAGTCTGATTCTCCCTTCCATATGGATTGAACCACTTGCAAAAAAGATGTTAGATCTACTTTGGAAAGATGATAATGTCTTTCCTGGAACATGAGCCTTCCATATGGACTCTGGTACATTATTCCTGGACTAAAAAGCCCAGGCTGAGTCTAGAGCAAATTAAAAGCAATCCTTACTATACCATATCTCCATAATTATGGCTAAAAGTCCACATTTAACATTGTACTCAAAATCATCACCAATCATTTTAGGTAAGTAGAATAGATTCTTGTAATATAAGGTATCACTGTAAGCTGCCTTTATCTCCAAATCTCTACCAATCCTTTTGACTTCCAAAAGATTTATATTTCACTGTCAACCACATACTCTATGTAATTAAATATTTAGATTCTCAGCTATCATCTTTTATAATGGAAACATACTTAGGCAAGTGAAGTAGTCTATGTATTAATATGATTTATTTTTATCACAACCTCTCAAAACTTTCCTCTTACCTTTCTCACCACCATTAGTTGTCATCGTCATCATCATCATCTTGTTCTTGTTCTTCTTGATCATCTTGTTCTTGTTCTTATTTTTCTCCTTGGTCTTGGAATTCTTGTTTTTGTTCTCTTTTTCTTCTTGTTTTCTTCTTTCTTCTTCTTCTTCTCTTCTTCTTCTTCTTCTTCTTCTTCTTCTTCTTCTTCCTTGTTGTTGTTCTCCTTTTGCTTTTCCTCCTTTTTTTTGGTGAGGCAATTGGGGTTAAGTGACTTGCCCAGGGTCACATAATTAGTAAGTGCCAAGTGTCTGAATTTGAACTCAGTTCCTCCTGACTCCAGGGCTAGTACTCTATGCAATGTGCAACCTAGCTTTCCCTCTTTTCCTCCTTATCATCAATCTCACCCTCTCTTCCTTTCACTCTCTCCATCCCTACTCACTACCTTTGCCTTCTTCCACTACCAATGATTATGATGATTTATTTGGTTAGGTAACTTTTTTCCCAATAATTCTCTCTGCAAATATATGTTTTTGCCTACTCTTCTATGTATAGGTTTTATAATGACTGGGGCATGAAAGGTTAAATTATTTAACAAAGCATAACAATAAGTGTCTACTGAAGGACACAAACACACTTCCCGACTCCAAGGTCATCTCTGTATCCCTTGATGATCTTGCCACCAGGAGAAATAAAATATCACTGACTCTTGAGACCTCCGTCACATTAACATTAAAGTTCCTAGAATT
Organism: Dromiciops gliroides; assembly: GCF_019393635.1. Classification (NCBI taxonomy): domain Eukaryota; kingdom Metazoa; phylum Chordata; class Mammalia; order Microbiotheria; family Microbiotheriidae; genus Dromiciops; species Dromiciops gliroides. The sequence goes on from NC_057864.1 coordinate 6,110,612, forward strand.
ATTTATTATTTCTCACCTCCTCCAAATTACCTTTCTTTTGAAGAATTCATCTATTAACTTCAATTTTTACCTGTATCATATCACCAACATATGTATCTCCCCCCCCAAAATTTCCATGACTGGCTATTTTATTACTGAAATCTAATTAATGGAAAATTGTTCTTGGGCATATGGACAATCTTAAAAATAACAAAAAATATATATCACAATTCTAGTTCATTAACTGTATCCATGCAACCCAAATTCCCTATTGCTCTCAGAGGAATCACAATTATTGCAATCTAATTGTCTCATGACCTCAAATCATATCATTATCTCTTTTCTTATTTCACCATAAATGGTGTCTTGAATATTTTTGAAAATTCACTAATTTTTATTGAATGAATTTCTACCCACACATGAATCTTGAATATTTCCTCTTTAGATTATGTCTTCTATTTGCTGCTTCCTCTCCATTTTTTCTCTCTGCCATCAAACTAGCCCAAACCTTGTTAGTAACACTTAGATTTCTCCTAAACCTTTAAAGTAGACCATCTTAGTGCAGGGATCCTTCTGTGTAACTAATTTTATCCATAGATCAATATTGCTTGAAAAGTGTTTTCATACTATCATCTACACTTAGGAAAATCTTCAGACATGCTTTACTTCATAAGTCTGTAGGATTTAGAGGTGGTGAGAAACTGACATTTCACCTTGTTCATAGTCCTCATTAAAAAATGATGTAAATTTCAGGCAAAGGGTAATTCCCTTCAGTCTCCCATTGCCTTATATGAATAATGGTGATGTTCATCAAGAAAGACAATGAGTTCCCTTCCAGTTCTAGAAGGCTTACTCTCTCACTCCATCTTAAGACCTTGAGCAAGTTTCTTAAAATTCTGGGTGTCTATTTTCTCATGTAAAATGGGAAGGTTGGAGTAGATGGTCCCTCAAGCAATACTATTATTCATGGAAATGTTATGTCAATCAGGTGCCAAAATGATTCTCATTTATTTCCTAGACCAAGTAACCCACTGAATACCACCACTCTATTAATTGTGCTATCTTTTCCTTGAGGATATAAATTATTTTTTGTTTTCTTAATCTTAGTTGCTAGAATAGTGCCTGGACAATAGTAATAACAATATTTATTTCCATTTATTACTTCATTAATTCATAATCATTATTGTGGTAGGGGAAGAGTCAAGATGGTAGAGTAAAGGCAAGAGCTTCCCAAAGTGTTCCAAATTCTTCTCTAAATAACTTTAAAATAATGTTTAAAATAAAGTTCTTGAAAAGAAGAACCAACATAAAGTCAGGGTAAAACAATTTCCAGACTGAGACAACATAGGAGGTCAGGAGGAAAGGTCTGTCTCACCACAGTGGTAGTTAGGAATAGAGCAATTCAGTGCATCGCACAGTCATGGGACTTGTGGGCAGCTGCTTCAATAATTGCAGCTATCAGCCCACAGAGAGGGCTGGAAGGTTGGGAAAATGCTTACTTGGAAGGAGATTGATTATAGGGGATATTTTTCTGGCATTGAGTGCAGGACCTTGTCGCATTGCCCATATACAATTTTAGGATACAGTCCCAGGACAGAGATGAGCACTAGCATTTATAACCAAAAGGAGTAGTTACCCTGGTTTTAATTCCAGAGTGGAGAAGAGTACTTGTCACTTATGGGAGAAAAGAAGCCCTAGTCTCAGGCCCAAAGCAGAAAAGAACATCATTGCTTGTGACCACAAAAAAATAGGAGACCACATCAAAATTCCAGGGACATAATGAGTGAAAGCACTCATGGTTGAGTGAAGCAGGAGCCTGGTCACAGTTCCATAGAGTGAAAGAATAATTTTGGTTGCAAAACAAAAGCAAGAACCAGAGAAAATGCCAGGAGAACAGTGACCACACCTCTTCTTAGACTGAATCAACTTGGAAGACCTGAAAATTTACAAGTAACAAGAAATAGCAGTGAAAATGCTAACATTTGGGGTGGAGCCAAGATGGCGGAGAGGAAGCAGCAAGATGCCTGAGCTCTCCTTCTGTTCCCTCAAAACGAACATTAAATCAAGCCTCTGGACAGATTCTGAAACTACAGAACCTGCAAAGAGACAGAGAGACACAATCCTCCAACCAGAGATAATTTAGAAGACTTCAGGAAAAGGTCGGTCTGACTCGGGCAAAAGGGAGGCCCAGCGCAGGGCAGCAACCCAGCGCCGAGGGGGTCAGGGCAAGTCAGCAGGAGCTGCGGGCCACAGCCGAACAACTGAGGACCCTGGAACCTGGTTCAAAAATCTGGGGGCCAAGAAGGACGGTGGAAAAACCTACCTGCACCAGCCGAGAGGGCCACGAACAGCGGGATCAGATGCCGGGGTCTGGCGCCTGGCTGGCTCAGCACAATCAGACAGGAAGTGCAGGGTGGGGGATCTCCACACACCATAAAGGCCTCAGAGTAAAAACCTGGTCACACAGCACCTATACCCCTGCACAAGAAGCCCAAAACAGGGACCCTGGTGCCCCCAGAGCAGACCTCAACTTAAAGAATAAATAAATAAGCTGCAATAATGAGTAAGAAGCAAAAAAGAGCCCTCTCCATTGAGAGCTTCTGTATCAATAGGGAAGAAGCCAACACAAACTCAGATGAGGACAATAGACTAAAATTGGCTACATCTGAAGCCTCACAAGGGAAGGTGAATTGGTCGCAAGAACAAAAAGCCTTCTTGGAAGAGCTCAGAAAGGATTTTAAAAATCAATTGCAAGAGGTAGAAGAAAAAATGGGGAGAGAAATGAAAGCAAAACAAGAAAACTATGAAAAAAGAATCAGCAGCTTGGAAAAGGAAGCTGAAGAAAACAAAGTCTTAAAAAATTCATTTGGCCAAATGGAAAAAAAGCTGCATAATCTCACTGAAGAAAACAATACCTTAAAAAATTCACTTAGCCAAATGGAAAAAAAGGTGCATAATCTCACTGAAAAAAACAATGCCTTAAAAATTAAAGTGGGACAGTTGGAAGATAAGGAATCCATGAGACACCAGGAATCAGTCAAGCAGAATAAAAAAAATGAAAAAATAGAAGAAAATGTGAAATACCTCTTTGGAAAGACAACTGATCTGGAAAACAGATCGAGGAGAGACAATTTGAGAATCATTGGACTGCCGGAAAGCCATGACCAGAAAAAGAATCTAGACACCATATTCCAGGAAATTATTAAGGAGAACTGCCCTGATATCATAGAATCAGAAGATAAAATCATCATTAAAAGAATCAACCGATCACCTCCTGAAAGAGACCCCAAAAGGGAAACTCCAAGGAATATTGTAGCCAAATTCCAGAATTATCAGGTGAAGGAGAAAATACTCCAAGCAGCCAGAAAGAAGCAATTTAAATATCATGGAGCCACAGTCAGGATTGCTCAGGACCTGGCAGCTTCAACATTAAAGGACCGCAAGGCTTGGAATATGATATTCCGGAAGGCAAAGGAGCTTGGATTGCAGCCAAGAATCTACTACCCAGCAAAAATGTGCATTTTCTTTCAGGGGAAAAGATGGACATTTAATGACATTGGGGACTTTCAATCTTTCCTGGTGAAAAGACCAGAAGTGAATAGAAAATTTGATCTCAACATACAAGACTCAAGAGAAGATTAAAAAGGTAAACAGAGGGGAAAAAAAAGTTACCCTATTAGGTTAAACAGTTTATATCCCTACACAGGAAGATAATACTCATAACTCTTAAGAATTGTAAATGTATTTGGGCAGAGAGAAGGACTTTATATAGAGGGTATAAATATAAATTGTCTTTGATGTGATGATACAAAAGAATTAAGGGGATAAAAAGGGAGTCTATGGGGAGGAGAGGAAAGGGGAGTTGGAATGGGATGAATTATATCATATGAAGAGGTGGAAAAAAACCTATTACAATAGAGGGAAAGAAAGGAGGGGGGAACATGGTTTCAACCCTATTCTCATTAGATTTGACTCAAAGAGGGAATAACATATACGTTCATTGGGATAAAGAAACTTAACTCATTCTTTAGGGAAACAAAAGGGGAAGGGAAAGGGGGGGGGGACTGATAGAAGGGAGGACAAAAGCAAGGGAGAAAAGGGTAAAGAAAAGAGAGGGGGGTGATAAAAAGGGAGGCCAGATCGGGGGAGGCAGGGGTAAGAAGTAAAATGTAAGTGAGGAGGAATAGGGTGAAAGAAGGGGGGAAAAGTACAAAGGGGGTAAATAGAATGGAGGGGAATAGACAGTCAGTAATAATAACTGTGAATGTGAATGGGATGAACTCTGCTATAAAACGGAAGTGAATTGCAGAGTGGATTAAAAACCAGAACCCTACAATATGCTGTTTACAAGAAACACATTTGAAGCAGAGAGATACACACAGAGTAAAGGTAAAAGGCTGGAGAAGAATATATTATGCCTCAGCTAAAGTAAAAAAGGCAGGGGTAGCAATCCTTATCTCAGACAAAGTGCAGGCAAAAATAGATCTCATTAAAAGAGATAAGGAAGGAAATTACATCTTACTTAAAGGTACTATAGATAAGGAAGTAATATCAATATTAAATATGTATGCGCCAAGTGGTATAGCATCCAAGTTCTTAGAGGAGAAGTTAAATGAGTTACAAGAGGAATTAGATAGTAATACTATACTAGTGGGGGATCTGAATCTCCCCCTCTCAGAATTAGATAAATCTAGCCAAAAAATAAATAAGAAAGAAGTGAAAAAGGTGAATAGATTACTAGAAGAGTTAGACATGATAGATGTCTGGAGAAAATTGAATGGGGATAGAAAGAAATATACCTTTTTCTCAGCAGTACATGGCACATTTTCAAAAATTGACCATGTATTAGGGCAGAAAAACATCATAGTCAAATGTAGACAGGCAGAAATAGTAAATGCATCCTTCTCAGATCATGATGCAATAAAAATTACATGTAAGAAAGAGCCAGGGAAAAGTAGAATGAAAATCAATTGGAAACTAAATAATTTCATTCTAAAGAATGAATGGGCCAAACAAGAAATCATAGAAACAATCAATAACTTTATACAAGAGAATGACAATAATGAGACAACATACCAAAATCTATGGGATGCAGCCAAAGCAGTGCTTAGGGGAAAATTTATAGCTCTAAATGCTTACATGAATAAAAAAGAGAAAGAGGAGATTAATGAATTAGGCATGCAACTTAAAAAGCTAGAAAAAGAACAAATTAGAAATCCCCAATTAGACACTAAATTAGAGATCCTGAAAATTAAAGGAGAAATTAATAAGATTGAAAGCAAAAAAACTATAGAATTAATCAATAAAACTAAGAGCTGGTTTTATGAAAAAAACAATAAAATAGATAAAATATTGGTTAATTTGATTAAAAAAAGAAAGAAGAAAACCAAATTACTAGTATCAAAAATGAAAAGGGTGATGTTACCACCAATGAAGTGGAAATTAAAGCAATAATTAGGAATTATTTTGCCCAACTGTATGCCAATAAATTTGACAATCTAAATGAAATGGATGAATATTTACAAAAATACAAAGTGCCCAGGTTAACCGAAGAAGAAATAAAATCCTTAAATAAACCCATATTAGAAAAAGAAATTGAACAAGCTATTAATGAACTCCCTAAGAAAAAATTCCCAGGGCCAGATGGGTTTACGGGTGAATTTTACCAAACATTTAAAGAACAATTAATTCCAATATTATACAAATTATTTGGAAAAATAAGTGAAGAAGGAGTTCTACCAAATTCGTTTTATGACACAAATATGGTGGTGATACCAAAACCAGGCAAAGCAAAAACAGAGAAAGAAAATTATAGACCAATTTCCCTAATGAATGTTGATGCTAAAATCTTAAATAAGATATTAGCAAGGAGATTACAGCAAGTGATCACCAGCATAATACACTATGACCAGGTGGGATTTATACCAGGAATGCAGGGCTGGTTCAACATTAGGAAAACTATTAACATAATCAACCACATCAATAAGAAAACCAACCAAAATCATATGATTATTTCAATAGATGCAGAGAAAGCTTTTGACAAAGTACAGCACCCATTCCTAATAAAAACACTAGAGAGTTTAGGAATAGGGGGAGCTTTCCTTAGAATAATAAACAGTATCTACCTAAAGCCATCAGCAAGTATTATATGCAATGGAGATAAATTAGAGGCCTTCCCAATAAGATCAGGGGTGAAACAGGGATGTCCATTATCACCCCTATTATTTAATATTGTCCTAGAAATGTTAGCTTTAGCAATCAGAGAAGAGAAAGGAATTAAAGGAATTAGAATAGGCAAGGAGGAAACAAAACTATCACTCTTTGCAGATAATATGATGGTATACTCAAAGAATCCTAGAGAATCAACTCAAAAATTACTTGAAACAATTAACAACGTTAGCAAAGTAGCAGGATATAAAATAAATCCACATAAATCATCAGCATTTCTATACATGACCAACAAAGTCCAGCAGCAAGAGATAGAAAGAGAAATTCCATTTAAAGTAACGGTAGATAATATAAAATACTTGGGAGTCTACTTGCCAAGACAAACCCAGGAACTCTATGAACACAACTACCAAACACTCTTCACACAAATCAAATCAGATCTAAATAATTGGAAAGATATCAATTGCTCATGGATAGGTAGAGCTAATATAGTAAAAATGACAATACTGCCTAAATTAATTTACTTATTCAGTGCCATACCAATCAGACTACCTAAAAATTATTTTATACAGCTAGAAAAAATAACAAAATTCACCTGGAAAAACAAAAAATCAAGAATATCCAGGGAAATAATGAAAAAAAATTCACAGGAAGGTGGGGTAGCGGTACCAAACCTGGAGCTTTACTATAAAGCGGCAGTCAACAAAACTATCTGGTACTGGCTAAAAAATAGAGTGGTCGATCAATGGAATAGGCTAGGCTCAGGAAATCCAGTAGTAAATGACACTAGTAATGTAGTGTTTGATAAACCCAAAGACTCCAGCTTCTGGGATAGGAACTCAGTATTTGACAAAAACTGCTGGGAAAACTGGAAGATAGTATGGCAGAAATTAGGCATAGACCAACATCTTACACCTTATACTAAAATAAGGTCAAAATGGATACATGATTTAGACATAAGAGGTGATACCATAGGTAAATTAGGAGAGAAAGGAATAGTGTACCTATCAGATCTTTGGAAAGGAGAACAGTTTTTGACCAAACAAGCGATAGAGTATATTATAAAATGCAAAATTGATGATTTTGATTATATTAAATTAAAAAAATTTTGTACAAACAGAATTAATGCATCCAAAATTGGAAGGGAGGCAGAAAGCTGGGAAACAATTTTTGAGGCCAGTGCTTCTGATAAAGGCCTCATCTCTAAAATATATAGGGAATTAAATCAAATTTATAAGAATCCAAGTCATTCCCCAATTGAGAAATGGTCAAAGGATATGAACAGGCAGTTTTCTGATGAAGAAACCAAAGCTATCTATTGCCTTATGAAAAAATGCTCTAAATCTCTCATGATTAGAGAGATGCAAATTAAAACAACTCTGAGGTACCACCTGACACCTATCAGATTGGCTAAAATGACAAGGAAGATAATAAATGTTGGAGAGGCTGTGGGAAAATTGGAACACTAATGCATTGTTGGTGGAGCTGTGAGCTGATCCAACCATTCTGGAGAGCAATTTGGAATTATGCCCAAAGGGCGATAAAGCTGTGCATACCCTTTGACCCAGCAATCCCACTTTTAGGTCTTTTGTCCAAAGAAATCATGGAAGGGGGAAAGGGACCCACATGTACAAAAATATTTATAGCTGCTCTTTACGTGGTAGCAAGGAATTGGAAGTTGAGGGGGTGCCCATCAATTGGGGAATGGCTGGACAAGTTGTCGTATATGAATACAATGGAATACTATTGTGCTGTAAGAAATGATGAGCAGGAAGAGTTCAGAGAAACCTGGAGGGTCTTGCATGGGCTGATGATAAGTGAGATGAGCAGAACCAGAAGAACATTGTACACAGTATCATCAACATTGAGTGTTGACCTACTGTGATGGACTATATTCTTCTCACCAATGCAATGGTACAGAAGAGTTCCAGGGAACTCATGATAGAAGAGGATCTCCAAATCCAAGAAAAAAAAAAGAAAGAAAGAACTGTGGAGTATAGATGCTGATTGAACCATATTATTTCTTTTGTTTTGGGTGCTGTTGGTTTTTTTTTCTTCTATTTTGAGGTTTTGCATCACTGCTCTGATTCTTTCTCTTGTAACAGGATTAATGCAGAAATAGGATTAATGTTATTATGTGTATATATATATATGTGTGTGTGTGTGTATATATATATATATATATATATATGTATATAGATATATAGATATAACCTATATCAGATTACCTGCTGTCTAAGGGAGGGGGGAGGGAGGGGAGGGAGGGAGAAAAATCTGAAATTGTAAAGCATGTATAAACAAAAGTTGAGAACTATCTTTACATGTAATGGAAAAAATAAAATTCCTCATACATTAAAAAAAAAAAAAAAGAAAATGCTAACATTTAAAAACCTGAAACTTTTGACAATGCTCCCCTCATCTCTGGGAGCAGAGCCCAACTTTTAAAAAATTAAGTTAAAAGTTGAGATATGCCACAGTAGTAAATGACATTAGTAATGTAGTGTTTGATAAACCCAAAGACTCCAGCTTCTGGGATAGGAATTCAGTATTTGAGAAAAACTTATGGGAAAACTGTAAGATAGTATGGCAGAAATTAGGCATAGACCAACATCTTATACCTTATACTAAAATAAGGTCAAAATGGATACATGATTTAGACATGAGGTGATACCATAGGTAAATTAGAAGAGAAAGGAATAGTCTACCTTTCAGATCTTTGGAAAGGAGAACAGTTTATGACCAAAGAAGAAATAGAGAATATTATAAAATGAAAAATTGATTATTTTGATTACATTAAATTTAAATGGTCTTGTATAAACAGAAGCAATGCATCCAAAATTAGAAGAGATGGAGAAAACTGGGAAATATTTTTTATGTCCAGTATTTCTGAAAAAGGCCTCATTTCTAAAATATATAGGGACGTAAATCAAATTTATAAGAATCCAAGTCATTCTCCAATTGAGAAATGCTCAAAGGATATGAACAGGCAGTTTTCTGATGAATAAACCAAAGCTATCTATTCCCATATGAAAAAATGCTCTAAATCTCTAATGATTAGAGAGATGCAAATTAAAATAACTCTGTGGTACCACCTGACACCTATCAGATTGGTTCATATGATAAAAAAGGAAAATAACAAATTTTGGAAAAGCTGTGGAAAAATTGGAACACTAATGCATTGTTAGTGGAGCTGCAAAGTGATCCAACCATTTTGGAGAGCAATTTGAAAATATACCCAAAGGCTATAAAGCTATGCATACCCTTTGATCCAGTAATACCACTTTTGGGCCTTTTTTCCCAAAGAGATCATATAAAAAGGTAAAAGGACCCACATGTACAAATTTATTTTTAGCTGCTCTTTTTGTAGTGGCAAGGATTTGGAAATTGAGGTGTTGTCCATCAATTGGGGAATGGCTGAACAAGTTGTGGTATATGAATGTAATGGAATTCTATTGTGCTGTAAGAAACGATGAGCAGGAGGAATTCAGAGAAACCTGGTGGAATTTGCATGAACTGATGATGAGTGAAATGAGCAGAACCAGGAGAGCATTATACACAGTATCATCAACATCATGTGGTGATCAACTATGATAGACTATATTCTTCTTACAAATCCAATGTTACAAGAAAGTTCCAAAGGACTCATGATTGAAAACGCTCTCCAAATCCGGAAAAACAAAATGGAACTGTGGAATATGGATGCTGATTGGATCATACTATTTCTTTTATTTTTGGTGCTGTTGTTTTTCTTTTTTGAGGTTTTTCCTTTTTGCTCTTATTCTTCTCTTATAACATGACTAATGCAGAAATATTTTAATTATACATACTCACACACACACACATCCTATGTTTGTATATATTTTCAACTTCTGAGCATCTACACGCTACTTAAACAAAGACTGCTATGCTGGCTTGGTCATGTGCACTGCAAGCAAGACAGGAGCATTCCCAAAGTCCTACTCTATGCCGAGTTAGCCTAAGGCCAAAGACCTCCTGAATGCCCCCAGCTTTGCTACAGAGATGTATGCAAGCAAAACTTGAGGGCTCTGGGAATAGAAATTGGCAGCTAGGAGGAGATGGCCAAGGAACCGCACCCAATAGAGTTCATTACTCAGGAGCAGCTTGCATGTAGCTGAGATTGGCCTTCAAGCTCTGGAGGAAGAAAAACAAATGTGACGCAGGAACCCACAGGCAACAGAGAGTGCAGTTTTCTGATGTCCTCATTGCAGCAGGAACTGCGGCTCCCATATCAGACTGCACAGCCACACTGTGGCCTGTGGCTCTTCAAGGCGCTGATCCATGGTCGTCTGAAACTGGAGGAAGCCTACTACTACTACTACTACATAACCTATATCAGATTGCCTTCTATCTGGGGGAGGGGGAAGGAGGGAGGGGAGGGAGGGAGAAAAATTGGAAATTGGAAATCTTATATAAACAAAGGTTGAAAACTATCTCTATATGTACCTGGAAATAATAAAATACTTTTATTAAAAAAAAGTTGAGATATGCTTGAAAAATGAGAAAACAACAACAAATAACCTGACCATAGAAAATTAACATGGTAACAGCAAAGATCAAGACACAAACTCAGAAGACGAAAATAAAGTTAAAACAGCTACATGCAGAACTTTTTAAAAAATGTGAATTGGTTATAGGCCCCCCAAAAAATCCCTGGAAGAACTAAAAAGGGATTTTAGAATAGTAAATAAGAGAGGCAGAGGAAAACAGGGTGGGGGAGGGCATGAGAGTAAAGACAGAAAATTATGAAAAGAGAATTATCAGCTTGTTAAAGATGGCAGAAATAACTACTGATGAAAATAACTTATTTAAAAGTGTATTTGGCTCTAATGATTAGAGAGATGCAAATTAAAACAACTCTGAGGTACCACCTGACACCTATCAGATTGGCTAAAATGACAAAAAAGGAAGATAATAAATGTTGGAGAGGCTGTGGGAAAATTGGAACACTAATGCATTGTTGGTGGAGCTGTGAGCTGATCCAGCCATTCTGGAGAGCAATTTGGAATTATGCCCAAAGGGCGATAAAGCTGTGCATACCCTTTGACCCAGCAATCCCACTTTTAGGTCTTTTGCCCAAAGAAATCATGGAAGGGGGAAAGGGACCCACATGTACAAAAATATTTATAGCTGCTCTTTACGTGGTAGCAAGGAATTGGAAGTTGAGGGGGTGCCCATCAATTGGGGAATGGCTGGACAAGTTGTCGTATATGAATACAATGGAATACTATTGTGCTGTAAGAAATGATGAGCAGGAAGAGTTCAGAGAAACCTGGAGGGTCTTACGTGAGCTGATGATGAGTGAGATGAGCAGAACCAGAAGAACATTGTACACAGTATCATCAACATTGAGTGTTGACCTACTGTGATGGACTATATTCTTCTCACCAATGCAATGGTACAGAAGAGTTCCAGGGAACTCATGATAGAAGAGGATCTCCAAATCCAAGAAAAAAAAAGAAAGAAAGAACTGTGGAGTATAGATGCTGATTGAACCATATTATTTCTTTTGTTTTGGGTGCTGTTGTTTTTTTTTTTCTATTTTGAGGTTTTGCATCACTGCTCTGATTCTTTCTCTTGTAACAGGATTAATGCAGAAATAGGATTAATGTTATTATGTGTATATATATGTGTGTGTATATATATATCTATATGTATATGTATAGATATATATAGATATAACCTATATCAGATTACCTGCTGTCTAGGGGAGGGGGGAGGGAGGGGAGGGAGGGAGGGAGAAAAATCTGAAAGTGTAAAGCATGTATAAACAAAAGTTGAGAACTATCTTTACATGTAACGGAAAAAATAAAATATCTCAAAAAAAAAAGTGTATTTGGTTAAAAGGAAAACAGTATAAAAGTTTATGAATAGCATAATTTCTTTAAAAAATTAGAATTGACCAAGTTAGAGTTAATGACTACATTAAATGCCAAGATAAATTAAAACAAAATAAAAGTAATGAAAAAAAAAGAAAATGTAAAATAATTCATTGGCAAATCAATTGATATTATAAATAGATTGAGAAGAGATAATTTAAGAATTTTGGACAATCTGAAATCCACAATCAAAACATGAGCCTAGTCATGATCTTTCAATAAATTAACAAGGAAAATTGTCCTGATATCCTAAGAATAGCGGAAAAACAGAAATTAAAAGAATCTCCTAACTTAATATTTAATGAAATAGAGGACTTTCAAGAATTCCTGATGAAAATACCTGAGCTGAATATAATATTTGACTTCCAAGTATCAAACTCAAGTAAGTGAAACAGAAAAGGGTCAAAATGAAAGAGAAATAATGAGTGATTCAATAAGTTTAAATTGTTTATATTTCTGCATGGGAAGATGATAAGTATAACTCCAAAGTATTTTAACAATATTAAGCAGTTAAAAGGAGAATACAGGGGGCAGCTAGATGGCACAGTGGATAGAGCACTGGCCCTGGATTCAGGAGGACTTGAGTTCAAATCTAGCCTCAGACACTTAATAATTACTAGCTGTGTGACCCCAGGCAAGTCACTTAACCCCAATTGCCTCAGCAAAAAACAAAACAAAACAAACAACAACAAAAAAAAAAAGAATACATAGGAAATATAAGTGAGATGACTATGATGGCATGATTAAAAAAATAAGTGATAAAGAGGGATGCACTAGGAGAAGAGGGAATGGAGAGGTTTAATGAAGTAAACTATCTCACATAAAAGAGCTTTTACAATGGAAAGGAAGACGTGTGGGTGGGGAGCAACTCTTGAACCTTACCTCAGAATTGGTTCAAAGAGCAAATAACAGCCTATTACAGTAGAAGGGAAAAGGGGGGGCTGGGCATTGTGTGAACCTTAATTTTATTGAGATAAGTACAAGGAAGAAAATATTAGACAAATTCAAGTGGGTATATAAATATATATATATAAATATATAAATAATATAAATATATGAAGTTAGATATGATTTGCTTCTAGAGAAAACTGAATGGGAATTGAAAGAATATACCTTTTTCTCAGAGGTAGTTGACACATATACATACATTGTCTATGAATTAGGGCACAAAAACCTTATAATCAAAGACAGAAAGGCAAAACTATCAAGTGTATCCTTTTCAGATCATGATGCAATAAAATATATATTCCACAAAGGCAAGAAGGGAGAGATATTAAAAATTAATTGGGGGCAGCTAGGTGGTACAGTGGATGAAGCACTGGACATGGATTCAGGAGGATGTGAGTTCAAATCTAGCCTCAGACACTTGATACTTACTAGCTGTGTGGCCCTGGGCAAATCACTTAACCCCAACTGCCTCACCAAAAAAATAAAATAAATAAATAATTGGAAACTAAATATTCTACTATTATGAGATTCAGTGAAAGTAGAACTTAGGGGAGAAATTATATATGTAAACACATATCAATAAAATAAAGAAAAAACAGATCAGTGATTGCAATATGGAACAACAACAAAAAAAGGTGAGATTAATACAAATTGAAAATAAGAAAACAGTTGAACTAATACATAAAACTAGGTGCCAGTTTTATTTGAAAAAATAAGAGATATCAAAAGGGGAAATCAATGAAGAGGAAATTAAAATAATATTTAGGAACTATTTTGACCAATTATATATCAATAAATCTAACAATTTAAATGAAAGGCAAGAATATTTACAAAATATAAATTGCCCACATTAATAGAAAAGGAAATTGAATACTTAAATAATCATATGTTTAAGAAGAAATTGAGCAAGACATAAATGAGTTTCCTAAGAAAAAATCCCCAGGACCAGATGGATTCACAAGCGAATTCTAAAAAACATTTAAGTAACAATTAATTTCAAAACTATGTAATATATTTGGATGATCAGACAAATAAGGAGCACTACCAACATTAAAATTTATTCTGTATCACTTGGTTATTGATCAAACTTATCCTGTAATTGGTTTTGTCCCATAATTAATTAATGGTTCTTTGTCCCTGAACTTAGTTCAGAATTTTCCTAGCCTATAGTGGATTAATTTTAGATATTCAGCCCTCCTACTAATCACTGATCTATTCTTGTCACAAGGAATTTTGCTAAATTTGAAGAATGTGTGGAAAAAAAAAAGTAATCTACCCTGATTACATTACTTGACCGAGCTCCCCTTCAAGGAGGTCTGGCTTCCAATTGAGAAATCATCAAAGGATATGAACAGTCAATTTTCACATGAAGGAATCCAAGCTATCTATTGCCATATGAAGAAATGCTCTAAATCACTGATGATTAAAGAAATGCAAATTAAAAGAAGTCTGGGGGCAGCTAGGTGGTGCAGTGGATAGAGCACTGGCCCTGGAGTCAGGAGTACCTGAGTTCAAATCCGGCCTCAGACACTTAATACTTACTAGCTGTGTGACCCTGGGCAAGTCATTTAATCCCAATTGCCTCACTTAAAAAAAAAAAAAAAAGAAGAAGTCTGAAGTATCACTTCACACCTATCAGATTGGCTAATATGACAGAAAAGGAAAATAATAAATGTTGGAGAAGCTGTGGAAAAATTTGGAACACTAATGCATTGTTGGTAGAGTTGTGAAATGTTCCAGCCATTCTGAAGAGCAATTTGGAACTATGTCCAAAGGGCTATAGGGTTGTATGTACCCTTTGATCCAGTAATACCACTAATAGGTCTATATCCCAAAGAGATCAAAAGAAAGGGAAAATGACTCACATGTACAAAATTATTTATAACAGCCTCTTTTTGTGGTGACAAAGAATTGGAAATTGAGAGGATGCTCATCAATTAGGGAATTTCTGATTTTTTTTTTTTTATCATGACTTTCAGGTAGTCAAATAATTCTTAAATTATCTGTCCTGGATCTATTTTCCAGCTCAGTTGTTTTTCTGATGAGGTTTTTATTTTATTTTATTTTTTTTCATTTTGGGGAATCTTTCTGACTCATTCCTGATTTTGTATAGCTTATGAATAGGCTAAACTAATATAATAAACATGACAACTCTACCTAAATTTATTTTCTTATTCAGTGCAATACCAATCAATCTACCAAAATATAATTTTATATATCTAGAAAAATAATAACAAAATTTATCTGGAAGAACAAAATTTTAAGAAAATCAAGGGAATCAGTGGAAAAAATGCAAAAGAAACTAGACTAGTCATACTAGATCTAAAACTATATTATAAAGTGGTAATCATCCATCAAAACTATTCAGTACTGGCTAAGAAATAGAATAATATATCAGTAGAATAGGTTTGGTATAAAAGACACAATAGCAAATCACTATAGAAATCTACTGTTTGAGAAAACCAAGGACTACAGCTTCTGGGATAAAAACAAGTAAACAAACAAAAAAAAATCCACATAGATTATTTGATTAAAAACTCCTTTGAAAACTTGAAAATACTATGGAAGGAATTCAGCATAGACTATCATCTCATAATAGGAAATGCTATATCCATCCATACAGAGAAAGAATTATGGAGTCTGAATGAAGACTGAGGCATACTATTTTTGCCTTTGTGTTGTTTACTTTTTCATGTTTTTTTTCCTTTTGTTCTTATTTTTCTATTACAACATGACTAATGCAGAAATAAGTTTAATAAGATTGTGCTGTATAACATATCAGATTTCTTGCTGGGAAAAAAAAAAGCATGGAACTCAAAATCCTACAAAATGAATGTTGAAAACCCTACTTACAAGTAATTGGGAAAAATAAAATATGACTAAGTGAAAAGTGAGTGTATTATGAAAGGTAAAATAGAAATTTTTGTTCATATTAAATTAAAAGTTTTCATGCAAACAAAACTAACACTGGCGAGATTAAAAGGAAAGCAGAAAACTGAGGGAAAAAATCTTTATAGTGAGTGTCTCCAGTAAAGGCTTCATTTCTAAAATACACATGGAACTGCATGAAATTTATAAGACTATGTTATCCCCTTATTGATAAATGTTTAAAGGACTTTAACAGGCAGTTTTTAGAGGAAATCAGCTTTAATTGTCACATGAAGACAAACTCTATGTCACTGATGATTAGAGAAATGCAAATTAAAACTTTGAGATAACTCCTCACACCCATCAAACTGGTTAATATCACAGAAAAAAAAAGGTAAAAGTTGGATGGATGTGGAAAAAATTGGCACACAAATTCATTGTTAATGAAGTTGTGCACTTATTCAACCAGTCACTCTGTAGAGCAATTTGAAACCGTGTCTAAAGGATTATAAAATTTTTCATACTCTGATCCAGAAATGCCACCAATATGTCTATATTCCATAGAGATTATAAAATGGAATACTATGCATTTGTAAAGAAATATGTGCAGCATCTTTTGGGATGGTGATAAAGAATCAGAAATTGAGGGGTTATCCCTCAGTTGGGAAACGGTTGAACAAGGTATATAAGATTGTGATAGATTACAACTGTATTATAAGAAATGATAAGCAGGATGATTCCAGGAAAAAAAAATGCAAAGACTTAATGGACTGATTCAGAGTGAAGTGAACTGAACCAGAAGAATATTATACACGGTAACAGCAATATATTAAAGATAAACAACTATGAATGACTTAGTTGTCCTCAACAGTTCAATAACTCAAGAGAGTTTTGAAGGAATTATAGTTTTATGCATTTTTTTTTCTTTTTTTGAGAGGCAATTAGAGTTAAGTGACTTGTCTAGGGTTAGACAGCGAGTAAGTGTCAAGCATCTGAGGCTGGATTTGAACTCAAGTTCTCCTGAATCCAGGGCTGGTGCTTTATGCACTGTGCCACCTAGCTGACCTTCTGAAGAAATAATGAGAAAAAAAGTATATTTACCTGCAGAGGTAGGGGGAAAAGCTAATGAAATATGACTACTGTTTGAAGCATGCTTTTTAAAATTATAAAAATAATTATTTTGTTCTTCTTCTTCTTTGTTTTCTTTTGAAACTTGGCTAGTATGGAAGTAAATTTTGCATGACTGCACATGTATAATTTATGTCAGGTTTCTTGCATTCTCAAGGGGTGTGGAAAGGAAGCAGACAGTCCATTTGGAATTCAAAGTTTTATATATATATATGTATGTATATATGTATATTATATATATAAATAAGTAATTTAAAAAAGTGAATGTTTATTTTATTCATGTCATATAATTTATATTTGTTTCTTGAAAATTTAAGAATTTGGCTTTTTGGCTCTTCTTACCCCTCACAATATTTATAATTTGTTCTACTCAATTCATGACATAATTATTAAAGATTTTCTTCTGTTATTCCTTTCTTTCCAAATCTTTGTATTTTATTCCAAACTAAAGTTCAAGGTAATTAAGAACAGGCCCAAGGTTCAATCCAAAGCTGAAACTTCCTAGAATAAGGCTGAGCACACATGGCTCAATAACTTGTGCTGATTGCTTCTTTAGTGATAAAAGGAAAAAAGAGACATGAAAACAATGGGAAGTTGTGAAAACTTCAGGGAGGTTCTGAAGCAATAAAGAACAAGATTGAGGATGGAGGCAGTGAAAAAGATACTTTTGGTTTTCATTTATTTATTTTGGCTAATTCGATGTTGGATAAACAGCTTCTTTTAGTGATACAGGGGTCACTGTGGAGAGAGGAAGTCAAGATTGAAATCACAAAATCATAATACTGGAGAGTTGAAAAAGTTCTCATAAGAAGTTCTTAACCACTTTTCTACCATGAACCACTTTGGCAGCCTAGTGAAATCTTTTGATTGCTTTTTGACAATGCTTTTAAAAACATAAGATGAAATACATAAAATTCCAAAGGAATCTAAATTGAAATAAAGTTAACTTACCTTTTAAAATAATAGTTCCCATGTTATGAGCCCCTGAAGTCAAACCAACAAATCAAGGAAATCCTTACTATAACATATTTTATGACAAGTAGTTATCTATCCTTTTTTTTTTCTTCTGTTACCTTAATTTTTTTTTTTTAAGAATTAACCTTTGTTTATAGTTTTGGGCTCCAATTTTTATCCCTCCTTCTGTCCCTACCCCTTCCCTGAAGTGCCAAGAAATCATATATGGGTTATACATGTATGATTATGTAAAATATTACCATATTTGTCATTTTGTAAAAGAAAACTTGAGTAAAAGAAAAAATGAAATAGAGTGAAAATAGCATGTTCCATCAATATCAATTCTTCCTTTGGAGGTGGATAGGATGTTTCATCAATAGTCTTTTGGGATTATTTTAGATCATTGTATTGCTGAGATTAGTCAAGTCATTCCAGTTCTTTCTCAAATAATATTGCTGTTTCTGTACACAATGTACTATTGCATCTGCTCACTTCACTATATATCGGTTCATACAAGTCTTTCCAGGCCTTTCTGATATCATCCTGCATGTCATTTCTTAGAGCACAGTAATATTCCATTCACTTCATCTACCACAGGTTGTTTAGTCATTCCCAAATTGATGGTCATTCCTTTGATTTCCAATTATTAGGCATGACAAAAAGAGCTGCTAGAAATATTTTGTACAAATAGGTCTTTTTTTCTTTTTGGAGGATTTCTTTGAGATATAAACCTGGCAGTGATATTTCTGGATCAAAAGGTATGCATAGTTGTATAGCCCTTTGGGCATAGTTCCAAATGTAGTCATCCATTCTAATGTTAGCTTTATGACTTCTGTGAAAGGACTTCTTATGCCAAGATGGCTCAAATAGGAAGCAACTAACTGACACTCTCCCAGATTTGCCCTCCAAACTGACATAAAACTGCCTCTGAATTGTCCCAGGAACAGGGAAACAGCATATCAGCCAGCCAGAAAGGTCTGTCTTACCTGGCTGGGAGGGAAGCAAGGTTCAGGAGCAGCAGCAGCTGCAGTTTCTGGACTCACAACAGGGTGCCTGAAGTAGAGTTCTGAATCTGGGGCAATCCATCAGTGAGGGTCCATCCTTATGCAAACTGGCTTATCTCCGGGCAGGTGAGCAGTTTGGACAGCATAGCCTCTACACTCACCAGGTACCCCAAAGCTAACACCAACCACCAGGGAAGGTTTGACCCCACTACTGACCATTAGTGAAGCCCCACCCAAGACTGGTCAACAGCAAGTTCCAACCCCTGTGACCTCCCAGCAGAGAGACTGTTTTCAGGGCAAACCATCCCCAGTGACTGAGCATATCAGAACAAAATTGCCCTTCTAGGGCTTGCTAGCAGAATGACTGGTTACCATAGCAACCCAGCAGCAGAACTTCACCACCCCCCCCAAAACACACACACACACAGACACACACACACACACACACACACACGCACGCATATTGGAAACAAAATTACCCCTCCAGCGCCTGCTAACAGAGAGACCCTGATAACAGAGTAGCACAGCAGCGAGACACCACCCCTGGGGTGGACCAACAAAAAGATCATTCCTCCAGGGCCAGCTACCAGAAAGACTTTTTAACTTTAGCAACTCAGAAAAAGCAAGACACTGAGCTCTGAAGCCCAGCGAAAACCAGCAATAAAACACAGACCCTCAGCACAAACCCTAGGACAGTTTAGGAAAAGAGCCCCACTTGAATAAAAATATGAAGGCATAAAAATGAGGGGAAAAAAACACTGAAAAAAAATCTACAGTTAATACAGTGAAAGGGAAAACCAAGGCATAAACATAGAGAAGGATAATAGTAACAAAATGACTACAGGTAAAGCTTCAAAGAAAAATGCAAATTAGTCTCAGGCCCAAAATGAATTCCTGGAAGAGTTTAACAAGGACTTTAAACATCAAATTAGAGAAGTAGAAGAAAAATTGGGGAAAGAAAGAAAAGAAATGCAAGAGAATCATGAAAAAGAAATAGAAAAATTTACTGAGGAAAATAACTCCCTAAAAAACAGATTTAGCTAAATGGAAAAGGAAGAGCAAAAGGTTGTTGAAGAAAATAATTCTTTAAAAATTAAAATTGAACAAATGGAAATGAGTGACTCTATGAAACACCAAGATAAAATAAAATAAAATCAATGAACTAAAAAAAAATAGAAAAAAATGTGAAATTTCTTATTGGAAAAACAATTGACCTATAAAATACATTCAGGAGAGATAATATATGAATTATAGCACTACTAGAAAGCCATGTTAAAAAAAATTAAAAAGGCCTGGGCCATATCTTTCAAGAAATTATCAAAGAAAACTGCCCTGAAATATTAGAACCACAGGGCAAAATGGAAACTGAAAGAGTCTACCTGCCCCCCTAGATTTTTTGGGGGAGGGAATCTAGCTAAGATTTACTGAAAAATTCAGTAAGAGTTTAGGCTATTAAGCATTTATTAAAGAGTAAAGATAACACCTGGAGTACAGTAAAGAAAGAAAAGCCTATCTCCTTTCCTCTCTCTCTAACACCAACCCTAAGTCCTGGAACAAAAAGCATGATCCTCGGTGCCTTCTCCCCGAAACCCCCTGTGAAACAGAGTGCAGGGCAGTCCCCACACACAGCTCCAAGATAATTGGCTGGTAGCATTTATTGACATAACTTATGGGCCATCTGTGAATAGACGTGACTTCGAGATACCAGGCAGCTTCTGCAAGCTAGTCACAAACTTTCTTTTCAGGGGGGCATCACCCTGGTTCTCACAATGTCTTTCTAAGCAGGGGGTGGCATCCTGATTCTCACACTATACCCTGTATTACATGACAAAACATTGTATCCTTACATGAAGCAATAACATTACAGATACTTATGACTAACAAAGTAAAGGGAATGAAAAGAGAGATAAGAAATTGAGCTATGTGTTAAGAGAGGCTAAAGGCGGCACTCCCCTTTAGCAGGTGGACATTACGAACAGAGAAAAACTAAAGGGGGGCACTCCCCTTTAGTAAGTGGACATTATAAATAGTGTATAGAATGGGAAAAAAGAAAACAGGAATATGTCCATTTAAGACTTTAGATGTCTTTTCTCAGATGATTCTTGAATTGTTCTCTGGTGGAGTTGTAGAATGAAAGTCTTTCCAGTGTGGATGCTGATGCTCAACTAACAAGGATCAGCTGTAGAGTTCTGGGTGTGATTGGGATCCCAAAATGAAAACTCCCAGGAATATCAAAGCCAAATTTCAAAGCTCATAGATCAAAGAAAAAGTATTGCAAGCAGCCAAAAAGAAACAATTCAAATAACAGGAAGCTACAGTCAGAATTACACAGGATATGGCAGCGTCCAAATTAAAGAATCACAGGGCTTGGAATAAAATATATTGGAAGGCAAAGGAGTTAGGTTTACAAGCAAAAATCACCTACATGGCAAAATTGAATATATGCTTTCAGGGGAAAATATATATATTTAATGAAATAGAGGACTTTTAAGCATTTCTTATTAAAAGGCCAGAATTGAATAAAACATTTGACCTCCAAACAGAAGACTCAACAAAAACATAAAAAGGTAAATAAAGTAACAAAAAGTAAAAATATATAAGAAATGTCATAATGTTAAAAGGTTTCTAGTTCTATCTGATAAAATAATATTTGTAACTCTTAAAACTTTATTATAAGAGCAGTTATTAGAGCAATTAGAAATATGTAGAAAGAGGATGTGGTCATATGGTAATATTAAAGGGAATTGGTAAATCTTAACAGCTTTACCATAAGAATAATTAGAAGGAGTATATATATAGACAGAGGGTGTGGTCATAAGGTGACATTGATGGTATCACACCCAAGAAAACAAAATAAAGGGGTAAAAAGAAATTGTATGGAAGAAAAAGGAGTGGAGAAATTTAATATGGTAAATTGTCACCCCCAAAACCCTCCCCAAACAAACACACACAATCAAAAAGCATTAAGGAACAGAGGGAAAGATTAGGGTCATGGACAAAGATTAAACCTTACTCTATTCAAAGATGCCTCAAAGAAGCAATAACAAATATGCTCATTTGGATATAGAAATATATCTTTCCATATAAGGAAGTTTAAAAAGGGGTAGTGATAATAGAAGGGGTAGGGGTGACTCATACAAGGGAGGGGATGTTGGGGAAGGTGTTGTTCATAAGTAAAACACTTGTAAGAAGGGAGAGGGGGTGTCAAAGCGTGGGGGGATAAACAGGTGAAAAATAGCATGGAAATAAACAGTCATCATCATTATAAATGTGAATGGAATGAACTCACCCATTAAGTAGAATCAGATAACAGAATAGATTAAAAACCCAAATCCCAAATCCAACAATATGCTGCTTATAAGAAACATGTTTAAAGCAGAAATACACACACATGGCACATGTGAGGGGCTGGAACAGAATCCATTATGCTTCAGCTGAAGAAATTCAAGCAGGAGTAGCAATTATGATTTCAGACAAAGCAAAAGCAAAAATAGATCAAGTTAAAAGAGATAAAAACTGGAACTCTATCTTGCTGGAAGGTACCATAGAAAATGAAATCATATTAATACTTAACATATATGCAACAAATGGCATAACATATAAAATGTTTAATGAGAAGTTGAATGAGTTACAGGGGGGAAATAGATAATAAAACTGTCCCAGTGGGGGACTTTAAACTTCCCCTCTCAGAAATTGAGAAATCTAATGAAAAAATAAACAAGAAGTTAATAAAATGAATAAAATTATTGAAAAGTTATATATGATAGATGTTTGGAGAAAATTGAATGGGAGTAGAAAGGAATATGCCTTTTCAGCAGTACAAGGGACCTGCATGAAAATTGACCATGGATTAAGGCAAAACAAACAAACAAACAACAACAAAAAAAAAACACAACCTAACTATCAGATGCAGAGGAGCACAAATAGTAATCTAGTATATGATAAACCCAAAGATTCAAACTTCTGGGAAAAAACTCATTATTTATCAAAAACTTCTGGTAAAACTGGAAAATGTATGACAGAAACTAGGTATAGACCAACATTTCACACCATATACTAAAATAAGGTCAAGATGGGTACATGATTTCTACATAAAGGATGATACCATAAAAAAATTAAGGAAGAATGAAATTGTTTATTTGTCAGATTTATGGGTAGGGGAAGGATTTATGACCAAGGAAGATTTAGAGTATAAAATTAAATATAAAATAGATCCTTTTGATTTTATAAAACTTAAAAGATTTTACAGAAACAAAACTAATGTAACCAAAATTATAAAGGAAGTAGAAAATTGGGAAATAATTTTTGAAACAAATATCTCTGAAAAAGGCCTAATTTCTCAAATATAGAGAGAACTGTGTCAAATTTATAAAAATATGCATGATTCCCCAATTGATAATTGGCCAAAGGTTATGAAAAGGCAGTTTTCAGATAAAGAAATCAATATTATCTATAATCATGTGAAAAAATGTTCCAGATCATTATTGATCAGATAATTTTAAATTAAAACAAATATGACCTATCACCTCACACCTATCATAGTGGAAAATATAACAAAAATAGAAAATATTGGATGTTGGAGGGGATGTGGCAAAAGTGAGACACTAATCCAATGTCAGTGATGTTGTGAACAGATCCAACCATTCTGGAGAGCAATTTAGAACTATGCCCAAAGTTATATAAAACTGTGACTATCCTTTGATTGAGCAATACCACCACTAGTTTATATCCCAAAGACATCCCTAAAAAGAGAAAAATACCTGTTTATGGAATATTTCTAGCAGGTTTTTTTTTTTTGTGGTTACTAAAAATTGAAAATCAAAGAATGACTATCAATTGGAGAAAGGCTAAACAAACTGTGGTATATTATGGTGATAGTATATTATTGTGCTATAAGAAATGACAAACGGGGGCAGCTAGGTGGCACAGTGGATAGATCACTGGCCCTGGATTCAGGAGGACCTGAGTTCAAATCCAACATCAGACACGTAACACTTACTAGCTGTGTGACACTGGGTAAGTCACTTAACCCCAATTGCCTCACCAAAAAAAAAAAAAAAAAAGAAAAGAAAAATAAATGACAAACAGGATGGCTTCAGAAAGGCCTGAAAAGACATTTATGAAAGGATATATAGTGAAGTGAGCAAAACATTGTTCAGAGACAACAATATTGTTCGATGAAGAACTATAAATGGCTTAACAATTCTCAACATTACAATGATCCAAGACAATTCCAAAGGACTTCTTTTTTTTTTGGTAGGGCAATGGGGGTTAATTGACTTGCTTAGGGTCACACAGCTAGTAAGGGTCAAGTGTCTGAGACCAATTTTGAACTCAAGTTCTTCTAACTCTAAGGCCGTTGTTTTATACACTACACCACCTAGCTGCCCCTCAAAGGACTTCTGATAAAACATCTTATCCACCTCCAAAGAAAGAACTGATATTGATGGAACAGATTGAAGCATGCTATTTTTTCACATTTCTATTCTTTTAATCAAGGTTTTTTGTATGAAATGACAAATATGGTAATGTTTTATAAAATCATACATTTATAACCCATATATGATTGTTTGCTGCCTCAGGGAGGTGAGGGGAGGGAGGGAAAGAGGGATAAAAATTGGAACCCAAAATCATAAATAAAAGTAGATGTTAAAAAAAAAAAGACTTCTATGAAGAGGGAAGGCACCATTTCCTGGGGGCAAACCATATCATATCTCCACAGTTCTTATAGTAAGAAAGTTGCTTTTGGATTTTATTTGTTTGTTTGCTTCTTTTGTTTTGTTTTTCCCTCAATAAAGGCCAAAACATCTATTTCTGACTTCCATCCATTACTCCTGTCTCCTGTCCTTTTTTTCTTTTCTTTTCTTTTTTCTTTTTTTTTTTTTTTGGTAGGGCAATGAGGGTTAAGTGACTTGCCCAGGGTCACACAGCTAGTAAGTGTGTCAAGTGCCTGAGGCCGGATTTGAACTTGGGTCCTCCTGAATCCAAGGCCGGTGCTTTATCCACTGAGCCACCTAGCTACCCCCTCCTATCCTTCTAATCGATTTACTCCAATCCCTTTCTAGATGACAGCTTTTCAAATGCTCAAAGACAGCATTCTTCTCCCCTTGCCATGCCCATGCTTTAGGTTTTTGGTTTTTTTATTCTTCAAAATAAACGTGCCTGTTACTTCAACTGTTCCTTATATGATATTGTTGAAGGTCCTCACCAACCTATTTGCCCTCATCTGGATTTGTTTCAGATAATCATTGAGCTTATACTTTCTTTAAAGTACTGCATGCAGAATATAACAGAGTTGATGAAATCTGACAGAAGCAAAGCAGAGTGAGACTGTCACTTCTCCATTCCTGGTAACTATGCCATTTCAATGCAGCCCAAGATCTTATTTCCTTTTTTGAGTTGCCACATCACCCTGCTGATTTATGCTGAATTTATGGTTCATTAAAACCCTCTGATTTTTTTTTTCTGGAATAACTGGTGTTTACAAGTGTGAAGTTAATATTTTATATACAAGTATGAGAGGCTTTACATGTTTCTTTAATTAATTTTGTTATGTTACATTCAACACAATGCTCTATCCTGTCAAAATATATAAAATGCCCAGTGAGAATACACACACATCTTCTTGATACTGAAATATTTAGAGCTACTCTTTCAATCTATCTAGAAAGATCTGAATCCATCTGATCATATTATTATCTAAACAATAATTTTCTGTATCCTCCACGAGATAATATGTGAAATTTTATTAAAAATAAATTAAAATTTGAATAATTCCTTTGGTAGCATTCCTTCTTCTAGTAGATTAGCAATAGCATCAACAAAAAATGAGAGTAGAAATGACCAGTTCTTTATAAAGTGATGATCAGGGACACCTAGGTGGTACATTTGATAAAGCACTGCCCCTAGATTCAGGAGGACCTGAGTTCAAAGCTAGCCTCAGACACTTGACACTTACGAGCTATGTGACCTTGAGCAAGTCACTTAACCCTCATTGCCCTGCCAAAAAAAAAAATTTTAAATTAAAAAAAAAATAAAGCTATGCTCACTCTCTACTATTAACATACTCTCCTTTCTAAGATGTTAAAAGTATTTTTGATGATTCATAGAGATTTTCCAGGAATAAAATTCATGCTCACAACCTTATAATTTGTAGACTATAGTAACTTCATCATTTTTCATCTTTTTTTTTTTTTTGTATTTTGTGGATAGGACTAAGCAATCATGTCTACTAGTTCTTGCATTACCCAAAGATAAGTTTCGACAAAATCAGGTGACTTTGCTCTTATGATCTTATCATTTATCTTAGTCATCATCTCCTTAATTTTTTTTGTTTTCATTTCCACAAAAAGGAACTGTTCTTATAATAGAAAACAAAAACAAAATTGCAACTTAATGACAATACTCTCTCTGTCATAAATACCATCATCCCACTCATTTGAAACAAATGGCTTATACTTAATTTTCCTTTTTCCTCCAAGTCCATTGGGTAGATAGAATAATAGAATGGCAAGCTCTTTTTGGAGATTTTGACTTTCCTGACATTAATTATCTGGGCCCATGCCACAGCTTTCTCATCAATCTGTACTAAGTGATCTTACTTTCATCTTCAGCAGGTTTATCTTTTGTTTTTTTAATTTAAGTTGGTGACATCAGTTAAAGAGGGATGTGACATATAAAATAACATCCTAAAAAAACAAAGGGAAAAAATCCCAATGAGTAGGAAACATGGGCTTGGTTTTGAAGAGACTAATTTGCAATGCACAATTAAAAACTTTAGCAAAGTTGCAGGATATAAAATAAATCCACATGAATCATCAGCATTTCTATACATGACCAACATGGTCTAACAGCAAGAGATTGAAAGAGAAATTCTATTTAAAAGTAAAAACAAACAATATAAAATACATGGGAGTGTACTTGCCAAGACAAACTCAGGAATTCTATGAACACAATTACAAAACATTTTTCACACAAATCAAATCAGATCTGAATAATTGGAAAAATATCAATTTCTCATGGATAGGCTGAGTAAATATAATAAAAATGACAATTCCACCTAAATTAATTTACATATTCAGTGCCATACCAATAAGGCTATCTAAAAAATATTTTATAGAGCTAGAAAAAATAATAACAAAATTCATCTGGAAAAACAAAAGGTCAAGAATATCAAGGGAACTAATAAAAAAAATGCACAGGAAAGTGGGATAGCGATACCAAATCTGAATCTTTAGTATAAATTGGAAGTCATCAAAACTATTTGGTACTGGCTAAGAAATAGAGTAGAGGATCAGTGGAATAGGTTATGTATAGGAGACACAGTAGTAAATGGCTTTAGTTATTTATTCTTTTATAAACCCAAAGACTCCAGCTTCTAGAATAGGAAGCCAGTATTTGACAAAAACTGCTGGGAAGACTGGAAGATAGTATGGTAGAAACTAGGTATAGATGAACTTCTTATACCTTATACAAAAACAAGGTCAAGATGGGTTCAAGATTTAGACCTAAAAGGTGATACTGTAGATAAATTAGTAGAGGAAGGAATAGTTTACCTCTCAGTTCTATGGAAAGGAAAACAATTTATGTCCAAATGAGAGATATTATCAAATGCAAGGTGGAAGACTTTGATTACATTAAATTAAACATGTTTTTGTACAAACAGAAGCAATGCAGCCAAATTTAGAGGGGAGGCAGAAAACTGGGAAACATTTCTTACAGCCAGGATTTCTGATAAAGGCCTCATTTCTAAAATATATAGGGAACTAAATCCAATTCATAAGAATCCAAGTTATTCCCCAATTGAGAGATGGTCAAAGGATATGATCAGGCAGTTTTTTGATGAAGAAATCAAAATGAAAAAATATGAAAAAAATGCTCTAAATCACCATTCTGAAGAGCAATTTGGATCTATGCCCAAAGGGCCATAAAGCTGTGCATACCCTTTGATCTAGGTGTAACACTGCTAGGTCTATATCACAAAGAGATAAGAGAAGACAAAAAAAGATTCATGTGTGCAAAAATATTTATAACAACTCTCTTTGTGGTGGCAAAGAAATGGAAATCAAGGGAATGCCCATCAATTGGAGAATGGCTAAACAAGTTGTGGTACAAGAATATTATGGAATACTATTGGGTTATGAGAAACCATGAGCAGGAGGAGTTCAGAGAGACCTGGAAGGACTTACATGAACTGATGCTGACTGAGAGGAGCAGAACCAGGAGAACATTGTATATAGTAATAGCAACATTGTATGATCAGCAATGGGGATAGAATTGGCTCTTCTCATCAGTGCAACAATCCAAAACAGCTTCAAAGAAGTTGTGATAAAAAATGTTCTCAACTTCTAGAAAAAAGAACTGTGAATTATGAATGCAGATTGAACCATACTTTTTCTATTTTGGGGCAGTTTTTTTCATTCTCTTTTGAGGTTTTTCTCTTGTTCTTTAATAATATGACTAATGCAGATGTATGATTAATGTGCTTGTACATATATAACCTAAATCAGAATGCCTTCCATCTTGGGGAGGAGGGAGGGAAGGGAGGGTGGGAGAAAAATTTGGAACTAAAATTCCTATGAAAACAAATGTCAAAAAGTATCCTTATATGTAACTGGAAACTAATAAAATACTTTTATTTATAAAAAAATTTAAATAAATTAAAAATAAAAGGTTCCGCCTCTGACAGAGGAAGGAAGGAAGGAAGGAAGGAGGAAGAAAGGAAGGCATGATCGAAGACAAATCCATGAAACTTATGGGAATATTGTTAATTTTCACTAGTTGATGACATTCTCCTGCCAGGAGTTTTGTACATTGGTAAGGTAAGATGTTGGAAACAAAGGAAAGAAAATCAAACAAAATTTTTTTTTCTGGACTGCAATGATTGAAAAAATTTATATATTCTTCATTCACCACAGTTCCCTTACAGCCCTCTTGTAAATAAAATAAAATAAAATAAAAGAATCACAGTGGGAGAAGAGAGAAGTTTGAGGGTAGGATCTGTCTACCAGGAGAGAATTTATTGTGGAAGTGTGTATGTGTGTGTTTATGTGTATATTCACCTAAGTAAAGTTTGTTTTAAGAGGATATAAAACCCTCTCTGAACTTTTATGGTTCATAGCACAGTTATATACTTTAAAAAAATGTTTCAGTATATTTATTTCTCAGTTACTTCAACCAAAGGGCTAGGTTCAGAACCTCATTATCATTTGACCTGTTTCTTCCAGTTCCTCTTCTTCTCCTGCATTTGACTCAAAGTGTACTATTTCACTTTAATGTATATATGTTCTCAGAAATCAAACTTTTTTCTCCCTGCCAACTAGAGTCCTGTCAATTTCATACAAAATGGATGCACATTTCCAACTCAAATGTCAACTCTATACTATTACCTCTGGCAGAAAATTTATCTGGCTTTTCCTGGGCTCTGCTCTCATTTAATGCATGCTGCTTAAAGAATACATCTTTAATTTAGCATCCCCTTGAATGCTGAGATTCATCCATCTTGCACAAATGTTATCCTATGAATGCATATGATCTTTAGTCCTTTCTTCATAAAGAGAAGAAAATTGTGTCTTACTTTAAGGCAGACATACTTCCTGTAATATACATGCTTTCTTACACCCAACAATAATAAACATGAAAAGAGAAGAAACAATTAAGAATTCCCTTGCTGTGTTCCTTTCTGTCTCTCTCTCCCCAAATCCATTATATTCATACTAGAAGTATACCTCTTCAATCATTCCAAAACCAGTCTGCTACTTTGAAGCCTCCAATTCATTATGTGGCTTTACAATATAATTTACTCCTGCCTAAGTCTACCATAGAAAATAGTACAGTCCACTATTCTGGACCCTTACATCTCTCCATAGGGATAAAAAATAAACCAGCACATCTAAGACCAGAGCAGAAGTAAGGTCAAACCCATTCAATATCACATGCTTTATTCTTTTATTCCATCACTTTTTGAACATGGGAAACCTTGCACACTCAAACGGGTGGGGGCAACCTATTCAGTCCCTATTCTGATTTCAGACAAATACATAGGAGTAGACCAAAAATACACTTCTCATATTATTATGTGCATGAAGAGAAAAACAGGATAGGAACTTTCTGCTTTTTCCCCCTCCAAACAAAAAGTTTTTTTTTTTTTAATCATGCAACATTATGGGTTTTTCTTAAGTGAAATTATTTCTGTCACATTCAGACATATGGTCTTGTCAGTTCTTTGAAAATAAATTTCATTGAAATGATTAATTATATTTTTTCAGGGAAAATGTAAATGTAAATTTTACTTAGTAGCTCAGGCTACTATGACACAGCTAATCTTTCTGAGAAGAAAAAACAAGAGAATATTTGAAACTTAACCAACTGGTCATTTGTTGAAGTTACTTTGGTGAAAGTTGCTTAACTTCTCTCAGTCATTTATCATTCATGTATAAAATAAGGGGCTTCATGTAGGTGACCTCTTAGATCTCTTCTGCCTCTAAACCTGTGATTCTGTGACCTCAATAATATTCTTGATTAACCTTCTATCCTTTTGTCCTGATACTCTTTTACCCTAAATATACTTTGATAGCATCGTATGATATGATTATGGATTTGAGTCAGATTAAACTCTGAGGATGGGGTTTGGAAGGTACCCAGCCCTGCCCCAGTATAGTTTGTTTAGAAATTTATTGCTTGTCAAATTTTCACTGTCTCCTTTAAGTTTTATTGCCAATTAACAGTATTTTTACTTCTGCTCAGTCTCCCCACTTGTCAGCTACATATTAGTTTTGTCTGCAATCCATCATGTGTCAGAACCCCAGTCAGTGGGTCAGGGAGTTTGCCCACCAATTCAATACTCGGGACTCAAGAAGAAAGGATGGGGCTCAGCACAGGATGCAGCCATTGAGTTGAGACTAGATGTTAAGTGACATTGTTTTTTTTTTTTTTCTCAGAGCAGAATCCCCTTGGCCCTGGGGTCCCAACAATGGATTATTCTTTTCTTCCCAACATAACCAAAGATAAATTTTAACCCTGTCATCCTTATCTTTAGAGACAGGGGCCTGGAGAGGGGAGTCAGTGGGAACTGTGAGATCTGAAACATCTGACTGTCACTCCCCTGTTTCCTTTTCCTTTGGTTTGACCTTGTTCCCCCTCCCCTTTTCCCCCTTGTTCCTGGAACACGTATGCATGTCTCCATACATTGATCACGAGCTGAACACGCACCCTGGGTGAGACAGGATTGGATGTTAGATTGTGAGCTCATCCACCCCAGGTGTACGTGGGGACAGTCCTTTTCAAGATTACTATAAAAGCCTAGAGGATTGGGCATATCTTTGCAAGACTTCAATGTGTAATTGGGTTTTGCCCGTCCTCATGAGGATGTAATAAATCTGTCTCTGCTTGACTTGGTGGTCTCCTCGAGTTATTTGGGTAAACTGAGGCAGTTTGCTCCATACAGCATGATTCCTGCTCTTGGCCTTTGGAGAATTTTGAAAAAAAGGTAGGTACCGTGGAAAGAGTCAGAGTACCAATGTTCAGATCCAACCTTTGCAGCCTAATCAAATAATTTAAAATTCTTGTGCCTCAGTTTCCGTATCCATAAAAATAAGTAGGTTAGATTTGATGGCTTCTGAGGTCTCTTGTACATTTAGAAGTATGATACTTTAATAATAACCGTTAGATGGATAGATAAATAAAATAAGATATATAGAGGAAAGAAAGAAGCAAAGAAGGAAGGAAGGAATAAAGGAAGGAAAGAAAGGAGGCAGGGAGGGAAGGATACAAGGAACTAGGGAGGGAGGAGCTAGTAAGAAAGGAAGGAACAAAGAAAGAAAGAAACAGAAAGAAAATATGATCAAGGAAGGAGAAAGAAGAATGAAATGAGCAACAGAGAGGGAGAAAGTTATGAGTGAGGAAACAGGCATTGTAGGTGGTTGTCAGCATTTGTATCTGTTCTCTCCAAAACAGGAAATTACCTAGAGAGTACTAAACTAACACTACTGTTTGTCATTTCCTATAGCACCATACCATAGAATGACCATTTAAAAACAAACAGGATGATCCCAGAAAAATCTGGAAAAACTCACAAACTGGTGTATAGTGAAGTGAGCAGAACTGGGAGGACATTGTGCATAGTGACAGCAGTATTATTCAATGAGCAATTGTGAATGACTTAACTACTCTCAGCAAATACAATGATCCAAGACAATGCCAAGGGATTAATGAGGAAGCTTACTATCCACCCCCATAGAAAGAACTGATAAAAAGAGCACTTGTGGATTGTACATAAATAACCTGGTTGCTGTCTTGTGGAGGGGAGAGGAAAAGAAGGGAGGGAGGGAAAAAAAAATTGGAACTCTAAATCTTATGAAAATGAATGCTGAAAACTACCCTTACATGTAACTGGAAAAAAAAATAAACGTTTGTTGAAAAAAAATAATGATTAATAAATTAATAAATTAATTTAAAAATTAATAAACAAATAGATAAATAAATACAAATGCTCATTATATTCAATGAGACTTTCATAACAAGTAGCTGAAAATCCAGCTGTCAACTTGAGAATTACATTCTTCTTTCCTTTCACATTCCTCTAAAGCCTCATATCTCTCTTACTTTACATTGACTTCCTTGGAACAGAATTCAGTCCCATAATGATGATCTCTTTGTTCCCTGTCAACTTTTCTCTAGTGCCTAGCCATTAGAAACTTCCCTAAATCTGTTATCCACCCACTCATTAGGTTTCCTGAATATATTGTTTATTTCTATGTTTTATCTTTCATTAGATAAATTCCAATTAGATAAAATTTCCAAATCCATTGCCATTTTCCAACATTGGAATGGATGGGAGATGCTAATAAAAGACTAGCCAGCATGGTATGCCCATATCAAAGAAGGTGGAATTCTCTGTGAAGAAAGCAGAATTACAATAGCTCAGGAGAAATGCAAGATGCACAAATTTAGAGAAATATCAACCACAAATATTCCTATGGCCTATTTGTGCCAGCCTTGTGGTAGAGAATTATTAGGTAGTATTGGTCTGATCAACCATAGCTATACACACTGTACCTTGATGCTAATGTAATGATGTTATTTTTGTCCTCTTCAAAAATGAAGGACAATCAATCATTTCATTAGAATATAAGTCCTTGGAGGCAGAGAAAAGATGGCAGAGAGAAATCAGGAAGTAGCCTGAGCTAAGTTTCCCTCAAAAGCAACATTTAATCAAGCCCCTAAATGGATTCTGGAACTACAGAACCTACAAAAAGATAGAGAGAGAGAGACAATCTTCTTACTTGAGACAATTTAGAAGACTTCATGAAAGGGGAAAAGATGAAAATTCAATGAAAAAGGGGACATCCAAGGTTTCCTGAAGAAAAGACCAGAGCTGAAAAGAAAATTTGATCTGCAAGTACAAGACTCAAGAGAAGTATACAGAGGTAAAAATGGAACAAAATGTTGTTCAATAAAGTTAAATTCCTTATATCCCTATGAGGGAGGGAAATACTTTTAACTCCTGAGCTCTGTATCTCTATTGAGGTATTGTTATTAAATTGACTTTGATGTGATGATATAAAGAAACTTAAAGGACACAGAATAAAAGGAGAATAATGGGAAGAAAGGGGGGTGGAGGGGGAATGGGGTTAATTACATTATAGTAAGAGGCACAAAAAAGTATTATAATAGAAGGAAAAAAGGGAGGGATGCACATTTATTCAACCTTACTCTCTTCAGATTTAGTTCAGGAAGGGAATAATATATATACCCATTTGTATAAAGACACTTAGCTTACTCTTTAAGGAAATAAAAGGGTAAGGGGAATAGGGAGGTACTGATAGGAGGGAGGGCAGAAGCAAGGAATAAAGAGAAAAGAAAAAGAAGAGTGGGTAATAAAAAGCAGGGCAAATTGAGGGAGGCAGTGATCAAAAGCAAAACACTAGTCTGGAGGAATACTATGAAAGAAGGAAAAAAGAGTACAAACAAAGGGGAAAAGACAATGGAGGGAAATAAACAGTCATCTTGGCTGTGAATGTGCATGGGATGAACTCTTCCAAAAAATGGAAGCAAATAGCAGAGTGGATTAAAAAACAGAATCCTGAAATATGTCCTTTACAAGAAAAACAGCTGAAGCAGAGATATGTGTGTAGGCCTCCATCAGTTGGGGACGACCATGGATCAGCGCCTTGAAGAGCCACAGGCCACAGTGTGGCTATGCAGTCCGATATGGGAGCCGCAGCTCCTGAGTGACTTGTAACCAGTAACTGCCGCATCCTGTGTTATATCTACCCCATGAGGAGTAGCTGGAGTGTCCTTTCCAGGGTGCTGGCCTGGGTGGATCAATACGGAAAACAAGCTGTTGTCCATGCAGCAGGTTTTCCCTTTCCATGACATTGGTGGATCCAAAGGAGAAGCAGAGCTAATACAGTTTGGCACCAGTGCTACCACAGGAGTTGCCAGAGGGATGTGATGTCCAACATCCAACTGCCTAAGGGACTGTGTCTCCTGATTTTTCCTTGGGGTTAACTCCAGAAGCCTTTCCCATATATGGGTATAGCCACAAGGCAGCAGAGGTTTAAAATCAGGGTTTTCCTTCCCCTAGGCAAGTTGCCTTCCTGAGGAGCCCCACCTGCCCTAAGCAACTGGTTTTAAGGTGCCACAGACGTGCCTTCACCCCTTCTCCTGTTAGTGGAAACAGTTCCGTCAGGAGAAAGCCAGGAGTTGGGCTTCAGTTAACAGAGGCGATTTGAGACACACTCTATTGGAGCATTTTATAGAGAGTGGGAGCTTATCCCCACTCCCACCATGGCATGACAAACCTTTAGAACCAAGAAGAGATATACACACGTAGTAAAGGTAAAAGGTTGAAGCAAAGTATATTATGCTTCGGCTGAAGTAGAAAAAGAAGGGGTAGCAATCCTTATCTCACACAATGGAAAAACAAAAATAGATCTAATTAAAAGAGATAAGGATGGAAACTACATTTTGCTAAAAGGTATGCTAGATAATGAAGTACTATCAATACTAAACATGTATGTGTCAAGTGGTATAGCATCCAAATTCTCAAGGAGAAGTTAAATGAGTTATAAGAGCAAATAGACAAGTGGGATCTGAACTTTCCCCACTCCGACTTAGATAAATCTAATGAAAAAATAAAGAAAGAAGATAAAGAGGTGAATAGAATGTTAGAAAAATTAGATATGACAAATGGCTGGAGAAAACTGAATGGGGACAGTAAGAAATATACCTTTTTCTCAGTGGTACATGGCACATATTCAAAAATTGACCACATATTAGGGCACAAAAACCTCATAGTCAAATGTAGAAATGCAGAAATAGAAAAGGTATCCTCAGATCATGATGTAATAAAAATTACATGTAATAAAGATCCATGGAAATGGAGACTGAAAATTCATTGGAAACTAAATAATCTCATCCTAAAAAATGAGGGGGTCAAACAACAAATCATAGAAACAATCAATAACTTCATCCAAGAGAATGACAATAATGTGACAACATACCAAAACTGATTGGATGTACCCAAAGCAGTTATTAAGTGAAATTGTATATCTCTGAATGCTTACATGAATAAAAAGAGAAAGAGGACTTCAATGAATTGGGCATGCAAGTAAAAAAACTAGACAAAGAACAAATTAAAAATCCCCAACTAAATACTAAATTAGAAATCCTGAAAATCAAAGGAGACATTAATAATATTGAAAGTAAGAAAACTATAGAATTAATAAAAATAAGAGCTGGTTTTATAAAAAAATCAATAAAATATATAAAGCTTTGGTTAATTCAATTTAAAAAAAAAAGAAAGTAGGGGGCAGCTAGGTGGCACAGTGGATAAAGACCTGGCCCTGGATTCAGGAGTACCTGAATTCAAATCTGGCCTCAGACACTTGACAGTGACCCTGGGCAAATCACTTAACCCCCATTACCCCACAAAAAAAGTAGAAAACCAAATTACCAGTATCAAAAATGAAAGGGGTGAATTCACCACCAGTGAAGTGTAAAATAAAGCAATAATTAGGAGCTATTTTGCCCAACTGTATGCAAAAAAAATTGACAATCTAAATAAAATGGATGAATATTTATAAAATTACCAATTGTCCAGGTTAACTGAAAGGAAATAAAATCATTAAATAATCCCATTTCAAAAAAAAATAAATTGAACAAGCCATCAGTGATCTCCCTGAGAAAAAATCTCCAGGGCCAGATGGTTTTAAATGTGAATTCTACCAAACATTTAAAGAAAAATTAATTCAAATATTATACAAACTATTTGGGAAAATATGTGAAGAAATAGTTCTACCAAAATCCTTTTATGACACAAATATGGTGTTAACACCTATACCAGTCAGAGCCAAAACAGAAAAAGAAAATTTGAGATCAATTTCCTTGAATGAATATTGATATGCAAAAATCTTAAATAAAGCATTAGCAAGGAGATTACAGCAAGTGATCACCAGGGTAATACACTATGAGAAGGTGGGATTTAGACCAGGAATACAAGGCTGGTTCAACATTAGGAAAACTATCAACATAATCAACCACATCAATAACAAAACTACCCCAAATCATATGATTATCTCAATATATGCAGAGGAGAGTATGACAAAATAAAACATTCGTTCCTACTCAAAACACTAGAGAGCATAGGAATAGGTGGAGCTTTCCTTAAAATAATAAGCAGTATCTACCTAAAACCATCATCAAGCATTATATGTAATGGGGATAACTTAGAGGCATTCCCAATAAGATCACAGGTGAAACAGGGATGTCCATTATCATCTCTATTATTTAATATTTTACTAGAAACTTTAGCTATAGCAATAAGAGAAGAAGGAATTAAAGGAATTAGAATAGGCAAAGAGGAAACAAAACTTGCAGTTTTTGCAAATGATATGATAGCATACTTAGAGAATTCTAAAGAATCAACTAAATAATTATTTGAAACGACAACTTTAGCAAAGATGCAGGATATAAAATAAACCCACATATGTCATCAGCATTTCCATACATGACCAACAAAGTATAGCAGCAAGAGATAGAAAGAGACATTCCATTTAAAGTGACTGTAGATGGGAGTAGCTAGGTGGTACAATGGGTAAATCACAGGCCCTGCATTCAGGAGGAAGTGAGTTCAAGTCTGGCCTCAGACACTTGACACTTACTAGCTGTGTGATCCTAGGCAAGTCATATAACCCTCATTGCCACACAAAAAACAAAACAAAAAATAAAGGTAAAAAATTAAATAAATGAATAAATAAAATGACTGTGGACAATATAAAATACTTTGGAGCCTACCTGTCATGACAAACCCAGAAACTCTATAAACACAATTATAAAACACTTCTTACACAAATAAAATCAGTTCTATATAATTGGAAAATATCAATTGCTCATGGATAGACTGAGCTAATATAATAAAAATGACAATTCTACCTAAATTATGCTACTTATTCAGTGCCCTACTAATCGGTCTACCTGAAAATTATTTTATAGAGTTAGAAAAAAATAATAACAAAATTCATCTCGAAGAACAAAAGGTGAAGAATATCAAGGGAACTAATGAAAAACAATGGATAGGAAGGTGGGATAGCTATACAAAATCTGAAGCTTTAGTTGTAGTCATCAAAACTATTTGGTACTAGCTAAGAAATAGAGTCATGGATCAATGGAATAGTTTAGGCACAGGAGACAGAGTAGTAAATGACTTTAGTAATGTACCATTTGAAAAAACCCAAAGACTCCACCTTCTGGGATAGGAACTCAGTATTTGACAAAAACTGCTGGGAAAACTAGAATATAGTATGGCAGAAACTAGGCATAGACAAACATCTTACACCATATACTAAAATAAGGGCAAAATGGATACATGATTTAGACACAAAGGATGATACCATAGGTAAAACTAGGAGAGGAAGGAGTAGTTTACCTCACAGATCTATGGAGAGAAAAACATTTCCAAACAAGAGATGGAGAATATTATGAAATGAAAAATGGATGATTTTGATTTCATTAAATTAAAAAGGTTTTGTAGAAACAAAAGCAATGCAACCAAAATTAGAAGGGAGGCAGAAATCTGGGAAACAATTTTCATAGCCAGTATTTCTGATAAAAATCTCCTTTCAAAAATATATTGGAAACTAAAACAAATTTATAAGAATCCAAGTCATTTCCCAAATGAGAAATGATCAAAGGGTATGAACAGGCAGTTTTCAGATAAAAAAAAATCAAAGCTATTTATTGCTACATGAAAAAATGCTCTAAATCACTATTGATTAGAGAAATGCAAATTATAACAACTCTGAGGTACCACCTGACACCTATGAAATTGACTAATATGACAAAAAAGGAAAATAATATATGCTGGAGAAGCTGTGGAAAAATTGGAACACTAATGAATTGTTAATAGAGCTGTGAACTGATCCAAACATTCTGGAAAGCAATGGAACCATGCCCAAATGGCTATAGGACTACACATACCCTTTGACCCAGTAATGCCTCTACTAAGTCTGTATCCCTAAGCGATCATAGAATAGGGAAAAGAACCCAAATGTACAAAAATATTTATAGCTGCTCTTTTTGTGGTGGCAAAGAATTGCAAATCAAGGAAATGCCCATCAATTAGGGAATGGCTGAAAAAGTTGTGGTATATATAATGCCATGGAATACTATCGTACTGTAAGAAATGATGAGCAGGAGGATTTTAGAGGAACCTGTAAGGACTTAGGTGAACTAATGATGAGTGAAATGAGCAGAAGTGGGAGAAGACTGTACATAGTATCAGCAACATTGTGTGATAATCTACTGTGATAGACTTGGCTCTTCTCAGCACTGCAGTAATCCAAAACAATTTCAGAGAACTCATGCCAGAAAATGTTCTCCACATCCTGAAAAAAGAACTGTGGATTCTGAATGCAGATTGAACCATACTGTTCTACTTTTTGGCTGTTTTTTTTTTGGGGGGGAGGGAGTTTTTTCCCTTGTGTTCTGTTTCTTCTTTCACAATAGGACTAGTGCAGATGTATGTTTATTGTGACTCCACATATATAACCAATATCAGATTAATTTCTCTTGGGGAGGTGGGAGGGAAGGGAGGATGATGGAAAAATTTGGAACTAAAAATCCTATGCAAACAAATGTTGAAAACTTACTTTACATGTAACTGGAAGATAATAAATACTTTTATGATAAAACATACATCCTTGAGGGCAAGAAATGTTTTGGATTTCTAGGTAACCCAATCAGATATGTACCTGGAACTTTAAAAGTGCTTAATAAATTCTCATTATCTGATTTATTGCTACTCTATCCCCAACTAATCATGACTTTTCACATGTGTTCAGAGGCTTCAGTATATTAAAATCCCTCTGGGTTGTCTCAGTGCTTTACTTGGGTAGGAATTAGAGGCAACGTGACAACATGGGTCAGGACCACTGAGTTTCTACCCCTTACCATTTGCTGATATCAAAATAATCTTTTGGAGAGACATGGGTATTTGGAGCAATGGCATTATACCCTGAGGCCCAGTTTGTTCAGGTTCTGGGCTTTAAAAGATCTGCCAATTGGATTCACTCTAAAGATTTCTGACAAAACTCATAGTCGTATATTTAATAAAAAATAGTAACATTGATATAGAGCTTTAATGTGTACAAAAACTTAATAAATATTATAGCACTTTTTCCACACAATAATTCTGGGAGGCAGATAGTACTCTTATTCCCACTGCATGACAAAGGATACTGACAAAGGATAATTGACTTGTCCAGGGTCACACAGCTGAGAAGTGCCTAAAAAGTGCCTGGATATGAATTGAGAGCTGCCTGAATCTAGGCCCAACACTCTATCTACTACACCACCTAGCTGCTCTATAAAGCTGACCTGTTCTCTAAACTATAAATGCAAGAACTGCCTAATTGGTCTATCTGCCTCATTTTTCTTTGATTCATTTCCTTCAGATCAGCCAAAGAGATTTCTATAAAGCTGAAGTTTGAGAATGTCAGTCTCTTAATTAATTGAATCCAGTGACTCCCTATCCAAACATAGAACTGCAGGACAGGAAGGAACCCCTATGTCAAGCCCATACTCCAAAGAATCCATGCTACCTTTATCTAAAATACATACTCATTTGGTTGACATGTCAAGAGTATTGCGATCTGGCTCTAGACTGCTATTCCTGCTTTCTGAAACCTTACCCCTTTTTCCTTGCCCTAGATGTTCTATCTAAATATGACTACTTACTATTCCTCATAAAGGTTATTCAGAAATCAGAGATTTAGAGCTAGAAGGGACCTTAGGTCTCTAATCATCAAGTCCAATCTGATCATTTTACAGGTGAGGAAAATGAGGTAAAGAGAAGTTAAATTATATGACCAGAGTCCTCCATCTAGTATCTCCTATCTTTCTGTTTTTGAATGATCCATTTAAAATTCAGATTTATTCTCTTCTCAACTTTACCACTTAAAACACTTAGTTGTTTCAAAGCTTAGGTCACATAGTATTTCCAACATAAGTCCTTTCCCATGAGGGAGAATGGAACAGTCCTTAGAGCACTAGACTTATAGTCAGGATGACTCAATTGAAAAGACTAGATTTGTGACCTTATACAAGTCCCAACTTTTTGGGGCTTTACTTTCCTCATGTGTAAAAAGAGAAGGTTGGATTACATTACCTCTAAATACCTTTATATATCTAAATTTATCTTTATAATTCCACCTATGGAACTATATAAACAAAATCATTTTAATTTTTATAGAAATAAAATCAGATATAAATAATTATAAAATATTCATGAGTAGACAGGGTCAGTATAATAAAAAAAGATAATTTTACCCAGACTAATTTACATATTCAACATCATCCCAATTAAATTTCCCTCCCAAAAGTTACTAAATTAGAACAAAAACCATAACAAAATTCATTTTGAAGTGCAAAGAGTCAAGAATATTAAAGGAAATAAGGAAAAAGTAATGGAAGGAAGTTTAGCATTACCAGATCTTAAACTATATTATAAAGCAATAATAATCAAAACTGGTACTGGCTAAGAAATAAAAAGGTAGATCAATTGAATAGAGTAGACATATAATTAGAGCAGCAAATACATATAGTAATCTTATGTTTGATAAAGATAAAGACTTAAAATTTGGAGATAGGAACTCATTATTTGGTTACCAAAAAAATGGGCAAACTGGAAAGCAGTGTGGCAGAAATTGGGCATAGACCATTATCTTACACCATTAACTGAGAAGATATAAAGAGATATTATAAAAAATTTTGAAGAAAATAGATCATATTACTTTTCAGACTTATGAAAGGTGAACAATTTATTAATAAACTATAAACAAAATATAGAAAGCAGAATGAGGTGTAAAATGGAACATTTTGCTTACATTGAATTAAAAAGGATTTTTTATACAAATAAATCAAATTTAACCAAGATCAGAAGGAAAGCAGAAAATTGGGGGGAATCTGTATAGATGGTTTATTAGATAAAGGCATCATACTCTCAAATATAAAAAGAACTTTGTCAAATCTATAAGTATAGGAGTCATTCCCCAATTCATAAATGGTCAAATGATATGAGCAGGAGATTTTTCAAAGAAAACAAAGCAATTTATAGTATATGAAAAAATGCTCTAAATCAATGTTGATTAGAGAAATTTAAATTAAAACAACTTTGAGATATTGTTTTACATATCTCAGATTGGCTAACATGATTGAATGAGAAGGAGACAAATGTCAGAGGACATATGGAAATATTGGGACACATTCATTGTGGGTGGAACTATGAATTGAACCAACCATTTTGTAGAGTAATCTAGAATTATGCCCCAATAGTTATTAAATTGCCTATACCTTTTGACCTAGCAGCACTACTACTATATCTATTTCTAAAGACAATTAGGGAAAAAAAGGGGGAAAAAACCTATATTTTCTAATATTTATAGCAACTCTCTTTTTGGTGGTAAACTACACCTCACCCTGGAAATTACAGGTATGCCCATCAATAAAGGAATAGCCAAAATAGTTGTGGTATACGATTGTGATGGATTATTATGATGCTATAAGAAATAATGAGCTTGATGATCTATCTAAGAAAAACATGGATATATCTGCACAAAATAATGAAATGTGAAATGAGAGAGATTTGAAAATTATAACTTGAAAAACAAAAATATTAAACAAAACAAACAACAACAACAAAAAGAAGTGGAGGGAAGTGTCTCAATCTAAAGAATTTTTTGATCCAGGGTTGGAAAACTTGGCAATGATGTCATAGATAGGAATGGAAAGAACAACAGTAATATTCATTAGTATGGTAACCACTATGAGTCAGTCACTATGCTAAACACTTTTGTCAATATGATCTCACTTGATCCTAAAAACTACCCTCAAAGGTAGATGCTATTATTGTCCCATTTTAAAGTTGAGAAAACTAAGGCAAAGTGGGGTTAAGTGAACAGAATCAAATAGCTAATAAATATCTGACACCACAGTACCACTAAAAATAGAGTATCATCTAGGTGGCAAAGTAGATAGAGCACTATGCTTGAAATCCTGAAAAGCTGAATTTGAATCCTCTATCTGATACTTATAAAAGTGGTGAAAATAGTTGAGTCACTTAGCATCTCAGTCTCTTAGTGTCAATTTCTTTTTCTGTATTGGGATAATAGCACCTCCCTCAAACTATGAAGATCTGTTAAGGGTTAAAATTCTAGCTATTCTGTCTAAAATATCTAATGAATGGTCGCCAATATATTTTAAACTTTAGCAAGAGTTAGACTTTAAAGCATTTATTAAGGAGAATAAGATTTTGGTAAAGAGAGAGAGAAAGGCCTACATTCATCTATCTATTAAAGGGAGAGTGCATTTCTAGCTCCCTTCTCCACTGAAGTCCTCAGCAAAGAGAGAGTGTTCAGAGTGCCAGGCTCCCCCTTCTTCCTCCCACCAGCTAACATCACTTCCTGACACCAAAGAAAAGACTCATGGTCTTGCCCTCAGAGAAGTTTACCTCATGGCCCAGCTTTTCTACAGTAAGTCTCCAGCAGGTGGCATCATTCCAATCATTACAGATCAAATAGGATAATGTATATAAAGCACTTTGTAAAATTTTAAAAGGCTCCATGTGCTAATTATTTTTGTAATTGTTATTATTCATAGTATAATGACCATTGTCATCATGGATTCTTATCATTGTTCAATTGTATTAGAGTCTCTGAATTTAGCTTCTGAGCTTCTTCAGAATTATTGACTGAATATCAGGTGTTTTGAGGCAGACATGCCTAACATGTAACATGTAGGTCTCATTGAAGTCCATAATCCTGAGTGTGTTCAAAAGAAATGATTAAAATGTAATTGGGAAATATTAAACAAAATAACAACATATATAATTCCAATATCTGGTTTACTTTTTTAAATTATTTTATTTTCTTCACTTAAAATATTTGTTTTTAATATTCTTTTATTTTAAAATTTTAAGTTCCAAATTCTCTTTATCCAGAATATCATATTCCAAGCCTTATAAACCTTTAATATGGAAACTGTTAAATCTTATCTGGTCCTGTGTTTCCATAATATTTAAATTGGTTCTTTTTGACTTGATGAAGTATTTTCAACCTTACCTGGGAGCTCTGGAA
The DNA here is from genome assembly GCF_019393635.1 of Dromiciops gliroides. NCBI lineage: Eukaryota > Metazoa > Chordata > Mammalia > Microbiotheria > Microbiotheriidae > Dromiciops > Dromiciops gliroides. The sequence goes on from NC_057864.1 coordinate 6,154,190, forward strand.
TTTGACTATGAGATAAGATACCAAGGAGTTCTCATTTCAGGATCTCTTTCAGGAGGTGATGTGTTGATTCTTTCAATTTCTATATTACCCTCTGAATCTAAGACATCAGGGAAGTTTTGCTTTATAATTTATGGTGTGACATGTTGTCTCCTGCCTACCTTCTAAGGTATCCTCAACTGGAAAACTTGCTCACTCTGAACTTTTATTGGTTTTGCTACTCCAAAATTTGATTTGAATAGTGATTTTAAAGTTGTAGGGTGGGGAATGTTGGGTAAGTTGATCTGAATTGTTGCTTCAACATCTTGGCTCTGCCCCCTCAGTATATAGTTTTCTAAGTCAACATTTGGCCCAGAAGGATGGTTACATACAGTGTAGTGGCTCCTGTGTGTTTCTGAGTTTGAAACTAGTATATTAGTGGAGAGAATAATGGATGTCTAGGTTAGGAAGACTTAAGTCTGAGTTTTTCCTCAGACATACTAACTATATGACTATGGGCAAGTCACTTGAAAATTTCACACAGACTCCATTTCCTCATATGTAAAATGATTATTATGATGGTAACTATCTCATATGTGGGGATTGATTGAGATTATACATAGGACAGTTTGCAAACATTAAAGTGCTATGGAAATTCCAGGTTTGGGGTTTTGTTTGTTTTTGTTTTTTGTTTTGTTTTGTTTTTTTAATTTTAGATCTGAATCCTGGTCACATCAAAGCAGCCATTGGGTTTAAAACAAAATTAAACAGACAATTTTCCCAATGTAATGATTGGAATGACAACACCTGCTAGAGATTTACTATAGGAAAGCTCCACCATGAGAAGAAGGCGCCTGAGGGCAAGATGTGTGATTTTGCTTTGGCATCAGGAAGTGACATTTGCTTGTGTGAGGAAGAGGGGGCTGGTGCTCTATCTCTTTTTTGTCAGGACTCTGGTTGAGAGTGGAGCTAGGAATGCTCTCTCCCTTTAATAGATAGATGAATCTAGGCCTCTCTCTCTCTTTACCAAATTCTTATTCTCCTTAATAAATGCTTAAAAGTCTAACTCTTGCTAAAGCTTATAATTTATTGGCAACCACTCATGAGATATTTTAGACAGACTAGCTAGTATTTTAGCTCCTTACACCAAAGAGCAAAAGCTATCACAAAGTCCAAAGTATGTTTTTCATCCTTAAAGATAAATATAAATGTGATCCTGAGGAAGTTGTCAATAACAGTGATAGCAAGGTGGTCTGTTTTCTCTCCAATATCCCTCTACATAATATGAGACCAATTTTCAAATTAATATTTTTCTGCCTTTTAACCTGTGAATGTTATATCCATGACTGAGTCACAAACTCTCTCACTGTCTCTAGTTATATGACCCTGTCATAATACCAAAAAACAAAACAAAACAAACAAAAAAACATGATGGGGGCTTTACAATATTAATTAATCTATCCTCTAATCCTAGAGGCTAAGCAGTGTGGTGATTAATTACAAAATTTTGAGTATCTTAAATCTCTAGTGCCAGGGAAGGGTGATTGGAAGGTAATCAATGAGCAATGAGATTTAGAGAGAAGAACTGCCATATTTAAATATGTGCTTGAGGAAAAGAAAAAAAAAATCTAACTGTAGTGTTTCAAGTACATTGAATAGAGAATAGAATGGAAAATAAAAACTGACAATGAATATGTAGTTATGAAGAACCTACTATGTTTCATGTAGTATGCTACATGCTGTATAGAAAAGTACAAAAATATGAAATAATTTTTATTTGCAAGGCTTGATGTTAAAATGGAGATGACAAATTTATTATATACAACAGAAGATAAACTGCAGCAATATGGAAATAGGAGTGTGAACATTTATTAAAATTATGTGTATATGTATATGTGTGTCAAAATCAAATAAATCAAATATGTTAATACATCAATTAGTAAATGTAAATACATACAGAGTGGTCAAATAGAATCTACTTTGGGGTGAGGAAGAAATGAATAAGAAATGAGTAAATACTCTGGAATGAGTGTCTATGGTCATCTAAGAAGGATTTGAAGTGAGGACTTAAGCAAATTCAAAATAGGAAAACATTAAGGCTTTGGATGAGATTAGGCACCAGGCTGAGTTAAAAGGGTAATCATTACTTTTTCGAACATAGAGCAAGAAGAGTGATAAAGTAGAAGTCAGATTGCTGAAGTTAAACAAAAAGGAGGGAGGAGTGGAAGCAACAAATTTAGACTACTCATTTGAGGAGATCTGTATTTCATACTGCCAAAGATTTAGGAAAACTTACATGCATAAGAATTATAATTAGGAGGTATATTGCTATGTGACAGAGAATTTTAGTAGGCATAGAATTGTCAGCTAATATCAATCCATTTAGGGGCAATTTAAGTTTTCAGGGTACTTAAGATATTGTGTGCAAAGACTCCTTATACCAACAGAAAATGCCCTGAAGGGAGAACATTACTTCTATCATACCCAAGCAGCTTATTCCAAGTATCACATTCCTACTTCCTCCGTATATTCTTTGAGAAGAAAAGCCATTGAAAGACTATCCATGGAGATTGCATAGTTAGCAGCTCACAGTGAGTGCTGGAAATCAGGCATCGATTTGTGTACATAATACATATATTTTCTGTGTAGTATCATATTTTAGACTCTATCTTATGTTCTACTTATATAATATTTTTGATTTACATTCTCACTTTGTACAATTTCATTAATTGTCATTTTTGTTCCTTGAATTAATAACCAAGGGCATTTTGTCATGTCCTGATACCATCCAAATAATGAAATTACTGGCAAAGTAACACACACCTTCTCTCACACATATATTGGTTATACTTTCTTCATCAGCATCAGAGACAATATATTTTACTGATCTACCTCTAAGGGAAAAAATACATATTTCTCTTTATTTCCTCTACTTTCTGAACTTTTAGTATGAGTTCTCACCAAGGTTGTGTCCTTTTCACTTTTTTCTTACATTTGCTTTTTTTGACTACTACATTCAATCCCACAGTATCACCTGCAATCTATAGGAGAATGAGGCCCATAATGTGCATTTGAAATTTAATTATAAGTATACAGTCCCATCTACAAATTGATAAAGCTCCTCTTCTATGTGCCCCACTTAAAATATCCATGACAAAAATATGAGAACTCATCATGAGAACTCACTTACTATGATTTCACTATCATCTCTCTCACTGACTGCTCATATTTCACGTAGAAATAATCTATTCTCTCACATATCAGTTCTCTAAATACTTCTCAGTAATTCTCATGTACCTCACCAAGTCTTCTTTCCTACACTCATAATCATCTGTTATTTCATGTGATTCCCAAATACAAGGTTGCCTTCCATGCTTTCTAGCTATTCAGAAGTCTTTTGAACAGGAACTGAACTGAACATTTTATTCTGTATTTCAAAGAGATTCTGTTAGAATATAGAACAGTCTCCTTCCTTGTCCTCACCTCTATGCTTCTTTTCATTTTTATTGAATCCCAACATCTACTGAGTACCTTCTTTGTGTAAGGTATTGTTCAGTGTCCTAAAGGTTCTCTGTACTTATCCCAATGTGCATATTAGATAGAGACTATTTTCAAGTAAAAGGTTTCACACAAGTCTTGTGTTATTTGCTAGATATTTCAGCTGAAAATGGATACCAAGTTCTGAAGTGCACAATCATCTAAAATGCCTCAACTTTTGTAAAAAAAAATGTTTTTGAATAAAGGACAAGAACATTTTCAAAACCCACCTAGCACATGAAAGAAAAGATTGGTAAGCTAGTCAAACGTTCCCCCCATTCCCTGAGGAGATAATGTTAGATTATATTTTTTGTCCTGGTGATATTCATGATAAATGGCATTCATAATACTGAAATGCTTAGGGTTCTTGGTTTCTTTGTTTATTTTTAATTTAACCTGCTTCTTTGTGTAAGAGGACCAGATGTGGGGAGAAGAAGAGGTGGAATCAAAGTCAACATGTTGGTATCTCATAGTCCTCTACCTCCTTCTCCAAGGGAAGTCCTGACTCTCTCCCTTCAAAGTTGTGGCATATTTTAACATGCAGAGCCTTTGTGTGGAAATATATATATATATATATATATATATATATATATATATATATATATATATATATATATATACCACCCAAATCAACAAACAGCCACACTATAAAATTAAAGATTAGAAAGAAAAGCACTTTCTTGTAAGGAATAATTCTCACCTTGATTCATGCATAAAATAAAAATCAATAAATAATGTGAAACAACCATGCAAGTCTTCTATTTAATGAAGTGTCTCTTAATGAACAGCATATTCATTACCAAGCTCCATCCCGATATATTATCTACACTTTCTCCAGACTACTTTATGCTGATTAGAAAACTTCACCTTACTAAAGCATGACAATTGGATGAGAGTGGAATGGAATATCAAAAAGATTAGTCATTGTTTCGTAAACTAACAAGTTTTACTCTGTTATAGAACATCTCAAAGTGATAAGATAATATATAATTAGGCCAAAATTACTTTAGAAATGTTAACAAGGTTTTAATATTTTGTCTTATTTATTTGTTTTTCCCCAGGAAATAGGAATAATGAATATAAAATGTTACAGTTTTCATTCAGTTATATGTCTGGTATTAGGATAACCCCCATGGTCAATAAATAACTGAAAGAGATAAGGATATAATTTTATATTCTATTAATATAGAGTCAACTATGTGGCCCAGTGCATACAGCACTGGTCCTGAATTCAGGAAGATGAGTCACCCTCATTTCAGGCCTGGTACTCTAACTACTGCACCACTTGCCAACCCTAGAAACTATAATAACAGAAAATACTTTGTACAAATAAATACAGACCTAAACAACTGGAGAAATAACTGTTCAGAGGTTGTTCAGTCATTCAGTCATGTCCAAATCTTCATGACCCTATGGACCATAGCATACCAGAAGTGTCAATGGGATTTTTTCCTCCCTGGGGGAGATACTAGACTGGTTTGCCATTCCCTTCTAAGTGGATTAAGATCAACAGAAATTGTGACTTGCCCAGCATCACACATATAGCAAGTGTCCAAGGCTAGATTTGAACTCAGGTTTTCTGGAGTCCAGGCCCAGGACTCTATCTACCAATTTGCCTATAAGTATGCTTAGCCAATGTAAGAAAACTGAGGTTACAATCTAAATTATGTTTCTTATTCAGTGCTACACCAATCAAATTACAAAGAAATTAATTTATAGAATATAAGAAGATGAAAAAAAAACCTGGAAAACAAAATGTCAAGAATATCAGTAAAATCAATGAAAAATGGAATTGAAAGGGTGTAGCAATGTGAGATATCAAAGAATACTTCAAAGTTATAATCATCAAAACAATTTGGTACTGAGTAAAATTTTAAAAAAAGGTTGACAGGTAGAGCATATTTGGTGCATAATATGTAAAAGTGAGTTAGAAGAATAATGTACTGTTTGATAAACTCAGATTCCACCTATTTGGTAAGAATTTAGCTGTGTGAACCTTTGGAAATGGCTTAACATTTGGTTACTCTAGTATCTTTGCCAAGAAATCCCACAATGGTGTCATGACAAGTTGGTCATGACTGAAACAACTGAACAAAAACAATTTTATCTCTTTTCTTTAGGTAATAGGAAACATTAAACAATAACCAGAAAATTGATTTTTAAAAATCTTTCAAATTTTTGGTTTGTTTTTCCCTTATTTTTTTTTTGTCAATGATGTTTTCTATGGTATTTGAAATTGTTATCCCTTCCTGCTTTCTTGGAAATCCCTCTGACTTGGATTTGTAGATACTCTTTTCCCTGGGACTCTTATTTTTCTACTTATTCCTTCATGATTTACTGGCTGTTTTAACAAACTGATTTTCTTGACTAGCAAGGTCAGAAATATAATCTGGATAGAAAAATCTAGGAATGAACTATGTGTTATGGACATACTGGTTTCCAGTGAATTTATGACACAAATACCTGTAACTGTTTCCTTCAACGTCATCTTTGTATAAGATAATCAATCAGAAATTGCTGTCTCAGTCACTATGCCACAATGCCATCTTTATCAGAGGTCTCACTCATCATAATAATGAGCACTCTTCTCTTCTGTAATTAAAAAAAGAAATTTGGAAAATGTGGGAAGCAATACCAGAAGGGGTATTTACAGAAAAATAACTTTTGATTTTTATATCTTGTAAGGTTACTTCATTTCAAGTGCATACTTAAAACCATATAGAGGTAATAATTTTATTTTTCTCATTAATTCCTGGAAAAGGAATTTAAAAAATAACCCAGATGCCTCCCATGAGATACTTTTCTGTCAATTCTGCTATAAGATTGTTATGTCTCAATGATTTCCAGTGTTTTTTTTTTGTTTGTTTGTTTGTTTTATGTTGTTGTTGTTGTTTTTGACTTGGCCATATACTGGTCTACTTTCATCTTCTTATTGTGATTATTACTTTCTATTAATTGAAGTTAATATTAAAGTTGACATAAATAAAGTATTATAATCAAACTGAACATAGCAGGTATTCAATTCAATAATATTAGGAAATGGCATTACATGAACAGAAAAGACAAGGGACTTGGAGACAGGAAAAACAGGTTTCACATTCCGCCTCAGACACATGTGAATAATAAAACTATAGAGAATATACTTTTATCATATGTAACATGAAGAATTACATTCTATGGCTCATATGTGACTTCTAATTCTGTGATGTTATGATTTATTTTCTTAAGTTGGAAAAAGAAAATGTGTCATCATAAAAATAAAATGTAAAAAATGTATCCATAGATCAATTATCCATATTAAGTGGTTAAAACATTTTCTTTTGTTGTTGTTGTTGTTTTATTTATTTTTCTGTAGTAGTGAAGGGAAGGCAGGATCCAGTGGTGGCTGGAAGAGCCAAGGATATTTTTATGAAAATTTTGGATTTTGAAGAAAAAGGTAATACCCTTTGCCTAGAAGATCTTTTGAAGACATTATTAAGTTCTATGCTTACAGTAGGAAGAATATATTATAAATGAAGTATATATTAATAATATATTTCTTATTGCCCATCATGATGACTGATGCAGAGTGAGTCCACAATAAGGGTCTTGATAAGAATAATAATCATTTCTCAAAGAAAAAGAAATGTAAAAGGGTTTGTAATGATACAATTCAAAAACAAAGGTATAGGAGATTGCACAATAAATGTTACCTACCACAAACCTTTTTAGAATAAGTTAATATGTATGAAGAGAAAAATTTTTAATTAGATTGATTCTAAGTGCTATGAACTTTCCTTTAAGCCAATACACTGATGGTGGTTTGATCTCTCCTTCATCCCCATCCCCATCCTACCCTATGCAACAGCTAAGGTGATAATGTGCTGGCCATCTTTCTCTTACCATTCTTCTTTGCTATAAATTATTATATTAGTACCACATGGCTAATATCACCAATGAATGAATGACTGAAATGTAGCATTTCAGAAACACAGTATTGATTATGAAACATATTACTTAAAATATTAGAAACTGTCTGAATCCCTTAACTTTTTACATGTCAGTGCTATGGCACAAGGAAAAATGCATGCATCCATATGTGTATGTGTATGTATGTGTGTGTGTGTGTGTATGTATCTATATATCTAGATCTAGATCTAGATATATAAAATACCCATATGTATATAGACATATAGACAGGTTATATAACACATATACATATTCATATAGATAGAAAAATGGACAAATTTTTTGCTTAATTTCTCTTTTATGGTAATTGGAAATGTATCTATATTCTGGATATTTCGTCCTTGTAATACATTTCTACCTGCATCTATTTTTTTTTTTTTGGCTAGGCAATGGGCTTAAGTGACTTGCCCAGTGTCACACAGCTAGTAAGAGTCAAGTGTCTAAGGCCAGATTTGAGTCCTCCTGACTCCAGGGTCAATGCTCAATCCACTGTGCCACCTTGCTGCCCCATTTTTGGGGGGGGCAGGTACAATGAGGGTTAAGTGTTTTGCCCAAGGTCACACAGCCACTAAGTGTCCAGTGTCTGAGGCTGGATTTGAACTCAAGTCCTCCTGAATCCAGGGCAGGTGCTTTATCCACTCAAGCATCTTATCTTTAGCTTAACATTAACCAATTTAAATTACTTCAACGAATGGTAATAAAGCTTGGTCATTGCTAATGCTAAAAGTTGTCATTCTATAACTATATTTTATATGATGTTCTTATATACCAAAATACAATTTTTGCATGAAATTATTTTCATAATTTAAAAATCAGATCTATGTATATGACCAATATTCCTACTTAAGGAATTTTTTGGTTTCTCAACAAACCTACCCCAAATATGATCCCTTATATCCAACTGTAATATTCCCTAATTGTACCAAATTAACATATCTGTATAGAGTAAAACAGATTTTTTTTTCATATGTTTTCAGAAAACTCCTCCTTTTAAGGCAGTATCCACTTTGCTGATTTCCCAGACACAAAATAATGTGGTAATTATGTACATACACAAACATATATATATGCACACCTGTGTACAGAAGCTATTATGACCTGCTGAGAAAGGAATGTTCAATGGTGTGGAAGGGAGAGTGGATTGTGTGCCAGGCAAGGACCATGAAGCCTAATAGACAAAGAAATGGCATGAAAAACAATATGGGAGGGGGGAAGCTTCATGATGTAACTCTTTCTTTCTTTCTTTCTTTCTTTCTTTCTTTCTTTCTTTCTTTCTTTCTTTCTTTCTTTCTTTCTTTCTCTTGTTCTTTCTTTCATTCTTTCTTTCTATGATTTATAGCCCTTATTCTTGACTGAATTTTAAAGCTGTCCTATTCCTAACCAATACCCTAGCAGCATTTGACAACAATTCTACTACATTTAGTCACCTATAGCAAGCTTTCTCTTGCTAATTTTAGGTCTCATTTTCCCAGGACTCTACCCATTCCAATATTACTTCCACTGTGAAGCCAAAGTGTTTTGTTATAAAGCTTGTCTCCCTTCCCTTTCATTAAACGCTTGTGGCTCCCTTTTACTTCAAGAAGCAAATATGAAGACCTCATTTTGGCATTTGAAGCTTTCATCACCTTGCCATGCCTTTCAATTTTAGTCTTAATCTTTTCCTTTCCTCTAAGCCCACCACAGTTGAGAAACAATGTCCTACTTGACTTTCTGTTCATATAACTTCCCGTCTCCCACCTCCATGTCTTTGTCTTTTGAATCCCATGCCTCAGAATTCTCCCTCTCTATATGTTCGCCTCTTAAATTTCCCTGATTTCAAGCATCAACACATTTATTATTTTAGAATAAATGTTAAACCTTAATTTAAAAAGAGATGCCGGAGACAGCCTTAGAGTCCAGAACACAAAGGTACAAGGATAACATGGTACACAAGGACTATGTCACCATGGATCAGTCACTTAAGCATTGGTTGTTCTAAGTAGCTCTCTATAAGTAGAAATTACAAATCAGTTGATAAGTTTTATTGGTGGAAGGACTTTCCTTATCATATAGTTTCTATACCAATTGACTAAGGGGTCTTAAATATAAATAGACAAGAAAAATAATGGGGGAAAAAACAAACCCATACTTGGTGAATGTTTACATTAAAATGTTCCCTTTCTAACTGTCCAGTGCCTCAGGCAAGTCTCTAATACCCTGAAGTTGCTGAGATAGTGCTTATCTGAATTGGTTACAGGAAATTTAAATACTGGGAGCTCCTACTATAATAGAAATTCCTAGTCTGATAAAATAATGATAGTAATGGCACACATTTATTTAACTCTTTAAAGTTTGTAAAACTCTTTATAAGTATTATCTTACATCATCACATCAACTGTGGGATGTAGGTACTTTTCCCATTCCTAGTTTACAAATAAGGAAACTGCATAAGGCAGAAGGCTTGTTTGCTTGCTTTTTTTTTTTTTAATCCAGGGTAACATACCTATTAAATTTCTGAAGCTGGTTATGGATTCAGTTCTTCCTAATGAGAAATACAAGACTCTATCCACCATTCCACCTATTTCACAGAGAATCAATTGCAAAGAGGATCACAGTGTGGTATTATGAACAAAAAGTTCTCCCCCCAAACTTTAAGGTGTATACAAGCTCAAATCTTATTGGTTGAATTGTCAGCTGGTTTCAGTTATTATTATGCTGCTTCTTCTTATCTTGTCTTTAATCATTGCTTATTCTCAGAGAATATAATGATTTTATAGTAAAAAGATAAATGGCATTCAGTAGATGCTCAGTTTGGCTCTGTTTATTCTCTGAAAGTCAGACAATGGAGCACTTGTCCATGCACTCAGTGACTCTCCTCAAATTGGTTGATGCTGCTGCTTTCACTGGGCTCTGAAAATAGGAAAATTATGTTGAGTTTCTGTTTCCAATTTGTATTCAACCAGCAAAGTGATCAAATAAAAACATTATGTAGATGATGCTGTGTACATAGGCTTCATTTAGACATATTTAAATTTCACAGATATCCTGTCTTACAAATATTGTCATTCTTCGAACATTTGCCTTTAGAATATTTCAAAGCTCTTTGCAGATAATATATAATAATCATGAGATGGAGAAAGGAAAACACAGAAGATTTTTCCCCTCCCTACATGAGAAAATGGGCAGCTAGGTGGTGGTAAAGTGAATAGAGTGCTAGGCCTAGAGTCAGAAAGAAACATTTTTATGAGTTCAAATGCAGCCTCAGACACTGTTACTGTATGACCCTGGGCAAGTCACTTAATTTGGATAGCCAGTTTCCTCATCAGACACACATATGTACTGCTTAAAGTTTATCAAATTACTTGAATTCTCAAGGGTGGGGAGAGGTAGAAGAACAGTATTTGGAACTCTGAAAAAATATAAACATTGTTTTTGCATGTAACTAGAAAAAATATTATATATAGTATAATTGTATACAGTATTGCTCTCTGTGACCCATAGATGAAAATATAGTAAGGAAAAAAATTTATATAAAATATATCAAATATTTTTTGATTATGTGTATGTATGTGTATTCCTAAATAGTGCCAATATGGCTTCTAATTGAGAACTATAAAGTTAGATGATAGATAGATAGATAGATAGATAGATAGATAGATAGATAGATAGATAGATAGACAGATAGATAAAATGGGCTTTTGTAAATACTTAGGATTTGTTAGGGATTGTGCTAAGTATTGAGAATTCAAATAAATTTAAGAAGAAAGTCCTTGCCTTTAAAGAACTTATATTCCATTGGGGGAATATAACAATCTGTCAGTCATTAAATGCTTAATGACATAACAGAACCTGTGCTAAGCACTAGGGAAGCAAAGAAAGGCAAAAACAGCTATGTCCCTAAAAATCTATAATCTAATGGAGAAGATAACTTGGAAACAATTATGTCCAAAGAAGCTCTAGTCTGGATAAATAAGAAATATTTAACAGTGGGAAGGTTTTCGAATTAAAGGGGGTGAGAAAATGTGACCTGTAGAAGGTGAGATTTTAGTTTGTATTTGAATGAAGGTAGGGAATCCTGAAGGCATCTGGTAGCACATCTGCCTATGTTTAAAACTGGCCTCAGGCACTTCCTAACTGCATGACTCTGTGCAAGTCTCTTGACCCTGTTCACTTCAAAGAGTCAGACATACCAACAACAGCCAGAAACCTGAAGGTATTGAAGAGGAAAGAGAATATTAAAGGCATGAGTGACAGATGGAGAAAATACCTGAAATTGGGAAACTGAGGACCTTCTTCAGGGAACAGCCAGAGGAGCAAAGTATCAAAAATATATGGAAGGGAGCAAGTTTAAAAAATAAATAAATAAAATAAAGCAAAACAAAAACCCTAGCTAACTGTTTTATTTAAAATCTTAATTGTGGGTTGTAATCTGCTCCCCACCCCCAGTCTTCAGGGGAGGGGGGAAGCTGGCTAAAATCACTGATAAATTCAGCAAGAGTTTAGGCTTTTAAAGATTTCTTAAAATATGTATTATAAGTTAGCGAAGAGAAAGAAAGAGAGAGAGAGAGAGAGAGAGAGAGAGAGAGAGAGAGAGAGAGAGAGAGAGAGAGAGATTGAGAACAGATTCCTTATAGCATGGAAGTCTATATCTAATACGATATAGCCAGAGAGAAAGAAATCAATTTCCTTTCCTAGCAGCCCTTGTGAAATTTCTCACCACCAAATGATGTCCGGAATGACAAGGGGAACTCCTGTTCTCCCTCTGCTGCCAGGCACCTCTTCCTCACCAAAAAAAGACTTCTATGAGTGAGTGTCCCCTTCCTAGTTCCTCTCTCCCTCCCCCAAAGGGGAGGTCTTTCAAGCTGATTGGTTGAGAGTGGTCTCTTGCTTCTATCAGTAGTACACCAACAAGTCACTCAGGGCCAGCCAGGTGTGGTCCCCATCCAAATATCCTTAAGTAGGTACTTAGTTTCTCATTCTCATCCAATTCAAACAATACTAAATCAATCAAGTGAGACCACAGGGCATCTGCTAAATTCCATTATTTTATCACACAACCGTGGATTTTGTCTTTGATTCTGAAGGTGATGGGGTGGCCCTGAATTCTAAAACTATGGCATGAATGGAGCCATGTTTTAGGAAAATCACTCTTGGAAGTTTGGAATGGAATTGGAGAAAGACATGAGGCGGCCATATTTAGCAGCAGGCTGTAACAGTAGTACGAAGGTCAGGTCATAAGTGCCTGAATCATGGTGGTGGCAGTGTCAGAGGAGAGAAGGAGTCACATTCAAGAGATGGGAAGGGAAAGGAAGGGACAGAAAGGGGCAGGAAGGGAAGGGGAGGCAAGGCATGAGACATAAGTACATGAATGATAATTTGGAAGAGAGTGAACAATAACAAATATAGAAATCAGGAAAAGTTCCCATATAGCAGATGACATATAAATAGAGCCTTAAAACCATCCAGGTATCCTAAGAGGTAAGTGAATGAGGGCCTGTGTCCCCTTCATGCAGCACTATTTGTGCAAAGGTTTAGGAAAGGTACCTCAGGGCCAGATTGAGAGGGATTTGAAACATGAAGCCAAACACTGATTGGTTCCTTATATTCCTCCAGAAAGGAAAGTCTATAGATTTCCCTATCTATAAAGTCTAAAACATACCATACCTTACAAAGACATTCTGTCCTTCCTCTCTTGTTTGATTAACTATATAATTTGATTTATGTATTTCTAGTCTGATCCCCTTATTTTCCAGATGAAGACACTGATGGTGAGAGGGCAAGTGACCTCTCCATCATTACCAGAAAATAAAGAGTACCTCCACAATAAAACTTAGTCCCTCTAATTACAGAGTTAAGGTCTTTCTCCTTATAATATGAAGCTTCTAGCTCTAAATTTTGTGATCCAGTTTTGAATTTAAGCATTAATTTATGGTTCATATTGAGGTCATGTCCTTTATATATTTGGGTTCTCTTTGTGTGTTTTTTTGTTTAATTTCAGTCAATGTGAAGTACAATAATTGTTTGTACAAGAGATTTTCAAAGGCATGTTAATAATTCCACATGTTGATTCCACAGTCTTGTCTTCTAAAACCTGAGTAATTATGGTTCTTCTAAAATTACACATTTCAACATTTAATAAATCTCAATAGTCAACATTGGAGTCTCATCATTCAACATTGTCATCTTTTTGCTGATTAAATCCATCCCAGCTTTGCCATCCCTTCTTTAGTTGTGGAAAACAGCATTAGTTTTAGTCATGAAAGTGAAGCTATAGTAGAAATCCAATGGGATCACAATCTCCAGAGTTCTGCTCTGTTATCACCTTAATTGTCAAGTCTATGTTATGGGAATACAAGGAATTACTATTTTGTATAGACTGCTAATATTGCATCTACTTTTAAAGAACGAACCAGTAGTTGACTGTTGTCTTTCATTCTCAAAGAGGATCCAAATGACCTCAGTATGCCAGGTTAAAGGTATAGAGTGTCCAACTGTCACTGATGAAACTAATATGAGCTCAGAAGGCTCTATCACAGGTCAGGAACAAATAGTCCATATGAATTGTTGGAGTGGAGATATCTCTCAATTTGCATGTTTCATGTTTCTTTTGACACTTGCTAAAGGATTTTTTTGGACACAAAACTCCATGGAACAAAGGAAAATACAAAATGATCCTCTTTCCTATAAGACACACTTCTCCTTTCTTCCTAAAAATAGCTGTAAATTGAAAAGGGAGAATTTTATATAATATAGATTGTAAATGTTCCATGACACATCAACATTATCTTAATTATTAGTAGTTCAAATAAAATAGCATTTTCTAGTGAGCAGTAAGGATATACACTCACATATGTCCTATCATGTTACCATGTACCTCACTGCTCCGGTAAAAGGCCCATCAACAATTAAATACCCTATAGTTTCATTTATTATTACTGTGCCATCTATGTTCCAAAGCCACAATTTCCCTATATGTGTTTTATTATTAATTAAAATATTAACTAAAGGATGGATAATGCCTTACTTTAAGATGAGAATCCACAATAATTATTAGTGTTTGCAAATAGTAAGTCATTAATAAATGAGATCTATTCATCCATTCATTCCTTCTTTCATTCATACTAGAGAGTGAACTAAATAATATCAATTTTGACAATTGTTCTGATTGAAACTAGAGGGTTGAAGGAAATGGCAACTGAATAGACAGACTGTTCAAAACAATTTTCATATCATGAAAAAACACGTGGAGAGGTGCAGTGGATAGAGTATTATGCCTGGAGTCAGGAAGACCTGAATTCAAATCTGGCCACAGACACTAGCTGTGTAACCCTAAGAAAATCACTTAATCTTGTTTGCCTCAGTTTTGTCATCTCTAAAAGATTTGGGAGAAGGAAATAACAAATCACTTCAGTATTTTTGCCAAGAAAACTCCAGGGGTCATGAAGAGTCAAAATGACAGAACAATAGCAAAAAAGGTGATGACTCCTGAGCTGAATTTGCTAAATATAAAAGGATTTTAAGAGGCAGAAGTAAGGACAGAGTATACATAGGAGTATTCTACACAAGGGCATGGAGGTAGGACATGGCATGGCATGTATGAGGACTGGCAGGAAGGTCAGTTTAGCTATACCAAAAAGAGTATAAAGGAAAATATCATGATTTAAGAAAGGTAGGTTTGAGGTAGGTTGTGAAGGTCTTCAATGCCAGGCAAAGGATTTTGCTGTTCTCATTATATTTGGTCTTTTCTTCTGTTTTTATTATAATTACTTTTGATCCTAGAGGTAACAGGCTACAGGAGGAGATTTCATAGCTGGAGAAAGTAATCTTGATAGCTATGTGGAAGATGACTTAACGAAGGGAAAGATAAGTCCCAGATACCAATGAAAAGCCAATTACAACTGTTCCAGCTCTTGGCATGACTTTTTTTCTCTTCAGTTTAAGTTAAAGTATTAGGCAGGAAACATCTCTTCAGCACCTAGCTGATCATACAAATTGATTTTCCTCCTTGGGGCACCAAATTTAACTTGGCTTTAGGACACAAGAAAGTTTGTTTTATCAGATAAAAATGACTAAATAATCATAAATAATTAATCAACCTCTTCTGAAACCTCACATTCTAAGCATCTACTTAAATATCCTATTTCCATTCTCAAATCAAAACAAAGAAAAACTCTGGACTAAATTGCAATAATTTGACCATTTGGTGAGGTACTCTGAGTCCGAGTCCTCCTCCCATGCCTTCCCATTCCCTAGTTTATGGTTCTTCTTGGTCCCACAGGACATAGCCAGAAGCAAAGGATACAAGTAACATGAGGCCAATGGTTGCTTAACATAAGGTAAACTTGATAAAGAGTTAGATAGAGCACCCCAAAAATGGAATGGGTGGCCTGGGGTGGTGGTAGTGGTGGTAATAATAATAATAATAACCATACTTATGAGACACTATATTCTAGGCAGTATGCTAAGTGCTTTACAATTATATTCTCATTCAAACCTCACAACAACCCTGGGAGGCAGGTACAAAAATTACCATTTTACAAATAAGGAAACCCAGGATGAGAGAGATTAAGTGACTTTCCCAGAGTCACAAATGAAGGAGTAGCTGAGGGAAGATTTGAACTTAGGTCTTCCTGACTCCTAAGCCAGCCCTCTATCCTGTGTATTACCTAGGTGCCTCTATCACTGAGTATCTAAAAATAGAGGCTAGCTCTTGTCTAGAGTGTCAGGATTGGAGTCAGGAAGATCTGAGTTCAAAATTGGCCCCAGACATTTAATAGCTACGTGACTGTGGGCAGGTCTCTTAACTTGTTGCCTAAGTTTTCTCATTTGCAAAATGAGCTAGAGAAGGAAATGGAAAATCCTGGGATCTTTTCCAAGAAAACTCCAAAGGAGGTCATGAAAGATAAAACATGACTGAAACAACAGAATAAAACCCAAAAGATCATTGTCAGGAAATCTGATTGAATTAATTAAAGGTTTTTAATTGTTTTGTCCCAAAGTAAACAAAAAAACCTCAATATAACAAGGGTTTATTAAATACTTATATTATGCAAAACACTGTGCTAGGGGCTAGAGAAAGAAAAAAAAAAACATAGGGCGTAATCCTAGCCTTCTGGGAGCTTATATTCTACTGAATGAGAACTATGAAATCACAGCAGGATGGCAAGTACTGCACTTATGGTCAGGGAAACTTTAGTTTTCTCAGTTATATAGTAGCCTTATGGAATTGGTCAGTAATTTAAGAAGCTCAGTGTCCTCATCTTTAAAATAGGGATAATAATAGAACATGCCTTCCAGGATTATTGTTGGGATCAAATCAGTTAATATTGCAGAGTTTTTCAAAAATTTTAAATTCTATATATTTTTATGATATATATGTATGTATATATATGTATATATACAGTACCAGATACCCTGCTATTATATACATACACACACATATATATGTATATGTATATATGCACATAAATGTAAATGTGTGTACATGCATGTATTTGTGTATATGTGTGTGTGTTTAGTTATAGGTTTTTTTCTTCTAAAAATGGCCTTATCACCCTTACATTTATTATATACCATATTGAAGAGGACATAGAACTAAATGTTTAATTGTTGAACTATAGTTCTCCACCATTAATCCTCTCATTCTATTTGATATTCCAGAAGAAATTACATGAACCATCTGTACCAAAATCTAAGCCTTAATGATATTCAAATCAAGCCTGAGTCTCAGAATTTCTTTTTAGTTTGTTTATTTTGGGGGGCAATTAAGGTTAAGTGACATACTCAGGGTCACACAGATAGTGTCTGAGGCTAGATTTGAGCTCCAGTCCTCCTGACTCCAGGACCTGTGCTTTGTCCATTAAGACACACAGCTGTCCCCAGAACTTGTTATTTGGAAGGACTTCATTGTTCCCCATTTCCAACTTAAGACTATAAAATGCTTCCATTTCAAAACATACGCAACAAATGGTCCTCCACATGATGGTTGCTAACTTACAGAGATGCAGTACACACTCTTACTCACCATGCTCGTCCAACCTTTTAAAAAGAGTTTAATCATTAGGAAGTATTTGTGATTTTTCTTTAAATATAAATTCACCTTTTTTTGGACACTTTCATTAACTGTACTTCATTCTGCTTTCTGGACTCCAATAGATTAAGTCTACTTCCTCTGCTACAAATATATGACCCTTGAAGTTATATTCCATTCCACATTTTGGGAGTTACATTTGTCAACAATTTGACAGCAATTGTGAGCACATTTCCTGCCTTCTAATTTGCAAACATTGTTGCCTTCCCCTTGTACTATTACATTCAACAAGTATTTAGTAACTACTCACTGTACACCGCCGGCCACTGGCTAGGTCTGGTGTTACAAGCCTCCTTCCCCTTACTCCTATCCCCTGGCAAATAATTGGTCTCCATCATCAAGGCACTGACATCTTCCAGGGAAAAAAGCATGTGGGAAAAAAATATTGGTTATTTGTGAAGAAATGTCCCACTAGATGGCTGCATTATTTCTTGAACAGAGGGATCCCCAAACAATGTCCAGAAAGCTTTCTCCCATACCCCTCTCCTTCCTATGCTAATACTCAGGGTATTTCAGCTGTTTGCAGATACATTTTATGATGATTTTCCCCCTATTCCACAGATCAGCACAAAATTCATTTTAATTGTTTTATATGTGAGAAGGGCCTATAATGTCTACAGCAATAATAGCTTTATGATAAATGGTTACCTCTTTGAAAGAAGAAAGGAGTTATATAGTATCGTGGAGAAAAATAGATCTTTGTGCAGATAACAAAAATCAACTGGCGTGGATTCCTGCAAAGTATACAAGCTACCCCCTACCTTTCTTCCTTTTATGTAGCAAATTAATTCCTACAAATAGTATTGTAAGATATGTGAACGCAGTATTCTTCCTCCTAAGCAAATAATAATAAAGAATAGCCTTTCTGATATTGTTAACTAATAGAAGGACTAGATGTTGAAGAGAGGAAAACCTGCTTGATAAAAAAGACTCAACATCTTCTCCTTAGTTTCTAGCAGGAGCATACACTAAATGTTCCCAATATATTACTTCCTCCAGCCAGAAAAACACATGATCTTTGGCACAGAATTTATCATTTTTCTTGGATGATATCCTCCATATGTGTGGATAGAGATGGACATTTCATATAGTTTGGCACACAATAGGCACATGCCATGGGATTGTTCCCAATTCACAAGGCATGGTAAGAACCTTGAAATATTCTACTCCATGCAACCTATTTACACATGAAAAAGATGCCTCTGTTTTGAGGAAGATGAAAGTCTCATGCAAATGCTATTCCAGGATTGTTTGGTTTCTGTCTGGATGTAAGCTCTGATTTCATTGGTTCAGGGGAATTCCTAAGGCAACAGCTCCTTCTGCCAAAGAAGATTATCAACTATTCTGTAAAGTGTAGCCCAATTACCTAAGATTCATCGTTAATAACTAGTCTAGAGTCCCAAAGCCAGTATGGATGAAGTTAAATAGGAAACCAGATCTAAATAGTTTATTCTATCCATTATGCAACTCTCTTTTCAAAAATGCTATTTAGAAAGTGCAAATATACCCTTACATATTTGGAGGAAGGGAGGGAGAATGAGGGGCATAGTTTTCTTAATTATTTAAGAGCACTTTGCAGACACTGTATATGCTTTATCAATTATATATGTAGATATATGTGTTTATATATACATGCACACATACATATATGTGTATATATATATACATATAAATATACAATATAGTGAGTGAGTGTGTGTGTGTGTGTGTGTGCGCGCGCAGCTAGATGGCACAGGGGAAGGGCCTGGAGTCAGGAAGACCTGAGTTCAAGTCCAGCCCCAGATGCTTACTAATTGTGTGACCTTGGGCAAATCACTTAACCCTGTTTGTCCCAGTTTCCTCATCTGTAAAACAAGCTAGAGAAGGAAATGGCAAACCAAACCACTTCAGTATATTTACCAATAAAACCCCAAATTGTTCATGAAGACTTAGACACAACTGAGATGACAAAACATATATACATACATGCATACACACATATATAGGATGTATCATATGCATGTTCACACGTTGTGTATATGTGTATGCATGTATGTATGTAGTTGGACTGCACAGCTTTAAATATCATCCATATAAACCTTCTCAAGCCATTTGTTTTAAAGAAACTTGAAACACTAGCTGAAAAAGGGCAAATAAATAGATTTTTTTTGAACCAATGAAGAGGATTAGTACAAGTCATATCCTCCTTTCTCATATTTACATTCGGGAATTTTAATGGCACTTGACTCTGAAATCATTCCAGTAAAGCGGAAAATTAATATTTTAATATGTCTACCTCTCCAGCAAGTAGAAATAAGTAAAGTGGAATAAGTAGCAGAGAAGAAAACGTTTTTGTATTAACTATATTGATGAATATTTATCACACCTTCCCATCAGACATCTGCCTATTGGTGTGGCTGCTTATTTATATAGGCAGTAAATCATTGCTGAAGTCACAGTTGCAGTTATTTTACGTTTTATAGAAAAGAGGGTGACAATTCCTTTTTTATATTCTTTTGATTAGATTTTGTCATAATTTTTTTACTGACTGAATCCAATAGAGTGAAACATGGCTAATAAAAAAACATTACCCACTAGGTTTTTCCCAGCATGGCACCATTCTTATCAGCTCTTCTACATCTTGATAGGAATATGGCAGGGTCACAAGGGATAAATGTTCAAAGCGGTTGTGCTCTCTATGGGCAATATGGTGTGGACCTCTGCCTGTGCTTCAAGCTTGAGTCAAAAAACAAACAAACAGCAACAGCAACAACTAAAACATCATAACCTGTGATTTGTGTGTTTGGAGGTTTTGTTTTCTTTTGTCCGATTAAGTTGTTGTTGTTCAGCACAGCAATCTCGTAAAGTCAGAGAAGTCCCAGTGTGGAAACATCCTTCTCTAATGTTGATCAGCAACTCGCTTGCTTTAAACTTTTTTCTTACACTATTAGCTACCTAGGACTCACAGAGATCACACAGCTAGCAAGTCTCAGATTACTGGACTTGACCTTAGGTCTTCCTGAACCCAAGCCTGATCCTTTAGCCACTACACCTCTTTGCCTTTTCTTAGTTTATAGCATTTTCTCACTTTTGTGGGATTGGAGGAAAGAAGAGGTGAAACTAAAGGTGAGTTGAATGATTTAAGTGTTAATCTAAGTGTATTTTTTATATTTGTGATGGGAAATTAAATATATGTATATTTTCATGAAGATTATTGAATGCCAATGTCTGACAAGGCAAAGTTTACAGATTCTCTGAATTTGGATGAGAAGGGACCTCTAGCCTTTTTTTCTAAACTATGACTAAAAATATAATAATCACATCTACAAAATTACCAATAATACCAAGGTTTGCTCGAACTATTTATGTAAAGGGGAACCTATTACCTTCCAAGTCATCTCCTTCCATTGTCTATTCCCTGATATCTTTGTGCCACAGTGTGATTCCCATCCATGGTTACTTCTTGTGCCCTCTGCAGTGAAGCATCTATTACAATATCTCTTCCATGTGATGACTATTAAATACAGGCAATCATTATTAACACTCTCTTCCTCCTAGTCTCCTCATCTCTAGTTGACATCTCTCCAGATCCTTCAAAAAGCATGCAGACAGCATATTCTCAGAGCCCTCTACCATACTAGTCTCCCTCTTCTGCATACTACACTCAATCCAGATCTTTTATGAAACTGTTTTCTCCAACCAAAAACCAGGTCTCCCAATAAGAGCTGACCAGGGTGGAATTCCACTGAAACAACACCTTATCCATTGCTGGATAGATGGTTCTCTCCTTCAAAAGATCACAAATAATGGTTTCGTTGGCCTATCCAACTGCTAATTAGTAATAAATGTAAATTTTACAAAATCTTTAGACTTTTTTCAGGCAGACTAATGTTTAACTGTGTGGTGGTTACCAGTTATAAGTCACTCAGGAGCTGCAGCAACCACATCAGACTGCACAGCCATACTGTGGCCTGTGGCTCTTCAAGGCACTGATCCATGGTTGTCTGAGACTGGTGGAGCCCTACTACTATCACATCCCATACTTTTTTGTGTGTGAGGCAATTGGGGTTAAGTGATTTTCCCAGGGTCACACAGCCAATAAATGTTAAGTGTCTGAGGCCAGATTTGAACTCAGGTCCTCCTGACTCCAGGGCCAGTGCTCTATCCACTGTACCATCTAGCTGCCCCCTCACCCTATACTTGATAAACTGATTTTTGTACTCAAATGACAGATGTTACATTTGGCTGGTATTGAAAATAATATTGATGATATCTAATATTGGGCGATAAGGAGGGTGGAGTTGGCAGCAACAAGTTCTTATTTTCTTCATTCTTTCAAAGACCTATCACCTCCAAAAGTCCAGTTTCATGTTTCTCCTAAAGAAATTTACTATAAAAATAACCATGCCTCTGGTCACCCCAGAATGGTTGAGTAACTTTACACTCACTGAATTGTGAGTTGCAAAGGTCTTCAAAAAACTGCCTACTGTGTGTGTGTGTATGTGTGTGTGTGTGTGTGTATGTGTGTGTGTGTGTGTGTTTTAATCATCACTTCATAAACTGCATTTTTCTCAAATGCTTCTGGTGTGTGTGGACCATCTTATTCTGTCATTATTGAATCCAGGAGCTCCAAGTTCCCAACAAAGATAAAATCTACTGTAGCACCCCCTCTTTTTTCTAAAGAAGTATAGTTGTGTCAATGCCCCCTCATAGTAGTGCATGAGATTCTTTAAAAGTGCTAACATGGTAGAAATTATTTGGTAATACTTGTATATTCTACAATACTTATTTAAGACAATTTAAACATTAACCTATTTTAAAAGATACTATATAAGATGCTGTTTTTTAAACCTTGTCATTTGAAATGCATATATTGTTGTGAGTGTTGGGGTGGGTGGAGGGTAGAGGGGTGGGGCAGAAAGGATGGCTCCAGTGCTAGCCAGCTAGCCACGTGGGTGCCTACAGCTTCCAGCTAGGTGAGATAGCAGGAGTTTGTTCTGATGTCAGGCCCTGACTCCTTATTCCATAATTACCTGATGATTCAGCATATCCTTAATGAAATGTAGAAATACCCCACTGGCCAAAGTGTAATCTATACATGAGCACTAGGACCCTGGATCAATACCAGGTAAGCTGCTAGGCCCCTGAAGTTTCTAGCAATGGCAGCCACTTCCAACACCACCCCCTTAGCCCAGCACCAGACATAAGTGTTCCCCATTGACCTTAGGGCAACATCAATGTAGGACCAGGTAAACAGGCAGGGCGTACAGCCCCTGGCACAAGAAGCCTTAGACAGTGCCTCTTCTGCATTGGGAAGAGAGTTCAGAATTCAAAGAAAGGCCAAAAGATATGAGGAGGGGAAAAAATTAATGTGGCCATACAAAGTTATTGTGGTGACAGTGAAAATCAGGAAAAACTGAGAAGAGAACAACAATGTCAAAACATCTATGGGCAAAGCCACAAAGAAAAACATAAAGTCATCTCAAGCCCAGAAACAACTCATAGAAGCACTCAAAAAGGAACTTAAAAATCATATAAGAAAGGTAGAAGAAAAATTGGGAAAAGAAGTAGGTGTGCTACAAGAGAATTATAGCTTAGGAAAAAGAAAATAATTCCTTAAAAAGCAGAATTGACCAAATGGAAAAGGAAGTACAAAAGATAACTGAGGAAAACAATTCCTTAAAAGTTATGAGAGGGGCAGCTAGATGGCACAGTGGATAGAGCACTGGCCTTGGAGTCAGGAGTACCTGAGTTCAAATCCAGCCTCAGACACTTAACACTTACTAGCTGTGTGACCCTGGGCAAATCACTTAACCCCAATTGCCTCACTAAAAAAAACAAAAAACAAACAAAAAAAAAGTTATGAGTTATCAAGAATTAATAAAGCAAACTGAAAAGAATGAAAAATAAATAAGAAAATATAAAATACCTCACTGGAAAAACAGCTGACCTGGAATATAGATCAAGGAGAGACAATGTCAGAATCATCAGACTACCTGAAAGCCATCATCAAAAGGAGGACCTAGACAGTATCTTTCAAGAACTTTTCAAGGAAAACTGTTCTGACATCTTAGAACTAAAGGGCAAAATAGGCATTGAAAGAATCCACTTATCACTTAGGAAAGAGATCCCAAAATAAAAACTCTAAAGAACCTTGTAGTGAAATTTCAGTACTTCAAGAGGAAAATGGTCATTCAATGAAATAGAAAGATATAAATATTTCATAAGGATAAGATCAGAATCGAACAATAAGAACAACAAATGATCTCCAATACCAATACCCAAGAGAACCCTAAAAAAGTAAAATGGGGAAAATACATCATAAGGGATTCAATGGAGATGAACTGTTTACATCCCTATGTGGGAAGATGATGCTTGTAGTTCCTAAAAATATATGACTAATAGTATAGGTAGAAGGAATATAGATAGATAGAGGTATTGATTGGTAGAAAGAACATAGATGTAATGTGAATTTGAGGGAATGACAAAAGTAATTAAAGGATGAAAAATAGTACTACACTAGATGCAGAAGGAAAGGAGAGACAGAATGGGGTAAATTATTTCACATGAAAAGGTGCAAAATGTCTTTGACCCAAAGAGGGAAAAATGTACATAATCAGTTGAACAGAGAAATCTATCTTACCCAAGAAGAAAGTAGAAGAGAGGAGAGTAAGTAAAAGAGCAAGTTAACAGAAGAGAGGGCATACCTGGGGAAGCAGTAGACCAAAGCAAAACACTGTCAAGGAGGGAAAGGGTGAAAGGAGAGCAAGGACAAAGAGAAGGAAAAATAAAATAGAGGAAAATATACAGTAATCATACCTGTACTGTGAATGGTATGAACTCTCCAATAAAATGAAAGTAGAAAGTAGAGTGTATTTAAAAAAGAATTCTCATTTCTCAAATATATAAAGTGTTGTCAAACTTATAAGACTGTAAGTCATTACCCAATCGATAAGTGGTCAAAGGATATGAATGGACAGTTTTCAAGTGAAGAAACCAGAGTCATCTATAGGCATATAAAAAAGCATTCTAAATTAATTTTGCTTAGATAAATGCAAATTAAAACAACTCTCAGGTACCACATGACAACTATCAGATTGGCTAATATGAAAACAAAAAGAAATGATAAATGTTGGGGAAGATATGGGAAATTTGGATCATGAACTAACTGTTGGTAGAGTTGTAAACTGACCCAACCATACTAGAAAGCCATTTGGGGATATACCCAACAGTGCATCCCCTTTGATTCAGCAATACAGCTACCAAGTCTGTTTGCCAAAGAGTTCATAAAAAGGGACAAACACCTTCATGTGAAAAATATTTATAGCAGTCTTTATTGTGATGGCAAAAAATTGGAAATTGATGGGATGTCTATCAATTAGGGAATGGCTAAACAAGCTGTGGTATATGAATATAATGGAATACTATTGTGCAATAGGAAATAATGAGCAAACAGATTTCAGAAAAAACCTATAAAGACTTTTATGAACTGAGGTAAAGTGGAATGAGCAGAATAAAGAAACATTGTACACAGTATCATCAACTTTGTGTGATGATCAGCAATGAACATTTTAACTTTTCTCAAAAGACTCACAAAGCAAAATGGTATCCATATTCAGATAAAGAACTAATGGACTCGATGTAGATCCAAGAACTTTTTTTCACATACTTTATTCTTTTTCCTGGCTCTTTCCCTTCTGATTTGTTTCTCTTTCAAAACTATGACTAATATGGAGATATCTTTTACATGATAGCACATGTATAACCTATATAAAATTACCTGTCATTTTAGGAAGAGGAAGGAGAGCAAGGAAGGGAGAAAATTGGGAACTCAAAATCTTATAAAAATGAATGTTAACATTGTCTTGACATATAATTGGGGAGGGAATTAAAATAATATTAAAATGGAGAAAAATGTCTTTCTACAGCAAATCTGTCAAATGTTTATCCATTTGACTCATAAAACTGTGTGCACAGTTATATATTTCTTTGGGCATAGTTCCAAATTGTTTCCCAGAATTATTGGACCAGTTCACAAACCCATCTACAATGCATTTTGTACCTATTTTTTTCTACATCTCTTCCTACATATGTTATTTTCTGTTTTTGTCATGCTATCCAATCTGATGGGTGGGAATTTATATCTCAGAGATGTTTTAATTTGAATTTCTCTAAAGTGAATTACATCATTTTATATGACTATTGACAGATTTGATTTCTTCTTTTGAAAACTTCCTGTTTAATCTTTTGATCACTTATGAAAGGGAGAATGGCTCTTATTTTCATATAGGCCACTTCTAGAAAATGTGTTCACTACTGGCCCCCTTGTTTCTTTGAGATGATTCAGTCAAACCTCTGTGATTCCTTGCTTCTCTACCCTGTGATAGATCCATTCCTTCTCCCACCCTTACAATAAAACAGCAGACATATTCCATGTAGGGTGAAGGCTAATCCTGAGGTTAGCATTCTTTCTATTTCGTTTATTTCTAAAATATGGGTAAATGAACAACAGATCTGAGACTATATTTTCCAGTTTTGTAGATATCCTTGAGCTTCAGCTTTCGAGTTAATACAACCCTCAACAAGAAAAGATATAGCAGAGAAAGGTTGTGCAACCCCAATGCTTCTTGGAAAAAAATTACAGTCAACCACTAGTAGGAAGACGAGCCTCATTCTCTGGACAAGCTTTCCAGAATATACTGACCTGATGATGATGATATTTTTGGATAATGGAGATCCAAAATGAAATGAATGATGCTCACTCAACTGTCTCATACATTATTTCTCATTCTGCTATTTAATTCTCAATCTTCCCCAAGAGTATCATTGCAGAAAGAAGAGTTGTTGATCCTCCTTGTTCAACTTTTTCTGTCAATGTGTGCTTATGGATCTCCTGTACATTAAACATTTATTCATAAATAAATGTTCTATGCCTAATATGCATATAAAGTAAATAATCTCACTGTCAAGGAGCTCATGGACATGAACAAAAATTAAGTCTTACTTAATTTTACCCATAGAGAAAATTGAGGTGCCAGCAGTAAGAATCAGAAATATTGAGAAGTCCAAAGGGCCAAATTCCTCCTTCTGGAGGCCAGCATCCCATATGTCAGAACCTGGTCCACATGTGAATATGGTGTCACTTAGTTTGGAGACGGAATGAGCATGTGCCCAGTCTAGAGGTTTGTTTGAGCTGATCTGTGCTATAACAGGAGGACCAAACCATTCACTTCAGCTGAATGTTTTCAACCTAAAGCAAAAGATCTGATATCCATCCCCCATCCCTGAACTTGGAAAATTTTTCAGACAAGTCTAATAATTTCCATGAATTTTCATTAGAATATTTTAAAAAAGAAACCTATAATGATGAGATTGAAAGCAGATCTTTTTTTTTCCTTTAAAAATAAAAATTAAAAAAACCCTGCAGCATAAAAGAGGAGAAATGACCCACGTATACAAAATATTTATAGAACCTCTTTTTGTTATGGCAAAGAAGTGGAAATTCATAGGATGCACATCAATTGACAAATGATTGAATAAGTTGTGGTATATCAATGTAATGGAATACTACTGTGTTATAATAAATAAAAAATAAGTGGATTTCAGAAAAAAAAAAACTTGGAAAGAGCCCCATCAACTTATACTGTTTAGTTAGCAGAACCAGGAGAGCATTTTACACAGTAACAGAAATGATCCTCTGCCCCCCCCCGCCCCGCCCCCTGCCATTCCCGAGGATAGGAACCTGGAATTTCTGTGTGTGTGTGTGTGTGTGTGTGTGTGTGTGTGTGTGTGTGTGTGTGTGTGTATGTGTGTGTGACATTTCTACCAAGTCCCCATTCAATCAGTGTGAAGTATCACTATTCTATCCTTTGAATTTCTATTTCCTTTTCATTGCTACTTCCATTGCCCTATTTAGTTTTTTGTCACAATATACTACATTTATTACAATAAGTTCATGCCTATAGCTGAACTTCTTACTTTCAATCTCCTTCCATCTTTTCAATCCACCTCACATGATGTTTTAACTAGCCATTGCCCTGATATTAAATTAGGCAACACTGGCAGGGAAGGTGGTATTATTCTAATCCCTCCTACTGTGGAGGCTGAGGCCAAAGGGTCTGCTAAGTTTAGGAGTTAGTGAGTTGCACTCAGCCCAGCAAAGCATATGTCCATACTAAGTTGGGCATTGATACAGTGATTCTCCAGAGAACAAAGTTTTATAAGAAGTACTGAATCAGTCCAAGGTGGAAATTGGACCATGCTGATTAATAATGGGATTGAGTCTGGCAGTAGTCGGTGAACTTCGACCCTGGGTAATATAGGAGACACAGAATATTTCCATAGCTCCCTCCCCCCAAAAACAAAACAAAACAAAACAAAACAAAACAATAACACTAAGCCTACTTGTGGAATAAAGGTCAAAGGGTTTACTTTTGAATCCATAGACCTCCATTATCTTAAAAAAGCCTATTCAGACACACATAGCTCTCTATTTCCATCACACTACAGATCAATGTTTCTGTTTGATAGCAAGGTCTTTGAGCACATTGAGCATTTAAAATATGAAATGATTGGACCACATTATCTCTGATACCCCTTAAAAGTTTAGAGCTATAATTATTTGATCTAATATAACTATCTCCCACAATGGTAAATAAAGTACCTAGAACATGGTAGGGAAGAGTAGAACTGTGAGATCGTTATTATAAGAAAAACTCACCTGAGGACATTCTACATCTACAAGTTATGAGGGGTTTTGAGTGCCTAACAAAGACTTGTATTTTATCCTGAGAGTGATAATGAGCTACTGGAGATTATTCAATTGGTTGTGATATGATTAGACTTGTGCTTTAGGGAAACCACTTTTGAGGATGAATGGGAGATGGATTGGAGTAGAGAATGACTTGAGACAGGTAGACATAAAAGTAGACTATTACAATAGTCAAAATGTGAGATGATAAAGAACTATAAAAGTGTGCTGTCAGTGAAGGATCTATAATTTAGGGACAAAAACTCATTATTTGACAAAAACTGCTGGGGAAACTGGAGAATATGATGGCGGAAACTGGGTATAGACCTATATCTCATTCCATTCACTAAATTAAGGTCAAAATGAGTACATGATTTATAAATAAAGGATGATACCATAAAATATTAAGACAGCATGGAATGGTTTATCTGTCAGATTTATGGAATTTTGGACGAAAGGAGATAGGGAGCAATACAAATTGTAAAATAGATAATTTTGATTATATACAATTTTAAGTTTTCATACGAACAAAATTGATGTAACTGGGAAAGGACTTTTGAAACAAGTATCTCTAAGACCTCATTTTTTTAAATATAATGAGAACTGGGTCAAATTTATAAAACTACAAGTCATTCTCCAATAGATAAATTGTCAAAGGTTATGGACAGACTGTTTTCACACAAATAAATCAAATCTATATATAATCATATGACAGAATGTTCTAGGTCACTATTCATCAGAGAAATGCAAATTAAAACAACTCTGAGATATCACCTCACTCCTATCAGAGTGGCAACTACAACAAAAAAGAGGAAAATATTAGATGTTAAAGGGGACAGATCCAACCATTCTTGAGAGCAATTTGGAACTGTGCCCAAAGAGCTATAGAACTGTCCATACCTTTTGATCCAGCTAGGTTTATACTCCAATGGGAGCCCCGTTCCTGAAAAAAAAAAAAAAAGAGGAAAAAAAACACCTATGTGTACAAAAATATTTATAGTAGCTCTTTTTGTGGCTACGAATTTGAAATTAAAGGATCAAAGGAATGTCCATCATTTGGGGAATAGCCAAATGAACTGTGGTACGTGATGATGATGGAATATTACTATGCCATAAGAAATGATGAGGATACCTTCAGAAAGGCCTGAGAAGATATCTATAAACTGATGTAAAAATTAAGTTAGTGGGGCAGCTAGATGGTGCAGTGGATAGAGCACTGGCCCTGGAGTCAGGAGGACCTGAGTTCAAATTTGGTCTCAGACACTTGACACTTACTAGCTGTGTGACCCTGGGCAAGTCACTTAACCCCGGTTGCCTCATCCAAAAAAAAAAAAAAAAAGTTATCAGAAGCAGGAGATCATTGTGCACAGTGATAGCAACATTCTTTGATGAAGAACTGTGAATGACTTAACTATTAATATTCTCATCAATATGATAATCCAAGACAATACCAAAGAACCAATGATGAAGCATACTATCCACCTCCAAAGAAAAAACTGATATTGATTGAATACAGACAAAAGCATGCTATTTTTCATTCTTTCACTTTTTCTTTTATTCAAGTCATACAAAATGTTATACACAATGATTAATATGTTAATGTATAACATATACATTAACCTATATCTGATTGCTTACTGACTCAGGGAGGGAAAAGAAGAGTGAAGGAGGGATAAAATCTGGAACTCAAAACTTTAAATAAAATTCTTATTTTTTTTAAAGTATGTTGGTAGTGTCAGAGAAGAAAAGGGGAAATAAACAAGAAACATTGCAAAAGTGAAAGTGACAGGCATTGGTAATCCTTTGGATGTGGAGGCTGAGAAAGAGTGAGAAGTCAACAATGACACCCGAGTCACAAACCTGAGGGACTGGGAGGTTTTATTACCCCCTATAGTAATAGGGAATGTAAGAAGGTCAGAAGAGTTTAGGGAGAAAATAATGTTATGTTTTAGACATATTTAATTTAAGACATCTATTGCACATTCAGTTTCAAATATTTGAAGGGCATCTTAAGATGCAAAATTGGAAGTTACCAGACAGCTTGTAGCAAGAAAAGTCAATTTGAGAATTACCAGCATACACATGGCGATTAAATTCTTGGGAGCTCATGAAATAATGAAATGAAGTAGTATAGAGAGAGAAGAAGAAAAGATGACCAAGGACAGAATCCTGAAGATATCTAGGGTTAGAGGGTATGATCTGGATAAGGACCTAACAAAGGAGACAGAGAAGGATCAGTCAGATATGAGGAAAGCCAGGACAGAGGGATGTCCTAAAAAAAAATCTAGTGATAGGATTGCATCAAGGAAGAAAAGGTAATGAACAATGTACAGGGCTATAGAAAGTGTAAAGAAAATGAAGGTTGGGAAGAGATCACTGGATTTAACAACTAAGAAATAATTGGTAACTTTAGATTCAGTAGAATGATAACATGTGAAGATGGATTGTGAAGGTTGAGAAAATGAGAAGAGAGAAGTGGAGGCATCCATTGTAGATGCCATTTATATGAGTTTAAATATAATGGACAAAACAATATTGGATGATAGTGGAGATGGAAGGATCAGGTGAACATTTTTATTTTATTTGTTTTAGTTTTATTTTTGGGGAAGATACAGGTATGTGGTAGACAGTAAAGAATGAGACAGTAGACAAGCAGAAATTGAAAGTAAATGTTGGGGGAAGCTAAGTGGCACAGTGGATAAAGCGCCAGCCCTGGATTCAGGAGGGCCTAAGTTCAAATGTGGCTTAAGACATTTAACACTTACTATCTCTGTGACCCTGGGCAAGTCACTTAACCCTCATTTCCCACCAAAAAAAAGTAAGTGTTGAATAGGGATGGTAGAAGGAAACAATCTGTTGGAAGAGGTAAGATACAATAGCATCTCTTTAAAGGGTAGAAGAGTTAGCCTTGGTAAGGAGTAAGGCCTATTCATTATGTGAGATATTGGTGAAGTAGGAGATAATAGTTGCTGAAAGCATCTGAGTGATAGAAAATGAGGTAGAAGTGAGAAGAGGTTGCTCACAGTAATTAACCTCATTTTTTCAGTGATATATGAAACAGGGGTATTAACTGAGGGCACAGAGGGTGAGGAGTAGACATGTGATGTTTGAGGAGCAATGACAGAGTTTGAAGGAGCTGCTTGGGAGAGTCAAATAGTGAGTTGAGAAAGGAGGTAGAGTAGATCACCTAACAGCATTAAGGACTCAGGTGAGGTTGCATAGCATAAATTTGAAGAGGACTGAGTGGAAATGGTCACCTTCATTCTGTAGTATATGAATAAGTAAAGACAAGAAATATATGAAGCATCCAAGTCTAAGGCTCTGTAGGCTTTAATTAGCAATGTGATAAGAGTGTGTAGAAATTCAAGATAGGAGGATAATGCAGAGTTGACTTGGTTCCCCAAAGGGTCAAGATAGGGAAAAAGAGGAAAGAGCATTTAGTAAATGAGAAATGTCCTGGAGAGGATTCATGTATTTGGATTGAATTGGTTTGGATTGGATTGCAGTTCAGGGTACAAGTGAAGAGTAGAGTTTTATAATGAAAGGCAGAAGGAGAAGTGAAAAGGCAATGAGTTGTGTTAGTGAGATGGATTTTTGAATGCTTGGACATGGGTGTACTATATTTGTGAGTGACTGCAAGATCAAGGACATTACCATCTCTGTGCCTGAGATGTGATGGACAAGTAGGGTGAGAGAAGTGAGTAGGTTGTATAATTGAGTGGCTAGGATGTTGGAAAGCAACTTAATATAGATGTTGAAGTTCCCTAGTATAGGTACAGGAGTTGGGGAGGAATGAAAAATTATAAGCCATTGAGAAAGGAAGGAGTTCTAAAGAAAACATGCACCAGGATTTTGACTGAGTAGTAGATAAAATGTCATAAATCTCAAATGTAGAGTGGCTATTGAGGTAAAGGCAGAACCCAGAAGTGGTAATGGAGAAAAAATAACATTCCTATTATCTCACCTTAACTAGTAAGCTGAGAAGAATGAGGGAAGACGAATCTAGTACGAGAAAGGGAAGCCAAGGAGACTGTGACATCTGGGGGAGTAAGGTTTAAGTAATAGTAGGTAGAAGAAGTAGGAGAGGAAAATATTTAGGAGGAAGTAAAATTTATTGTTTATAAAACAAGCAATGCGAAGGATACAGAAGAAAGTGTGGATAATGTTTTATTGGAACTCTCCAGTGCAAAAGTTGAGGGTGATAGTAAAACAAAACAAAACAAAAAAAAACCCCAACATAATTGGTCTATGGAATGAAGAATGGGGTTTGGAAGATTATCTATATGAGATACAAAAAAAAAATATGAGCAGATCATCATTTAGTGGAGGTTGCCACTCTTCCAAAAGACATTTGAGATTGGAATGGAGGCAAATGTAGCATGAACGGGGAGAAACAAGGTGAAATGGTGAGATAATAACATGGGGGATGTTCCTCTTCCCTATAAAGGGTGGAGATCAGACAAGAAAAGTGAGTAGAAGGATGAAGGTCAAACCTACACAGCAGGAGAAAGAAATCCTGTTTCCCATCAATTTTCTTCTTCCTCTTCCATCAAATGGCAATCATAGTAGAAGATGGATGGACTGAAGTAAAAAATTGGCATGCTTCTCTTTGCACCCAAGTGTATCCAAATACCAGTTGCATATTAACCAGGAAGCAAGAGATAAAAGTTGCCTTGTGATCAAACAGATGGAATTCATTGCTTTGAGATATAGGGAGGTTGTTGTTTGTCCTTCATTCTCAAAGAGGGCCATGACACCAGGGAGATGTCATGACTTGCACTGAATTAGACTTAAGTGAAGGAGGGCTGTGCTAGCTCAAGAACCTCACTATTTCCTCCAGAGCCATCTAGGTCCAGTGGAAATATAGATATCAAGATGACTAGAAGTTCTCTGGATGTTTAAGGCAATCTGCGTTGAATGACTTGCCCTTGGCCACACAGCTAGTGTAACGATTGGAATGACGCCACCTGCTGGAGACTTAATGTAGCAAAGGTCCACCATGAGGAGAAGGCACCTGAGGGCAAGACATGTGGCTTTTCTTTGGCGTCAAGAAGTGTCATTTGCTTGTGGGTGGAAGAGGGGGCATTGCTGGGGCTCTTGCTTTCTTTTGTCAGGACTCTGGTTGAGAGGGAGCTAAAGATGTGCTCTCCCTTTGATAGAAAAATGAATCTAGGCCTTTCTCTCTCTCTTCACCAAATTCTTATTCTCCTTAATAAATGGTTAAAAGTCTAACTCTTCCTAAAGCTTATAATATTTTGGTGAACACTCATTAGATATTTTAGACAGACTAGCTAGAATTTTAGCCCCTTACACTAGTAAGTATCTGAGGTGAGATTTGAACTTAGATCCTCCTGACTTCAGGGCAAGTGCTCGATCCACTGTGCCACCTAGCAGGTAAATGTAAGATGACCAGCTAGTCTCTTGTCACATTCACTCACAGGACATTATGTGCCAAACAGAAAATGAAAGGCATACAACACTGTGAGAGTAACTCTTGGTCCCCCCCCCTTTTTTTTTTCTACTTGCGGCTTTCCTAAGAATTAGGAATATAGATAATGGCAAAAGAGAGCCCTTCTACATAGAGAGCTCATGGGCTAATTAGAAAGAGAACATTAAAACAATTCTGCATAAATAAGATCAGAGAAAAAAAAAGAAGGCTCTCATATGGAGAAGGACAGAAAACACCTCTCATAGATAAGATTTTACCTGGGACTTGAAGGAATACAGGGAAGACAAAACTAAATAATGAGAGGGAAGATAATTCCAAGAATGGGGAAGAACTAGTGAAAATATCCTGTTTATGAGGATAGAGGGTTTTATAGGAGGAAATAAAGATAAAAATCACAGGATAACAAAATATATGGGGTCAGGCTGGGTTGGAGTGGAGTAGAGAGGAAGATAGAAAAAGATTGGAAAGGTAGGATGTGGTCTGGTTGAGAATAGATTTGAAATTCAAATAGATCATTTTTTACATTTGGCCCCAAAGACGACAAGGAAGAACCAGAGTTTATTGAATAGGGAGTGATATTATGAGATCTGAAATTTAGGAAGAATATAGGCATTTGTAAGTTTTGCTTTCCTTTCATTCCCATAACAACAATGATGGTACAGCTTCTACACCTCCCTTAGTACTTACCATTGGGCCAGGCTCAGCATAGTTTGAGAATGCATTGATTCCTACCCACCCCCCCCCCAAATATATATACACATATACACACACATATATGTATATACATATATATGTGTATATATATATATATGTATATATATAAAATCTTCAGTACATTTGCACACAACACAGTAAGAAATTAAAAAAAAAAAATCCTAAGGCAGTCACAATGAAAACATAGAAACTGCTTACAATACTGTGAAGTGTCTTCTATCACAACTATTCATTAGAAGGTAAGCTCCTTGAGAGTAATCATTCTTTGGATTTTTACCTTGCACCTATCACAATACCCCAAACATAGTACCTGCTTAACAAATAGGTGCCTTTTGATTAATTGACTGTCCTTCTAAATGATGTTATAAGAGCATACTGCTTTACCAATGAGTGGCCTGGAAACAGTGGCAGATCCTTGGGTGAGGATTCCTACTCACCATTTTCCATGATTTAAGAGGAAGGATAAATGGGATTGCTTCCCCAGGTTGTGCCTCAAAAGTCAACCCAAGTATTACCCACACCCCCCACACAGAAATGACCTTTAGCTAAACAGAACGGTATGGTCCTTCACCAAATTAATCATTCTGATTGCCTTACCTTGTAGGAAGAGCACATTGATGAGTCAGTTCAAAAGTTATGACTGGACAAGCTCTTTGAATATTCTGCAAAAACCCTCCTCACATTATGCAGATAGGCACTGTCAGAATCAGAGTAAAGTACTCTAAGTGCTTTCAGCAATGAAACATAAAAGGAGGCTGCTCAAAGACAAATACATTTTTCCCTTTATCCAGATCACTGTTCATCTCCATTTGTTTAGTAGAGAGGTTAGGGACTGGGGTGGGGGAGGGGGTTGCCTTAAAGCACAGAAATTAACCCACACAGAAATGTTAGTGTGGAGCTTCTCCAAGTAGAGGATATCATGGAGAAAATATGGACATCAGCAATAATGAGTGGGATTCACCACCACTTTCCATCCACTCACTGAAAACTTGTGATTTGTACTCCTGCATCATCTCTACCACACAGAAATCCTGTCTGCCTTTGAAGAATGGTCAACTGCCTCTAAGAAATGTTTCCTGATTATCTAGTTAGTGTTTTCAACCTCATTCTCAAACATGTTTCTTTTTTTTTTTTCAACTTATGTCTTGTTTCCTCCAGTAGAATTTCAGCCTTTTAAGGTCATCAGACAGTTTTTGAGGTTGTTTTACTTTGACATCCCCATAAAGAAATGGATCAATATGATAGAGAGATAGAGAGCATGTATTAAGCATTTAAAATATGCAAATGCTGGAGTTACAAATATAATAACAAAACTCAATCCATGTCCTCAAGGAGATTACATTCTAGTGGGCAATGATGCATATAAAACATAGGTGAAGGGGGTGGGGAGGACTTAAATTAGTTTGTGCTGGTGGACAGGAAATAAGGTGGAGTCTTGTTTCTGAGCAAGATAAGGAAAATCTCATCTATCAGAGTCTGATAAGGCTCCTGGGATGGAATCTGCATTTCCATG
The DNA here is from genome assembly GCF_019393635.1 of Dromiciops gliroides. Taxonomy (NCBI): domain Eukaryota; kingdom Metazoa; phylum Chordata; class Mammalia; order Microbiotheria; family Microbiotheriidae; genus Dromiciops; species Dromiciops gliroides. Next base: position 6,190,125 of record NC_057864.1, read on the forward strand.
AGGGAATAGTGGAAGATGAAGAAATAATTGATGTGCCATGGTTTAAAGGTGATGGCCAATGAGTATCTCACACTTTGTAGGTACCTATAACTTACTTGTGGCATTGGATTTGTTAAGGGCTAAAATTCTAGCTAGTCTGTCTAAAATATCTAATGAGTGGTCGCCAATAAATTATAAGGTTTAGCAAGAGTTAGAATTTTAAGCATTTATTAAGGAGAATAAGAATTTGGTAAAGAGAGAAGAAAGGCCTAGATTCCTCTATCTATTAAAGGGAGAGCACATTTCTAGCTCCGCTCTCCACCAGAGTCCAAAGGAAAGAGCGTGAGAGCGAGCGCCAGTCTCTTCCTTCCTCCTCCCACCAGCCCGCATCACTTCCTGATGCCAAAGAAAAGACTCCTGGTCTTGCCCTCAAAGACCTTCGCTTCATGGGCGACAAGTCTCCAGCAGGTGGCGTTATTCCAGTCATTACAGTTCCCTGCTTTGTTTCCTCAAGAAACAGTACGTTTCCTTGATGAAACAGTCAAAAATAACAGAATATAATAACCTATGCTAATTAACAATATGTTAATAACAATATAGAAAAGGGAGAGAGGAAAGTTTTATCCAGAGGGGTGATTTTTTTGTCCTCATGAACCAACGCTTTGACATTGGTCTTGCAAAGGGAGGGCCTCTGCAGAGAGTACATGTTACAGATGGTGTATATTATAACAGAAAGAGAAAAGAAAAAACAACAACAACAACAACACAAAACTGTTCATTTGAAGTCTCTGAAAGTCTTTTCTCAGATGTCCTCTAGGCATAGTGATGGAATGGAAGTCTTTTCAGGGGTTAATGTGTGTATACTGGTAATCAGCCAGGAAAATTTCCTACAAGATTGAGCTTAACACAACTTTAAAATAGCTTTGTCAATAATCAAATCAAACAATGAAAGTTCTCAAAAACATGTCTAAGGAATTCAGAATCTTAGTTGTTACACATGAAACATATAATAAAACAAAAATTGAAACATTCTTTAAAATTAAAATTAATATAGTCCCCCCTTATGGAGGGTAATTGAGAAGACAATTGCTGTGATATTAATTTTTAAAAATAATTTGTATCTTTGTTTCATCACTTTTTGCATCATCTGCCTAATTATCCTCATGCCATGATGAGAAATTTAAAAATCTAATATAATTGGTAACAGATGTCAAGGCCAAATTCAACACTGTTATTTATCATGACACCTGAGATAATTATAGAGGTTACCATAAAAGAACAGAGAAATGATGGGATATGAGCATTCCCACACTTGAGCAATATGTACTACCCATGTAGTATGCCAGGCTTAAAATAGGTGGATGGAATATATGTCCATGCCACCGAATATATTGGAGGAAACTGAGTCAGACTTAATCAGATGCATGGGATTGAGATGTCCATGGCATCAGGAATATAGGAGGGAGCATAGAAGCCAGGTGTAGAAGTGAGATAGGTGGGATCAAAACTTCCAGCTATCTGTATAATATTATGGGGAAAAAGAGAATAAAATATTAAACCAAGAGAATCCAACCTCAACATTTGTCAAAAGCCATTCCCTCGGCCATACCTTGACTTCATGCATGTCTCCCCTCATGTGACAGTTCAGTGTCTGCTCTTGCATGTATTCCTCTTGTGATTGGATGGCATCTTGGCCAACTGGCATCTGATAACTTAGAATAAAGGTAATTAGTGTCTTAAATGATAAGTTCCCATAATCCAAGTGTCATATGGATTTAAACATCGAGGATAATAAATGATTGCAAAAAATGTGAATACATCTTGACTCAAAACACAATATATAATTACGCAACAATTTCAAATAATACCCCTTCTTTTACTTAGTATACAATTAATTTTGTGAAAAATCAGAACATATTTAAATACAAGTTAAAGCACAACAGAATTTCAAAGAAAACTTTTTTTTTTGAAACGAAAACTTTTACAAACGTTCCCCTCTTTTTTTTTTTTTTTGGAATATGCTTATCAAAAATAATACTTCTTTACACTTGCCATGGCAACCAATTTGCCAGGGAAATGCTTTAAAGAGTTTGATCAAATAATCAGTTGAGAAAAAAAAATAACAAAAAACAACTCAGAATATGGGAGCACAATACTACTAGAATTAATATTGTATTATGAAATCAAAACCATGTTTCAAAATTAGATAGATGAATGAATAGAAGAAAATACACATGGAATAATAAAAGACAATGAAATTCAAACTAAGGAAATCTAAATGAATATGAATTTAATATTAATAAGAGTCTTATAAAATATAAAGTTGATCACATGACTATAAAAAGCTTTTACAAATATTCTCCTTGTTTTAGAAACTAAGTATAAGACACAATCTCAAAAGCATGAAAATCTCTATGAAAATAAACCCATACCATTAATTTCAAAATGTAGATATAATAGCAGAGAAATCCTATGTAACCTCTGAGCTGATACTATTACTCTGAGTGAATTCAGAACACTTTTGATTCCAGTATCTAAAATCCCCAATACTCATATCAATACCTTGCTGCTTACTTCTACATTTCTGTACAATATATACCCTTACATGGCAAAAGTAGCAGAGTCTTGAACTATGTTGATGATTGTCATTCTTATTCAGCTTAAGTTTTTCTTCTTTAACCCCTCTATATTGTCTGTCAGTCTTTTCACCATACAAATGCTTTATAAGATTACTAATTAAAGACAAAAGCAGGTTAGCAAAATTATGAACAAAACGAGCATATGTGGAATTTAAAGGGTTTTCTAAGGTTGTCTCAGAAGCACAGCCAGGCTGGGGAAGGACTAAGCCTGAAGCTGCAAATGTAGTTACAGAAAGTTGAGCATGTGTATCAGATCTCTGGACTTCCCAGGAAGGGGAAGCAATGGGCTTGGCCATGGGAGGAGTAGAGGGTGGGGTCTGGAGAGGAGGGGAGGGACCAGAGCAATTTGAATCAGACTTGATCTTGAACTCAGGCCTGGATTCCTCTTCCCCCACTTTGCCTCCAGGTGCTAGGGGATTAAAAGCTTCCAGAGGGTGAGTCCTTGCCTCCAGGCATGCAAAATTAAAGCAACAATTAGTGTTAGAACTGGGAAAAGCTGCGGGAATCTCTTCAGGTTTCTCTGAAAAAGCATGGTTTGGAGAGGGAGAGATATTTCCCTGTGTGAGTAAGTTGCTGGCTCTTTTAACAAAAAGAAAAAGAAAAATAGAAAATCCACAAAAACAAAGCATTAACATGATCTTATCTCCCATTTGTCTGGTTAAACAGACTAAAATCAAAAATAGGGTAATTAGGGAGTTTAAAAGGTCCATTGGAAAAAATTTAAAGGGAAAACACAGCCAGTACGCCAGTATTTAGCAGTTAAAGGGAGAGGGTAGGGGAAATTTCTTACCCAACCAGAAGATCAGAAGACTGAGGTTTAGCTTTCCTCTTCATGGTCAGCCATCTGTTAAGGGCTAAAATTCTAGCTAAACTGTCTAAACTATTTAACGAGTGGTCGCCAATAAATTACAAGCTTTAGCAAGAGTTAGACTTTTAAGCATTTATTAAGGAGAATAAGAATTTGGTAAAGAGAGAAGAAAGGCCTAGATTCCTATCTATTAAAGGGAGAGCACATTTCTAGCTCCGCTCTCCACCAGAGTCCAAAGGAAAGAGCGTGAGAGCGAGTGCCAGTCTCTTCCTTCCTCCTCCCACCAGCCCGCATCACTTCCTGATGCCAAAGAAAAGACTCCTGGTCTTGCCCTCAAAGACCTTCGCTTCATGGGCGGAACTCTTCTACAGTAAGTCTCCAGCAGGTGGCGTTATTCCAATCGTTACAGGTTGGATAATAGAAGATTACAAATTAAGAACTTTCCCTACTCAGTATCTGTTTTGTTTTATTTTTTTCACCATCACTCTGAGTCATTTTCAAAACCATTTTGACATTCAAATAACAGACCAACTTAAGTATACAAAGAGCCAGAGACAATGAAAGTCATGATCTAGGCCCATCTGTCCACACAAGGGTGCCAAGTTGACTCTTCTGCTTGGGCACATCTGCAATTGGATCTTTTTCTTTGGAGCATTTATGATTGCCAGCTTCCTTTTCAAACATATGCACATTTATCCTTGCTTTGAGAGAGAACAGCAACTTGTGTTCCTTTGTTATTCACCATAAATCATAATGATGCTGGTCATTAATATATTATGTTTCTTGGCTAGATAAGAAGTGTTTCAAAGATGTTACAGGTTATGTAGCCATGCAGGATTTTTTTTTTCTTAAATTATTATTCTTTTCTTTCTCCCCAGGCAGTCTCAAACTCCAAACACTGGAAATGCCAGTTTGTGTCTTAAAGATAAGTTTAATTTCCTCATATTGATTTATGGCCAATGTACCCTGGAAGCCAATGCCGCTTTCCTTATTTTCCAGACAGTGTGTGTATTCTACACACAAGCCTAGTTTAGACAGTTGATGTCTGATGCTTCTTGCTGCTTTTTGGAGTTGATATAATTGCCCATCATTTTGTAAAGGTCATCACTCACTAAAGAAAGATTTCTAAACACTTGCTGCCTTACCTGTAATGGGAACATTTCTTGTAGAGAAACCTGGTGATTGAAGGTTTGACCAGAATACATCTAGGAACAAGAATGATGATTGATGACTCTAGAAAGCACCCTCGAGTGCTGCAAATAGTCACAAGTAATTTTTTTTTCCACAAAAGTGGAATGGAAAATACCTCATCACTTAAAAAAAATGAAAACAATAAGTCCTGTTCCTGAAGGTTCTCAATAAAGTTAAACATTTGGTCCTTACCTCCGATTTTTCCCCATAGGGATGAAAGGTGATTCCAGAAAGCTGAAACTAGTCTTCTCAGTTAAACAGCTATATAATTTAAGGCCCCTGCCAGGCCTCAAATAATAGGGAGATGGAGAAGTGTGAATTCATTCCTGCAAAAGCACATAGGCAAAAGAGGCCCCACTGTGTTGGCAGGGGAGGGTATTGGCATCTGAACAATTTCCCAAGCTTTAGCTTCAGGGAAAATTGGGGAAGAAGAGTCAACCTTTAAGAAAATGTCCATTTTTATCTTCCACCTATGTTGTGTTCTAATGGAGTTAATATATGCAGGCCATTCTATTTTTTCAATGGAAAAATACCTGGCTTGCTTTTGAGAAAAAAAAAATAAAAGTATTTTATGGTATGTAAATGGAAAAGAGAGGTCTCTTTAATTGTGGCACATAGACTGTATCCCTTGATGGTTCTGTCCTCTAAACTGGCCCATTTCAAAGGGATTTTTTTTTCATAGCTGATGCTGATCTACTCTACCAGAAGTAATTGAGGTCTAGTGGAAGGTTAGGAGGTGAAGGAAGAAGAGGAGGAGGAGGAGGAGGAGGAGCAGGAGAAGGAGGATTTGCATTACTTCATTTCTTTTAGCTCATCACTAAGAATGTGGATGGAGAAGTAGAAGAAATGGTTAGATTTTAGATTAATCCAAGGTTAATGTCATAGAGGCAATGTATTATAAAAGATTGTTCCTTGATATTAATAGGGATTCCTCTTCACTGTTTAGTAAAGTGCACAGCAAAGAGTAAACACTTAAATTGGTTGTTGTTGTTGTTGTTCTTAAAGCATGATAGATTTAGAGTTAGAAGATAGCTATTCTAATTTCCCGAATTTACATTTGAGGAAATTAAGTGGCAGTGTCTTATCTCAGACTACACAGGCAATAAGTGGCCAATCTGAGATTGAATACTGATCCTCTGATTTTTAACCCAGTATTTCTTTTTCACTGAACCATGAAAAATCATATTTATCCAACTTGCAAAAGAAAAGAGATAATATGATATCTTGGTTAACTAGGGACTCTAGTGCTCAGTGTTGTTGTCACTTCATTCTGTTGGGGATAAAGAAGTGGGTATTTAAATTGAGCTCATTGGTAGCTACTTAAAAGTAATAGTTCATGAATCCCAGACCTGAAATACAGGAGTCAAGCAAAGTTGGGAAAGATGATTATTATACATAATAGCTTCATGAAATAACATCAAAAACTGACTGAAAGTAAGTAAACAGGGTGGGAGCAAGGTCTAGTGGATTGATCAGGGTTATGTGATGTTATTTTCCAAGTTGGATAAACATGAGTTTTCATGGCTCAGTGAAAAAGAAATAGTGGATTAAAAGTCAGCAGATCAGTATTCAAATCTCAGATTGGCCATTTATTACCAGTATAATCTCAGATAAAATATTGCCACTTTATTTCCTCAAATGTAGAATCAGGAAATTAGAATAGTTTTTATCTAACCCTAAATCTATCATGCTTTAAAGACAACAAACTTTACTTAAGTGCTTACTCTGTGCTGTGTCCTTTACTAAACAGTGAAGAAGAATCTCAATTAATATCAAGAAAATTATATTTAATATATAATATTTTTATATTGTATGAAAGGAAAAAATCTACATTAGCATTACTGTGGGAGGCAGCTAGATGGCACAGTGGATAGAGCACTGGCCCTGGATTCAGGAGTACCTGAGTTCAAATCCGGCCTCAGACACTTAACACTTACTAGCTGTGTGACCCTGGGCAAGTCACTTAATCCCAAATGCCTTACTAAAAAAAAAAAAAAAAGAAAAAGAAAAGCATTAATGTGGGAAAGTTGCAAAAATGTAAATTTAAGCTACAGTTTGGGATAGAAGGAGGGGGAGGAGAGCATCCTAACAATTAACTCAATAAATTCATCAACTTACATTTAATACATAGAAAACTGAGTAAAAATAAATTTTAAAAATGATTTCCAGTGTATCTAAAAGTGAAATTTAGTGATTAAAGAATATTAGTTTCTTTAACACTGCCATTATTTATACAAATACTGAATGAGTAATTCTGAAGTATATTGTAGTGATGATTCATCTTTAGATATACTAGATAGACATATCATACTATCTGGCCATAATGATGCATTTCAACTCTAAAATTGAGTTATTCAATGACCCCCAGACCACTCTAATTTCCTTTGTCAAGTAAGGGATTCAGACACTATGATTTCTAAATTTCCTTGCAAATCTAAATTCCTAATTCAAGGATATCTTTGACCCCGTTGTTTGTCTATTATTGACCTGCCAATCTACCCCTTTCAGTAGGATAAGAGGAAATTACCTGACTTGTTTATGTTCTGACACTAATTCATTTATGATCATTGCAAAAATATATTTATTACATTAATTACAAATTGCAAAAAGAAAGTACAGGGTAGTTTATACAGTAGTATAATTAAAGTTAAAGGAGGAACAGCATTCTGGTTTGGCAATAATTTAGAATACATACAAAGGAAGGAAATAAAAATACAGTAAAATAAAATAAGTTGTTTGTAGTAGATAAGCAGTTTGGGACTTTGGAGTGAAGACCTTAAATAGAATGTTCAGTCATTTGTATTTTATTCATTAGAAAATAATTGCACACAAATGCTTTTTCAATTATGTATGTGAAATCATGCAAAACATATTTCAATTATTAGCCACGTTGTGTTTTTTTTTTTAAAGAAAGAAATATAAAGTAGGAAAAATATGTTTCCATCAATACTCAGGGATTCAGATCTCTGTTTAGAGATGGAGAGCATCTTTTTCCATCATGAGTCCTTTAGAATTATCTTGAATCATTGTGTGTGTGTATGTGTATGTATGTGTGTGTGTGTGTGTGTGTATATCAGAATAGTGAAAATTTTTACAGTTGATTATCAGTACAATATTGCTGTTACTGTGTATGATGTTCTGTTTCTATTCACTTCAATTTGCATCAGTTCATTTATGTCTAAACAATTATTTGCTTGTTGATTTTCTGAAACCATTCTGCTTGTCATTTCTTAAAGTACAGTCATATACTGCCACTTGTTCAATAATTCCCCCCAATTGATGGGCATCCCCTCAATTTCCAATTCTTTGCCATCACAAAAAGTATATGTAAGGCTTTTTCTTTTCATTTTTTTAAAATCTTATTTTTTTTTTGTGATACAGACTTAGTAGTGGTATTGCTAGGTCAAAGGTTATGAATGGTTTGGGAGCCCTTTTGACTTAATTCCAAATTGTATTCCAGAAAAGTTGAATTAGTTCATAACTACATCAACCATACAGTAATGTCCCATCCTCTCCCACATCACCTCCAAAAGTTATTATTTTATTTTTCTATCATGCCAATCAACCTGATAGGTGTGAGATGATATGTCAGAGTTTCTTAAAATATACATTACGCTAATCAGTAGGGATTTAGAGCATATTTTTTTATGTGAGTATGGATAGCTTTCATTTTTCCTTCTGAAAAATGTCTGTTCATATCCTTTGAGCATTTATCAATTGAAGAATGGCTTATATTTCTATACATTTGTCTATTTCCCTACATACTTAATATATAAGGTATTTATCAGAGAAATTTGCAGTATTTTCTCTAGTTTTCTGTTTTTCTTCTAATTTTGGTTATATTAGTTTATTTGGGGCCAAAGCTTTTTAACTCCATGTAATCACAATTCTCCAATTTACTTCCAGTGATCCTCTCTATTTCTTGTTTGGTCATAAACTTTTCCCTTATCAAAATATCTGACATATATTTTTTTCTCACTCTCCTAATTCGTTTATGATATTACCTTTCATGTCTAAATCCAAGTTAAAATTACATTAGTATATAGTATGAGCTGTTGACCTATGTCTAATTTGTGCCCAACTGCTTTCCAGTTTCCCCAGCAAATTTTATCAAATGGTAAGTTCTTACCTGAATAGTTGGTTCTTCAGATTTCTCAAACACTAAATTTCTATGGTGATTTGCTACTGTATATCATGTATCTATTATACTGATCCACTACTCTATTTTTCAGCCAGTATAAGATTATTTTGATGATCATCATTTTGTAATAAATTTTGAAATAAGGTACCACTAAGCTGCCTTCCTTCACATTATTTTTTGTTGATTCCTTTGATATTTTTGAACTATTGTTCTTTTTTTCCTGTTGATCTGGACACTTTATACATTTTTGTAATATTTATTCATCTTACTGATATTATCAGTTTTACTGGCCTATAACAGAGCAAAATAGTTCTTTATTATTTTAATTTCATCTTTATTGGTGGTATACTTATTCTTTCCATTTCTTTATGCTAATTTTTTGTGTTTTTTCTTTTTCCTTTTTAAAATTAAATTAACCAGGGACAGCTAGGTGGTACAGTGGATAGAACACCGGCGGTGGAGGCAGGAGTTCCTGAGTTCAAATCTGGCCTCAGACATTTGACACTTACTAGTTATATGACCCTGGAGAAGTCACTTAACCCAATTGCCTCACCAAAAAAACAACTCAAATTAACCAATGGTTTATCCTTTTCATTGTGTTTTCTCATAACAAGCACTCCTCATGTTATTAATTTAATGCATTTCTGTCTATATATGTATATACATATACATATAGATATATATGTGTGTATATATACACACATATCTATATAGATAAATAGATAGACAGATATTTCTTCTAGTGATGTGTTTACCACCCATATACAAAGAACACTATGCTAATGAATCAGAATTAAGGCAAAATACAAACGTTAGATAAGTCAATTGTATTATCATGGAATTCAGAATAAAATAGTACATAGGGAAATAACCACATTAATCCACGTATGATTGAAATGCACAATTACTTTGCATTCAATGTGAATGTATTTTATATTTACTTATCTGTGTTTATGGTTTCCTCCCAGTAGAGTTAACATTCCTTGAAAATATATATTTTTTCCAACTTTAGTCTTTTTATGTCCTGTAACATGACCATTGCTTGGTTGGTACTTAACCAACAGTTATTGAATTGGAAATTAATTGACTGAAGGGTATGTGAAAGAAAGTGGAAGCACTGGGAAAGTCAATGTTTCTGGATTGTCATTCTGGGAGAACAGGAGGACTTTGATTCATTAGCAAAACTAGAGAAATTGAGGTGAAAAGCAGAGTGAGGAAGAAAGACTGTTTATACCTTATGTTCTACTATGAAGGCTTTCATATTGTCTCACAGGGTAGAGTTTTATTTCATGATTAATTTTTATTTTTAATTTATGGAATAAAAGAAGCATTTCTATAACAGTACAATAATAAAATATTATATTTGGAACCATAAATCTACTATTCACAACTTGCCATTTCTTTCAAATATACAATAAAATTATCATGCAATTTTTTTTCTTCCCTCCCCTGTCCTATAGATGGCTACCATTAGACAAAAATAGGTATATGTGTGTTTATGGATGCATATATGTTTGTCTAATTATATGTAAAACATATAAGTATTCTATATATATATTTATATTTTTCAGTTGTTTCTCTAATGCATATAGCATCTTTCTTCATTTGTCATTTATAGTAAATTTTGGAATTTATAGTAGTCAAAATAAATTATTCATTCAAAGTCATTCATAAAACAACATCTCTGTTACTATATAAAATGTCCTCTTGGTTCTACTCATTTCACTCTTCATTATTTCATGCAAGGTTCCCCATTTATTCTAAACTTTTTGAGCTCATCATTTCTTATAACAGTAGTATTCCATCACAATAATTTAACATAACATGTTCAGCAATTCCCCAATTGATGGGACATACCCACAATTTCCAGTTCTTTGCCACTACAGAAAGAGTTGCTATAAACATTTTAGAATTTATAGATACTTTTCTTTTTTTCCCTAATTACCTTCAGAAATACACCAAATAATGGTATTTTTGGGTCAAAGGCTAGAGGTGGTTTATAACTCATTTGGCATAATTCTTGATGCTCTCAAAAATCATTGGATTGGTTCTTATTTCCACCAAAAATGAATTAGTGTCCCACTTTTTCCATATTCTCTCCAACATTTGTCATTTTCCCTTTTTATAATTTTAGCCAGTCTGGTAAGTGTAAAATGATATCTCAAGGTAATTTTAATTTGCATTTCTCTAATCAATATATGATGAGTAAAACTGTATGTGCTGGTCCTATTACTGTCCCAAGTGTAGGGAAAATTAGCTGGGGTTTCTATTATATTTGTTACTGTTAAATTAGAAGCTTTAACACAAGTTTTGGGCATTAAGTATTAAAGCAAACCTACTTCTTCCTACAAGTCCTCCACCATGAGCTTGTCTGAGACCCAAACTGAGAGTTGCAGCTTCCTCTGAATCTGGAGGAGATGTCCGTACACACTGCTTCAAACCAATTGGCCAGCATCACCCAAATCCATTGGTTCACTAAACTTTGATGGGGGTCCATGTACAGAATGTGCCCGAGGTCAGAGAACCTACCCCCTAAGAGCCAGGCTCTAGGATAGGGGTAGGTGTAGTTTCAATCAAGTCAACTTCAAGTGAGTCAATCAGCAAAGTCAATCCAATCAATCTTAATGTAACCCCCTAGAACAGGGCAGGGGTGGTGGTGGTGGTGTTCCAAAACCCATTCTTTTCTCACAAATAATGATTTACAGTATTTTTTCATGTGACTATAAATTACTTTTATTTTGTCTTCATGAATCTGTCTGTTCTTATCCTATGACCATTTGTCAATTAGAGAATGACTTGTATCCTTATAGATTTGACAGTTTTTTTAAAAAACATATTTAATCATGAAAACTTTATCTGTTAAACTGTTTATAATTCCTCCCCCTCCCCTATATTCTGCTTTCCTTATGATCTTGGTTATATTTGTTTTATTTGTACAAAATAACTTTTTAAAATTTAATATAATCAAAATTATGTATTATACAGCTAACTTTGTTCTCTATCTCTTTTTATTCATAAATTGCTCACCGAATTTAAAGCAAGAATAGAGGTATTTCCACATTAGAACACTCCTGAGAATGAATTGAAACTTTTTAAAGTTGAAATTAAAGATCTGTTTTCATAAAATTAAAATCACTACGGTGTAAAATTACAGATGTAGTTTCAAGTTCAATCCATGATTCCCACATTAAGAAATGACAAAATTACATTTACAGAACTGGATCCCAACCAATGGTTTTGTTTCCCCCCAGCTCAACTGATTGCCTAAGGATGAATGATGAGTTAATTAATAAATCACTATATACTCCATTTCCAAGAGGCTCTTGGATACTGTAGGAATGGTATAGGAAATTGATAAGGCTAAGTAGGGAGTCAATTCTGCCACTCCCTATTAATGGGGTATGAGAAGAAGCATGGTCCAATCTATAAGACCTGGGTTCAGTCACATTTAAATCATATCCTTACTCCTTCATTCCTCTCTAATCTCAACTCTTGACTTTTGTCCCTAGAAGATCACTCTATCACAGGAGCCTTCTTATCCTGGAAGATCATTCCCCTTACTGTGGCCTGTTCCTAGGAGTGGTCAGTTTCTTCCTGATCCTCCATTTTAAGGGAAGTACCCATATAATCTGTGATCACTCTTTCATTCTTCTCTTGGCTCTTCTCCAGATTTTGCAATTCTAAGAACCTCTGATTTTAAAATAAAAGGGAGTAATTTGCTAATACTTTCTAAAATCCCCCCATAATTTGTACACAACCATATTTGTTACAACAATATCCTTATCATCTTGTTATTCTTCTATATTTTCTTCCATATGGCCTCCCTAGAGGACCCACTCATTGTCCCAGATGCCTTGGATTACTCTTCCTCCTCCCCCTCCTCCTATTCCTCCTTCTATTGTTGCACATTAAACACCAAAAAAGCCACAACACTCATTCTATTAGCAAAGTATCCCTCACTAATACCCAATGGTCAGTCCAACTCCTTTTCATTTAATAGATTTCTCAAAGCTATCCCTAATAATATTTATTTTGCATAGTTCCTTATTGAGTCATTATGTGAAAACTTCCTCCTTACTAATCTGGAAAACTCTCCTTCATCTCCACCAATGCCTTGACTATTGACTTTTAGGTCATTTACAATATGAAGATTTCAAATATTCTAGTGTTTTAAGATTTGGGACTATATAGCTAAGAATAATATTTGAGATTATATGTCGTCCCATGCCACTGCATTGTTCAAATTAATTATTTCTACTAATGAAATGGACCATTTTTCTTAAAAGCCGAATCTCTCCTTTTCTTTAGGCTAGCAATGAATTGACTAATTTGGGCCACTTCAGAGTCCATAGATGATGAAGGAAGTATTTGCTTCCCAATCCTGATCATTCTATTTCAGAAATAGGTTGTTGCCTAAAAAACTAAATGAAACACACAGACAGGAAAATGCATGCTCTCTGTGAAAAAGCTTCTTTCCCAATCCCTTTCTCAAGACATGAAGTATTATAAAAAGAAATAGACTGCATATGCTTGAGTCCAACTCAGTCCTTTAGTGGTGATGTGCTCCAGTGGACTTGTCATACTAACTCAGTCTGCCTCTGAGAGTCCTGTCCCTGAACTGCCAGCATTTGGTGTTTCTGTCCTGGGCATGTCGTCTTCATGGGTTCCATCTCAGTAAGTACCCAAGGGTGAGCTCCAAAATATTCAGTTGCCAGAGTCAAGGAAGGTGCTACTGAAGCTTGAAGCTTGAAAATTAAAAATTCCAGAGGGACTGAAGCAAGTCATCTCAGGGCTACTTTATCAGAATTAGCTTTGCCACAGGTGCCAAGCAGAGTCACAAGAGGGCAAAATCAAGAGTTGCTTTCAAACTCTTCTTACAAATGAAATTTAGAATTTGTCTGCACAGATTTGTGTGATTGAAAAGCAAACTCTTCAGCAAGCAACCAGTTGCTAGATAAGAGTTACTTACTGAAAAATAAGGTAACCAAGCTAGACATTAGGGAAAAGATGAGGAAACATATCTCCCATTTTTGTTATGTTGGAATATGAATGTGAGGTACTAAATGCACCTAGATTTGGTGAATGTGTGTTAAGTACTTTTTCAAAAAGATATTTTTTTCTTTTTGTATTAAAGTGTCATCTTAAGAGTAGCTGCACAGAGAAAAGGGGAGTATATTGAAAAATCAAAGTGACTTATGTATGTGTATACATGTATACAAGCATGTGTATGCATACATATATACATGCATATATATATAAATGCATTGTGTCTGTATATTTGTGGATATGTGTATATACATATATATGTCTGTGTATATATGTAAGTATGTGTGTGTATATTTATATATGAAAGAGAGAGAGGGAGTGAGGGAGAGACAGAGAGAGATAGTGAAAGAAGCAGTTAATTAGCTAAGTGCTATAATGGGAAAATGATAGAGCACTGGGCCTAAAGTCAGGAAGGCCTAAGGTCAAATCTGGCTTCAATAATATGCTAGCTGTGGGACCTAGGAAAAGTCAGATAACCAACTTCTTTTTATCACAGTTTTCTTATCTATAAAGTGGAGATAATAATAGCATCAATCTCTTCGGTTTTTGTAATGATCAAATAAGATAATACTTATAAACTTTTTAGCATAGTATTTGGTACATCCTAGGAACTTTATAAATGCTAGTTATTACACTTGCATATAACTAGGATTATAACTAATGATAGGATATGATATATTTTGATCTTATATATCATATCATAATTCTTAATTTTGTTTTCTTCTTATTTTATTTTATCAATTATATATAAGAAAATTTTAACATTTATTTTTAAATTTTTGAGCTTAAAAATCTTGCATTTGCTCCATTCCGCTATCCTTGTGAAGGCCAGCAATTTGTTATAGATTATACATATGAGGTAATGTAAAACATTTCAATATTAGCCAAGTTGCAAAGGAAAACAAAGACCAAAAAAATGCTTCAATCTACATTTAAACTACATCAATTCTTTCTCTGGAGGAGAATAACATTTTTCATCATGAGTCTTACAGAACTGTCTTGAATCATCATATTGTTCAGAACAGCTAAGTTATTCACAATTGATCATCATACACTATTATTGTTCTTGTGTATAATGGTATCCTAGTTCTGTTCACTTCACTTTGTAACAGTTCATGCAAATCTTTCCAGGTTTTTTCTGAAATTATCCTCCCCATCATTCCTTATAGCACATTAATATTCCATTAAAATTATACACCACCACTTGTTCTGTCATTCCTTAATTGATGATCATCCCATCACATTTTAATTCTTTGCTACCACAAAAAGGAGCTACTATAAATATTTTTGTACATTTAGGTCTTTTTCCATTTTAAGAAAATCTCTTTAATATAAAGATCTAGCAGTGGAATTGCTCAGTCAAAAGGTAGGCAAAGTTTGATAGCTTTTGGCCATAGTTTGAAATTTCTTTTAATTAAGGATGGGTTAATTCTTAACTCTACCAATGGTGCACTAGTGTCCCAGTTTTTTTTTTCTCACATCCCTTCCAACATTTATCATTTTTCTTTTATGTCATATTATCCTATCTGATTTGTGTGAGTAGGTGCCTCACAGTTGGTTTAATTTGCATTTCTCCAATAAATAGTGATCTGTAACATTTTTTTCATGTAGTCATGGATAGCCTTGATTCCTTTTTTTTCTGAAAACTGAGTCTTCATATGATTTGACCATGTATCAATTGGGGAATGGCTTGCATTTTTACATATTTGATTCAGTTCTCTACATATTAAAAAAAATAAGGCTTTTTATAAAAAAAATCCCCTAGTTTTCTGTTTTCCATTTTATCTTGACTACATTGGTTTTGTTTGTAAAAAAAGTCTTTTTTAAATTTTATATAATCAAAATGATCCATTTTATATCCTGTAAGACTTTTTTTATCTCATTTGGTCATAAATTCTTCTCTTAGCAATAGATCTGACATGTAAAATTTTCCATGCTTCCGTAATATGCTTATTATATCACTCTTTATGTCTAAACCATGTATCTACTTTGACCCTATTTTGGTATAATGTATGAGATGTGGGACTTAAACATAGGTTCTGTTACCAAAATGTACTAATTCTTCAAAGAGTTGGAAATATCATTTCATCTTATTTATATCCTTAACAACCTCTATGCAGGCCTATAAGAAACAGTTAGAAATGAACATGTAAGAACTGATTGGTTTAAGATCAGAAAAGAAATAAAAAAAGGCCCTTTTTGTCACTTTGTTTAATTCATATGGAGAGTACGCCATGAGAAATGCTGGGCTAAATTAATCAAAAGATAAAATTTAAGCTGGTGGGAGAAATATCAACAAACTCAGATATGCAAATGATACCACACTGAGTAGAAAGTCATGATGAGGGTGATAGGAGAGTGTAAAAGCTGGTTTAAAATTGACCACTAAAAAAAACCCCAAAAAACAGAATTGCAAAATTAAGCTGTTGATAATTGGTTCTATCACTTCCTAGCAAATAGGGGGAGAAAAAAAAATGGAAGCATTTCCAAATTTCATATTCTTGGGCTCAAAGATCATTGCAGAGAGCAACTACAGCCACAAAATGAAAAGATGTTTGTTTCTTAGAATGAACACTATAGCAAATCTGGAAACCATACTAAAAAGCAGAGATATCACCTTGCCAATGTGGCACATATAGTCAAATATATAGTTTTTCCAGTACCACTTTATGCTTGTGAGAGTTGGAGTATAAGAAAAACTGAGTGCTACAGAATTGACAGTTTCATATTTTGGTTCTGGAGAAAATTTTCATATTTTGGTTCTGGTTCAGTCCCTTTAACAGCAAGGAAACTGAGTAAGTCAATACATGAATAAATTAATTCAGACTGTTCACCAAAAGTTCAAATATTGAAGCTAAAGTTTCATTACTTTGGCTAGTTAATGAGAAGACAGGAGTCATTCAAAAGGACCTTGATATTGGGAAAAACTGAAAGCAGAAAGGAAAAGGTGACAGCAAAGGCTGAGATCCATAGATAGTATCACAGAAACATTAAAAAGAAACTTGGACAGAGTTCAGGAGATAGTAGATGATACAAGGGCCTGGTGTGCTCTTCTCCATGGGGTAACAAAGAGTTGGACATGTCTGAACAAATGAATAACAGTTTTGTACCTAATGTATTCCGCTTATCTACACCTCTATTTTTTAGCCATTATGAGATTGTTTTTATGATTACCACGTTTTAATATATTTTAATATCTGGTACTGCTGAGTCACCTTCCTTCACAACTCCCTCCCCCATTGATTCCCTTGATATCCTTGATCTTTTGTTTTTCCAGATCAATTTTATTATTTTTTTAGGTTTATGAAATATTTTTGGTAGTTTGGTTGATTTCACACTGAATAAGCATTTTAATTTAGGTAGAATTGTCATTTTTATTATATTGAATTGGCCTAGCCATGAGCAATTGATATTTCTCCAATTATTTAAATGTGATGTTATTTATGTCAAAAATTATTTGTAATTGTTTTCAGACAGTTCCTGCACTTATCTTGGAGAGTAGATCCCCAAGTATTTTATATTGTTTGTAATTATTGTAAATGGAATTTCTCTTCCAGCTGGACATTTTTTGGTAATATGCTTATGATTTTTGTGGGTTTATTTTAAATCCCACAGTTTTGTTGAAGTTGTTGATTGTTTAAATTATTTTAGTTTATCCTCTAGGATTCTCTAAGTATGACATCATATCATCTGCAAAGAGTGATAATTCACTATTTTATTCCAAAAAATACAGGAAAGCCAAACTTGATTATGGAGAAAAGATGAGAAAGAAAATTTCTTTCCCTTCTATGCAGAGGTAGGAAGCTATGAATGCAGAAGACTGAAGTTGTTATCAGATTCATTCCATGTGTTGGTAAGTTTTTCAGAATTTTTTTTCATTTTTTTCTTTCTTTCTCTTTTATTTTCTTAAAATTACAGCTTGTTGGTTATGGAAGGAGCTAGGTACATATTTCTAAATGAGGGTTATATGTATATGTGTACAAACATATTCATACATGTATTTATACATGTACATATACATGTATATATGTGTGTATATATGTGCATATGAACACATGCATACCTCTATATACTTATATGCACATGCACACAGGATACATACACACATATATGTGTATGTGTGTATATAGGAAGGTAACTTTTCTGTGATGAAAGAACCACTCCATTGACATGAAGATCAGCAAATCAAAGATATATGAAAATCCTCACTCTTCCAGCCCACATTAACAATTTCTAAAATGCTTTATGAATTCCTGGACCAGGAAAGAATTATCAGAGAGCAATGTTGCTTATCTACCTGTCTCCCCATTTGTGTATGTATGTATTGGGGGAGTATCAAACTGCTTTGAAAACCATAGTAGATAATGCCCACATAATCTAAAAATTCAGATTGATGGGCATCAAGAAATCTTTCTTGTTTGCTGTTAAAAAAGGACCCATTTAAAAATGATTGACAACTGTCCCAAAGTTTCAGCCAACTGATAAGATGACAGTGCCGTGGTGTTTCCACAGCAGGCTCTGAAATGAGATGGAGATGTCAAAAAGAAAAAAAAGAAAGAAAAAAAGGAAAAAAAAGGTACAGACTGTTAATATTTCAATGCAATTAAAAGAAAGCGTTTTTAAGCACAAGGAAAGCATATTCAAACCTTTGTCACATTTTAATTATATCATTGCTTCAGTTAAATTGGAATTGCTCCTTATATCTCCACAAACTTGATGACATCAATAGTTGGGGAATTACTTCCTGGAATCAATTAGCTTATAGAATGATCCGACAGAATTCAGGGCATAACCATTCATATCCTAGATGCCAACATTTTGCCATGCCTGAGCTATTATGGAGAAGCAGTTGTTTACTTAGGTTATTTCAATTACACTTTTTAATTCCTGTAGGAGCCTAGGCCTAGTGTTGTAAAAGACCTCAAAGGCTATCCAATTCAATCCAATCCTGTAATTCATTGGCTTTAGAAACTGAGGCTTATGGAGGCTCAATGATTTACCCAAGGTCACACAGTTAGGAAATATCAGTAGAGGGGTTTGAATGTGGGTCCTCTGACTCCAAAACCAAGGTCTTCCCATTGTATCATTTCATCTGTGAGGGTGCAATCTGCAGCATTACTCATTGAAGCCTACCCCCATCCTTATAGGTTGTGTCATTCTGGTCAATGCTATTTTGGAAATCCTTCATGAAGTAGCTACTGAATTCACTGGATGTTTTCCAGCCCTTCTTGTAATATTTCACAGATCACCAGCTCAGTATTACAAACACACTCAATATCCTGAAGAGACCTTCTTGGTGCTGAAGATAGAGAGCTTGACCTTAAATAAGGAATACTCAAGTTGAAATCCAACCCGGGACACTTACTATTCATGTAAACCTGGGTAACTCACTTAATCTCTATCTGCCTAAGTTTCTTGATGTGCAAAATAAAATAATAAAAGTATCTTTCTCTTATGGTTGGATAAAAATTTAAGGAAAATTACAAGGAAATTTAAATGCTTAAATGGTTATGTTAATTCTAGTTGGGATTATTTTACTTTTCTGGCCATAAATGTGCTTGGTAATATATTTTATTGAATCCTAGAATCATTGAGTTGGAGCTAGAAAGGAACATATCATTTATTCCAACTATCTTCTCTTATATATGAGAAAAGGGAGGTCCAAGGCAGTGACACAGCTAATCCACCTTCACAATGATAAAAACAAAATAAACAAAAAAATTAGAGGCAGGATGTGATCTCCAAAGTCAGGGCTCTTACCATTATACTATTTTAAAAATTTCAGTGAAATGCTGCAGTTCAATGGGGAAGTGTATGTTTTTTACAAATTTTCCAATGTGCATAAAGTATCAATAAGCTATTGCTGCTAGAGAATTCTGTTTGCTTACTTAGCACCCTGAAAAAATGTTCAGGATGATTTATGAAGTTCAGTTGACCTTGACCATCAGGCAGACATTGGGGACTGATTTTTTAAAGATAAATGGACCAAAATTTCAAATTAATTTATTATACATGAAGTTAGTTCATTAATTTAGTCATTGGATATTTAAAAAATAAAATTCTACAAGTTATTGGATGCTACATAATAATATTGAGACACTTAAAGGTCAAGAAGACATAGTTCATGTTCTCAAGGAAACTATGATGATATAACTATTTAGATGGTAGATGACATATGGGGTGTTCAAAGAGGACTAGCACTTTTGGTGGGATGTATTGATAGCTTTTTAGTGCTACTCATCCACATTTGATTTCTGCCTGGCACTCAACTCTCTCTTGTGACTGAAATGGCTCCAAGAAGTTGTAACATGTACAGCAGCCACACCTCTGCAAATCTTCTCAGGAGAGAGGTTAAACCATGTTGAGGGTTACTGACAGGCCTCAAACCTGCTGGTGAGTTAGGACAGTGACTATTCCAAGTATGTCAAACCTTCCTCAGATGGAATGAATGAATGAAAAACAATTTGTTCCAATTGACGTGAAGATGGTTGAAACTTAGAACTTGATAAAGACATTGAAAATGCTAAGGTCATCTACTGTATCCCAGGTCACTGGTAGTCATCTTGAATTTTGTCTTGCCACTAGACTTCAAGATCTCTGAAAGAGAGAGTGGGGCTGACAACTTTGGGCAACTCTGCCTCACTTAAATCTGCTTCACACAAAAGTCAAGACATCATCCTGTAATGTCATTGATTCTCTTTGAAAAGAAAAAGGACAAACAATATCAACAAAAAGGGGGGAAACAGTGGCACAAGGGATAGAGCACTGTGCTTAGAATCAAGAAGATTTTCATTAATGAGTTCAAATCCAGTCTCAGATGCTTACTATCTGTTTGACCCTACATAGGTCATTTAGTCCTTTTTGCCTCCATTTCCTCATCTATAAAATGGTCTGGAGAATGAAATGGAAAACTACTCCAGTATCTCTGCCAAGAAAACCCCAAATAGGGCCACAAAGAGTTGAACATGACTGAAAATAAGTGAATGACATAAAAAAGGAGATTGTGGATTTTAAGTATATATAATATGACAGAATAGATAGAAACTCCTTTAAATTTTCAAGAGAGAGAAACATTGGAAGAGAAGACAATCAATTTTCAAAATGATGTTGGTGAGGAGCAAGAATCAGCACAGGGCCAAGTTAATGGAGTAGTTGACATTTGAGCTGAATTTCGAAGGTTGCTTTTGATGTGAAGACATGGAAATGAAGGAGGGATTGGAATAGAGGTATGCGAACATGACCAAAAGAACATTTAAAGGACTTAAAGATGCTTTATAGATTGTTCCATATCATATATACCCGCAAATCTATCAAAGCCTTTTTATACACATCTGCAGACTAGGTCTCAATAGGTTACTTAATACTCAGTAAATGGAGAAGTAGGGAAAAGAGGGAAGAAATGGACATGGGGTGCAGAGTGGAACAGTTAGTCTATAAACATTTATTAGATGCCTATTATGTTTCAGGTGCTGCTAAATACTGGGGATGTGAAAAAATAATAGAGTTATAGATAAAATAAAAAAGGCAGTTCTATTTTCAAGGAGCTTATAATCTAATGAGAAAAGACAATAAAAAAGGAAGGTGAAAAGAAGTGAGGGGAGATAGGGAAGGTGCTTGGGTGTAATGTAGGACAGAAGCTGGAGAATACTCTGCTGGGCCCCCTACTTAGATAAAAGATCTGGATCCCCTAGCCTTGTCCTCTAGCTAGAGGGTCCAGTGAGAGGGAAAGAGGGTACTAATTAGATGGGAGGACTAAGTGGATTCAATGTTGCTGGATAATGGGATTGCCCAATAATGAGTACCCTGGGTAAGGAAGTAGTGAGGTCCAAAGAACTCCAAAATCAGCATAGAGGGTGGGGAATTGGAAACATTTCATGTAACATCAAATGTTTTAAAACAGATTTAATTTGTTATTTCTTCTCTTTTACTTTTTTAAAGAATGTTTATCATAGCGAATAGCTTCCTTTGTGAGGGGATTGGAAAATAGGAGATGTAAAAAGGAAATTTCACAACAAAATCAACTTAGAAAACATGTAGTACAATACAGTTTGGAAAGTGTGTATTGTGCTACTTGATGCCATCATAAAACAGTTTCACCCCTAGAAGATTTCTTCCCTTAATGTGTGCTGCATTTTATGATGAAACTTTATAGCAGGAAATTTTAGCCTCTGACCTAGATCTGATTAAACTCTTGTGTATGTGTTTTTGTGGTGGTAAATCAAGTTCAATTTCTACTTCTTGCTATTGCTAAGGAAATACTAGAATTCTTTGAAGTCAAACTCATTCTGCCAATAACTTGGGATCAGATCTTATCAGATCAAATTGTCTTTTGTTTTCTTCAAACACCTAATAAAATGAATGTTGTAATTGTTATCAGAGCAGCAAAATGTTTCTAAAGGAACTACTCCCAAGGGTTGAGAAGGACAGGATTGTCAAGGCAGGTAATATCAATGGGTATGATATTGATTCTGAATATGTACTGTGCCAGTAACATTAAAACGCATTGTAATTGGGGGCAGATAGGTGGCGCAGTGGATAAAGCACTGGCCTTGGATACAGGGGTACCTGAGTTCAAAATCCAGCCTCAGACACTTGACACTTACTAGCTGTGTGTCCCTGGGCAAGTTATTTAACTCCCATTGCCCTGCAAAAAAAAAAAAAAAAAAAAAAAGCATTGTGATTAATGTGTCTTGATTTACTGCATGTAAAGATTATAATAGAAAATACACTTCTCTTTCAAGACAGAGACACAAATGCAATCCAGTCTATTTCCCCAAAACCTTAAGGTAAAACATTTAATTCATTTCCTTCTATTAAGGTCTGTTTTACTGAATTCTTTATAATTCAAAATTTTCCTAGCCCTGATCTCACTTTGTATTTGAATTGTGGTTTTCCTATTTTCTCATGGGAACACATTTGGTGCAACAATAGAAGAAGGCTAAATCATTTTAATGAGATGAGTCCCTAGGATTTTATAAACTGATTTTTATTTTTTTTTTGTGATGGACCTTCTTATACTAAGGTCATGGAAATGACTTTAGTTTTTAGCCTTCTTAAATGCAGATTTTCTTTTCAAAGAGAACAGGTGAAGAAGGAAGAGAAGGAGGAGGAGGAGGAGAAGAAAAGGAGAAGGGGCAGGAGAATGAGAGGGAGAGATCCATATTATTACATTTGTGGTTTTTTTTCTTTTAAAAGTCCACTGAGCATCTTTAAAATAGGGTTGAGGTGTAGGAGGAATAGACTGGGGAGGGGGAAGGAGAGAGATGGTCTGGGGAGAGGTAGGTCACATGAAGGAAGCAAGAAAAAAGCTTATGGAGGGCAGGGGAAGAGGGGAGAAGGAGTTAGGGAGTGAGTGAACCTTAATATCATCAGAATTGGCTCAAAGAAGGACTAACATACATCTTCAAGTAGGTATAGTAATATATTTTTGCCCTAAGGGAGGGGATGTAGAGAAGGGGGGGAGAAGGGAAGGCAGGAAGGGTAGATAGGGGGAGAGAGCAGTAAAAAGCAAAACACTTTTGAGGAAAGTGAAGATGTTCTGCATTACTGCAATATTGAATTGCTTGATCTCATAGAGAGGATTGGGAAAGGAGGGAGGAAGAAAAATTTAGAACACAGAATTAGCTCAAAGACCTTAATCTCATCAGAATGGCCTCACGGAGGGAATAACATTCATACCCAATTGGGAGGAGTAATCTATTTAACCCTACAGGAAAGTAGGAGGGGAGGAGGATAAAGAAGAAAGGGTGAAAAAAGGGAATGCAGAGCAGGAGAGAAGATAGAAGTAAAGTACTTTTGAGGAGGAATAGGTAAAAAGAAGATAGAAAATAGAGTAAATATCATGGGAAGGGAATAGGATAGAGGGAAATAGTAATGATGATTGATTATAATGGCAAAATGCATGGTACCTATTTTGCTCGGCTATTATGAAGAAAATTCTCTGCCAAGTTTAAGGTACTATATATATCCTGATGAACAGGATACTATCAGAAAAACTCAAAACACCTACATGAACTGAAGCAGAGTGAAATGCACTGTATTAAAAATAATAGCAACAGGGGAAGCTAGGTGGTGCAGTGGATAAAGCACCAGCCCTGGATTCAGGAGTACCTGAGTTCAAATCTGGCCACAGACACTTGACACTTACCAGCTTTGTGACCCTGGGCAAGTCACTTAGCCCCCATTGTCCCACAAAACAAAACAAAAAACAAACAAACAAAAATAATAGCAACAGTGTAAGATGATCTGCTGGGAAGCATGTGATTATTTTCAGCAAGGTAATGATCCAATATAATCATGAAGGACTTATGAAAATTGCAACCCATATACAGAAAAAGAACTGATAGTATCTGAAAGCAGATGGAAACACATTTTTTTAAACTTTTTTTTTCCTCTTTGACAATTCCTTAATCTGAAATTTTGTTTGCTTTGACTGTTTTCTCTTATAACCTAGCTAATTTGGGAATGTTTTCCATGACTACTCATGTATAACTTATTTAAAATTGTTTGAGTTCTTGTGGAGGGTGGTGGGGGGGAATGGAGGGAGGAAGAGAAGTTGGAACACAAAGTTTTAAAAAATTGATGTCAAAAATTTTTTACATATATTTTGGAAAATAAACTTCTATTTAAAGGAAAAAAAGGCAACTGAGTAGGTAGTTCCCATCTTCCTTTTGCCATTATAAAGACCAAGAGTTTGCAACAAGATTCCCAAATTATCCAGCTCTGTACACAAGCTTTGGTCTAGTTGTTTGGGTGTGGGGGCCAAATTTAACATATGGGGAGTTAATTGAGTGGTTCGACATAATATTGGGGTCCCAGAAATAGTGGGACCTCTAGGTTCAATGCTCCCTGCCCTCTGAACTGCTTTTTTACATATTTCTCCCAGACCAATAATAAAGGAGTCTAACAGGCTCTTTTCCATAAATGAATCATGTTTTATTAATGGGAATAAAGTAAACAGCAAAGGTGAAATTAATAAAATCAAACACAAGGGAATAGGGGAAAAGAAATATGGATAATCCTCCTAGCTCTAACCTAAGTCTATAAAATCCCCAAACTAGCTTCCAGTTCAGCTTATTCAAAAGAGCAGAGTTTGTATGTTAACTCACCACCTGGGGCTCATAGCTTCAATGGAAAAAACAGCTTACAGCCAGGCCTGAAGGACTTGTCTGCTGCTGCTGCTTCTGTCACCAGGAGGAAAAGAGACTCCAGAAGAGAGTGAGCTCCCCTCATTGAACATTTAATCTTCCTTCCCCAAAAGGGGAGTTCCTTCAAAACTGCCTGTGGGGAGTAGTTTCTCCTTCTGACATCAGCAGCATATGTCACTTCAGGGCAAGCCAGGTATGGCCCCTACTAATGAGTCAGCCAAATTCCAATAATCTTACCACATGGGGAAAATTTACTCAACTTCAGTATGCTCATTGGGGTGTTCTCTGCTTCCATTATTAACTGATGTTTCAAAGGGACAGACTTAAACTGCACCTCAATAGAGATTTCCTGAGAGAAGAATACAGAGATGGAAGGAACTAATTGGGATGGTAGTGAGTGCCCTCTAATTAGAAAGCTTGAGAAAAAGACTTAATTCTCACTTATCAATTATTTAGCAGAATGGATTGTTTGGAATTGAGTTCAACTAGATATCCACTAATATTCCTTGGATTTCATATATTCTGCTGTTAGATGATTCTCGAGGAATGTGCCAATCCTGCTAATACTTGCATCTCTTTAGTTCATGAAATCCTCAGATACCACAGAATCCTAGAATTTTAGAGTAGACAGATATCTTATCTTCTTTCACAATGAATTCAAAATCATATTTGCTTCCACATGAAATATTTCATGGAAAGGTGTATTGTATAGTTGATTTTGAAATGTTGAAAGTTCTCTCAGTATGAATAGCTAATTTATTATTCATTCCCTAGTAGGCATCAGTGACTGTCCCAAAGGAATGAAGAGAAAACTAAGCCATTCTCAGAGCTATCCATGTTTACTGAAAAGTTCATTAATCTAGCAGCCTGGAGCTATGAATTCTGATCTCTTGTTCTGTCTTCTGTTTTTTCCCCAATCCTTATCTAGGTGGTGCAGTGGATAGAGTGCTGGGCCTATAGTCAGGAATATGAGTCTTCATGAGTTCAAATGTGGCCTCAGATACTTACTACCTATGCGACCTTGGTCACCTAATGCTGTATGCCCCAGTTCTTTATTTATTAAATGAGCTGAAGAAGAAATGACAAACTATTCCAGTATCTTTGCCAAAAAAAAAAAAAAATAGCCAAATGAGTCACACAGTTTGACATGACTGAAAACAATTAAACAACAAAAATCTAAGGGAAAAAGTGGTGATTATCATTGAAAGTCCTCTCTGTCAAGGGATGAGATCTTAATCTTCAAGAAACATGGTATTACTCATGTTAGAATGACCAGGGAAATAACGTTTATGAGCAGGCAAAGGGAAAAATTGGGTTTTATGATGTAAGTCAGTCAATGGAGAAAGATACACAGCACATGAGACAAAGAGCTCAATCAAGAGCTTGGTCTCAGAATCAAAACTATGAATCAAAATGAGGCAATAAAATCTAATGAGACAGGTAGGAGAACAAACTCATGGCTCGTCTAAACTTCTAAGAACGAGGTGTTCAACAGGATCTAAATTTGAGCAAGGAAAATGAGTAGGTTTTGTAATAAAGTATGCATATTTATTTTAGGCCTATGTTTTTGTGGATTATTTCACTTTTGTTAGTCTTTCAAGTGACTTTCAAATTTGGACTCCTTCTTCTGTCATGAGGATTTCCAGTATGGAGAAGAGATGCATCAAAATCACAATAGGCATGCTTTGCCATAATTTTTTTTATGAGACCAGAGAGTAAAATTTAATCTGATCAGGCTTCATTTTCTTCATCTGTAAAACAAGAAAGATGTAACATTCTTCTCTAAATGTAAAGTTTCCTAACAGTTGGAATTTCTAAAAACAAACAACCAAAAAATGGGAAATGGGCCACCTAGATGTTATGAAACTGTGTTTACTCTGGAGTTCTTGAATGGGTAAATGGGAGATGCTAGACTAGAGATAGCAGCCCATTGAATTCTCCTCATATTACCCTCCAAACAATTTTAAAAATCACATCAAATTTAATCATGGAGTTGCAGAGCCAATAAAAGTTTGAAGTGACACATTTTTCCATCCCAGAACAACTTGCATGGTTGGCGAAAGATGTCTGTGAAACTAGTATGGGATCAGAAATATAATGTACTCAATACAATAGCACAAAGTGGACATTAGAGGTGTATGTGATATCATCAGCATCAAGCAGCAGGGAACTCTAAGCCCAGTGAGAGTAATGGGGTTGGGCACCTGGTCAGAAAATAAAAAAGCTAGAGAGTACTCTGAGCAGGCACTGGGTACTGATTAGTTGTTCATACAGTTTTAGGGCACAATTCCAGGATGAATACAGAAGAGCAGAGGCTCTTCCTGGATAAATACCAAAGTGCAGAGCTAGAGAGCTGTGGCCACATATCTTTGTGGATGATATAACCTTAGAAACAGTGAAAACTTACAAATACCCAGAACCATCTCTCAAAATAGCAGCACATAAAGTCTAAAGTTTGGGACAGTATCTTTCCACCCCTAGGTGAAAAGAATCCACCTTTAAGATAAAATTAAAAGTCAAAATAGGCTGGAAAATGAACTAAAAATAACTTGAGCATAAAAAGCTACTATGGAGTCAAGAAAGAACAAGACACAAAATCAGAAGAATACAACACAAAAGCAATTACAACCAAATCCTCAAAGAATGGTGTGATAAAATAATGGATTTTAAATTTCACAATGGCAATTGGACACAAGCCCAGCAAGAATTACTGGAAGAGCAAAGAAATAGATTAGAGTTGTAGAAGAAAAACTGGAAAAAAAATTAGTGAATGATGCAAGAAAACTTTGAAAATTGAGTTGTTGTCCTTCATGATAAAGGAGGACCTAAATGACATCTCTTTGTCAGAGTCAAGTTACAGTGTCTCTTACTATGACTTCTTAGAACAACACAAGCTCAGAAGGTTCTAAGAGAGTTTGGGCTCAAATAGTCCACATAAACATTTGGAGTAACTATTTCTCTAAATTTGCACATAGTACATTTCCTTCGACCTACCAAATTTCTGCTTTGTCCAATATACTTTTTTTGAAGAAGGCATTTCATGATGGGTCGTCTTGTGACAAAGTCTCCAATGTCTCACAGTTTATTCCAAAGTCCTTCCTTTATAGTATTCTTGTGTCACTTCTCCTCATCTATGTGGAAGCAGTTGCCTTGTATGAGTTGTGTGCATAACAGTCTTTTAGTCAAACTTATGGCATTCAACCAATGTGGCCATCCCATTGTAGTTGCACTTGGCAGTACAGCTTGAGAAAGGACCTCAGCGTCTGGCACCATGTCTTGCCGGGTGACCTTAAAATATGTTCCTAAGACAATTCAAATTGAAGAAAGTCAGTTTCTTAGCATGGTGCTGGCAGACTATCTAGTTTTCATGGGCATACAATAATGAGGTCAGCCCAGCAGCTCTGTAGACTTTCAGTTTCATAAGCAATCTGATATCTCCTTTCTCTCACACTTTTCTTTATAGTTTCCCAAACACTGAATTAGTTCTTGCAATGTATGCTTCAAACTCATCAATTATGTGTACCTACCTGGAAAGTATACTACCAAGGCAAGTGAGATTATCCACACTATTTATTATTTCTCCATTTGCTGCAACCAATGGTTCCAGATATGTATAGCATGGTGCTGGCTGGTGGAGGTCTCATGTCTTCTTGGTTCTAATAGTCAGTCTAAAATTAGTAAAAGAAGCATAGAATAAATCTATACCTTGTTGGTTCTCAGCCTCAGAGGCTGCATTGAGTGTATAATCATCTGTAAATAAAAAGTCATCCACCAACTCTCCCTCCACTTTACTGTTTGCTTGTATCCTTTTCAAAAAAAAAAAATAACATAAATATAGTAACTGACCTTGATACTATTTCTGTACTCATAAATGTTTTATGACATCATCATTTAAAACATCATGCTAATCCATCTACAAAGAACTTATAGTATCTGAATACAGATATACAGATTGCAGTATAATTTTGTTTTGTTAGTTCCTTTTTCTAAATGTTTTGTCTGTTTTCTATCACAACCTGACTAATGTGGAAATGTTTTGCATGACTACACATGCATAACTTATATTGAATTGCTGGAATTTTTAACAAGGGTAGTGAGTGAGGGAGAAAGATAATTTGGAACACAAAGTTTTAAAACTTGATGTTAAAATTTGTTTTTACATGTGTGATGTTTAAAATCTAAATTGTGGTCACCTTAAATCAGAAGCTTCAGCTCCAGTCTAGCCTAGAGTTCCAGCCTGGTTGGGTTCTTCCTGAAGTCCTCCTCCACGAGCCTGCTTTAATCAGGAACACCCTTTCCCAAGCTGTTTGTGGAAGCTTTTTTATACATCTGGAACAGAGGCGGTCCTTACACCCTGCTTCAAGGTGATTGGTTGGCGTCATCCAAATCCATTGTCTTTGAAGGTGTTCTCAAGTTGAGTTCACAGTCTAGTTTCTGAGAACAAGACCTTCTTAAGGGATAGCCAGGTGTGATTACAATCCAATTAACTTGATACAATCCAATTAACTTGAAGTAGGCTTAATCAGCAGTCAATCACTCTCACTTGATTCAATCAGTATAGATTAATCTACAGGTGGGTCTTTGAGTATCTGCTAAAATCCCATTATTTCATCACACATGTAACTTGGGGAAAAATACAATTCTTTAAAAAAATAGAAACATCATGCTATAAAGAATGGAAGCAAACACAAAGCCTTGCTTTACTCTATTGCTGGCTGGAAAAGGGTGAGAGCATGATCATTATCCAGAACCCTTGCAAGTATGTTATCACAAAAGTGATGGACAATACTGCTAAACTTCTCTCTGCACAACCAGATGTTGCCATAATTTTCCACAAGCCTTCATGACTTACAATATCAAAGTCCTTGGTCAGATCAATGAACATTATCTAAAGACCTCTGTTCTGCTCCTGGCATTTGTCCTGAAGTTGATAGGCAGCAAACATCATTGTGAAAATTCCTTTGCCCCTCCTAAAGCTGCATTGACTTTTCTGTATATGACCATCTTCCAGGTGAAGGATCAGTCTATTAAGGGAAACTGTGGCAAAAATCTTGCCAGCAATTACTGATAGACCCCACCTCCCACCCTGTGATTGGTACAGAACAATCTATTTCATTTACCTCTATAGAAATGGACAATGGAGGCATCTTTCACAACTGATCCTTCAACTTGGGGATTAAAGCAATGAATGCAAAAACAAATGTGGTGCTTTGGGTAGGGTGGGAGGGTGGAGGGGCAGCTCTGCAGTCAAATGATCTTTGCTCAAATTTCTTTTCTCATAGTTAGAAGATTCCTAACTGTGCAAATTTGGACAGGTCACAAATTCCCTGGGCCCCATTTTCCTTATCTGTAAAATGAGTGTCATACTAAAAAACCCTTTGTAATACCTTGAAAACTGTGGTCATATACAGACATGTGCATATGTGCACTAAATGCAGCATACATTTTTTTTAGAACTTTGGCTTACTAAAATATAACTCATTTCTCTGTATCTCTATCTATTCCCTAAGTCCTATGAATTATTCTTACAAATAATATTTTATCAATGTATTAGATATGTATGTTTATGCCTATACATATGTATTATATATGCATTCTATATGTAGTATGACTATCTTATGGATTATATACCATATATCATATATATGTGTATACATACACATGCACACACAATGCACATGTTATACAATACATATAGTATAATGCATTGTTATATATGTGTGTACATATACACATGTATAATGCCTATATCATATAACAGTATACACAATGCATAGAGAATACATATACAACACATGTATGCTTACATGGATGTCTAATACTCATCTACATGCATGTGAATGTGTTGTATATTATTTTTAAAGATAATTCATAGTAGTAAAATATGGGAAAGAGATAAAAAGAGAAATGAGTCATGAATACATTTAATGACCCACAGTTCTAAAATTTTATATGATACACTAAGTATATATCTCCTAAGGTCCTCAAGAACCAGGTAGGTCTGGCATTATGAGTCTTGGATGAATGGTGAACATGAGTTTGAGAGTGCTGAAATGATTTAGTCTTGCACATTCTTGTAGTAAGTGACAGGAGAAGAATTGGGACACAGGTTAGCTCTCAATTTACAGAATCAAAATATATAAAAATACAATGAAAAAATGTCACTGAAAGAATACTATATTCTTGTTGGAGCCAGGTAATGGAAGCTAAAGTCCTTAAGAAGCCTATGTTGCTTGGTTTCTTACAGAAAAGACAATTCTCCATTCTTTTCTCTCTAATTTCTGCATTTTATTTTTATTTTCATATGAGGTTATTGGTTTTGATCTTCTGAGCATAAATCTTTTAAATGTTCAGCTTTTTTTTTATTTTCTACTTAATTGACTACTCATCTACTACTATATCATGCCAAAACAAGAACACAATTTGTTATATAACAACGTGTTGTTGTCATTGTCATTGTGTTGTTATTGTTACAGGATTCTACTCTTTTTTTGTTTTGTTTTGTTTTGTTTTGTTGGAGAGGCAATTGGGGTTAAGTGATTGCCTAGGGTCACATAGCTAGTGTCAAGTGTCTGAGGCTGGATTTTTGAACTCAGGTCCTCCTGAATCCAAAGCCAGTGTTTTATCCACTGTGCCATCTAGCTGCCACCATATAATTCATTCTTTTTTTTGTTTTTGTTTTTGGGTTTTTTTGCAGGGCAATGGGGGTTAAGTGACTTGCCCAGGGTCACACAGCTAGTAAGTGTTAAGTGTCTGAGGCCGGATTTGAACCCAGGCACTCCTGAATCTAGGGCCAGTGCTCCATCCACTTTGCCATCTAGATGCCCCCATATAATTCATTCTTAATAGATTATTCAACTTATTACAAAAGTCTGTTGATCAATGAAAGATTTGAAAAAAAGAAGGCAGAAAACATGGACAAGAGTTGGATATGATGGGAAAGCATAGTTGGGGTGAAATGTGCATCATTGCAAGAGAAAGAATAGCCAAAATGATCAGAATTTAGTTGTACTGAAGCACTAAATTAAGGTACTACTATCATGTTTGATTGTAAGTTATTTACATTACTTGGTTTTCAATTATTATTGTATAACTGGGTTTGATAGAAACAAACCTGCCCAAAGATTGATTATTTTTTTGAATATTTTCAAGTAATAAAAATGTCCTCTTTCCTCCCCCTCTTAATCTCTCCCTTCTTTCCTTTCTTCTCTTCCTTTCCCTAGTCTCTATTCCATTCCTTTCCTTTTCCTTCTCCTCCTTTCCTTTGCTTCCCCTCTTTTCCCTTTCCTTCCTTCCTTGCTTCCTTTCTCTCTCATTTTCCTTCTATCTCTCTGTCTTGCTTTCCTTTCCTCTCTCCCCCCTTCCCTTCCTTTTCTAGCTCTTTCCTTATTCATCTTTACCCACAACACAATTTTCTTAATTACTCTTGCCTGGCATTCATGCAGTGTGCAACTTAACAGATTCTCTTCAGAAGCTCCAGTTGTGCATTTAAAATAATTTAATTAGCATAATCAGTGGTAATCCAAAGGTAACATTTCTCTCCTTGTTCCCCTTTTTCTTTCCCACTGGATGGGTCAGAAAGTCTTCCTGATTCCAAGGCCAACCCTCTCCAACTACTAGGCTTCTTTGCCTTTTGCTCTTCTTATTACAGAGACAATAACTTGTCTCATTAATCACCATGTTGAGATCAAGTCAATAATAAATATGATCCTTTAAACCACAAAGTTCATAGGTCAGAGACCATATCTTATCTGGATTTTCCATCTCTCCTATCACCTACTTACAATAAGTATTTCATAATACTTTGCAAAATATATTGGATCCATAAAATAAGGGAAAGTTGTATAAAAACTGTGAAAAGTTACAAGTGCTATCAAAAAACTTAGACGAATCATATGTGCATATAACAGAAATAATATTATGTGGTGAATACATATAATTTGTTTCTTGTTTATCTATGGCAACTGCTCTGAATATCATTTCCCTTTCTCTGATTACATGTTGTTGTTTTTTTTTTTTCATTTATCATTTCTATCCATTTGATCCTGATTCTTCCCCTCAGTAAACACCTCATTTGCCTTCTTCATCACTGAGTTTACAACCACAAGGGGGGACAGGGTATGCTTAGATAATTAGATGCCTGAGGTTTAGCCTCCAGCTCTTAGTTTACTTCTACTGAAACATTCTAGGCAGATAGGACACCTCTTCATTTGGTTTTGTTTTCTTTTATTCCCTTCATTTCAAAAATGTTTTAAATTTGTTTCCTAATTGACTTCTAGGCTCACAAACTCTAGGCTCCCCCATTTTGAATGCTACCTGACTTCCGGGCTCACAAGCATAGCAGCAGCTGGGCATCGCATCACATGCTGAGGACCTAATTGTTTTAAGAGAGCTAGACTAGTCTGTGTTAATGCACTGAACTGGAAGTAAGTGGCATTGGTTTCACCTCCCAGGTTTGCTGCAGATTCATGATACAAGCTCGATTGGCTAAGTAGGCCCTCTGGGGCTTGGTTTGCCTTTTGTAATTTGGGGAAAATAATATCCATCACCAATGTACTGTCACAGGCAGGATTCGAGGATTATTTATAAAATGTACTGAGGCTTTGGGCACCACCCCAAATTGCTGTGGAAATAAGGCCACATCGGTTGAGGATGCACTCAAAATGCTACATGAAAATTTCTTCCTCTTCTGCAGCAGGTCCAACTGTGGGCTACCAGGCAGAGAGCACACAAGGAACTAGGAGTGAAGAAGTAGGGGGAGTAAGAGGGGGGTTGTAGTAAGTGGAAAAAGAATGATACATGAATTAAGACAAGATCTCCATGTGATTCTTAGGATGAACATCCTTTGGAACTTTCATATTAGGTAGAAAAAGGATGTGCACAGCCATTTTTAGGACAAATGTTTAATGATGCTATTTTAATACCAGGGCCATTTTCAGTTTTAACCACTCATCATTGAATCATCTACTATTTTTTAAAGAAATACAGATGAGAAAAATGAACCAAATAAAATATCAGACTGACAGCAAAAGCAACTTTTCTTAAATGTTCGCCCCTATCTCTCTGACAAGTCTTCAGAGGTGTCTTATATTATCTAACTGAAAGGATCAAAATCAGCCAATGCCACATATCAATGTTTTGCTGATCAACATTTAGTATAATTCTCCTGTATGTTATTCTAGTCCTTGGGTATATTGTTCACCTAGTTCTACTTACTTCACTCTGTATCATATTCCACTTCCCACAAGTTTTTTTGAATTCTTCATATCCAAAAAAAAAAAAAAAGGAAGGAAGGAACAAATCAATTCAACAAGCATGTAATGGGAAATCTTCAGTGTTAGGCATTATAAAGGGTACTAAGGACCGTGCCAAAGAAAGTAACAATGACCATAATACTCATGGAATAAAACTTGCTCATTAATTTAAAAAATCAGGTGACATTCACCATGTTTCCAGATTTTTGATACAACAGTAAATGTTTGTATGAGTATTTTTGGCATATATATGCGCCTTTTATTTTCAACCTTGAATTTCTATCATTTATAGGCTCAATGTCAGGGACCCACACAGTTACCTGATTTTTGTTTGTTTGTTTTTAGGAATGAAATCCATTATCTGTATTTCACTCATTTGTTTCAATTGAATAACTTTTTCAATTTCAAAATAAAGTCTACACCCTGAAGTTAACACAGAATGAAATTGCATATACCTGTAAATCCAAAACTCAGTAAGCACTCTTTCAAAAAAAAATAAACACATTGTTCGGTTAAAATCATGATTAAAATTCTTAGGATTACATTATAGATCCACTGATCCCATATTGTGAATTTTGTTTAATTTTTACTGCTGTCATTCGATATAGTAAATAGCCTCAAGTCCTTGAAGGATGAGTTAGTTGAAGCAGCTGTGGCTGCTTAGCCTGACAACAAGAAGCAATGAAGGTGGGGGATGGGGTTGTAGGTGTCTAAGTATTTTAATTTTTGAAAGAGGAATTAGACTGGCTCTTCTTAATACCTCTGGACAGATCTAAGAGCAATGAATGGGTTCTATGATGGAATTTTATAAAGAAAAAGTATGAACTGATGGAGCAAACAAGAAGCATCATAAAGCAATAAACAAAATGCCCACAGGAATGTAGATGAAAACAATATGGACAGCAAAGCTAAATAATGTCAAACTGTAGTAGTCGATCTTGGCCCTAGGGGGGGAAAAATAGAAGCTTATCTCCTTACCTCCTTTCATTGTTGAAGTGGTGGAGAATATTTTCAGAGTGGGATGTGGCCTATTTCAAACAGTTTTGATGCCAGTGAATTTTGTGGAATGGATTACCCCTTTGTTATAAGAGAAGGATCTCTCTCTCTCTCTCTCTCTCTCTCTCTCTCTCTCTCTCTCTCTCTCTCTCTCTCTCCCCAGACCCCCTCTCTTTTCTCCCCTTCTAGGAGACAAGCCACTTAAGTTGTCATGCTCAGTTTACTCATCTATAGAAGTATGATAGGACATAGCTTCCACAATTAACTTTAATCAATAAAAAGTAACTGAATACCTACTATGTGCCAGTCATTGCTTTAGGCTCTGGGGTTACAAATATGAAAAAGAAATCCCCTGACCTGACCTGAAGGAGGTTACAGTTTAATGAGGAAAAATAGTAGTGGAAAATGACGCTGGAAAGGTGGAGGATGAGGAGGGAAAGAATGAAGTAGAACCCCAGAGGAATGCAGTTAGGGAGGACATTAAAGATCACTTATGGGAAACATACAGAAAGTAATTTGCAAATGTGAGAGTGCGAGCAATGATTATCACTCCATTCTTAAATCAATGATCATATGTGATCCTTCCCAATTTATTTAATGAGAAAAAGAAATTTAATTCCAAATACTCTGATTTCAAAGTCTCTAGTAGGCAGCTGGGTTGTACAGTACACAGAGCAAAGGACCTGAAGTCAGAAAAACTCCCCATCCTGAGTTCAAATCTGGCCTTAGAAACTTACTAGCTGTTTGACCCTGGGAAAGTAATTTTGTTTTTAGTTTATATATGTACAATCACATTAAACATATTTCTGCATTATTCATATTGTAAAAGAAGATTCAGAGCACAATGGAAAAATTTCAAAAAAGAAGGAAAAAAAACAGCTCAAAAATAGAAAGAGTATAGTTCAACCTGCATTCATAATCCACAGTTCTTTTTTCTGAATGTTGAGAACATTTCCTATGAGTTCTTTGAAATTGTTTTGGATTGTTGCATTGCTGAGAAGAGCCAAGTCTATCCCCATTGTTGGTCACATAAAGTTGTTGTACTGTGTACAATGTTCTCCTGGCTCTGTTCCTCTCAGTCAGCATCAGTTCATGTAAATCCTTCCAGGTTTCTCTGAACTCCTCTTGCTCATCATTTCTTACAGCACAATAATATTCCATTACATTCATATACCACAATTTCTGCAGCCATTCCCCAATTGAAGGGCATTCCCTTGATTTCCAACTCTGCCACCACAAAGAGAGCCATTATAAATATTTTTGTATATGTGGGTCCTCTTCCCTCCTCTATGATATCCTTGGGAGACAGACCCAGCATTGGAACCACTGGATCAAAGGGTATGAACAGTACCATAGATCCTTGGGCATAATTCCAAATTGCTCTCCGGAATGGTTGGATCAGTTCACAGCTCCACCAACAATGTATTAGTGTTCCAATTTTTCCACAGCTTCTCCAACATTTATTATTTTCCTTTTTGTCATATTAGTCAATCTGATAGGTGTCAGGTGGTACCTCAATGTTGTTTCAATTTGCATTTCTCTAATCAATAGTGATTTAGAGAATTTTTTTCATGTGGCAATAGATAGCTTTGATTTCTTCAACAGAAAATTGCATGTTCATATCTCTTGACCATTTCTCAATTGGGAAATAACTTGGATTCTTATAAATTGGATTTAATTCCATATATATTTTGGAAATGAGACCTTTATCAGAAATGCTGGCTGTAAAAATTGTTTCCCAGCTTTCTGTCTCCCTTCTAATTTTGGCTGCATTGATTCTGTTTGCACCACATTTTTAAAAAAAATTTTTGTACGCAAAATAATCCATCTTGTATTTTATAATATTCTCTATCTCTTGTTTGGACATAAATTGTTTTCCTCTCCATAGATCTGAGAGGTAAACTATTCCTTCCTATCCTAATTTATGTCTGGTATCAGCCTTTATGCCTAAATTTTTTGCCCATTTTGACCTTATTTTTGTATGAGGTGTAAGATGTTGGTCTATGTCTAGTTTCTGCTATACTACCTTCCAGTTTTCCCAGCAGTTTTTGTCAAATACTGAGTTCCTATCACAGAAGCTGGAGTCTTTGGATTTATCAAACAGTAGATTGCTATAGTAATTTACAACTGTGTCTCCTTGCGTAACCTATTCCACTGATACACCACTCTATTTCTTAGCCAATACCAAATAGTTTTATTGACTCCAGCTTTATAGAATAGCTTCAAATTTGGTATGGCTAGCATGCCTTCCTGTGATTTTTCTTTCCATTAGGTTCCTTGATATTCTTGACATTTTGTTTTTCCAGATTAATTTTGTTATTATTTTTTCTAACCCTATAAAATAATTTTAGATAGTTTGATTGGTATGGCACTGAATAACGATATTAATTTAGGTAGAATTGTCATTTTTCTTATATTAGCAATTGATTATATTATATTAGAAATTATATTGATTATATTATATTAGCAATTGATATTGAGAAAGTCATTTAATCTTGTTTCTCTCAGTTTATTCATCTGTAAAATGACCTGGAAAAAGAATAGCAATCCAGTATTTCTACCAAGGAAATCCAAAATGGGTTCACAGAGTTAGACACAACTAAAAGAATCTGAACAACAACAACAAGCTGTATATTCTCCTCTGTTAGGTTACTATAGGCTTTCAGTATTCTATGTAAACCAGGTTATTTTTTGTTTGTTTAATTTTGATTTTTTGTTTTGCTTTGTCTGGTCTGTGACAGTAATGTTATATAGTGCAAAGAATGCTGGATCAGGCATCAGGATGGTTTGTTGTTGTTGTTGTTGTTTGTTTGTTTGTTTGTTTGTGTTTTAGTGAGTCAATTGGGGTTAAGTGACTTGCCCAGGGTCACACAGCTAGTAAGTGTTAAGTGCCTGAGGCAGGATTTGAATTCAGGTACTCCTGACTCCAAGGCGGGTGCTCTATCCACTGTGTCACCTAGCTGCCCTCATCAGGATGTTTTGACTTTACATCTGACCTCAAACACTCTGTGACTCTGGGCAAGTCACTTAACCTCTGCCTGCCTCAGCTTTTTAAACTATAAAATTGGCATCCACCTGATGGGGTGGTTGTGAGAATAAAAAGAGTTAATATTTCATAAAAGTGCATAGCACAGAGTCTGGCAGCTAATAGGGACTATATCAATGCTGATTCTCTTAGTTCCAAAATTTGATGTTTAAGGAGAAGGAATTTCAACCTGTCACTCAAATGAATTTATCTTAATGTACACTTAGAAGTCACTAAACTCATTTGAGGAATTATTAATATCATGTGGTTAGAGGCTAACTCCAACATCCAACCCTTTTTGTGCTGGAAGTGCTTCTATTGGATAAAAATTTCCAGACCTGTAGACTGCTTCATACTCGGGGAAGGAAGGCCTTACAGCATCGCTGGCCACTGTGAGCAGAGTGGCCCAGCATCCCATGTTTTAAATAGGATCCACTTTATCTAAATGATTTCCATCTGTATCTTAGTGCTAGACTCAAGCGATTGTCTTCCTCCAGAATTGCCTTCCATCCTCATGTTTTCTCAGTATTTATATTAATCCCTTGTTTTTTGTTTGTTTGTTTGTTTTTGTTTTTCCCCAACAGGACAGACTTCCCCATAATAAAATAAAATAAAATAAAAGCCCTTTATCTTTGCTTATAATACTCAACTCCATAAACCATGTCTTCCCCTGGTTTCACGTGTCTTTTCTAAGAAAGATTCTGATGTGGATATTCACCTGACCCTCCTCCCATTTGATTTGCAGAGTAATGCCTTTTTCATAGAATCTTTATTAATCAGAGCACCTGGCAGCAAAGGTATTGCTCAGGGTTTTGACATGGAGATGGATGGTGCTCACATTGCTTTTGCAGATGTTCCTATAATGTTCAACCTAGTTATGTCTTTGGAGTCACATATATCATCTGTGGTTAGAAAATGGCCTTACCATTTAAGAACGATGTGATTCCTAATGTTTTTTGGATGCTGATATTTAAGCATTGCTTTCTTCCTTTGGTTTATTTTTATTTTGACAATGTTCAACCAGATTATAGGAATGACTTTATATGCTTCCAAGCAATTATTGATGGAGCCATTTCTGTGAGTTCTGTAAAGGGTTTTTGCTTATTGGAAAGATGAAGTTGCAATGACTGCAAAGCCGAAGCACCTAGTTTTCCAGACACAATACCGCTCTGTCCAGTTTTGTCACGCATTTCTGTAGTAATTGTTTTAGGATCAGGGTTATCACAATTAGATAAGAATTTCTTTTTTGTTTTGCTCTTAATCTACTATGTGTCTAAACTAGAAGCAATATGACTAGTGATTGGAGAGTCAGCCTTGGAATCAAGAAAAATGAATTTAGCTGCTGTCTTTGACACATAAAATCTGTGATCCTGGGCCAATCACTTAACCTCTTAAGGCTCCAGACAATTCATTAAGATTATAAGTTGTCAAGAAGTAGATGACCTGCATTATTAGGAGTGGCCTATACAACTGTGAAATCATAGACTCTATCCCTTTCCTGTAACCAAAGTGCATTACCATAAGAATCAAATATAAACTCTTATTTTTTGGCTTTTAAAACTCTTTACAAATTAACCACAGTCTAACTTTCCAGTCTTGTTATGCTTTGTCTTTCCTCAACACTCTATAGTCCTATCAAATGGGCCTTCTTAGTGCTACTCACAAAGAGGAACCCATCTTCTTTCCTCATACCTTTGCACTAGCTGGCCATCATGCCTGGAATGTACTCCTTCCTCAATCCAAACTCTTAGAATCCCTCAATTACTTGAAGAGCTAATTCATTATTGGATGAAGCCTTTGCTGCTTAGAAAGGCATCATGGTAGAAGCTTCCAAGCATGAACATGTCAACATAATTGCATAGGTCTTCTCCTGATCAAGGGATGAGGATAATTAGGATGGATTTAAAAAAATGGAAATTTAATTAAAATGAATTTATATTTTTATTTTGTTTTAGAACAAATAGAAATAGAAAGACAATCTCCTCCCCCAAAGAGCTCACACTCTAATGGGGGAAGATAACACAAGAAGGGAGTTGAAAATAAAGGGAAAAGGAACCTGTGTAGAATCAGAATATATAAAGTCCTAAGGGGCAGAAGCAAAGCCTGGAAAGGAATAAAGGAATACCTTCTCTGGAC
Organism: Dromiciops gliroides; assembly: GCF_019393635.1. Classification (NCBI taxonomy): domain Eukaryota; kingdom Metazoa; phylum Chordata; class Mammalia; order Microbiotheria; family Microbiotheriidae; genus Dromiciops; species Dromiciops gliroides. Next base: position 6,230,487 of record NC_057864.1, read on the forward strand.
ACTTTCCCTAACAATACAGACTCTTGGAGGAACCAACTAGAGGAAGTGGCTTCATTTTACCTTCAGGGAGAGAAAACCAGGGTAGAGGGGATCTGGAGGGGGACAGGGTGCTCTGGCATAGCAGAGAATGTCCAGAGTCAGAAGCAGGGCACAGAAAGGTGTAAAGACCTGGCCTGGGCAATAACTCAATGTGCTGGCTCCTCACTGTGACCTAAGGCTCCCTGCCCCATATTTTTGAAACCCCTTGATAAATAGTGTTCCTTCAATTGAATGCAATTCCATGAGGGAAAACAGTATATGATCATGTATCTTTTTAACCTCAGCAAGAAACACAGGGCCTGTCATGTAGCAAGTGCTTAAGTAATGTCTAATCTCTATATCTAGCTAGCCTTCTCTATAGAAATAAGGAAATTTAGTTCCAGAGACCATAAGTGTCAAAATTCACACAGGTAGTAGATGACAGAGCCTCGTTTTGAACAATACCATATTTCAACCTGTTGTATTAATTTATAATCACTGATCCAAACTTATACGGGATGATTTGTATCTCTTTCAAATCACCCAAGAAGACAAATTCTATAAATCCAAGATCATCAATGCAACAGTACAGTTTATGAGATTCATATTATTTTAGTATTAGGAGCTGAGAAAAGACCTGATGGATAATTTAACTGGCATCTTTTATTTTACAGATAAGGAAACTCAAGTATAGAAACTTTAAAGGACTCAACCAAAGTTCCACAGGAAGTTATCAGACCTAGTATATGAACCTAGTTCAAATCTTACTGCTGTCACCATTTTTGACTCCTTGAACAACTAGATGAACTTTTTTTATAAGTTTTCCCATCTGAAAAAAAAAATCTGAAATAGACGGTGTCTAACATCATGCTAGAGGTCCAAATCTATGATTCCTCTTTAGTATTACAGCAGATCAACTCACCTGACACTGTCTGCTTAAGGAATAGTTTTTGCACCTAAACAATTTCTACTTTATAATTGTGAGTTCTTTACTTTCTTAACTAAATAGTATTTGAAGTGTTAATTTTGAAAAATGCATTTAGATTCACATCTTGTAAGAACATAGCAATTGATTAATTACATTGATTAATTTACACCATTTAATTATCTCAATAACTTTATAATCTAATTCTAAGTTTGATATTGCTGTTCATTATATAATCATCATCAATAATTGAGCAGGTGTAATGTTTCATGTTTTTGTTATGATTTTAATTAAGTGACAGATACTGCATCTTCCTATATCCCTAAACAAAACAAATAAGAAATTGTCCTTCAGTAGAAGTGCTGAAACTGGAGGTGTTTATGAGTAACACTCAAGCTCATTGTCACATTCAATTAATTTCCAAATTAGTGCAAACTGTTTGGAAAATAATATATATTTAATAAGTGATTTTACACCTAATAAACTACTTTATCCTATACTAGGAATTGTTAAATGCATATTAATTTTTACCCATAACCAACATTCTCTCACAATAATTTATAATTGATTCATCAAAAGGAATAGATTTTAATCATATTCAAATAAGAAGTTTATGGATTTGTATATGAAATAAACCCTCTATTAAGTTAGTAAGCCAAAGAAGAGTAACTCAAGAGTTATAGGGTATGTAGCTCCTGGGAGGGCAGTTAAGTTGTACAGTGGGTAGAGCACCAGTCATGGAATAATAAAGACTCATCTTTGTGAGTTCAAATCTGGCCCCAGACACTTCCTAGCTGTGTGATCCAGGGCAAGTCATTTATTCTGTTTGCTTCAGTTTCCTCATCTATAAAATGAGGTGTAGAAGGAAATGGAAAAGCACTCCAGTATGTTTTCCAAGAAAACCCCAAATGGCATCACAAATAGTCAGAGATTATGGAAATTATGAAACAATAACAACAAATTTTAAAGAAAAAAAAACAATGCAGAAGTAGCCATAGTGTCATTGTCATCATCTTTGTTGTCACCACAACCATCATCCACTTTGATAAAGCACTTCAGAGTTTGCAAAGGGCTGCACACATACTCTCCTTTCATCCTCACAAACACCCCAGGGGTAAAAGCTGTTATAATTTCCATTTCATCAAGGTGAGACAAAGAGCTGAACTTTATGAGTAGGATAATAGAGCCAGTATGTGTCTGAAGAGGGGTTTGACCTCCACTTCTCTTGCTTCCAAGTCCCTAGTCAGGTGAGAGGGTTTGTTTTTTTTTAATTTAGGGGTTTCTAAAGTCAATGAAATTATAGGCCCTCCCCAACTCCTATCCTCCTAACTGAAAAAAAAAAAAAACATTTGGGGCAGCTAGGTGGCAAAGTGGATGGAGCACTGGCCATGGATTCAGGAGGACCTGAGTTCAAATCTAGCCTCAGACACTTGATATTTACTAGCTGTGTGACCCTGGGCAAGTCACTTGACCCCCATTACCTTACCAAAAAACAAAACAAAACAAAACAAAAAACACATTTTTTAAAAGCCTTAAAAAGAAAAAAAAAAGAAAGAAAACAGGCAAGACTTAGATAAAGATTGGAATCAGCAATTCTGGCTACTGGCCAAATCTGCCAGTGATAATTATTCAACTTTCTTAGCATCAGCAATGTTCTTGGGATGGTAAATCCGTTTATTCCCAAATGGGATTGGTCAGCAAGTTGCAGACAAAACACTTTTCCCAGAAGCACAGGTTTGCCAGATTTCAGAGTTGGGGAGGACTTCAGTGGTCATTGAGTCCAATATAGGGCCACAGAAGAAACCCCATTCCAATCACCAGGCATGTAGTCATCCAAGGCTGTCACATGCACTTTTGATCCCTTAATTTTAAGAACAGTCAATGCCTTTGGCTTTGTTTTATAGGTAATATTTCTGACCTGTATGACCCTAGGAAAGAATCATCTCTTAGTGAATCAGGAAACTCTCTTACTATCGACAGATGCGTGACTATCCAATCTATCCATCAGATAGCTAGCCAAAATCATATTCCTAAATATAAATCTTATCCTTTCATTCTCCTATTGAATAAATTCAATCACTTTCTTATTTCTGGGGTCCAATACAAACTAGATCATATAAGTCTTCCAGAATCTGGCTCCAACTTTCCTTTTCAACAAGATATCCCCTCTTACACTCTGCATCACAACCATTTGGGCCTTCTTTGTGCTGCCCATATTGCATACATCATGCATTGTGTCTGTCCCTTTGGACAAAGCATATACAAGGACAAGAAATGGACTCCCTATTTGTTTCAGCCTTTAGAATCAGTAGTTTCTGTCAAAGGTTATCTCAAATGTTTCTTCTAGGAAGCCTTTCCTGATTCCTCCAGTTTCTAGGTTTTCCCCCAACAAATTACATTGTATTTATTTTGCATACATATCATACATATATATGTACATTTGTTATATGTGGATAATACATATTACACATGTGTTTATGCATATAGGTAGATGTAGATAGATATAGATGTAGATGTAGATGTAGATGTAGATGTAGATGTAGATGTAGATGTAGATATAGATATAGATATAGATATAGATATAGATATAGATATATGATAGATTAAGAGAGTTTCACTTAACCTCAACCTTCCTCAGTTTCCTCATCTTTAAAAATATGAATAACTAGACATTTTGCAGAGATGTTATGAGGGAAAAATGTGATAATATCTATAAATTGCATCACCAATATTAAAGATCATAGTAATAGCATTGGTCTTTCTCTCCTGTACACCCTCCCCGAATACAAGAAAAGGTCCTTGAAGATGAAAATTGTCTCATTTTTCTGTTGGTGTCTCTAGTGCCTGGCACACAATTGACACTTCCTAAATTCAAGCTTATTGACTGATAATGAGTACTAATATGAATTTCTGGAGAGAATCTCCATAGTGGGAGCCCCCTAACACATCTGCACTCTCCTGCCCTAATAACAACAGCAATAATTAATGATAGCAATGACATTTCTCTTTAGTCCAAGACTAGGGTTGGTTACTTTTTTTTGCAAACCTGTTAGAATTAATGTTTTTGATAGAAATCACCCACAAACTAGCTAAAAATTATTTTTGTAATTAGAAACATCACATTTTAAAATCTCTTTGTTGAGGAACATTAAATAAAAACTGAAATAAATGTTGTGCAACCTCCCCCACATACACTTGGGCACATGTGCTTAATCTGAATCTACACAACTCTTCCCAAAGATCAGAATGGCTTTTAGTCTGTGTAGTTAAGATTTCATTTTTTTTGCCCCCTATCTTTTTTTTTCTATAAAAAGTACCCAGACAGCTGCAATGTCCCTCTCCATCTCTGTCTTTTGTAGTTCTGGTCATCATACTACCATGAATTTTGACAAAAGCATACACCTGTGTTCATGTTGTTCAGTTTTTGTTTTGTTTTGTTTTGTTTGTTTGTTTGTTTGTTTTTCATGATACCTGACTCTCTGTGACCCCATTTGGAGTTTTCTTGATAAAGATATTGGAGTGCTTTGCCATTTCCTTCTCCAGCACCTGTTATGGATGAGGAAACTGAGGCAAACAAGGTGAAGAGACTTGCCCAGGGTCACATGGTTAGGAAATGTCTGATACAAGATTTGAACTCAGGAAGATCAATCTTTTCTGACACCAGGTTGGTCATTTTTCCACTGCATCACATAGCTCTTTAAGTCTATACATTATAGTAAAAGTGCTGATCTCCTTTGGTGCATAATCATAATACTACTGTACCTACCTTCTCAGTTGTTATCTATTTCTCAAACTTATTACCTGGTTCATTTTTTACTGTCCTTATAATCTTTAATATAATTATTTGAACTTCTTGAAGTCAGAAAGCAAGTTTTCCCCCTACTTCCTTCTATCCCTAGCACTAAGTGTTCATAAATGCTTATGGATTGGTTGTAATCTTATTGTTCATTCTACATCTTGAATCTTCTCCTAAATGATCTCTCCAAAGTTTCCACTGTCTAATTCTAGGATAATTCCTCCTATACTAGGCTACTCCATCCTCTCTTTTGGTTACTTTTCCCAGTGTTACTTAAGGCTACAAGACCTGAAGTCTTAAAGTTTCAGGTTCTGTAACAATCAATGGAAATGTAACCAATGAAAAGGAGGGAGAAAGAGAGAAGCAAATAAGAATGCTGTGAGGGGTAGCTAGGTGGCATGGTGGATAGAGCACCTGCCCTGGATTCAGGAGGAACTGAGTTCAAATCTGACCTCAGACACTTGACACTTACTAGCTTTGTGACCATGGGCAAGTCATTTAACCACCATTGCCCCAGCAAAAAAAAAAAAAAAAAAAAAAAAAAAAAAAAAAAAAAAAGAATGGTGTGAGTAAGAATGTGTAGGATGTCATCAGAACGATATAAGATTGGAAAAAAATACCAGAAGATAGTGGATGTGATAGGCAATCTACTCTCCCTCATTTTTATAGATTTGAAAAATGTGGTTTAGAGTAGTAAAGTGACTTGTCTATACTAACAAATGTGACATCAGTTAGGATTTGAACTCATCTTCCTGAGTCCTAATCAAGTCTGCTACCAAGCGTTCCATACTGTCCCTCAAAATACCTCACATCAAATATGGGCACCAGTCATGGTACAAGATCTAGGGAAAACCAATGAAAATTTAGCCCAAGGGCTGATTTGGTACCTATGTGATGACAGCAATCTATAGGAAAACATTCAGTGTATTGGGCAGAAAATGAGAGCATCAGACATTTTGATATGTATATTTGAATATTGGACACATCAGCAAAATCACAGTTCTATTAAACTATAGGCCAATTGGATGTAATATTCTATAAGGTTTGCTATGTTTGAGACATATTACAATCATGGTTCTCATTCCACCATTTCTCAATGATACCCATGTGATCCAAGTATCCTCATTAAATCTTAGTTTCATGTTGTTTGTTTTCCACATTTTTCTCATTTCTCTAAAAATAGCACCACAAAATTTGAATTGACTAGGACCAGGCCATTATTTTATTCCTATTTGTTTGTTTTTTGATCCTCATCTCTCACAGATGTCCACTTGGATGGAGATCTCTGGTGTCTGTTGACCCTCACCTGGCCTCATACTGTCTGGCATTCTTAATCAGTGCCTTGGATGAAAGCATACACATTTTGAAACACTTTGGTATATATTATGGGATTACTTCTTATGGTTTTATAAACATCTTAAGGGCTGCAGGTGAAACCCAATTAGGCAGTTATAACATAAATTTTAAGCATTTTTTTCTTAGAGGGCCTTATTACCACTAGCAATATTATGTCTGTTGCTGAATAAGAGCTTTATAATGAAGGAGATAGCCCTCCTTGCTAGTCACTTCTCAGATCACCTTCCTTCAACCTTCTGTCCTTATATATATCCCTATGCCATCACTGTACAGCATAAGAGTTCTCAATACATTAGTCACATTTATGTATGGAGAAACCTTGGTGGTTGTCTTTCTGAAGGTCAAACTAAAAGACCATAGGGGACCTATGCATAATGTTTAGGATCCTTGCATCTGTTCATTCCCTTTCTCCACTAATAGATACAGTGCCAAGTAATCCACATGGGTTTCCTCTATCTATTAATCTTAAATCTAGGTGCAGTAAGGGGAAGGTTTCAGTTTTCTCTTTTCTATACTTTATCTCTAATTGCAAGGAAAGTCAGTCAGGCACTTTCTACTGAAATTCTTCCTTCAGGCTACTTAACCAGGATAATAGCCTAGAGGTCTGGAAAACTACAAAACCTTCTTAGTGAAATCTACAACCAGAGGAAGAAAGAGTCCTAATCCTTCATCCTAGAACAAAGGGAAACATTGGGAAATGTGGATATTAAGTAGACTAGTGTATAACTCATGCACAGCACTTTGAGTCAGTCCATTTATATATGTGCCTTGGATGGACCATGCAGGTGACAATAAGGTAGGCCCAGAAGGAAGTAGCTGAAGGTAATCACATGCAAATACATTTGGGAAGTTGTCTAGAATTTTATTTTTTTTATCACAGTCTCAAACTCTTTTCCTGCCATAAAAGCTCATTCCTTTAACACCAATGTTTTCCTACGATATTACAGGGCTATAAATCGTAGATTATGATCTCAAAAGAATCAAAATGACAAATAAAGAAGAGAAAAATGGAAATAAGTGTGTTTCAATTTAATTAGATTCAATTAGTATTTATTAGGTTAACACTTTATATATAGTTCAGGGTTAAGGAATTGAGAGTGAAGCTATGCACTTATGTAGGGAACTCCAGAATTGAAAATCATCCCTTGACAATCAAGATTAAGCACTTCTCTGTAACTTTTGATCTTTACAATTTGTTGAGAGTATCTGAAGGGTTTCCAAAGGTCACATCACCAGTGTACACCAGAAGTAGCATTTGTACTCAATTTTCTGATTTTGAGCTCGTGTCTATCTATTGTGCCAAATTGTTTCTCTTGGCATTGGGTTATAAAGCAAAAATGGGAGAAGGGGAGAACAGAAATATTAACAAGAACAACATTTCCTCCTGCTTTACTTCCTCTCTGGCTCCCTTCTCTTCTTCTTCCTCTTCCTTCTCCTCTAATTACTAAGACTACTACTAGGAATAGTTCTACTTCTACTACTATGACTATGATGAGGATGATGATGATGACAATGATCCCAATGGCTGGCATTGACAATGACTACTACTACTACAATTCCTTGACTCAAAAACCACATTCTTTGGGAGGGAATATAATACAATAATCTGGTTGAGGGCAGAGGATAAAGGGTATTAAATATCAAACTTAAGAGTTTTCATATGGTTTATGTGGTAACTGGCAGATATAGAAAATAATTGAACCAAGAAGTGACATGGTCAAGTAATAGCACCATGAGGAGGATTTCCAGAATGAAAGGAAACAAGAAAATTCATTAACTGTGCCAATACTCATGGCAGTTCGTAATGATGGCTGGGATTAGTGGTGAAGCATGTGACTCAAGAGAAAGAGAAAACTGTAGGTGATGATTTGGAGGAAAAATTGATAAGTTGGAAAATTATTATTTGTGGAGGTGACAAAAACGGAAGAGTAAGGTAAGACTCTAAGATTGGGTATCTGGGCTCCTCAAGGGATTCTGGTGATCTCAGCAAAAATAAGAGGTACAATTTTTGGTCAGAAATATAATGAGTTTTTTATGGAATGTGTTGAACTTTAGAAGTTTAGGGGATATTCAAGTGAAAAGATTATTTGAAAACACTTGGTGAAGTGGGATTGGGGAGATTTTAGGACAAGACATATAAATTAGAGCCTATATCACACAATACATCTATTTCTGTATCATCTATATCTATCTGTATCTCTATCTCTATATCATCTATATATATAAATATGTATATACATAAAATCATTGCATAAAATGTTTTGAGTAATTGCAGTGGGACTAGTTACAAAAATTTCTTATAAGAAGTTTTATGAAATTTAACATAAAAGGCATACAAGAAGAGGAAATGTATATGTATGTGTGCATACATGCATATATGTGTGTTCATATAATAAAAAAATATCAAAAAGATGAATAGTCAATGAGGGGTGGGGATAATGTGTAATATTTCTATACATTTTGTATTCCTTAGTTGAATGTAAGTTCCTTGAGGTAGGGGAGAGTTTTAGTTTTATCTTTGTATCTCCAAGATTTCCTGATTAAAACATATACACCAGGGCAACGAGGTGGTGCAGTGGATAGAGTACCAGCCCTGGATTCAGGAGGACCTAAGTTCAAATCCAGCCTCAGACACTTAACACTTACTAGCTGTGTGACCCTGGGCAATTCACTTAACCCCAATTGCCTCACAATAAAACAAACAAACAAAAAAATCATGATCAAATATACAGAGAAATGCAAAAGAATACAGTTCTCTTGATTCCTATACCACACTAACTCCTTTTTTTAACTGGTCTTCACTCTATCTCATTACAAAATACTTACCAGATTAGTTATATCAATGGACAACTCCACCAACAATTCATCCATGTGTCTATTTTCCCTGAACCATTCAAACATTTTTCATTTTCTATTTTTTGTCAACTTTGTCAGTCGAATGGATGAACCTTAAAGTTGCATTACTTCCTATGTTTGAAGTATTAGTTTTTTAGGGCATTTTATATACTTAAATTATCAAGAAAGAGGAATTATATATACATATAGGTATGTATGTATGTATGTATATGCATAGATACACACACATATACATTAATTCAGCAGATTTGTTTTGGCCATTTTTCTCTTTTACCACCTTTGCCAATTTGTGAGGTAAAAACTCAGGATTTTTTAAAGATTCATTTCTCTATTGGGAAAACCTTTCCCCCCCCCCATGTTTGATGTCTTACCTTTCTTGAAAAAAAAATGGACTGGTCATATCTTTTGACCACTTATCTATATGTTCTCCCCTACACTAGAATTTAAATTCCTTGAGGTCAAAGGCTGTTTTATTTTTTTATCTGCAACTAATATCTACGACTTGTGCCAGCCGTGTGCATAGTCTGTGTTTAATAAATGTTGAATTAAATTAACTTGAATGGAACCAATAGAAATGAATTTACCAGCTTAAAGCACCTAGGTAGTGCAGTGAATAGAGCACCCTCCTGGAGTCAGGAAAACCTGAGTTCAAATCCAGCTTCACACACTTACTAGCTGTGTTACCCTGACCAGGTCACTTAAGCCTGTTGGCCTTAGTTTCCCCATCTAGAAAATGAGCTGGAGAAAGAAATGGCACAGCGCTCTGGTATTTTTGCCAAGAAAATCTCAAGATGGGTCATGATGAGTTGGACACAACTGAAATGACCGAACAACACCCACTGCCACTACCACAAAAACAACAACAAAAACAAATATTTCCTCAGGCCCTTATACCTAGTAAGTGATGAAGTCAGGACTCCATCTCAAGCCTTCCATTTCTAGTCCCCTTCTCTCTGGATCATGTTGCACCTTTACCTATGGCAGGTACTTGCTAGCTCTAAGGAAGTTAGTCTTATTAGCTTGATTTATTTTCAAGGAAGAGTAGAGCCCAGGAAAATGAGCCCAGCCTTGAATCCCCTGAAGGCTCATGACCTTCACATCTACCTAAGAATATTCTCTCCAGTCTTACAGAAAATTAATTTTACAAACAAGGCATAATGTAGTACCCAACACTAAAAATGCCACATTATTTTCTTCTGGAATTATGTAAAATGATATGTTATGTTAACAGTGGCCAATTAAGTATAGCTATTCAGCTTATGATGGCAAACTTTGAAGAAAAGCTATCTTAATAAAAGTGGCAAAAAAGGCTACACTCTCAGAGACAGTGGGATTCAGTCAGTACACGGCAAAGACAGAGTCGGCTACTTCTTCAGACAAGTCCCTAAATCCCCAGTGCCTTGGTTACCTGACAATAGGAAGTAGAAAGAAATGCAATATCCCCAGCATTTCAATCCTTCATATTGGAGAGTGCATTACACCAAGAAATTGTCATGCCAATACACATTCGATATTTATTAAATACTTACTGTATGAAGAGCACAGTTCTAAACATGAAGAGATCAAGGGTTCAGTTAAGTTATAATTCCTGTCCCTGAAGATTTTGCAATATCTGTAATAGTATTAAGATCCTAAATCTAGAATTGGGAGGGATTTTGGAATCACATAATCACCTTGTAAAAAATTAATTATTAGCTATCCTGGAAAATTATAGAACTGGCCTTATGAAAAATTATAACTATATGAAAAATTATAATTGGGCCGTAAATCCTTCCGCAGTTGCCATTCAAATGTGGAAATATTTTGAATGACTGGGGCTAATTTGGGGGCTAATGTGACTGGGGTATTTAATCTGGGGACTTTTGACTAACTGGCTATCTGACTACTATTAATTTAATATGGGCCATTTATAAAGTTCCACCACACTGCTCCCAAATTGATAAGCAAAATATCAAGAAGCCTCTTAACTAAATAATCAAAGCAGAGTTTATTTATGAGATACTATTTAAACATAAAAAGACAGGGAAATAAAATGTACAACCTGACTGCAATCTGGTGCTTCCACCTGCTGCCCCTGGAACTGTTTTAATACAATAAGGGCCTTGCTGCCTCTTGCCTTAGGGTATGTTCTACTTTCACTAACTCAGGTCCTTCATTCTAACTCTGAGCCCCTTTCACTTTGTCTATCCCCCTGCTTCTAACTTTCCTCTCCTTACTGCCATCACTGAACCCGTGTTTCTCTCTCACCGACCTCTCCTTCCATTCTCCTAGTGCTCCAGTGTCCTTCTGTTCTCTTAATCTTCGCTTTCACCAACCTGTACCATGTGCTGACCACTTCTGTGCTCTCTGCTGCTTCCTATTCTGTCTGTCTGTCTGCTCTGTCAGTCTGCCCTCTGCCACCTTTGCTGCCACTCTAATCTTGTCAGCCCCCTGTTTCTGTCTAACTCCCAGGACTATATAAATCTTTCTTCTCTCCACTCAAATCTCACGGCTTTTTGTACCCCCCCACACACACACACCAAGCTAATCTGCCAGCCAGGGCTGCAGCTGGGGTTAGGGGATGCTCAGGTGTCCGGTGAGTACCACACCCAGGGCTCCAGGGGCTTATGCCCCCTGCTGTGCACCCAGGGACCTCTACACGGGCTATGCCAGAGGCCAGCCTGGACAAGCTCAGGATCTCTCAGGTAGATCCTCTCAGAGTGGAGGGAACTGGGGATCCCTTCACCTAGCTGTCTGACCTGGCATCTTGTACAGCCCACAGGGATTTTTGGCTCAGCTGAAGCAGAGGGGGAGGGGCACCAGCCCCTCCCACACAGAAGAGACCCTGAGGGCCTAAGGCTTTCTAATCTCAGCCCAAAGGTAGTGTCCCCAAATCAAAATAAATTTTGACAAAGTTCATTTCTATCTTATATTTGAGGAAAATGAAGCTCAGAAATTTTGCGTGGCCTACCTAACACCACTCAAGTATTAAATGGCAGAGCTTGGATTTGAACCCTGGTCCTTTGATTTTAAAATAGAGAGCTCTTTCCATTAAACCTTACTGCATTCATTAGTCTCCACTGACAAATCTATCAGTGCTCTGGTTTGAATAGAGAGGCACAGGAAGTGACTATAGATTACACACAGTTATGGAGTGAAGTAATGGTTATTGGAAAAACATACAGGAAAGAGTATCATTTAGCAGTCATTATTTACAACAATATGACTGCTTAGTTTCACCCTGAAACATTTTGTCTTGCACTTGGTGTATCGACATAAAAAACACAACAACCTCATATGCAGCAAGAATATTCTATGAATTAGGGCTTTGTCAGTAAGGTGTCAACCCTAGGCCCCAGATTTCTAATTAATAAGTATACATTGAGCCATATTGATAAAGAGATGGGGGGGGGTGTGGAAACATACTGTCAGGACCCATGCTCTATGAGCGGAATGGTCCAAGGTTTCTTGAATTGAGGAAAGACTTATCCAGTAGAACCCAAAAAGGGTCACAGACTTAAAACTGACAGAAGCCATTGAGGTTATCCAGCCCACATTCCTTGCTCTAAAATGAGTAAACTGATGCCTCCAGAAGGGTAGTGATTTGCTCAAGGTCTCACTTAATAACATCAGAGGCAGGATTAAAAACTAGATCCTGTGGATCCAGTCCATGAACTTTCCCAGAAGGGGAAGACAGGATATTTTTTGTAGCATTACCCTCGTGGCTGCCCCTGGGCCAGCCATATTAATTGACAAGTCATATTAATTGAAGACAAGTCTACAAAGAGATTATGAAGGATGGATGTGACATCTCTGCTAGGATTTGGCGAGATTTACCCCTGGTAAAAAATATTATTTTTAAATACTTTTTATTCATTTTGTTAAATATTTCCTAATTACAGTAATATTTTTTTCCAAAATCAGAAAGTGAAAGTGTAGATACATGATGATAATACCGGTAATAAATGAGGGAGCCTAACAGAATTATGATATTGGACAACATAAATGAGTAAGAGGCATCTATTTTGATAGCTATACCAGACAAAATCTATGTGATAAGCACTTTTCTTCTTTAAAGATTGCATTGCAGATGGGGGGTGGAGCCAAGATGGTGGAGGAGAGGCTGTGACTCCCACAAGCTCCAGACAAACCCATCCATTCATGCCCAAATAATGCGGTAAAAAATTAAAACCCAGAACAGCCTAATGCACATAAGAACAGAGTGAGACTATTTCTCCCCAAAAGAGGGCAATTCTGATCACCTACTGATCAGGCTGAACAGCTCAGTGTGAAGTCTGGACCCAGCCTGGGACACTGCTTCCAGCGCATGTCAGAGTCTTCAGCACCAGCAGCTTCTGAGACTCTGATCATGGACTGGTGAGGGGGTTTGGCAGTAGGCCGGGGTGAAATGGAGGCAGTATCTACTGGAGTTGCAGCATAGCTCCCTGAGTCTGAACAAGTCAGCTGAATCGAGTGGTGGTGGCCCACTGGGGGAGGGACAAAAGCACACCAAGCTTCTGACCATAGAGAATCAGAGTTCAATCAGACTTCTGTTTCCAGGTCAAAGAGAAAGTGGCTGTGATTACTCACAAGCCAGGAAGGCTGAGAAGAAGCCCAATCACCCCCTCGGCCATGCTATAGCACGAACAGTGTGTCTTGGAAGCAGTGCTACACTTTAAGAAGGAGTAAAAAGTGAAGAAATAGTAAGCCAGGATGAGTAGGCATAGAAAGCAGAAGACCATCGAAAACTTCTTTGGGGGAAAGGTAGACCACAATACATCCTCAGAAGAAGAAGATAATAACAGGGTCAAAGCTCCAACATCCAAAGCTTCCAAGAAAAATATGAACTGGTCTCAGGCCATGGAAGTTCTCAAAAGGGACTTTGAAGAGAAAGTAGGAGAGATAGAATGAAGATGTATAGAAAGAGAGAAAGGAATGAAAAGAGAAATGAGAGCAATGCAGGAGAGTCATGAGAAAAAAGTCAACAGTTTGAAAAGCCAAATGGAAAAGGAGACTAAAAAAACTGTCTGATGAAAATAACTGCCTAAGAATTAGGATTGAACAAATGGAAGCTAGTGACCTTATGAGAAACCAAGACACAGTAAAGCAAATCCAATTGAATGAAAAAATAGAGGACAATGTGAAATATCTCCTTGGAAAAACAGCTGACCTGGAAAATAAATCTAGGAGAGATAATTTGAAAATCATTGGACTACCTGAAAATCACGACCAAAACAAGAGCTTAGACACCATCCTCCAAGAGATTGTGAGGGAAAATTGCCCTGATATTCTAGAAGCAGAAGATAAAACAGAAATTGAAAGAATCCACTGATCAATCACCTCCTGAAAGAGATCCCAAAAGGAAAACCTCCAGAAATATTATAGCCAAATTCCAGAACTCCCAGGTCAAGGAGAAAATATTGTGAGCATCTAGAAAAAAGGAATTTAAATACTGTGGAAATCCAGTAATGATAAAGCAAATTCTAGCAGCTTCTACATGACAGGACCGGAGGGCATGGAATATGATATTCCAGAAGGCAAAGGAACTGGGACTACAACCAAAAATCATTTACCCAGCAAAACTAAGCATCATCTGTCAGAGGCAAACATGGAATTTCAATGAGAAAGAAGACTTTCAGGCATTTGTTATGAAAAGACCTGAACTGAATAGAAAATTTGACTTTGAAATACAAGACCCTGGAGAAGCATTAAAAGATAAACAGGAAAAAGATTTCATGAGGGATAGTAAAAGATCAAATTGTTTATATTCCTACATGGGAATATAATACTTCAAACTCATAAGAACTATCTCAGTAAGGAATTAACAGAGGACACAGGTCTGAACTGAATATGAAGGGATGATATCTGTAAAGCATTTATGTTTTGTTCTTTGTGGGGTGTCTTTTGTCTGGGGCTAGATTTGGGCTTGGGGCCTCCTGGGTTCAGGGCTGGTACATTGTCCACTGTGCCACTTAACTAACCCATAATGATATCTTTAAAATAAGGTTGACGTGTAGGAGAAATAGACTGGGGGAGGGGGAAGGGGAGAGATGGTCTGGAGAGAGGTTGTTCGCATGAAGGAAACAAGAAAAAATCTTATGGAGGGGAGGGGAAGAGGAGGAAGGAATTAGGGAGTGAGTGAACCTTAATATCATCAAAATTAACTCAAAGAAGGACTTACATATATACTCAAGTGGATATAGTAATATATTTTTGCCCTGATGGAGGAGAGGGAGATAAGGGGTGGGGAAAGAGCAGTAAAAAGCAAAATACTTTCGAGGAAGGTAAAGATGTTCTGCAGAACTGCACAAGTATGACATATTGAATTGCTTGATTTCATAGGGAGGGTTGAGGAGAAAGGGAGGAAGAAAATCTGGAACACAGAATTAGCTCAAAGACCTTAAACTCATCAGAGTTGGCTCATGGAGTAAATAACATTTATACCCAGTTGGGAGGAATAATCTATTTAACCCTACAGGAAAGTATGAGGGGAAGAGGGAAAGGAAGGAAGGGTGAAAAAAAAGGGAGTGCAGAGTAGGGGAGGGGACAGTCAGAAGTAAAACACTTTTGAGGAGGAATAGTTTAAAAGAAGATAGAAAATAGAGTATATATCATGGGAAGAGAATAGGAGGGAGGGAAATAGTTATGATGATTGAATATAATGGCAAAATGCATGGTACCTACTTTGCTGGGCTAATGTGAAGAAAATTCTTTGTCAAGTTTAAGGTACTTTATTTAGGTTATGATGAACAGGATACTATCAGAAAAACCTGGAAAGACCTACATGAACTGAAGCAGAGTGAACTGTACTGTATACAAAATAACAGCAATAGTGTAAGATGATCTGCTTGGAAGCATGTGGTTATTTTCAGCAAGGCAATGATCCGATATAACCCTGAAGGAGTTATGAAAATGGTAACCCATCTACAGAGAAAGAAGTGATAGTATTTGAAAATAGATGGAAACACTTTTATTTTTTTTTGGGGGGGGGGAGGCAATTTGGGTTGAGTGACTTGCCCAGGGTCACACAGCTGGCGGGACTTGGGTATCTGGGGTCGGATTTCAACTCGGGTGCTCCTGGTTCCAGAGCTGGTGCTCTGTCCACTGTGCCACCTAGCTGCCCCTGGAAACACATTTTTTATATTTTTTTTCCTCTTTGACAATTCTTCAACCTGAAGTTTTGGGGTTTTTTTGACTGTTTTCTCTCACAACCTAGCTAATGTGGGAATGTTTTTCATGACTACTCATGTATAACTTATTTTGAAATGCTTCCGTTCTAGTGGGTGGGGTGTGGGAATGGAGGAGGAAGAGAAGTTGGAACACAATTTTTTTTTAATTGATGTTAAAATTTGTTTTTACATATATTTTGGTAAATAAAATTCTATTAAAAAATACAAAAACAAAAATTAAGCAAAACCAGCCAACAAATAACAGGCTGATGCCATATGCAACATTCTATATCCACAGTCCTCTACCACCCCAATAAAAGAAGGGAAATATATTTTTTTCATCTATCTCTTCTAAGGAAAGCTTAGTTATTATAATTACTCAGTGGTCAGTGTTGTTTCATTGTCGCTTTTCCATTTATATTCTTGTTATCCTGTGTGTTGTATTCCAGGTTCTATTCCCTTTACTTTGCATTACTTCATATGAGTTTTTTCAAGCTTCAATGTATTCTTCATTTCTTATGGAACAGTAATATTCGATTGCATTCTTGTGCCATAACTTGTTCAACCATTCCTCAATTGATGGACCCCTATTTGGTTTCCAGTTCTTTGCTACTAAAAACATATTTTTATAAATAAAAATAAATAAATAAATGAATTAATTAATTAATTAATTAGAATTTCAATGCATGAATTGGAAACTTTTCAGTCTCATCTGCATTCTTTTTTTTATTCACTCCCATTAACTCTCCCTAGAGTTAGGTTGTGGTTAGTGAATACATTATTCTTCTGGTTCTGCTTTTTCTTTGCATTATTTAATATATAGGCTTTTCTATGTTTCTATATATTCCTCATGCATGGTATCTTGACAGTTCTGTAGTATTCCATCTCATGAACTTGGAATGATTTAACCGTTCTTTTACTGCTGGACATTTGGATTATTTCCAGGATTTTTTTTCAATTGCAAATAATGCTGCTACTAGAAAAATAACTTTTTACTTGCAGAACCATTGCCACCTAGGAGAGGGAGCCTGGGGCGGGTGCTGCCTGGTGCTTCCAGGAGGATCCATGGGCAAGACGTTACAGCAGGAATTGATGACCCTAATGATGTCTAGAGACAAAGGAATTTCTGCCTTCCCAGAGACAGACAATCTCTTCACACAGGTTGGGACCATCCATGGGGCTGCTGTGATGGTATATGAAGAAGACCTGAGGTACAAGCTCTCCCTGGAGTTCCCCAGTAGCTACCATATAATGCTCTCACTGTGAAATTTGTCACATCTTGTTATCATCCTGTTGTGGACACCCAAGGCAATATCTGTTTGGACATCCTCAAGTACAAGTGGTCAGTTCTGTATGATGTCAGGACCATTCTACTATCTATCCAGAGCCTGCTGGGAGAACCCAACATTGACAGCCTATTGAACACACATGCTGCTGAACTTTGGATAAACCCCACAGCCTTTAAAAAGTACCTGCTGGAACCCTACATGAAGCAGGTTACTAGCCAGGAGCCCGGACCCTGGCTGCCCAGCTTATCTTTCTTTCATCTTGAGTGTATGTGTATGTGTGTGTGTGTGTGTGTGTGTGTGTGTGTGCATCTTTTCCCCTTCCTCATAACCTGTTTTCTCTCTTCTGTACAGGGATGTATCATACTGTTTTCCTTTTTTTTTTTCTTAAACTCTAGTCCAGCCCTCAAAATTAATGTATCAATAAATGTGTTTTGTTTAAAAAAAACAAGATTGCATTGCAGCATTATGCTTGTTAAAACAAGCTTTACATAATGAATCACCTAATTTACTACCTGAGGTCCATGGATAGCACATCCTATCTTTTCCTTATATATATACTTATCCTGGGAATCCATCCATCCATGAATTCAGCAAATATGTGACAGACTTCTACTGTACACATTGGAAGGGGAAGGAAAAAGCATTTTTATTGTTTTTGCTGTTTGCCAGACATTTTGCTAAATGCTTTACAAATATGATCGCATTTGATGGTCACAATGACACTGTGAGGTTGGGATCACTGACATTTTACTGGTGAGAAAACTGAGGCAAGGAGAGGAAGTGACTTGTCTAGGAGCATATGGGACTATCCTATCGCCATGTCTC
This sequence comes from Dromiciops gliroides, assembly GCF_019393635.1. Taxonomy (NCBI): domain Eukaryota; kingdom Metazoa; phylum Chordata; class Mammalia; order Microbiotheria; family Microbiotheriidae; genus Dromiciops; species Dromiciops gliroides. Next base: position 6,248,700 of record NC_057864.1, read on the forward strand.
TGACATAGCAGACATTAGAGTGGGGCTTGATGGGCTTTGTCTCAAGTATCAGAACTTAGAAAACATGGAAATTTCAGTAAATCATTATTGTTATTTTCTTTTTTTTATCCTGGTTTATTTACAGAACCAACATTGTGGGTACCCCTTAGAACACTTAATAAGTTTAGCCTAGCAAATATAGAGGGAGAGCATGAAATCATTCATAATATCCATGAACTAGGTCCAATCTTAGGACAGGGAACTCCCACATAAGTTCATGTTATTATATAACATAATATGATCCTTAGATTGAAAACTATCATTCATACACACACTTTAACATTTTAAAAAAACTCAGGTTATTTAAAGTTGTTTGGACCTCAAGACACCCACAGCACAGCTGAGAACTATGTAAAAAGAAGCTGATTAAAGTTGAAAATTATGGATCTATGAAGTAGAAGATAGTGGTAAAGAGGGGGAAGGCAGGCAAAGATCAGACACTGGAAATGAAGCTTGGCCACAAAGAGAGTAGATTAGATGTTCTGGAGTTCAATGAAATTCAAACAGTGGCATACCCTTGTAGTTCTATGAAGAGATCACATTATAATAGGAATTAAAGTGTCAGAAAAGACTCAGAAACCATTTTTACCAATCATCCTAGTAATACTACACCAAGATGGTAGCCCACATAAAGGCATGGAGAACTGAAACTTACACTTCCCTGCATCTAGTCAATTTCCAAAGCTACTTTCCATAGGGTAAGGCCAAGTGCCTTCTGAAGATTAGCTGAATAACACTAACCTGAAAACCCATCATGACCCAAAAAGCTCATTCTTTTAACACCTCAAAGTACCATTAGGTTTGCAGAGATCTCCACAAAAGCAGAGGCGTGTATTCATGTCAAAAATGGCCACAAAGTAGGACAGGTTGACAGAAGGCAAAAGAATCAGGCAAGACAAACTGCTTTATCTAAAATGACAATCAGAGTGAGGGGCTTCACTATAAGTATCCCAGATTCTCCATTTAATTCCTGTACCACTGATCAGACACCTAGCTCTTACGTTGTTTACTCTCTAAAGGCTGCCAAAACTCCATCTCTTCACCAACCCCAGCATTACACATGGAGCAATAAAACTGACTGCTGGGAGTGATGCACATGGCAAAGTGATGGGGATTCCACTGTCGAGATCTGGGATTGAAGTAAGGCCCCAAAAAGCATGTGCATTCCTCCTATTCTGCATCATTTTATATTCATTCCCTTCATTCTGGCTCCTCCTTTGACTCACCTCTGATGAATCCAGGGACGGGTTGTTCTGGGCGTCCACAAGTCTTGTCCTCTTGGCTTGATTCTTCCCTTAATAGTGAGCCTGAGCCACAGCTAAGGAACTAAATGAAGCATCACAGAGCTTACAGTAATCATTCTCTGTGGGCCTGATGACTCTGCTGCCAGGCTTAGAGACATCCACCTGGGGGGGAGCTGGCACAACAGGATGGGGTACAGGCTCCACTGTATTGCTCATTCTGGTGGAGGGTGGACAGCATCTGGCTGCATAGTAATTCTGGAGTTTCTTACTATGATTTTTACCCTGATAATGAGCTTGAGCTTTCTGGGCCGAGTTCAAAGTGACATTACAGAGTTTACAATACAGAGGCCTACATAGTTCCTCCAGTGTAAAATCCTGCTCCACAGCCCCAGCTCGAGTGAGCTCCTGTGCCCTGGCCAGGGGCAAAGTGGCCTCCAGCCCCAGAGGTCTCTGCAGAAACGTGGTTCTTGACCTGTTGGCCACTGACATAGGAAGAGGGGGTGAGAGCTGCTCAGGGGAAGGAAGTCCGGTGTGCTGCAAGAGGATCATTGGCTAGGAGGGTGGGCATGCTCCAGGGGCCAGTGGAGAGCCTGGTCTTCAGATTGGGTGGCCAGGGCTGGCTGTGGCTCAGGCACCACTGTGGGGCTGGGGACCTCCATGCGCCTGGAGCTGGACCATGCGGCACATCCCGGGCCAGGTGAAGTGATGAGTTTGGGCTGCCTTCGCGCCCTCCCTAGCAACCTGGGGCTCCCGGCTCTGTCTCCAGCTCGGGCTAGGGCTCTGCTGACGCTCAGGAAAGCCAGCACCACCCAGTAAATCATTATTGTTAAGATTGATCAATTTTGGAGCAGCTAGGTGGAACAGTGGATAAAGTACCAGTCCTGGATTCAGGAGGACCTGAGTTCAAATCCAGCCTCAGACTCTTGACACTTACTAGCTGTGTGACCCTGGGCAAGTTACTTAACCCTCATTGCCCTGGAAAAAAATTAATTTTAAGAATTTTAAGATTTTAAGGTCCTATGCTTTTGAATTTTAGGAGCACTTTCACTCAACAGCTAGAAATCTATTGGCAGGAATAGTCATAAAAGAAAGCAGTGAGCTGGGAGACACTGCTCTCTTTCTCTTATCCCCATCACCTCATGTTTGCATATGAGGAGAGTTCCTTACCAGGTGTAAGCCTCCAAAGTATTTGGCCTGATGTCCCAAGTTATTCCCCTTATGTCACTTGAAGATGTGTTCATTGTCACTTGTTCTGACCACCAACTTTTCCAATTAGAGTCCTGGACATTATAGAGGCCACAAACATTCATTAGATATGATCCCTATGCTCAAGGATTTCATAATCTAATTAGGGGACATAAAACCAATACACCGACAACTTTAGAATTCGGCAAAATATATAATATGGGTAGCTAGGTAGTACAATGTGTAGCACACTGGAATTGGAATTAGGATGACTAGTCTTCATAAATTAAAATCCATCCTTGAACACTTACTAGCTGTGTGATCCTGGGTGAGTCACTTAACCATGTTTGCTTCAGTTTCCTCCTCTCTAAAATTAGCTAGAGAAGGAAATGGCAAACTACTCTAGTATCTTTGCCAAGAAAACCTCCAAAAAGGATCACAAAAATTTGGACACAACTAAAGCAACACAACAACAGCAACAGCAACATTAACAACAACGTGTAAAAATCTAATGGTGGTTCTAAGGGCAAGATTACTCTGTTTGGAAAATCATGGGGTCATAGATACTGAGCTAAAGGGAATTTTAGATGAACTTTAAGTTCAATTCCGTCCAATTTATAGATGAGGAAACTGGTATGGAGAGACATCAAATATCTTGCCCAGAGTCACACAGCAAATTAGTATCTGAGGTTGAATTTAAACTTGTCTTACTGACTCTAAGCCCAGAATTCTGTCTGGTCCTGTGCCTGCCACCTAGGATCTAGAAAGACTTACACAGAGGACTTGCAATTTCAATTTATCATTGGATGATGCATATTACAAATCTGGCTTTCAGTTTTGCTGTTTACCCTTACCCTTATTGATAAGTTCAGCCAATCCAATCAATAACCCACCATCTAGATGGACATGGCATTCACCTTGATATTATGACAGAGGGCTGGGAGGATATTCATGCATTCCATCTAAGACATTCTTTTGCAATCTCTGTAAATTCCATTGTCTCCAAAAACCCTTTCTTGGGTACCATGTTTAGAGCTGTTTGTCAAAATGTATTGTCTGGTCTCTGCCATCAAGTTTCACATAAGGGATCAAGGTCTTGGAAAATTGAATTGATTTAAAATTTGATTTCGATTATATGCCACAGCTTTAAGTTTTTGCAGCAAAGTCAAGGCTATTAGAGTAAATGCAGCTTTAATTTACAGCCAAGCAAATAAAATTATATTAAAAATACCAAATTGCTAAAGATCTAGGAAATGACAAAAACATTAAAATGCAATACAAGGTGTTTAAAAAAGAGATGAAGAAGGAGGAAATTAAATTTAATGAAGTACCACCTTTTTAATCTTGAGGTACCTGCCTATTTTATTCAATAATTGCAGTGGGGAGGAGGATAGGCTAAAAAAATCCTGCTATGTTAGTTTGTTAATTAAACAATTAGCACTCAATGTCACTGTAATAGGTTATCTTTACATAGTTTGCCATGTTTTGTAAAGGGACTTTTATAAGTAACCTTTAAGAGCACTACAGCAGGCATTATTAACAAGATTTTGCAGATGGGGAAATTGAGACATATAGCTCTAGCAATGTTGGTTCACATAGCTACTAAATGACAATGCTGGGCACAAAAGAGGACTTTCTGATTCCAAATCCTTGCCTCCCTCTTTTCACAAAGCAGTATGTATTTAAATCATCCACCTACTCATCACACAGCACTACTTCCAGCAAAAGAGTAATTATTTATGCTCCGTTCTTCTCATTACCTGCCTACATTTGAACAGCTCTTATTTTTCTGGGCTTCAATTTTTCTAATTTTAAAATTAATACTAATAATGGTTAATATTTCTACAGGACTTTAAGGTTTTTAAAACACTCTGTGTGTCTATGTTGTGCATGTATAGAATTTCTCCCACACAGAAATCCCATGAGGTAAATGGTATAAGAATCCCCACTTTACAGATGAAAGAAACTGAGGCTGAGAGAAGTTAAGCAACTTGCCAAGATTCTAGTAAAGGTCTGAAGCAGGATATAAACTCAAGTATTCCTCAACCCAAATCTGGGCCTCTCCTTACTATGTCTCTCTAAAGAGAGTAAAAGAATTATTCAGGGTTATCTCTATGATCCTTATCTTTCTTCTAAATCCCTGATCCTCTATCTAATTTGAAAGGCCACAGGGCCCTGGAGACAAAGAGCTGATCTTGGAATCAGAAAGCCTCAAGATCAAGTCTGGAACCTGATTCATACTAGCTGTATGATGCTGGAGAATTCACTTAACCTCTCTGTTTGATGCAGTTTCCTAATTGGTAAAATGGGGAATAGCACTTCCCAGCTCTCGTATGAGGATAAAATGAAATCATATTTTGACGTTATTTTGCAAACTGTAAACCTTAATAACAATGCTATTTTTATGTCATTCTAAATTTGACTTTCTTCAGTCTTCAACCCCTATCCCTAGCTCTGCCCTACGGGGCAATGCAAAATAAATCTAATCCACTTTCCTTAAGACTCTCCCTAGTATTTGCTAGTTGTTGTAGCTCCTTTCCCTCTCCTAATGCAACAAGGATTCACTTCTGCATATTAAACATTCATGTCCTTCCCTTTAAAGTATCCTCATGTTAGAATAATATCATGTCCTCATAATCACTGGCCGTCTCCTCAGGACACAATCTTGCTTTTTTCAGTGTCCAGTTTACAATCAAAAGCCAGAAAATGAAAACAATACTTCAGATCTGAGCAGAGCAGAATGTTCCTCACCTCTCTTCTTCTCTCTGCTTAGATATAAATATACCTAATAGAGTCAACATATGGAATCAGCATTTAGTAAGCACCTACTGTGGTCTAGGCATAGCATTAGGCACTGGGGGGGAGAGAAAAAGAAATTCACACACACACACACACACACACACACACACACACATGCATGTATGTATGTATATAAGTGGCCAAATACCCCTATGAATCCACAATTCAGCATTTATTAAGATACAGTAACTATCTCTCACTTCCCAACCTTTGCCCTAAGGGACATGCTATTATGGAACAAGAAACTACTACTCATATATTAGACCTGGGAGTGTCCTTGCTTCTCTCTCTCTCTCTCTCTCTCTCTCTCTCTCTCTCTCTCTCTCTCTCTCTCTCTCTCTCTCTCTCTCTCTTTTTTGCAGTGCAATGGGGGTTAAGTGATTTGCCCAGGGTCACACAGCTAGTAAGTGTCAAGTGTCCGAGGCCGGATTTGAACTCTGGTATCGAACTCAGGTACTCCTAAATCCAGGGCCAGTGCTTTATTCACTGCACCACCTAGCTGCCCCAGTCCTTGCCTCTCTAATGAGCAAGTGGTTGATTTGGAAAAGAAACGGTTTACACCTATGGATGTTTGACACCACAAATTGGAACATAATGCATTTTAAACTCGGACAACAGTATGTGCATTGGCTGTGTTCTAGAATATGTTTGGTGATTGTTTATCATTTGCTTTTGTGTTGTTTAAAAATCTAAATGTGGGTTCTAATCTGTCCCCCCAGTTTTTGGGGGAAACTGGCTAATATAACTGATAAATTCACCAAGAATTTAGGCTTTTATGGGTTTATTAAAAGATATAATGACAAGAGAAAAAGATTGAGAACAGAAATCCTAGCCTTCCTAACAGCCCACGTGAAGTCCTGCCACCAAGCAGATGTCTCAAACCAAAAGAGAAAGATCCTGGCCTGTTGTCCTCCAGCCCCTGCTTCCTACTTCCTGTCCTCCTCCCAGAAATGGGAGATTCTTCAAGTTGATTGGCTGAAAGCTATCTCCTTTTGATGTTGCAGTCCATAGCCTCTGAGAACACTGCTTTTCCGGGTTGGCCAAATTTAAATTCAAGATCTAATCACCTTTAAGTAGGTACTTAGTAGTTACTTATTCACACCCAATTGAAACACAACTAAGTCAATCAAGTTGGACCCCTGGGCATCTACCAAATTCCATTATTTTACCACACTTTCAAAGAAGACCAATTAAATTATCTTGACTTGAGCATAAATTGAATTTAAGTGTGGCAGAGTTGCATAAGCCTCACTTTTTACTGAGTCAGCCAAGTCCAGTGGTAGGACAAAAGTCAAGATGACTAGCAATGGGTCAACATGCAGTGAATGACCTTGGATCCTTCAATGTCTACGCAAGCTCTAATTGCTCCACAGCATCTGTTTCAGCCGCCTTCGATGGTGGCTGGAACAAATAGTTCTCCTGGAGCCATTGTCAGGAAAAAGTCTTCCCATGCTTGGGGTAGACTTCCTCCTAACTGGGTGATGAGTTTGAAGCCTATTAGTTGTCCTCAATCTGGTTTAGTTCATCTGCTGAGATGGTTTACATGGGTGTGGCCCCTGAGGATGCTAGAGCTTCTTGGAGCCACAGGTGAAATTTGGATGAGTCAGATGGACACCAAAGGCATATGAGCAGCCCTGAAAGGAGCTTGGCAAACCCTTACACCAGAGGTTCTTGTCCTCCTGAACATCCCATATACCCTGTCATCACTGATATGTGCCAGTTAAACCACGGGAGTACACATTTTGTGAACTGGCCTGGAAACAAATAACATCCAAAATTTTGTCTTAATGAGGAAAAGGAAAAGTAATTTATGGTTCTGTGTGATGGACTTAAAAATTAACTTGAAGAACTCCTGATTTTTGTAAATGGGCATTTCCGGTTGAGAACATTGCCAACCATTTGGTTAAGCTAAATATGAATGGTAGAGTGAAATTGAATGATATATTATCCAGCAGAGAATATAAAAACAAGAAAACAAATAATTTCCCCTAAAAATAAGCCAAAAAGAAAAACAATAAAATTCCATTTACAGGTTTTTTTTCCTTTTTCCTTAAAAATCTGCTTAAAACTGTAACATTGAGGATGAAATATTTCATAAAAATTTAATATCATAAGCTATTTTGTAGAAAGGAAATTAATTCACATATATTACCACAAGGAAGTCCCAGTTGGTAAAGCTCTTTCTGGGAAAAGGTTATTTGTAATGACCAAATTCGTCACTGTTTGGAATCTCGTAAAGGTCACAGTAGAAGGTTTTCACTTGTTTTAAATAAAATTCTATATTTTAAAAATAAATATGCTTTTCTTTCATTTCATAGAAATATCAATGCTGTTTGCACTATAATTTACTTTTTGAGCCTCTGACATTTACCCAGCTGACTGTCTTTGGAGAACAATCTCTTGCCGGTGCTGCACTCTAGGTAAGAAAACCGTCAATTAGAAATTACGATATGATGCATTGCGAAGAGCACAGACTCTTCCTTTCTGACGATGACCTTGTTAAGTATGTTCATGTCTGCCTTCTATAGTCTAAATGTGAAGACCTACCCCTGCATAGTGAAAGAGTGCAAATATGCAAAAAGAAAAAAAAAAACCAGCCAGAAAGTAAGAAGTCTGGATCACTGAGCAGAAACTGAAAATCCAGTTTGCTGCTCATATTCTTTAGATGTACAATCAGTTCTACAATACTTGGAAATCACAATTATTATTGGTGTTTTTCGAGGGAGTAAAAAAAAAAAATGTTGATATGGTTCATGTGCAGAGTCCATGGTGAAGGTTGATCAGATGGGGTATCTCTATACACATGAATTCTATCACAACTGGAATAACTAATAGGAGCAATTAATAAACACATAACTGTTATATGTGTTCTTATACAAGCATAAACACTGATATTGATTTATAGTGGCTTAAAATATCCAGTTTATTACATAATTCAATCAGTTCATTTTCACTCATATTAGGTAGTTTAACTTACTTCATTAAGGTAACATAGCATCCATTCCCATAATATTCACTAACTTACACATAATAAAAATGCATCCATATATTTGCAATCTCATTGATGTTCATGCTGTCTCTAGCAAAAATTTTTAAAAAGTCACCCATGACTACCTGCCCCTTACCACTCATGTTCATTCTCTTTTTTAACTCCTTCACTCAGTCTTAAGTGTTTCCCTGTTTAGTAATAATCAATTATTTCATAAGAGTTAAGATTTATAAAGTACTTTGCATGTATCATCTCAATTAACCCTTAGAACAGCCACGAAAGGTAGACATTAAAGTATATTATGGGAGAAAAAGACAAAAAACAATAATTTAGGATGCTTATTTTTCCCCAAATGAAAAGCATTGTTCATAGGATATTTCCAGATTTCGTCTGCAAATCATAGTATTTAACATCAAACACCCCAATCCCACAATTTACTAGACAATGAATATTTCTACTTGGTTCAATTTTGAATGAATTCAATCTTATTGGAAGCTGTAACTTTCATTCCAAATGGATATAGAATACAATTTAACTTCCATGGATGTTTAGTTGCCTCTTAGGAAAGGTGTGATATCCAGTTAAATTCTTGAAGCAACCTTTCACCAAAGAAGAAATCAGATATGACGTGTGCATAGCCTTTTAAAGGGAAAAGGGAGCTAATGAAAGGCAGCTGTTAGAATTGTAAATATGAAAATCTGTACATGAACAAAAAATAAAAAAAGAGCTTTAGAACTCTTAGTTTGTTTGTGTATATGCATATATATCTATGAATAAATAAGCAAACAGAAAAATGTGAACAAACTTGACTTTGATTATTATTTTACTAGTCTAGACTTGGGAAACTTTAGGATTTTAAATCTCAATTAAGGGGGCAGCTAGGTGGCGCAGTGGATAAAGCACCGGCCCTGAATTCAGGAGTTCCTGAGTTCAAATCCGGCCTCAGACACTTGACACTTACTAGCTGTGTGACTCTGGGCAAGTCACTTAACCTCCATTGCCCCGCAAAAAAAAAAAAAAAGAAATCTCAATTAAGATTTTCTTTTCAGAATATTGACCAGTGACCATGAAGGTGGGGAGGATTTTGGCCACAGATATACATTTAGATACAAAAGAAAAACAAAAGCATTTAACAATTTTTTTGTAAAATGGATTTTAAGTTTTTTGCTTTATTCATATTTTCATTCATTCATTCATTCATTCATTCATTCATTCATTCATTCATTCATTTATTTATTTTGGCAGGGCAATGAGGGTTAAGTGACTGTCTCAGGATCACACAGCTAGTAAATGTCAAGTGTCTGGGTCCAGATTTGAACTCAGATCCTCTTGAATACAGGCCTGGTGCTTTATCCACTGAGCCACCTAGCTGCCCTTCTTTTAGTGAGAAATTCTATGAAGTGTTCTATATGGATGGACTGCACTCCAGCACCATTTCTGCCAAAGATTTGAGGATATTTTTTCTCACATTTCTTCTTTAGACCTAAGCTTTCTCTTTAAGATTTCACTACATTCACTATAGATTATTTTAACATTGGCTGATGTAAGTTTACTTCACACTTCTCTGCCTCATAATATTAATTTCTTTCACATGGTACAGTTTGTTTAATCATTGCATAATCCATAGGGATCTACTCCATTTCTAGTTCTTTGCTACCACTCCCTATAAAAGCACTATTACAACTACTTTAATGTTGTAGAGTCATTTTTCTGTCATTGACGTCCTTGGGGTAGCTGCTTTGTGGTGGAATCTCTGGGCCAAATCATATATTTTAATAATTCTAAACTGTTTTACTGAATATTTTCAATGATTCAGAGTTCCACTAACAATACATTAATTTCTATGTCTCCATTCCTTCTGATGTTACCATTTTTTTGTCTTTTTGTTTTGGCCAATTTGCTGGGCATGAGGCAAAATATGAGTTTATTTTAATTTAAATTTCTCTAATTATTAGTGATAGAGTATTCTTCAATATGAATGTCAAGAGTTTGAAATTCTTCTTTTGAGAACCATTTATTGACATCCTTTGGACCCTTATCTAATTTTATCCTAGATATATTTTGTTATTGTTCATGTTCATAAACTCTTCCATTTTATTTAATAAAAATTATCAATTTTGCCTTTTGTACTTGTTATCCCATTTCCTTTTTTGTCAAGCATTCATCTTCTGCCTATAGCTTTAAAATATTTATGATTTGTTTATTTTGCGTGTGTTGGTTTTATTGTCTGATCTTTAATATTCAGGTGACAAAATCATTTTGAATTTATTGTGGAATATTTTAGTACGAAGTATCATTTTAAGCCTAATTTCTGCCAGTCCACTTTGTAGTTTTATCATCAGGTCTTATTAAATAATGTGTTTTTGTTTAATAATATATATTTTCTGATTCTATTTTTTTTTTTTTGCGTATTTGTATATGAAGGTTTAATCTACCCTTAGAGGATCTCCACAATATTCCGGGTTATTTTTTTTCACTCTCTCATTAGTATTTCAATATTTCAGTGCAGAATTTTGCCCTTCTATCCATTATCTTTTATCCTCGGCAGATGAAGATTTAAATTTTTATGTCACTTCTCAAAAGAAAAGTATCTGTTGGTAATACACTATTGTGAAGTGGAAGGCAGTATATTCATATTGAGTTACTTACTATGTGTAAACTGTTGTGATCTTGATTTCTTATTTCATCCGTATAGCTACACTTGGAAAACATTAGTATATGATAGGTGCTTGGGAAAGGGAAAATTATTTAATTTTCACTGTTGTTAAACACACACACACACACACACACACAAAACCAATACAGAATGTTGTACTGTTCCTTTTCTAGGATAAGCCCAGTATATTTTATATCTGCCCATGGTATCCATTATATACATGTGCATATGCTTTGTAGAGTTTTGAAATGACGTATTCTATGATCTAGAAAGAACCTCTGAACCTAATCCCAAATTCCTTCTTCTACATACTCACTAGGTGTCCAATTATCGCTTTATTATATTCTTTCAACTAGTGGGAACCTACTAGCTCTTGAAACAAATCCTTTTACTTTTAGGCAGTGTCAATTGTTATAAAATATTTCTCTTCTTTTTCTCCAGCATTAGTCCCTGCCCCATTCATTTCACCTCCCTTTTGTATTGCCTTCCTCCATTAGACTATAAACCCCTTGAAGATAGGGATTGTATTTCTCTTGGTCCTATTTGCATTCCCAGAATATACACACACACACACACACACACACACACACACATATATATATATATATATATATATATATATATATATATATATATATATATGTACTTTGTTTAATTCAAAACTTAGTGTTCCTATTAATGTCCTCTGAGGACAAACAGGAATATATAGTCCTTGTTTATTCATAAAGCTTTTTCCAAATATTTGGAGATGGCAATAATGCCCCAGCCAGATCTTCTCATATCCTTACTTCCTTTCTTCAAGTGATCCTAGGATTTCAAGTTAGTCCTCTTATTTTTCTATTATCTCTCTCCTTGGTATGTTCCCATTTTCAAGTCTTTCCTAAAATACCCCAAACAGAGTCCATTGAATGTAACTTGACCACAGCAGAAAACAAGAGAATGGGATACTCTTTTTTCTTTTTTTCTATTCTTCCTTTAATTCAGTTTAAGCTAAATAGCTATCATGACACATATTTGACTCATATCAAGCTAACAGTGCACTAAAACAATACGTCCTTTTTAAACCTTTCTAAATATACTAACTACTCTCTATCCTCTCCAACTTGTATTCCTCAAGTTGATAATTTTTATGAACTGAATCTTGTTGTATTTATTAGCTTAATTTTATTGTCTTTCAGGTCTTCCATCATTTGAGGCTTTCAAGATTTTCAGATCCTAAATCTGTCATACAATGTGTCCTTCTGCAGAGTGATGTGACATTCAAGTAACACTCATACTCTTCAATCCTAAAGCAGATGTCTGATTTCAAGCAATTTTTAGAAGATCATCAGCGATTGCTCAGGAAACAATGTATATGTATAGCTGCCTGACTTTGTGTGTACATCTATGTATGAGGAAGGGGAAGCATGACATTGAGGACAGAGAAATGGGACTGGGTTCAGGAAGAAACATGTTTCATTTCATGTCTCTTATACTAATATTGTGACACTAAGTATGACAACATAGTGTGTCACAAATAAACCTCCATAACCAATTTTTATCTCTTTTGGTGGAGGTAGATAGATACAAAGAGATAAAGAGACTGAAAAAAATAAAGAGCAGGGGAAAGAGAAAGAGACTGCCAAGGAGAAATAGGTGAGAGACATTTGGACAGATATTGAGAAATTATATAAGCTATTAAGAAAAAAAAAAGAAAGAAAATAAAAAGAAAGTAAACCAAAGAATAAGGTCTTGAGCTAGATGAGTTAGTTTTTATGTTGCTTTAGTTTTTATTTTCTTTTGTTTTTCTCTTGCTTTTTTTTTCCTTTTTTTTAACTTATATGTCAGGAAAGCAGTCAAGGTTATTAAAAAATCTTAAGCCTGGAAGTTATTTTCACAAACAAGTAAAAAATAAGCTCTATAAACAAATAGAAGAAAGACTAGCTGCATAGGTATGTGTATTGATGACTGCATACACACATACACAGAAACACACCTGATATTTCATTTAATTATTCTTTTTTAAATTAATTTCAATTACTCAGTCTTTTTTCATTAGTAAACAATTAGTAATAGTTGGCTTTACTGAACTCTGTCTTTTTTTCACCCAAATCTGCTGTTGTTTTTCTTTCTATTTTGTTGTTATTATTTTTTTTTGAGCTTCAGATGAATCAAATTTATCAGGAATGTAGAGCTATCTACAGCTAAGCCCTTGTGTGATTCTCCTTCCTTTCTTCAGTATTTTGAATACACATACACTCATATACACATAGAAAGTCATTGACCTTTTCTTGGAGTCTATAACCATTTTAATAAGGGTTAGAGTTGACAGGATTCCATTTGAGATTCATCTTGGCAAGCTTTTAGTGGGATACCTCTGTCTAAACTTGCTGTAAAGAAAACGAAGCATATAAATCTTATTTTTCAACATTAATTGGCCATAGAAATGGATTATCTGCAAAAATGATTTAGTGAAAGTTTAAAGAATGAGGTTGATTTTTCCAGTCCAATGAAGAGCAACAATCTTTTGACACAATGTAAAAGGTCATTATGAAAAGAGAAACAATGGTATCTCCATGGTCCTTTGTCATTCCTCCTATGAGTTCATTGAACATTTATTAGATACCTCCTCTGTGTATGCACTCTTCTGCGAGGAACTGAGATGATGAGTATATAAAAGATCACAGTCTTTACCTAGAATGCCTCTATGATATAGTTGAGGTATAAGTATAATTGATGGAGTCCTGGGCTTGAGGCATGAAAGGGCTGGCTTCAAATCCTGATTGCCTTAGCTGTATGTCTAAGCTAGTCAGTTTGTCTATCTGACCCTCAGTTTCCTCATCTGTAAAATAAGGGTAGTTAGGACAAAGGACTGATATAGTTCCAGTTCTAAATTTTTGATGCTATTATTCTATGGGGTAGCTAGGTGGCATCATAGTGCACAGAGCACTGGGCCTGGAGTCAGGAAGACTCATCTTCCTGAGTTCAAATCTGGCCTCAGATACTTTCTACTTTTGTCACTCTGGGCAAGTCCTAATTTGTCATAATTGCTCACCTGTAGAAGGTGGAGAAGGAAATGGCAAACCACTCCAATATCTTTGCCAATAAACCCTGCCCTGCAATGGAATCGCAAAGAGTTAAGCATGACCAAAATTACTGGACAATAACAACTATCCTGTGTATCCAAATAAATACAATAATGAGAACAAAATAATAGGAAAGGTCAAAGAGGCATTAAGAACTAAGCATTTTACCAATATTGTCTCCTTTGATCCTCACAACATCTCAGTGAGTTCAGTGCTGTTACTATCCTCATTATACAGTTGAGCAAACTGAGGTACAAAGTGTTAAGTGATTTGCCCAGGGTCATACATCTATTGAACGTATGACACCAAATTTGTACTAACATCTTTCTTACTCCAGGGACAACAACTCTATCTACTGTACCACAGACCGGTCTCTAGGGGAGGGATGCTCTTACAGGATCTAAACTCTTGCAGTGGAATGAGTTCAGGATCATGATGCTTCTAACCCATATCACCTCTTGACTTGATTCTTGCAATAGCTCCCTTACTACCCTCCTTACTTCAAAACCTCAAATGCAAATTTGGCATAATTTCAAGAGGGATCTGTCCAGAGTGAAAGTCAGACAATGTCACTCCCTCACTCAATAAACTTCAGTGGATTACTATGAATCTAAGGATGAAAGAAATTTGGCACTTAAGCTCTTCACAACATGATTCCAACAGGATCTTTCTAGTAAGATTAGAAATACTCTCAAGCTCAGGCTCCACAGTCCAGAGAGACAGACCTTCTTCATGCTGCTTGTCTATGGCAGTGCAGATCCTTTCTCCATTTCTGTTCTTGGACTCTCTGGTACAACTGGCATGTCCTCACTCCTCATTGTGCCTCTTTAAATGCCTTTTATGCTTGAAAAATCAGCCCAATCAGCCCATTTTTCATGAGCCCTTTCCTGTTTCCATCTCCAGCTATACTGCCTTCCCAAATCACCTTCTCTTAAGTTTCTATGTATTATATTTAAGTGCATTTATAGATAGACAATAGAGGGATGATAGAGCTTGATGTTGAAGTTCCTAGAATGTTGCACCTGTAGTCAGGAAGAATAATCTTCTTGAATTTCAATCTGTCCTCAAGCATCTCCTATCTGTGTTACCCTGGACAAATCAATGTACCTTGTTTGCTTCAGTTTGCTCATCTGTAAGATAAGTTGGAGAAGGAAATGAGAAACCACTCCAGGACCTTTGCTAAGCAAATCCCAAATAGGGTCACAAAGAATCAGACATGACAGAACATGACTAAATAACAGCAATAGCCTTTCTAGGTGTAATTACCTTCCAATATCCCTTTATGGAAATACACCATCTCTAATTGGCTAAAAACTACCTATATATACCATCCCGGGGCAGCCAGGTGGCACAGTGGATAGAGCACTGGTCCTGGAGTCAAGAAGATAATGAGTTCACATCCAACTTCAGACACTTGCACCTTTACTAGCTGTGTGACCCTGGGCAAGTCACTTAACCCCAATTGCTTCAAACATCCAGCGTCATCTCAGTTACCCTGTTGTATACCTTGCCTCTGAACCCAGATGACTCTAGAGGAGAGAGCAAAGTTGGCTTTGCACAGTCCTCACTCACTTTCATCCAATTAACTGAAAGTCATGACATCACCTCTCAATGTCATCATCCTCTTTGAAAATGAAGGGCAAACAACAGCAATAAGAATCATCCTATATATTTTGTTTCCTGTAATAAAACCTAGGCTCATTGAGGTTAAAGGCCAGTTCATTTTTGTCTCCCAAGGGTATACTGGAGCCATTTTAACAGGTCCACAAGCCAAAGTCTTGTTTCAATGTTTTGTTAATTTGTCTATTTTTTTGGGAGGGGGCAATGAGGGTTAAGTGACTTGCCCAGGGTCACAGAGCTAGTAAGTGGTGGTGTCTGAGGCTGGATTTGAACTCAGGTCCTCCTGAATCCAGGGCTTATGCTTTTTCCAAAATGCCACCTAGCTATCCCCTAATTTCTCCTAAATTTAAGAGTGTTAATAATGTCAATTAAGTTTTCAAACATGTCATAAGTATATTTGTTGTTCTGGAGCACTAGTTATTAGTCATTCATAAGCATACCTCTCTTTATGTCCACATAGCCCTGTACCCTACCTCCAAATCACCTTGTATATATTTGGTTGACAAAAAAGAATATCACTCTATCTGTGCAAGTTATCTTTACTGAGAGAATGTATACTCCTAAGGTCACAGGGGCTTCCATTTTTGTTTTTATCCACAGCAACAAGGAGAGTGTCTGGAACGTAGTAAAGAATAAATGTCTGCAGGTTGGTTGATTGTTTGATTGTCCTGAGGGCCAGGAAGAAAATAGTACCAACAACCTTTCTAATAAAGGATCTTCCAAATGTTATATTTAACTGATATCACAGAAGGCTTCAGACAGAACCTGGCATCCACATAGGTCAGTCATGTGACAGGGTTTCCTATTCCACCAAAAAAGAAGCAAGCTCAGAATTAAATATGTAGTAGATATAAATTATACAGGACAAAGAGGGTTGTATGAAACACAAGATGAGGGGGCAACTCTGACCATCCCACCACAGAGCAAAAGCAAAAAGAAACACAAAATGTTTCATGGAAAATATCATGCCTGAACTATGCCTTGATGGAAGATAGGCTTCCCACAGTTAGAAGTCCATTCCAGACAGATGGAAGAGCAGAGTAGAAAATGAGGCAGCATGATGTACTGGGCAGAGAACTGGAGATTAAGAGGGTCTGGCTTCACATCCTTCCTTTGACACTTACTAGATGGACTACCCTTGACAAATTAATTAATCTCTCTCAGCCTCAGTCTCCTCATCTATGAAATGAGCATGTTGGAGTCTGTTAATTTAAACGTTTCTTTCTATCCCCAAACATAAAATATTTTGAAACTATGACATCCAGGAATGCTTACTAGTTCAAATTGACTGAGAGAACGTAGAATAAATGACTGAATGAAGGGAAAAAGCATAAAATAAGACAGAAAAAAGGTTGGAATCCAACCATAAAAGGGTTTTAACTCTTTTTGTGTAAAGACATACTTATCCAATGTGCATGTTAAACAGAATGACAGAATCAGTGTTCATAAATACCTTGAAAGACAAGAAAATAAGGCTCAATCTAATTATTAAGAAGAATTGTAAGAGGGAAGTAATAAGAATGAATATAGTATTAAACTTGGATTTAAAAACATAACTTGTAAATGGAGTGGGAAATCTTTGGGGGGTATAGGTGGATATAGAATGTTACTGAGATTCCTTTCATCTGAAAAATTCTATAATGTCCATTTATCATTTTTCACCTGAGATTCTAAGATTTTTTTCTTTCATATTTGCATCCCTAACAATACCCCAGTTCTAAATATTTTAAGTGTAAATTCTTATTGGAGGGGTTTTGTTATTGTTTGGTTTTGGTTGGGGCAGGGGATAAAACACCCTCTAAATGATTTCATAACTTTGTTTTTGTTTTATCCTGTGATTGAAACTTTGACATCATCAGGGCAAATAAGTCCCATCAAGGACACTCTGTCAATGCAACTGACCATCAGTTCTACAACTTAAAGTCAGAGAAAGTTGTCTGTGGCATTGAGGCATTAAGTGACCTGCCCAATGTCAAAATATTGCTATGTGTCAGAGGCCAGACCTTAGCCCAATTTTCTCTAAATCCAATGCCAACTCTTTTATCAGCATTGCAAGATGCTTGTTTGACCTCATTACCTAGTCATCAATTTTCATATTATGTTTGAAGGCTTCTTTCTAGGTGGTGGGCTTGAAGCTCATCTCTCAGAGATCATATATTTTCTGTCCCTAAACAGAATTCTAGAAATGATGCTTAGGTAGTCCAGCTCTGGTACTTTTGATATTACGGGGATTTTTTGCTATCAACAGTTTCTATTTCTTCTCTCTATTTGTTCTTCCTTGTTATTTTATTTGTTTACCTGAGAATCCTTTGTGACTGCCTTATTAGGGACTTCTTCACAGAAGCTTTAGCAAGTACATGCTTAATAAAATCTTAAGCCTTCTTTTCTAGAAGTGATGCCCAGGTACATCATCCATCACAAGACACTCATTAGTGAGGCTAGTTTTAACAAGGCCAGGAAAGCAAGGTAGGTTTTAGCATCACAGGTCTAGGACTGATGCCTTCCCCTCATACCAAGTTCATCCAATTTAACAAACAAAAAACAAAAAAGCCGTGTGTGTGTGTGTGTGTGTGTGTGTGTGTGTGTGTGTGTACACACACACACACACACAAACATACAAAACTACACAACACCAATCACTAAAGAAAATGCTATAATTGTATTTGTAGAACAGATTCCCTGCTTATATCCTTTTTAATTCTCCACCCCTGATGTTGCTGCATACAAGGATCAAACTTTCAATCTAATTGAAACTTGTATCCCCTGGAAGAAGAAGCAAGGATTTCAAAGGAGAAGGGAAGACTGAAGTAAGAGTCAATACTGAGCCAGGGCTGGAGCCAAGATGGTGGAGGATAGACATTAAATACACAGAGCTCCTGATACAATTACCCCCCAAATAGCTATAAAACAAACTCTGGTGCAGCAAAACCCACAAAAAGACAGGCTGATATTATTTTCCAGCCACAGACAGATTAGAGGGTTCTGTGCTGGGCTGTAAGCAGAGTGCAACCCTGTGATTGCACTGACATAGAATCCAGGTACACTGTGCCAGAGGAACTTACCCCCTGAATCTCCAAATCAGCTGCAATACACAAAGTTCTCCCAGTGGTTATTAGCACATTGTCTTGAGATTATCTTCTGATCAGAGCACAGGCCAGGCAAGAGGAAAATCTACCCTCCCTCAAACCAAAACACCTGGGACCCTCTGAAGCTTAGGACAGTCTAGCTTGGAAGTAGGGCCCCATAGTAAGAGGAAGTTAAAAGTCAAGTAAAAGATGGCAAGATGAGCAAGTAAAGAGAGTTTAGAGTTATAGAAAGTGTCTTTAGCAACAAGAAGGAGGTGCACCCTCAGAAGAGGATAACAACATCAGGGCCCTTATATCCATAGCATCCTAGAAAATATGATTTGGTCTCAGGCCATAGAAGTGCTCAAAAGGAACTTTGAAGAGAAAGTAGGAAAGAGAAGGAAGATTTAGTGAGATGGAAGAATGAATGAAAAAAGAAATGAAAGTGATGCAGAAGAGTCATGAGAATAAAGTCAACAGCTTGAAAAGTTAAATGGAAAAAGAGATACAAAAGCTCTCAGAATAAAATAATTGCCTAGGAACTAGTATTGAACAAATGGAAGCTTCTGACTATATGAGAAACCAAGACAGTTAAAAAAAAATCCAAATAAATAAAAAATTAGAGGGCAATATGAAAAGTCTCCTTGGAAAAACATCTGACTTGAAAAATAGATCCAGGAGAGATAATTTGAAAATCATTAGACTACCTGAAAACCATGACCAAAAGAAGAGTTTAGATAGCAACTTCCAAGAAATTATCAGGGAAAATTTCACTGATATTCTAGAAGCAGAAGGTAAAATAGAAAATGAAGGAATCCAGGGTCAGCTAGGTGACACAATGGATAAAGCACTGGCCATGGATTCAGGAAGACCTGAGTTGAAATCAGGCCTCAGACACTTGACACTTACTAGTTGTGTGACCCTGGGCAAGTCACTTAACCCCAACTGCCTCACAAAACAAAAATGCTCTGGAGAAATTGAAAGAGTCCACCAATCACCTCCTGAAAGAGATCAAAAAGGGGGGCAGCTAGGTGGCACAATGGATAGAGCACTGGCCCTGGAGTCAGGAGTACCTGAGTTCAAATCCGGCCTCAGACACTTGACACTTACTAGCTGTGTGACCCCGGGCAAGTCACTTAACCCCATTTGCCCCACTTAAAAAAAAAAAAAAGAGATCAAAAAGGAAAACCTCCAGAACTATTATAGCCAAATTCCAAAGTTCCCAAGTCAAGGAAAAAATATTGCAAGCAGCTAGGAAAAAAAAAAAGAAGAAGAAGAAGAAGAATTCAAATATTGTGGAGGTACAATAATGATAAAATAAGAAAATAAGATCCAGCAGCATCTACAATGAAAGACCAGAGGGTAGTGAATATGATATTTTGGAGGCCAAAGAAACTGGAACTGTACCCAAGAATCACATACCCAGAGGAAAAAATGGGACTTCAATGAAAAAAAGTACTTTCAGGCATTTGCCATTGTAACGATTGGAATAACGCCACCTGCTGGATACTTACTGTAGAAGAGTTCTGCCCATGAAGGGAAGGTCTTTGAGGGCAAGACCAGGAGTCAGGAAGTGACGCGGACTAGTGGGAGGAGGAAGGAAGAGACTGGCGCTCAGTCTCGCTCTCTTTTCCTCTGGACTCTGGTGGAGAAGGGAGCTAGAAATGTGCTCTCCCTTTAATAGATAGAAATCTAGGCCTTTTTCTCTCTCTTTACCAAATTCTTATTCTCCTTAATAAATGCTTAAAAGTCTAACTCTTGCTAAAGCTTATAATTTATTGGCGACCACTCATTAGATATTTTAGACAGTTTAGCTAGAATTTTAACCCTTAACAGATGGCTGACCACGAAGAGGAAAGCTAAACTTCAGTCTTCTGATCTTCTGGTTGGGTAAGAAATTTCCCCTCCCTCTCCCTTTAACTGCTAAGTACTGGCGTACTGGCTGTGTTTTCCTTTAAATTTTTTCGAATGGACCTTTTAAACTCCCTAATTACCCTATTTTTGATTTTAGTCTGTTTAACCAGACAAATGGGGGATAAGATCATGTTAATGCTTTGTTTTTGTGGATTTTCTATTTTTCTTTTTATTTTTGTTAAAAGAGCCAGCAACTTACTCACACAAGGAAATATCACTCCCTCTCCCAACCATGCTTTTTCAGAGAAACCTGAAGAGATTCCTGCAGCTTTTCCCAATTCTAACACTAATTGTTGCTCTAATTTTGCATGCCTGGAGGCAATGACCCACCCTCTAGAAGTTTTTAATCCCCTAGCACCTGGAGGCAAAGTGGGGGAAGAGGAATCCAGGCCTGAGTTCAAAATCAAGTCTGATTCAAATTGTGCTGGTCCCTCCCCTCCTCTCCAGACCCCACCCTCTACTCCCCCCATGGCCAAGCCCATTGCTTCCCCTGCCCGGGAAGTCCAAAGATCTAATGCGCATGCTCAACTTTCTCTAACTACATTTGCAGCTTCAGGCTCAGCCCTTCCCCAGCCTGGCTGTGCTTCTGAGACAACCTTAGAAAACCCTTTAAATTCCAGATATGCTCGTTTTGTTCATAATTTTGCTAACCTGCTTTTGTCTTTAATTAGTAATCTTATAAAGCATTTGTATGGTGAAAAGACTGACAGACAATATAGAGGGGTTAAAAGAAGAAAAACTTAAGCTGAATAAGAATGACAATCATCACCATAGTTCAAGACTCCGCTTCTTTTGTATATATATTTTACAGAAATGTAGAAGTAAGAAGCAAGGTATTGATATGAGTATTGGGGATTTTAGATATCGGAATCAAAAGTGTTCTGAATTCACTCAGAGTGATAGTATCAGTTCAGAGGTTACATAGGATTTCTATGCTATTACATCTACATTTTGAAATTAATGGTATGGGTTTATTTTCATAGAGATTTTCATGCTTTTGAGATTGTGTCTTATACTTAGTTTTTAAAACAAGGAGAATATTTGTAAAAACTTTTTAGTCATGTGATCAAGTTTATATTTTATAATACTCTTATTAATATTAAGTTCATTCTCATTTAGATTTCCTTAGTTTGAATTTCACTGTCTTTTATTGTTCCATGTGTATTTTCTTCTATTCATTTATCTAATTTAAAAAAATTGCAAGATGGTTTTGATTTCATAATACAGTGTTAATTCTAGGAGTATCGTGCTCCCATATTCTGAGTTGTTTGTTTTTGTTATTTTTTCTCAACTGATTATTTGATCAAACTCTTTAAAGCATTTCCTTGGCAAATTGGTTGCCATGGCAAGTGTAAATTGATTCTAGAAGTATTATTTTTGATAAGCATATTCCAAAAAAAAAAAAGAGGGGAACATTTGTAAAAGTTTTCTTTTTTTCAAAAAAAAAAGTTTTCTTTGAGATTCTGTTGTGCTTTAACTTATATTTAAATATGTTCAGATTTTTCACAAAAGTAATTGTATACTAAGTAAAAAAAGGTATTATTTGAAATTGTTGCATAATTATATATTATATTCTGAGTCAAGATGTATTCACATTTTTTGCAATCATTTATTATCCTCAATTTTTAAATCCATATGAGACTTGGATTATGGGAACTTATCATTTAAGACACTAATTGCCTTTATTCTGAGTTATCAGATGCCAGTTGGCCAAGATGCCATTCAATCACAAGAGGAATACATGCAAGAGCAGACACTGAACTGTCACATGAGGGGAGACATGCATGAAGTCAAGGTATGGCCGAGGGAACGGCTTTTGACTAATGTTGAGGTTGGATTCTCTTGGTTTAATATTTTATTTTATTTTTCCCCACAATATTGTACAGATGGCTGGAAGTATTCATCCCACCCATCTCACTTCTACACCTGGCTTCTATGCTCCCTCCTATATGCCTGATGCCATGGACATCTCAAATCCCATGCATCTGATTAAGTCTGACTCAGTTTCCTCCAATATGTTCAGTGGCATGGACATATATTCCATCCACCTATTTTAAGCCTGGTATACTGCATGGGCAGTATATATTGCTCAAGTGTGGGAATGCTCATATCCCATCATTTCTCTGTTCTTTTATGGTAACCCCCATAATTATCTCAGGTGTCATGATAAATACAGTGTTGAATTTGGCCTTGACACCTGTTACCAATTATATTAGATTTTTAAATTTCTCATAATGGCATGAGGATAATTAGGCAGATGATGCAAAAAATGATGAAACAAAGATAAAAATTATTTTAAAAAATTAATATCACAGCAATTGTCTTCTCAATTACCCTCCATAAGGGGGGACTATAGTAATATTATAATTTTAAAGAATGTTTCAATTTTTGTTTTATTATATGTTTCATGTGTAACAACTAAGATTCTGAATTCCCTTAGACATGTTTTTGAGAACTTTCATTGTTTGATTTGATTATTGACAAAGCTATTTTAAAGTTGTGTTAAGCTCAATTTTGTAGGAAATTTTCCTGGCTGATTACCAGCATCCACACATCAACCCCTGAAAAGACTTCCATCCCATGACTACACCTAGAGGACATCTAAGAAAAGACTTTCAGAGACTTTAAATGAACAGTTTTGATTTGTTGTTTTTGTTGTTTTTTTTCTCTTTCTGTTATAATATACACCATCTGTAACATGTATTCTCTGCAGAGGCCCTCCCTTTGCAAGACTAATGTCAAAGCGTCGGTTCATGAGGACAAAAAAAAAAAAATCACCCCTCTGGACAAAACTTTCCTCTCTTCCTTTTCTATATTGTCGTTCACATATTATTAGTTAGCAATAGTTATTATATTCTTTTTACTGTTCCGTCAAGGAAACATTTTGTTTCTTGAGGAACAACAGGGGGGACTGTAATGATTGGAATAACGCCACCTGCTGGATACTTACTGTAGAAGAGTTCTGCCCATGAAGGGAAGGTCTTTGAGGGCAAGACCAGGAGTCAGGAAGTGACGCGGACTAGTGGGAGGAGGAAGGAAGAGACTGGCGCTCAGTCTCGCTCTCTTTTCCTCTGGACTCTGGTGGAGAAGGGAGCTAGAAATGTGCTCTCCCTTTAATAGATAGAAATCTAGGCCTTTTTCTCTCTCTTTACCAAATTCTTATTCTCCTTAATAAATGCTTAAAAGTCTAACTCTTGCTAAAGCTTATAATTTATTGGCGACCACTCATTAGATATTTTAGACAGTTTAGCTAGAATTTTAACCCTTAACACCATGAAAAGACCTGAATTGATCAGAAAATTTGACTTTCAAATGCAATACCATAGAGTAGCATAAAAAGGTAAACAGGAAAAATAAATCATGAAATATTAAAAGATTAAACTGTCTACATTCCTACATGGGAAGATAGTACTTTTAACTAATAAGAACTTTCTCAATATTAGGGTAACTGAAAGGAATATATTTAGACAGAGTACGCAGGTCTGAACTGAATATGAAGGGATGATATCTGTAAAGTATGTATTTTTTGTTTATCCTTTTTTTTTTTTTTTGAGGGGCAGGAAGGGTGGGATGGCTAATGTCTGGGGCCAGATTTGGGCTAGGGGACCCCTTGGTCAAAGGCTGCTGCTCTGTCCACTGGGCAACCTAGCTAAACCATGATGACATCTTTAAAATAGGGTTCAGGAGTAGGAGGAATGCACTGGGGGAGGGGCTAGGGGAGAGGTGGACTGGGGAGAGGTAGTTCACATGAAAGAAACAAGAAAAGAGCTTATGGAGGGGAGGTGAAGAGGGGGAAGGAGTGAGGGAGTGAATGAAACTTATTCTCATCAAAATTGACTCAAAGCAGTATAAAAATATTTTTGCTGGCTTGGGGCCTAACCTGACTGGGGAGCCTACTATGGGTATGTTTGACTGGCTGGCTATCTGACTGAGATTAATTTCCAAAGCCAATCTGTTAGGGCCTTTTAAAAATTTCTCCACACTGCTCCCAAATTGATAATCAAAAGATTAAGAAGCATCTTAATTAAATAATCAAATCAGAGTTTATTTATAAAAATCAATGTAAATGACAAGGGTTAAGAAATGCAAATTATACTACCTGTCTGCTTTTAATAAGGGCCTTTGCTGCCTCTTGCCTTAGGGTTTGCTCCAGCTTTCTTCAACTTTCATTCTTTCTCTCCTTCACTCCAAGTTCCCTGGTTCACTTTTACTGCTCCACTCCTTTCTTCTAACTCAAAGCCCCTTTCACTTTGTTGACCCCCCTGAAAAGCCAATAGCATCCTCACCTCTGTTTCCAACCCCCTGGTGTCTCTCACATCTCTGTATCATAGTCCTTCCTTGCTTTCTCCAACCTCCTGTGTCCCTTCTGTTCTCTCAATCTTCCCGCCTCTCCCAACCTCATTATGTCTCCCCTGTACATCTGTTCCCTCTCCCCCCTCAAACTTCAGGCTCCTTGTGCCCCTGCATATGCCAAGCTAATCCACCAGCTGCGCTACCACTGCCAGAGAAGCTTAAGTATCCCGTGTGTACCACACCCTGCTCTGTGCCTGGGATCTCCACACAGGCTATGACAGAGGCTGGCCTGGACTAGCCCAGGATCTCTGGGATAGATCCTCTCAGAATGGAGGGACCTTACGGCTCAGCTGAAGTGGAGGGGGAGGGGCACCAGCCCCTCTTACATAGAAAAAAAAACCCTGAGGGCCTATGGCTTTTTAATCTCAGCCCAAAGGCAGGGTCCTCAAATCAAAATAAGTTTCCACAGCAGGAATAACATACACACTCAATTTGTTATAGTAATATATTTTGCCCTGAAGGAAAGTGGGAGGGCTAGGGGACAAGGGGGAAGGAGCAGAGGGGAAGGATGGAAGGGTGATTGGGTGAAGGAGCAGTAAAAAGCAAAACACTTTCAAGAAAGGTGAAGATGTTCTGCATAACTTTACATGTATGACTTATATTTAATTGCTTCATTTCATAGGTGGGGTTGAGGAAGGAAGGAGGAAGAAAATTTAGAACATAGAATTAGCTCAAAAACCTTAATCTCATCAGAGTTGGCTCAAGAACAAAATAACATACACACCCAATTGGGAAGAGTAATCTATCTAACCCTTCAGGATAGTAGGAGGGGAATAGGATAAGGAGGAAAGGGTGAAAGAAGTCAGGGCAGAGTGGGGGATGGGGTTGTCAGAAGGAAAATTCTTTTGAGGAGGAATAGGGTAAAAGAAGATAGAAAATAGAGTAAATATCTTTGGAAGGTAATAGGATGGAGGGAAATGGTTGTGATGATTGACTACAATGGCAAAGCGTATGGTACCTACTTTACTGGACTATTGTGAAGAAAATTATTTGTCAAGTTTAAGGTACTATATAAAAGTTATGATCAACAGGATGCTATCAGAAAAAAACCTGGAAATATCTACATGAACTGAAGCATAGTGAAAGGTACTTTATACAAAAGGAAAGCAATAGTGTAAGATGATCTGTTGGGAAGGACATGGTTATTTTCAGCCATGCAATGATCCAATATAATTATGAAGAACTTATGAAAATTGCAATCCATCTACAGAGAAAGAACTGATGGTATCTGACAAAAGGATTGAAGTATATCTTTATTGACAGTTACTTAATCTGAAGTTTTGTTTTTATCTGTTTTCTCTCATAACCTAGCTAATGTGGAGGTGTTTTTCATTACTACTCATGTATAACTTATATTGCATTGCTTGAGTTCTTGGGGGTGGGGGTAGGAAAGGAGGGAGGAAGAGAAGTTGGAACACAGTTTTAAAAATTTGATGTCAAATTTTGTTTTTACACGTGTAAGATTAATGGGCTTTTTGTCAATGCCCAAAGGGTTAAGCAGAGGAGATTAATCTAGACTGATTGAATTAAGTGAGATTGACCAACTCTGCTGATTAACTCACTTAAAGTAAATTAGTGGGGCAGCTAGGTAGCATAGTGGATAGAGCACTGGCCCTGGAATCAGGAGTACTTGAGTTCAAATCTGGCCTCAGATACTTAACACTTACTAGCTGTGTGACCCTGGGCAAGTCACTTAACCCCAATTGCCTCACTAAAAAAATTTAAAAAATTAAAAAAAAAATAAAGTAAATTAGATTGTAACCACACCTGGCCAGCTCTCAAGAGGGTATTGTTCTCTGAAGCGAAGGACTTTGACTTCAATGAGATCACCCTCAAGTCCAGGAAACCAATCTAACCAATCAGCTTGAAAGATGTCCTCTTCTGGTGGAGGGAGGCAGGAAATAGGAAGTAAGGCTGATTCCCTGACTCTGTCTTTTTTCAGTGCCTGGAACCTCCTGGTGGTGGAAGGGAAGGAGAAGAAGGAGGCTTGGCTGAACCTTAGAGTAGAAAGGCTTATTATTAAAGTTTCTGAACTTCATGTGTTCTCTCTTTACGATGCTTTAATAAATGCTTAATGCCCAAATGCTGGTGCTAAAAGCTTCTAATTTAAGGCAACCACACATTTAGTTTTACTCATCACACATGTAATTTGGAAAATAAAATTCTAAACAGAGAAAAAAAGAGTCAATACTGAATCACTGAGTATAAAGGCTCATTAGCATGCTGACTTGAAGTCATGAAGACTTGAATTCAAATCCAGATTCAGATACTTCCTAACTTTATGACCCTGGGGAAGGCATTTAACTGCTTTTTCACTTTCTTAATGTGTAACATAAAGAAAATAGCACCTACCTCGCAGGGTTGTTTTGAACATCAATTTATAAAGTGTTTTGTAAACCTTAAAGTGCTGTGCTGTTGTTGTTGTTCTTGTTGTTATTTAGAGTCAATGGAGAATTTAGACCAACAGATCAAACATTATTTTACAGATGATAAACCATCCTCAAAGAAGTAAAATGATTTGTCTGCGGTCACACAGCCCATATTCATACCAGATCTGAACCTGTCTTCTTGACTCCAAATCAACTAATCTTGAAATTATACCAAAATATCCCTCAATCACTACAGCTATTGTTTTCTTGTCTCAGCATTTAAGCCTGTGGGGGCTTCAAAGGCATGTAGAGTTAAGATGTTGATATGGATCTTACAAAAAGGGAGAATGATGTGATATGTACAAAGAATTGTTGAATATGAAGTTAGAGGAGCTGACTTCAGATCCCAGTACTGCCAGAGTTCTTACAGGAATTCCTCAGGATTTCATTTCTACATCTATCAAGTAAGAGGCTTGAACTCAATGATGCTCAAAGCACCTTTCAATTACGAATCTATAATAATAAATATACTTTATATGAACAGGTGAACAACTGGTGAAATAGATTGCTTTTAAGACAAAAGGCTGATCTTGCATTTATTTATCAAGAGAATTTGTTCATTGGGAGTTCCCTATAGCCATGAATTCACAAGCCAGTTGAGTAAGAGAAATACAAAAAAAATCAGAACTATACTCAACAAATTCTTTGATGGACCAGCCAAAGAAATATATTCAATCTAAACTCTACAAATTAGATCACTTGCATATCCAAAGGAAAGAAATCAGTACTGGGAAACTACTTGACCTCACATCATATGAAGAGTTGAATTATTAAGACAGCCTCTCCCCTGGAAGGAGTGAGACATTCATTCTGCATAGTGCTACAAGAGGTTTGCTGAGTTAGTTAGTAAAAGTGACAAGAGAACCAGGTTTTGATTGAATATCAATGAGATGTTTCAGTCAATAAGCAATAATCAACAAAACAGAATTAACAGAAACAATAATCTATCATTTATATAGCACTTGAAGTTTTCAAGGAAATTTACAAAGATGACACATTTGATACTTAGAACTATCCTTCATGATTGATGCTATTCTCAACCCCATTTTATAAATGAGGAAACTGAAATTGCAAAGGAATAAATTACTTTCCAAGGCACCACAGCAATACAATATAGTTATTTTTGCTGTCCTTTGAAAGGTCCAAATGTATTCCAAACAATCTAGAAATGATATTGCAGAAAGAATTCATTCTTTGAACAGGAAAAAGCCTAATGAGTACTAAGAAAATGAGGGAATCATAGATCCATGTTGTTGGGAAGGAGCTTGGTCTAACATGGAACTATTCGTTTGGTCTAATCAAGGCAGAATATAGTGAGATTATCACCTATTTATTCATAGAGACAGTGACTCTCAAAGAAATCCAAGATGGAATTAACATTCTAATATTTCCATAGAACATTATTGAATCATGTTGAGCTTGCAATCTTCTAAAATTGCTAAGGCATTCAGAACATCCCTCATCTGAAAAATAATTTACTCCAAAACATATTTGCCAAGTGACAGAACAGCCTATGATAGAGAACCTGATTCTCAACAACAAAGATGTTGCTGAAGAAGCAATCATGCCAATCTTGAGGGAAGGTAGAAGGTGTGTTAGAAAATGAAAACTATCTGTAAGGTCTGATTTGGGAAGGTACATTTCCAAAGGTCAAGCCACTCCTACTCTCTCAATCTTATTTTCTTCATCTTGAAATACAGCCATAATAATAGGATCAACTTCCCAGAGTTATTCAGATGATTAAATGATATATGTAAAGTGCCTTTGTAAATGTTAAAATTCTATATAAATGGTAGTTGTTATTGTTTTGCTGTTGTTATAGAAGAATAGTTGGACCAGAGTAGATAAGAAAAAAAAAAAACATTGAAGACTGAATTTGTAAAAACAAACAGCAGGAGCAAACAAAGGGGGGAATGTAATTGAGAATAAAAAAATAGAAATGTGGTAAATAATGATGTGGCTGTACAAGGATCTCATTGACTCTCAGATTTTGCAAAGGGAAAAGATCAATTACCAACAAGAAATGGTGACAGAATGATTGTTTTAATAGAGTGGGGGGATGTTTCATAAATCCTGATGCTGATTGAATTAAGTCTAGTAGTGAATGATAAAGAAGACATAAAGTGGACCCATTTAGGTACTTTGGGTCAAAGGAACCGATCAAGAAAAAGAGAATATTTCTCAGGGAACAGAAGAATTAATAACAGAATAGTGAAAGAGGCAGAACAAGTCACCTGATATTTTTCTTCTATTTTCTGTGCCAATATGAATGATCATTTGGTTCAAAAGAATAACATATTTAATGGAGTACTGGGATTTCAAATAAGGAAGAAGATAGTAAGAGAAAATCAAATTTCTTATGTTGAATCCATGTCATAAGGCCCTAAATCAATGTCATCCATGGTAACTGGAATAAATGAGAAATTGTGACCATTGATACCCTAAAGTAGTCTTCCAACAGTTGTGACAAATAGAAGAGGGCATTGGAACTGAAGAGGGCAAATTCTGCCTTAATTTTCCAAGTTGGTCTGAGAGTGGAATTGGTACATAATGGACCAGGGAGCTCAACTTCAATTTTTGCAAAATTCTATAAAATATTACTGATATAGTACTTTTTTTTTGGGTGGGGGTGGGGGAGGAAGAGAAAGTGATCATAAAGAGCCAGCATGGCTTGATCAAAGTATATCTTTCATGGTACCTAATCCCTTACACACACCAGATTACAAGACTAACATATTAAAGTAATGTTGTGAGTGTGATTTGCCAAAACTTCAGTCAAGTGTTTGGTAAAAATATCTCCAGCTTTATTCATGGAAAAGTTGTAGAGATCTGGTATGGATGATCTTACAATTAGTGTGATTCAGCTCAATGTGGATCAATGCACTAAATACTAGAAATCACTACTGCCTGAGTGATGCCTTGGAATGAATTCTTATGTGGATTCCCAGAGGGATCTCTCTTGTTTCCTGTTGTTAATATTTTCATCAATGTCATATAAAAGCAGAAGTGACATGTTTATCAAGTTTGCAAATGACATAGAGCTGAAAGACAGGTGACATACTGGATGACAATCAATAACCGAAAAGATCTTGAAAGATTGGAACATTGTGTTGAATCTAATAAGATTTAATTTGATGGAGATAGATTAAAAATCTTACACTTCATTTATCTATATATTTATCAATTTATTTTATGTATATAATTTCATACATTTGATTTATAAAAAAATACAGATGGAATATTATTAAATGTGGTATAACAGGGGTGGTTAATAATTTGAGTGGAAAAATGTATAGGTTTCAATGAATTCCTTGACTATTCCTAGTCAACAGCATAATATGACAGCCAAGAAAGTGAATGTCATTTGAGTGAGGCATTTCTCCTAGGAGAAGGACTCAAGAGTTCTCTATCTTTTCACCTTGTCTGATCACAGCTACAGTACTATGTTCAGTTCTGGCCACCACATTTTAAGAAAAGTACTGACAAGACTGAGGGCATTCAAAATAGATCAGGGCCTTGAATTCAACCCAATGAATACTGATTGAAATGATTTCAGGACTTTTAGCTTGCAGATGAAATAACTTTGTGGGGAGGAGACCAATGGACGTGATAACCATTTTCAATTAAAGGAGAAAAAACACAAAAAACTTATTTCTCTTTTGTTCCAGAAGAAATGACTGGGGGCTATGGGTGGAAGTTGAAATAAAGTTGATTTAGATTTGATGTAAGAGAAAAAAATAAAACAAAAGAGAACTCCTAGGTTACTAGAAGCATCCCAAAGTGAAATGAGTTTCTGCTCGGGGATGAATTGTTCTTCTTGAAAAAATGAGATGTTCATACATCAACTTTCTTGTAGTGAAAATTCCGTTACATTTACAAATAGAACAAAATAGCTCCTGGAATACTTACCAGCCCTAAAATCCCATGATTCCATGATTCTGTGGGTAGTAATCAATAAAGTGAAAGTTAAAGAAAGTCATCTTTGAAGTTCCATTAAAAAAAAAAGAGTATTGTAAACTTAATCGGTAGGTAAATGGTTCTCTTTTCTCCATAACTGGTTAGACTACATATAGATGTTTGAGATTAGTAGTGAAAGCCACATTTTGGGAAAGATAAGAAAAAGCTAAGGGCTTTCCAGATGAAGAAAACTAGAATACTGACAGCTGTGATCTTGTCTCAGGAATATTTGTTGAAGGAACTGAGATTCCCCCCTCCACCCCCACCCCCCCCACCCCCAGAAGAGGATGTTTAAGAAGAATTTGACTTCTGTCTAAAGGGGTTTGAAGAACTGTCATTTAAAAGATGGATTAGACTTGCTCTTCTTGGATCCAGGGCACAGATTTACAAGTAATGGGTAGGGCTTTCCAAGATATAAACTTCAACTCGGTTTACTTAAAAAAATAATTTTATTGGTAGAACTATTCCAAAATAAATTGTGCTCTCATGGGAGGTGGTGGGGTCTCCATGTTGTGGTCATGGCGTCTTCCCCTTCCAATATTGCCTGGATGACAATTCGGCTGATTTGAGAAGTTTCTTCTTCAATTATACTTTAAAATCATTCCCTTTAACAATACTTTCAATTCTGAGGTTCTTACTTCTTAACTCCCTTCCTGATCCTGAGATCCTATATTTATATGAATTTTGCAAAACATAGTGAATGTCTGGATTATATCTTGCCACAATCACCATATGGGGGGAAATATGTATGTAGGTATGTATGCATGCATATATATAATGCATGTGTGCATACACACATACATATGCATATATAGTATATATACATACATATAAATACACACAATATGTAAAATTTTGAAACTCACAGCTAGTAAGTGGGCATCTTCTTACTGTAATTCCTCAGTAATTCTAATTGTACCCTTCTCGCATAAACAAAACAAAACAAAACAAAAAAAACAAAAAACATACTAATCTCAACTTCTTTCAGACTAAGCTAAGTATACCAACCTTCTTTCCTTTTTTGAATGGGTTCCAGCATTTTCAAATCAAGTGAATATGATTGATATTGTATATTGGATTTCAACAAGGCAGTAATTTAGTCTTTCACAATATACTTGTGAACCTGAATGAAATATTAGGAACAGAGCCAGTATTGATTGATGTAAATATGGGGTAGCATCTCCACCCAGGTACCTTAGAGTTCTGTCCTTGATCCTATTCTGTTCAAAAGTTTTATAAAGACTCAGATTAAAGCAGATTGCATGATTATTAAATGTGTGCATGGCATGAATCTGGCAGGAATAGCTAATACAACTTAAGACAATTCCAGAATCACAGATTTAGAAGAGACTCCAGTGTTCCTCTAATTCAAGCCATCCTTAAATAAGAATAAGTTCTACAATTTATCCCAGGGACATTTCTGATCAAAAACCTCTAAAGAAAAGGAACTCAGTGAGGCATCTCATTACATGTAAAGTAAGTTTTGATTGCTGGGAAATTTATTCCCCCCACTCGCCCCAACATTGAGCCCAAATTTGGGAAGGAAGGAAAGTCAGCAAGCAGGAAGAAAGGGTGGAAGAAGGGAAAGAAAAATGAAGGAAGGAAATAAGGAAAGAAGAGAGGAAGAAAGAGAGTATACACACATTTATAACCTATTCAAGAGAGGTTAGTGACATGTAGAAGGTAATTCAGGTAGTAAGTAGCAGAGATTGTATTCAAACTCAGTCCTATGATTTCATGTTGATTACTCCTTCCACTGGGCAATGTATCTCATGGGCTCCATTCTCCCACCTCCTTACCACAAAAAATGGATACGTAAAAGTGGCTTGTCAAAATATATTGGGTATCCTCTTTGTTTTTCCTTTAAGTTTTCATAGAAGTTCAGTGGAATCAAAAATTTTAAGTTGGAAGGGCCTTCAGGTTTCCTAGGATCATTGAATTTAGTATTGAAGGGAAATTCAGAGGTACTATAGTCCAACCCATTAATTTTAGAGCTGAGGAAACAGACTTTGAGTGTTTTACACATTTCTCTAAGATCATACATACAATAATATTAGTAGAAATTAGTCAATACAGTGATGAGAAATCTGGGCTGCACTTGGAATCAGGTATAGAGGGCTTCAAATCCTGTCCCAGATATTTATTAGGCATTTCTTTTATTAGACAGAAGAAAAAATACCCTAATTACTTAATAATCAAGACAAGTTTTACACTGGGCATTTAATTAATGAATAAAGGGTATGACTGTTAGGTTGTATCTTTTGGCAGCCAGAAAGCATCAGTTTGTTCCATAATTGCAGGTGTTAGCATTAGGGTTAGGGTTAGGGTTAATTCTAATGCTAACCCCTTTCAGGCAAATAACAAAAGACTTGCACTAGTCACATGGGAGCCATCTCTATTGGTTGCTAATTAATTTTAATAGTTAATATTATATAAATAAGATAAGTAGAAGTATATATAGATCAATTGTACAAATATATGTCCATATCTCTAAATATTGTCCATGCCTATATAATTTTCCATATATTTGAGTATATATACATATATGTCTGTATATACACACATGGATATATGTGTGTGTATATGCACACACCTATTTATATGTAATGGTAACCATTTAGGAGGTGGGTGGAAGGTAAAGGAAATTTACCAGTCTGCTGTTTATGTAAAAGGAATAGGCAGTTGCACAAGGCTAATTTCTGATTGCATGTGCAATCATCTTGTTGTTGTTGTGATTGTGCTGTAATAGAAATATCTGTTTTATTCACAAATTTTAGAAAAATAAATTTTAGTTAAAAAATTAATATTCGAGTGATAAAAATAATCTTTTTTAATTATTTGGGAATATGAATGATTTTATTCACGGTATCTGCAGTCCCAATACTTAGCACAGTGCCAAGTTAATAATAGCGCCTAGATAAATACTTTTTGATCAGTTTCTTAAAAGATGTATATTTTTATACTTCAAAGGATGAGAGGAAATTCAAAAATAGATGGACCAGTGAAAATGGCAAAGTATCTTAGAAACTTCAATGCGAGTTAGCTAACATATAGCTTGGGAACTTCAGTTTTGAGTTTGAAGATGATACTACTAGCCATAATCATTGTCTAGTAGGGGGAACTAACAGAAGAAGACCTTCATTAAATGACTCATGGAATGATTGAATTGCTCCAAGATAACAGGATTATAAGCAAAAGGTTTAAGCTGTGAAGAAGTTATTTTAGGGGGCAGCTAGGTGGCACAGTGGATAGACCACCGGGCCTGGATTCAGGCCAGACCTGATTTCAAATCCCACCTCAGACACTTGACACTTACTAGCTGTGTGACCCTGGGCAAATCACTTAACTGCATTTGCCTCACACACACAAAAAAAATCCATTTTATGTTTGATGTGGAGAAGAAAATCTCTAACAACTACTTTCTACGAAGTGGAATAGGTTGTCATGGAAAGTGAATTCAATCCATGTGTATCTTGGAATAGGTGGTTTCTGAGGTCTCTTCTAAGTCTCCAGTTCTGTAATTCTGTGAAATTATGTTAGATCTCATTGTATATTTATGGTTGATAAAGGCCGTTCTCACAATATCCATTAAAGGTAGGTAGTGTCTTCTTATTCTCAATTTTCAGATAAATGAATTGGGATTGAAAAAAGGGAAAAACCTCACCAGAGTCACAGGTTTTAAATTTACTGATAACCCAACTTGAGCAAAGTATCATCTGAAGCATTTTAGGAGAGACAAAAAAATATAAGAGGCTATGCTTTCCTCTAAGGAAGAGAAAATGGATTAGAGATAATTTGTATATTTACCTAATTTTTCTTATTACACAGTTGGAAACTCTACTCCAGTGAAGTTTTAAAATATTTCTTCCATCACTTCAATGTGTAGTATGTGTGCATGTACATACATATATACACATAAAGCTACAGATTAATAAATATACATAGATGGATAGAAACATACCTCTGTTGATTTTTCAACATCTATATAGAGATAAGAGAGAGATTTAGCATTGCGAGTATAAGGAAAGATAAAAACAGAACTGGTTCTCATTAACATATAAATGTTAACTTACTTAGACATACCTACAGTGTTTCTGGAAGAAAGTCTGAAAGAGGAATGCACTAGTGGCTGGGAAAGGCCAGCAGACTAAATTGGGATTTGAATTGAGTCTTGAAGAAAGCCAGGGAAGATCTGAGATAAAGAGGGAGAATATTTCAGTAATGGGGAGCAACTAGGGGCAAGGGCACAGAGATTTTCATAGGCAAATTTAGACAATTCCCTACAGCTTGTCCAGATGCACCTGCTTCAAATACCTTTCATCTCCCTCCATTAGAAAGTAACCTCTCAGTGGGCAAGGATTATTGTGCTTGCTTGTATTTGCCTCAGAAGTATTTAGCATTGTGTCTGGCACATAATAGCACTTCATCTCTATATAATATATATCTCTCCAGAGCTATAATTTCTTTGGTGCCACATGAGTTCTCTCGACTAATTCAGGGATTTTCTAATTTACAGTCATAAAGAGCTTGCCCAGAATCCCCCAAATTTAAATGATTTACCCAGGGTCTCACAGACAATAAGTGCCAGATTTAGGACTAGATTTCAGGTTATTCTGTTGTTGTAGCTTCCTCTCTAGCTATTGGAATGCTCTATCTTGTTCAAATATGAGCTGGGGGGGGTGATTTATGATTATAGCATTGGCAAATTGTCTATATGTTCCAAAATGTCAAAATTGGACTGGATGAGCCTTATACAATATCCTTCAGTCTCTCTCCACCAGTGCCTTCTCTTTTAATACCAACCTGAACTGTGATCCCTTAGAAGCCCTCCTCTTCCTCTTTCTAATT
The DNA here is from genome assembly GCF_019393635.1 of Dromiciops gliroides. Taxonomy (NCBI): domain Eukaryota; kingdom Metazoa; phylum Chordata; class Mammalia; order Microbiotheria; family Microbiotheriidae; genus Dromiciops; species Dromiciops gliroides. Next base: position 6,284,863 of record NC_057864.1, read on the forward strand.
AGTGATTATTGCTGGCAGTCCCTGCTTCACTTGCATTAATGAAAGGTCACCAGCTAATGATTGCTTTAAAACAGGCTCTAACAAATCTTCCTTAAAAGCATTTTAAATGTTATCTTCTGTCCTGTGAGTGCTGTTATTGGAAGACAAGTATCTGGGAATGGTGGGAAATGGATCATGGGAAGATGAGCTTTTATATATTCCTTGGGGTTGAGAGTAGGGAGGAAGGAGGCATTTATTTACAGAAACAAATTCCTTCCAATGGACCCATGGAGAAGCAGGTCTGATACAGCCCCTGTTCATTGCTGTTGTTGCTGTTGTTGTTTTCACTAGTTATTGGGGGTTTTAAGATAATATAAAAAGTAAATGATTAGTCAATACAGATCTGTCTTATAGAGAGACTTGTATGACAATTCAATTTAAACCCATCCTTTACCTACCATCCATAATCAGAGCCTCTAATGAATGAGGGTGGGGATCATATTGCATAAATCTTAATCCAAAGAGGGGGAAAACAAAAACAAAACAAAACAAAACAAAAAACAAACAAAAAATACCCAACTTTGTCCTCCCTAAGAATCAAATTCTCTGCATATGAGCATGATAATTCTCAGATAAGTTTGCTATATATGTGGCCCCTACACATTCTCCACTTAAGTGTTTTGTCAAGAATTGTGTGAAATTTCACGGAAGGGGAGGAGAAAGAGAAACAGCCTGAGAGACAGTGGCACAGAGATTAAACTGAAAAACAAAAAGGGGGGATGATAGAGAGGATGACATAGAGACAGACAGAGACAGAAGAACAAAAACAATTAACAACTGAAGGAAATCAGAGAGAAAAAATAGCACGATTGTAAACAAATATCAAAAATGAGAAAGGTTTTCCTAAAAAACAACCAAAGTTTGATACAATAAAATATATTATTTTCCTTCTTAATAATATGCATTAATAATATCTTGGTTCCATGCAGCAGATACAATGGTGAGAGTGAAACATTCCTTGCCCTTAAAGAGTTTACATTCAATGGGCTGCTTATGATACAAAATATGCATAAGCTTGGCACTCCTCTCTTTCATGAGCAACTTCTTCCTCAAATATCATACATTCCTGTCCTTTGGTTACACACATATCCTCTAATTCATAGTTTGTAAGCCTCTACTGTTGTGTTTTCTTTAGCTAATAAGTCAGAGGACACAGTTTGTTCAAAGTAAAATAATTTCATGAAACATCATATTAAGGAAAGGAATAGTCAACTATTTCCTGACAATACTGGGGAAGCCTCTCCTATGAAAAACACACCATCATCCATGCAAAAGTGGCCATTGCTAATAGGTCCACTGAAAGACACTGATTATGGAGCAGTTCCTCTAACATTGGGCATTATGTCATCTCTCTTTTGCTACAGGATCCCAGAAGTTATCTCATGAAGTCTTCTTTCTCTTTCTCTTATGACCTGATTATCTCTGCTGATCTTATGATTTCTGTTAGCCATCTGTACTGGGCTACCTACTGGTAGTGAAGTTTTGCTCTGGATTCTGTCTCTGACTTTCTGAGAATTCCCCAGCTAAGAAGACTTTTCTCCCAAAAGGTAGAAATAGATTATTGCATATTATTTATTGGAGTCCAGAGGTTTATTCTTCAGCTATTTTTTATGGACCCATTAACAGAATAAGAAAAAAAAACATTTGCCCACTCCATAAGAAGATGTCCACGAAGATGTCCACTTGAAAAGTCTTGGCTGCTTTTTTCAGGAGACTCTTCTACAGTGAGTGAGGTTTTTGAAACATAGAACTAGGTAGAGACCAGAGACATTGAATATTGCTTTGATTCCTTCATCTCATCAAGAACCAAATGTCAATCCTCAAGAACTTATTTACATGGTCTTCATTCCCAAGAAATTGTATTAATTGCTTTTTGTTTCTGCACACATCCCATTTCCTGTCCTTGTGCCTTTTTAGAAGACATCCTCTACATGTGCAATAAACTCCTGACTCACATCTGCCTCCTCAAAGTCCTTGCTTCTTTAAAAATGTCATTCATGGGGGCAGCTAGATGGCACAGTGGTTAAAGCACCGGCCCTGGATTCAGGAGTACCTGAGTTCAAATCCGGCCTCAGACACTTAACACTTACTAGCTGTGTGACCCTGGGCAAGTCACTTAACCCCCATTGCCCCACAAAAAAAAAATGTCGCTCACATTCCACCTCCTAAAAATAATTCTCTCTTGACTCTTCCTCCCATTTTTATTGCTCTACCCTTATAAAGTACTTAGTGCATGTTTTATATGTAGATTTTTCCTATTAATAAAATATAAGCTCCTTGAGGGTAGCAACTCTTTTTTTGTCATTTTATATGTAGTGTATAGTACATAGAACATCTTTTATAACATATACTTGTAAATCAAGTTGAAATTAAATACTTGAATTTGTATAAGAAGACCCCTTTAGTAACCAATCCCTCTACTCCCTTAAAATCATGTATAGATATTCCCTTTCAACAAAACATTAAGCTTTGTGTGCATCTAAGGTCACCATAGTTTTCCCAAATAGCTGTCTCTCCATGCTACCAGTCACCTCAAAAAAAGCTCACTTATAAATATCAGGGAGGAGGTAAAGTAAGGGGAAAAGACCAAATCTAGCTTATTTTCAAGGAAGTGTGGCCCTATTACCTCAATTTCTTTGTTTTAATAACATTTCATTTTCCCAAGTTATATGTTAAAATACATTTTTAACATTTGAAAAAAAAGTTTTGAAGTTTAAAAACTATCCCTACCCCTAAATGGTAAGCAATCTGATATGATTTATACATGTGCAAACATGTAAAACATTTTCATATTAGTTGTTTTGTATTACCTCAATTCTTTCTCCCAAATCCCTATTCTGCTGATTCATCTATGATCAGAAGCAAGACTTCAAGGCTTTTGGACAATATAACTTCCATAAATGGCAAGGTAAGTCACATCAATAAGAATTTATTATGTGTTTTCTGTGAACAAAGACTGGAAATGCAAAGAAAGGCACACTCCATCTTCAAAGAGCTCACCATCCAATGGGGAAAAATCCTGCATACAACTGTGTTCAATCAAGATATTTGGGGTTAATTGGAGAAGCTTTCAAAAGGAAAGCACTTAGCATAATGGAGGACTGGACAAAGTTTCTTGCAAAAGGTGAGACTTTAGCTGATACTTAAAGGAAACCGGGAAAACTTGGAGGCAGATGAGGACAGAGAACAATGCAATGCAATATAATTTCAAATGGATTAGAGTGCAGAAAGAAAAGAATGATGGAAGTTTCAAATGGCAAATCTACTGATTACTGAACCAAAAATAGAGTACATGCAACAGATTTGGACAGATATTTTCTTAATGAGGGGGAAAAAGGCTAACAATATGTCTTCCAACTTGAGAATTTTTAGCTGCCACAGTGAAAGAAAAAAAATCCACTTAGCTGCACTTTGCATCACAAAATACTGATTGTCATTGACAAGTGAACCAAAATATTTGCATCTTTCTCAATGACAAGTCAGAAAATTCTGGGGTGGGGGAAGCAACAGAAATATCCTTTTCAGACAAAATTAAGCATCTCATAGGCATCTATTCCTTTGTATGTTTCCCTCTCATTGCTCATCAGAATGATGAAAACTACTTTAATGAAGGAATCCGGTTGTCTTTGTTGTTATTGCTGCTCTTGATTTTATTTTTTAAGAGTTTAAATTGATATTTCAATCACCCAAGATATTAAAGAAACCATTGACTTTTAGAGCAAATGCACTTCTTGATGGCAGTGAACATTTCATATTTGTGTTTCTGTAACCAGCACCTAGCACTTTGACTGAAAAATACAGGGAACTTAATGAGTGTTACATAAATGAAGGAACAGATTAAAGAATGGATGAATGAAAATTAAAGAACAGGTAATTTCATGAATGAATTTCTTTCCTGACTATGGTATAATTCTAATAACATGGTAGAGATGGAAAGAGGGGGAAAGCCATCCATATGTTACACTACCAGAGACTATCTTCAGTTATGTAAAGAGGGAGTAGTGTGATATATGGAGTTCAAATACTGGGCAGTTTGGACCAGCTGTGTGACCCTGGGCAAGTCACTTAACCCCCATTGCCCCGCAAAAAAAAAAAAATCATTTGGACTATCTCTGGCCAATGAATTTCTGGAGGAAAAAGTTGGCACTATCATTTTAAATTATTCTCTGCTTATATAATTAAGAATCAACTCAGTTACTAAGAGTTTTTGGAGAAAGAAGAGGGAGAGGAAATCCAGATCATGTTGTTTTTCTCTCCATATATTGGGAAAATGCCATTACATAATGTTCTCAACACATCTTTCTTAAAGCTCAGAGCTGAAGAAAATGGAATATTGATCGATTTTTACAAGCAAATGCCTGTTTAAGCATGTTAACTCCAGCCATTACTAAGAACTTCCTTCCATCTCAGGAGAATAATTCTTTCTTCCTCTATTTATATAATGCAAAATATTTTTTTTTACTTCATAATTATTTCTCTTGGACTTTCAAAATTCAACCTATTTATTACTTTGATACTTTGGTCAATCTTGAGTGAATTTTATTGTCACTGCTGTAGGCTAAGGCCAACCCCCTACTTGCTCATACTGCTGCATTTGGGGGAAACAGAAACAAATGAAAAAGACTTCATAAAAATTTTACATAGAGGATTTGTGCAATAGACACTGTGGCCCTCCCTTGATTGTTTGACTTACCTCATTATTATTTTTCAATTCAATTTAATTCTACATTTGTTTAGTACCTGCTAAGTACAATCGATTTTATTAGTTGGGGGTGATTCCAACAGAGTAATGAAATAGTACTTGGCCTAAGGGGGCTTTCATTCTTAATGGTCAAAGTTGCTAGAAAATAACTTTTTACTCAAATATAGCAACTTAAAAAATAATATTGTGATTAAGTTAATAAAATCAGAAATGCAGGTCTAGAGCTTGAAGACACCTCAGAGGCTAATGAATCAAATCTTCTCATTTCATCATGTAAGAAACTGGGGTTTGTGGCCACAGAAGTAGTAAAGCCTTGCGGTTTTAGTTTAACATGACAAACAATTCAAGAATACATATAAAGAGTTTGAATTAGAATTTGCTACAATATTCAAGCTATTGAATGGAACAAAATATTTTTGAAGTAGATTAAAATACTAACTACACAGACGCTATTACTAATATCTTTTACAGACAGCTTAAAGTCTTTGGAGCATACCCATTCTGCATCATACTTTTTTTAGCTATTTGCATCAGATGACAGTGGTGATGATGCTGACAACAATGATGATGATGGGTTGTTCATCTTTAGCCTACAGAAGAGAGGCCTGGGAAGGGGTTGCTGCTCGAGCTGTTCTCAAGGTTTTGAAGGCTTTAGCTTTTTTCTGCTTGGCCCCAAAGCATAGAATCAACAGCAGTGGATAGACCATGCAGAGGGATATTGAGACTTTATGATAGGGAAAATCAAAAATAAACCTTCCAAACAAAGAGAGTTATCCAAAAGAGGAAGGGGATGCCTCTAAATATAGTGGTCTTTAGTAGATAACCACTTGGCGGGATTATTAAATTTGGCAGTGCTTTCATATATGAACCACAGAAGTGATTTCCATCTCTCAAATTCTGTGATTTACATTTTATATAAGGTTTACAAAAAATTCTGTTCAACCATTCTGTCTGGTTAAAAAGTGTACATCTCCCCATTCCAGAGATGAGGAAATTGAGGCTCAATGATTTTGTGATTTGCCCCATGGTTAAATAGTTAATAATTGTTAATGTGCAAGCTACACATTGATTTTGACAAGTTTAGGACATTGATTGTTTTCTTTAACGGGAATAATTCAATTCTATTTGAGAAAAACACTCACCATATAGCAAGCATGGTGCTGAGCCTTGGGACTAGATATGTAAAAACAAAAAGAAATCCTGCCTTCAAGGAGCTCACAATTAATTGGAACCAAAACAACAGAAGCATGTTGCTGGCATTATCTATGTGATCCTCACAACACTCTAAGTGTTCATTAGTTTAAAAAAAATAATTTGTGAGACGTACAATTTTATTCATAAAGACTCAGTTCAAATTTCCTGTTTTTCTTTTGAAAACACATGTAAAATGACAACTATGAAATTACCCTTGCAGATGAAGCAATACTCAGTGACAATCTTAATTTAATAATTGTATGAACAAAGCCAATTAAGGAAATGCTCAGAATCATTTTATGACTATGAACACCACACAAATTTAATATATTGAAAATGAAAGTTAGAGTTTAATGAAGGAAGCAATTTAGATAGAAACAGTATCTGGATACATATGCCTAGGGATATGAGCCCTGCGTTAGGAAGCACTGCAGAGGGAGCTGGGGAAACCAGACGGCTGTCAGTCGCCTCCAGAAACTTTAGAGTCTCCTCACTTGACAAACAACCCTGATATCCCCGACTCTGAGGATTCTTCCAATCTGGGGGAGGCAAAAATAGTCTTTTCTGTACATTCTCACCATGTTCTAAATATTTACTGCCAAGTTGACCTCTTATCACTGACAGGTCTGAAAAACAAACAAAACTGTAAATCTCTCTTGTGTTACTCCCTCATCTTATGAATATAGACATATCCAGGGGATGATTAATAATCAGAACTTCTAGACCCACTGGGCATATTGCTAGCTGATAGTCCAATCAAAGGCTTGTGCTCATATGATCAGCATCTGGAAGACCCTGTCAGAGTAGAGCAATTACTTCACATTGAAAAGCCTGCTTTGGGCAACAAAGATACCATCCATTGATGGAAGGGGGAAAAAAGCAAAGCATTTAGGCAGGAAAAGAAATCTTTCAAAACAACAATGACAATGACAACATTTCCCTTAAAATTGTGTTCAGTTTATAGTGAATATTTTTTAAAAAAACTTTTCTTTTTGCTTTTCTTTGACATTCTGTGATGTGGAAGGATTTTTACAAATTTCATTAAAAATACAGTGTTGTTTCTAACTAAATAAAATCTTCAATTTGTTCCTTTTTTCATGTTCAAGATTACGGCTTGATCCAACATCCTTCTGAAATTGAAACTTAAAGAATAACCAATCTGGCTGCTAATGGCAATAGGGCTGTTTAAAAGGGGGGTTGGTCCTGGATTTTGCTATTGGCACATCCCTCCAAATAATAAAGCACTTCATTAATTAAAAGTTCAGAACATAATGTGGGTTGACAAGCATGCTCTTCAATTTGAATTCACTTTCTGCAAAGCATCTTTAACATTTCGCTTTTTTAAATTCACATCATAAATCTAAATTTATAAGAGGTTCCAGAGAATAACTATCGCCACTCATTTTACAGATGGACAAACAGACTGAGGGAGTCTGTCCTGTCCAAGGCCATATACGTGGGTAAGCAAAGGAAATAGGGTTTGTACTCCACACCTTCAGGGTCAGCTTTTTCCCCCTAGCATATGTTGCTGTTGTTGTTGCTGATGATGTTTTGTCAATGCCTATTACATACTGGGAAGACAAAAAGGTGTTTAACTAATACTTAATGAATGATAAATAAAGGTTACCAATTTGCCTGGATACATTACCACTTTCGCCTTGTTGCCATGACAGGAAACTTTGACTGACGTTAAATAAATAAATTTCCTTCATATTTTGTGGTCTCCCTACTACAAAAAGGACCACAATAAATATTTTGGCATATAAAGGGATTTTTCTATTGACCTCCTTGGGTTAGGGTTAACTAACTAACAGTGGAATGTCTGAGTTACATAGTCAAAGTATTTGTCTATTCTAATCATTTATCTTTAGAACTTTAATTTTCTTTAACAAATGATTTCCCTCTTCACAGCTCTACCCACAAAGTATTAGTGCACTTCCTACCAGCACTGTCATCTTTGGCAATTTGTTGGGTATGAGGTAAATCACCAGTTGTTGTTGTTGTTGTTGTTGTTGCTGTTGTTTTTGAATATACATTTCTCTAAATATTCATGAAACATTGACTTTGTAATCCCAGCGAATGCCTTGGTCTCAGTAGGATTTTTCTAGCTTTGTTCCATAGATACTAATTTAAGGTAAGAAATAAACCCAAGGATTTCCTTTTGAAGTTGTTGGATTTTAATGAGGAGTGTTTTGATATCTTTAAAAGTCTTCCTTCTTTTCAGATATTGAAAGTGAAGCAAATGGGGTTTAAGTGACTTATCCAGGGCCACACAGCTAGATAGTATCTGTGGCCAGATAAACTCACAAAGATGATTCATCCAGAGTCCAGGTCTGACACTCTATCCATTGTGACACCTTGCTTCCCATCATTAAATATAACCCTTAATTTTAGAAATGAGGAAATTGATGCTCATAGTGGTAAAGTTACTTGCCCAAGTTTACTTAGCTAGAACCATTTGAAAATCAGAATCTGAGGCAGAATTCACACCCAGGACTTCCTGACTCCAAGACTAGTTTTCTATCTACCATACACCAGTTTTTTTGGTTCATATATTGAAAACTAGAGCTGGTGCCACAGAGGCTTTCATCCAGATATAATTTATTGGGCCCTGATGAAATCAGTGGGAGGAGGGGAGGCACCCCTACACATACTTATATACATCTCTCATCTCCTCTTCAAACAGAGATTAGTTGGAGCCCACGGTAGGGAAATTTCCTCACTTATGATATTGCTTTGAACCAGGCATAAAAAATATTTGTTATATCTGTTATTAATACTGATTAATAATTGATGAGTAGAATGAAATGTATATGCAGATACTATTGATAGTACTATCATTTACATAGAGCAATAAAATTTACTAAATTATAGAACAATGTCTGGAACATGGTAGAAATTTAATAAATATTTTTTGATGGCTAGATACATTAATGATTGTATAGGGGGAATTTGCCAGCAAATAGTTCACTCTCATACTTTCCTAAGTTGGACTTATCTAAGAAATATGAACTAGGTCTTCTTGGAATCATCCGTCCCATCTTGGATAGATTCATGGTAGCTGCTAGATTCTTATTGATGAAAGGATGTCTAATGGTGTCAATGGATTGCACTTCACATTCTTTTCAACAAGCCTGAAGGAATAAATTCTTAGATATGGGGGAAGAGGGTAGATAGGAAAGTATGCAAAAAACTATGTGCAAACAAGATATATACAGGAAAAACAAAATACTCAACAAAGGGAAGGCAATACAAATAAAGTGATCGGGAAAGGCTTCCTGTCAGCATTAAGACTTTTATCTCATTTTTCATCAGTGAAAGGACACTTCTACTATCTGTGTCTTCAGAGTTGAAAGTGTGTCTCCTGTCCATGCTGTCCTCCAAGTGAGTGTTCAGTACCTGAAATTGACAGGACAGATGATAATCATGTCAATCAAGGGTTTCACTTTCTTTCCCATGCACCTTTCCTTCTGGAACTCATTCCAGTTGGGTTTTCTGTGACTGGATGGCTTTTTTCAGTGCTTCATCACAACCATCATTCTTTGAATTTCAATTCAGAGCATTTGTGAAAAGGTAATGATTACTTTTCAAAGTTTATGAAATCATTCATACCACTTTCTGGCTCTTCCATGGGGCTGGACACAGGTGCTTATTTATCGCGCTCCGGTTGTGCTTCAAATCAGGGTTGAGGAATATCACAATGGGTTACTTCCGTGCATAATTTAGACAACCAGAAGCATTTGGTGTTAGTCATAATACATTGTATGTATTCTAATCAACCATTTGATTAAGTATAGGAGAATAGGGATATGTTGGGTAAGTGACAGCATCTCTAGGTTCATTTTTTGCCACTTGATGAATTCTTCTGGTGAACATGATGTTAGGAAGGGAATCAAGTGGATGGTCACTATATTTTAGAAACAAAATGTGAGAGTGCCAAGTATCAATGCTAGAATGCTTGTCTTTGATGGGAAATACTATGGCAGAGTGAAAAGAGCATTCAGCTTAGAGTCATGGTGCACCTAAATTCAAAGAGCTCATATATCACTGATTATTCGTGGGCTCTGTACAGGTCACTCAAACTCTAGGGGCTTTAGTGTACTTTTCTATGAAATAAGAGAGGCAGATTAGATAACTGCTAAAGTCCCTTCCAGCACTAGCTCGAGGCTACTACTCTTGGAGACATAATTCTTGGATATATTAGGTGGGCATATTTTTTTCCATTACATCCCCATCATTGAACAAAGGAACTACCACACAGTAGGTACTTGTCATTTACTTAATTGATTCAGAGGGAATATAAGTATTCCCTATGATAGCATAATGATTGAGAGTGAAAATGAATGAATCCTAGAAGAGCTTTAGATTGCTCATTTTTACATAGTGATGCTGACTCATGCTCAAAATTCTGAACTCCTCCTACACAAACTTTCTTCTCGAAAAAGTGCATTCTGTACCAATAGGGATTCTTATTATATATCAAATAAAATGTTTGTAAAATGGTCTTTTTAAAAATTGCTAAATTAAAAAAAATAAATTGGCAGCATCCCACAGAAGTGCACACACAATCCCTTGAACTGAGATGGCAAGAAATCCTTTTGAGCACCTCATAAAAAGAGAGGATCTCTTTTTGAGAAAAAAAATATATATTTTGATAAAAAAAAATCAAGCTACTTGGCAATGATGCTTATATGACACCAAAAAGAATATCTGCTCCAAATCTTGAATTTCTGTGTGATAAAAATCTCCATAGTTGATCCCAATCCAACAGCCTTTCATGCCTATGATCTGGCATCACATATCATATCATCCTTATTATTATATCAATCTATGAATGGGGTTCACATTTAAAAAATAAAAAGAAGAGGAAGAAAAGAAAGGGGTTTGAAAAATGGGTGCACATGTCACATCACTGTCTATACGAATGAAATTTCTTCAACATCTTCCACATCTGTCTTTTTATAGGTTCACACATTTCTTCCTAAAGTCTACTTTTTCAAGTTGCATGGCTTTCTTTGCTGGATAGAATTTAAATTTTTATATCACAGCATTATTTGAGGCATAAACACGTATCAACTGATGAAGATCTAATTATAAAGAGGCTACAGGGGAAAAGTTACTCCAATAAATAATACAGATACTAGGTCTTTACAAGGGAGGACCTTTTTGTGCTTGAAAGAAATATTAATGTAAATGTAACACCTCCATATATTAAGATTTCAGTCAAAAGAAATGACCCCCCCCCCCTGCTTAGGTGGCAAGCCTGCACCTGCATTTAAATAGAAAGATGAGTTCTAATTAAGATTCAGGCTACTGGAATCAGCTGAAAGAAATCAGGTGTTTGGTTCAAAAGTGTTTTTTTTTTAAGTTATATTGAATTTATATAGAATTATCCATGTATAGGAACTGATAGCTAACCAAGTTCATCAGATTACAAATCTTATTGATATTTCTAAGATATCAGTAATCTGTTGGACATTATTTTTTAAAAGGACAACAAACCTCTTTGAATTCATGGGCTACTGTATGTATTTATTTATATCCCTAAGGCTAGCAAATAATAAATAAAATTAATTTTTTTGTCCATTTCTTCATTCATTCATTCACGTACAAACTTCTTTATTCAACAAAACCAAGACTCTCATTTTATAGATGAGGAAACTTAAAACCAAATAATTTATCTAACCAGCCCACTCTCATATAGACAGCAATCAACCTAACATCTTTAGATTCTAAACCTATTTACTTTTTAAAAAATATTATTGTGAGGTAATACTAATGATAACAACTATATTTCAAAAGGAAGTCTTATTCAGGACAGGCATGATCCTTTGAAATGTGCTACTGAAAGCTAAACATAAAGATCAAATCAGTGTTTTGCATATTATTATGTAAAACATTGTATTATGCTTCTTTGGTTAGTGGAATATAGAGTTGATTCTCTCTACAGAATCAGACTTTCCATACAGAAAGGTTGGATGCTGCCCTAAGGGAGATAAGAGAATGGGGAGACAAGATAGTGGAGGAAAGGCAGTGACTTGCCCGAGCTCTCCCGAAAACCTCCAAATACCTTCAAATAATGCCATAGGACAATTCCTGGAGCAGTAGAAGCCACAAGAAGACAGGGCAAACTCATTTTCCAGTCAAAGACCACTTAGAAGGGTGGCAGTAAAGGTTTGTTGTACCAGGTGAAAGTGGAGCCCAGCCAAGCCCAAGCCATGCCAGCACAGACCCATTCCCAGAAACCCAGGCCTTGGGAGCCTTTGAATCAACTGCAGCAGCAGCTACTTCTGGAACTCAGCCCACAGACCATGATGGGGTTGAGTTTTTGGCCAGGGGAGATTGAAGGGGTCTCATGTTGGGTGCTAAAGTGGGAATCTGTTGTTTTGCCCATTCTTGAATCCAGGTCACACTCTTTGGTGGCGGTCTCAGAGCACAAGCACACCAGAGCTTGCAGTCACAGTGGAGCAGGATTCTGTTGCAGGTTCTAGGGCAGAGAAGCAGGCCTGTGATTGCTTGAAGACCAGAGCACAAACCAGAAGAGAGGTGAACATACCTCTCCTGAAATCATATTACCTTGGAAGAACTAAGGACTTATAAATTCCTAGAAGTATGTCAGAGAATAGCTGCTTGAATACCCTGAATTTTAGGACAGTGTGCCCTGGAAGCAGTGCCCCACTCTAACAAAGAATTAAAATTCAAGAAATAGGCTGGGAAAATGTGCAAACAGGAAAAAAAATGTTGACACTAGAAAGTTTCTATGGTGACAAGGGAAATCGAAATTTACCCTCAGAAGATAACAAAGTCAAAGCTCCTACATCCAAAGCTTCCAAGAAAAATATGAATTGGTCTCAGGCCATAGAAGGGCTCAAAAAGGGCTTAGAAAATAAAGTAATAGAGAGGGAAAAATGGAAAGAGAAATGAGAATGATGCAAGAAAATCATGAAAAAATAGTGGTCAAATAGAGAAGGAAGTACAAAAGGTCACTGAAGAAAATTATTGCTTAAAACTTAGGATTGAGCAAATGGAAACTAATGAATTTATGAGAAATTAAAAAAAACCAATAAAGCAAAACCAAAAGAATGAAAAAATAGAAGGCAATGTGAAATATCTCATTGGAAAAACTAGTGAACTGGAAAATAGATCTAGTAGAAATGATTTGAAAATTATTGGACTACCTGAAAGACATGATAAAAAAAAGTGCCGAGACATCATCCACCAAGAAATTGTCAGGGAAAACTACCCTGATATTCTAGAAGCAGAAGGCAAAATAGAAATTGGTCCACTGATCACCTACTGAAATAGATCCCAAAATGAAAACTTCCAGGAATATTATAGCCAAATTACAGAGCTTCCAGGTCAAGGAAAAAAAAAATGCTATCAGCCAGAAAGAAACAATTCAGGAATTGTGGAGTCACAGTCAGGATAACAAAAGATCTAGCACCTTCTACATTAAAGGATCAGAGGGCTTGGAATATGATGTTCCAGAGGGAAAAGGAACTGAGATTACAACCAAGAATTACCTTCCCAGCAAAACTGAGTAAATTCCTTCAGGGGAAAAAATGGGCATTCAATGTGAAGACTTTCAGGCATTTGTGATGAAAAGACCTGAGGTGAATAGAAGAAGATTTGATTTTCAACTACAAGACCCTAGAGAAGCATAAAACGGTAAACAGGAAAAAGAAACCATGAGGGATATTAAAAGGTTAAACTGTTTACATTCCTAACTGGGAAGATGATGCTTCCAACTCATAAGAACTCTCCCATTATTAGGGCAGCTGAATGGAGTATACTTAGCGGGCACAAGTATGAGTTGAATATAGATGGATGATATCTTTAAAACAAATAAAATTAAAGGGTGAGAGGAATGCACCTAAGGGAGGTTAGGTATTGTCCATTTCAATGTGGTTCCAGGCATATGAATATCTAATACCTGATGTCTACTTTATACTTTGAGTAATTTTCTATAAGGAACACTGTTGATTCCCTTTGGGGAAGGCCCCAACCTAGGCAAGTAGCAGAGTGAAGGCATAAGAAGCCAAAGTATAAGGAATTGATTCTTTTCCTGTCTTTTGGGGCCACTCTTCTCCACAAAACCTAGCTTTGTGCATTTTAAGGACATGGGTAACCCTTTGGGGGTTTGATAACATATTATTAAGGGAAAAGGGAAGGGTCTATTTTAATGATCCCCTAGGATGTACCAGCAAATCTTGTCCAAACTTTTGCATAATTATGATCACAGGACCTTCTGAATATCTAAATTAAAAAAAAATTTAAGTAACCTTAATTTTTATGACCTTTCCTATTACCTTTCCTGCTTAGCAATGAGTCAGTCAACAAGTTCTTGTAATGTGTCAGGCAGTGTATTAAAAGGGAATGGGGGGGCATACTAAATCCTTTCTTTTTATAAGAAAAGTAAATATAAAAGCAAACAACAAAAATTAGTCCCTGAACTCAAGTATTATTTTGTATACTGAGCTCAGCACCCCTCCTTAAGGACATTAGTCAATCAATAAACATTTATTAAATAGCTACTATGTGGTAAGTACTGTGCTAAGCACTGGGGATACAAAACAAAAGAAGACATGATAAATCCCCTTAGAGATGGAATTACCAGATCATCTTACTTGTCTTTTGAGGAACATTTATATTAGCCAAGAAGCAACAGTTAGAACCAAATCTCAAAAGACTGATTGGTTTAAAATTGGGGAAGGATCACAAAAAGGATGTATATTGTCACCTTGTTTATTTAATTTCTATGGAGAGTACATTGTATTATTTAAATCATTATGGGGTTTTCTGGGTTTCTAAAATATTGCTGTTTGTAAATTCATGGCTATTGCATCAGTTTAGGTAAAAAGCATTTATTATTAAAATATATTAAATATTAGTAAATAATTGACCATGAATCATTTCCCTAACTTCTTCACTAGTCACAGGATTATAGGCCAAAGCCATTATATACTCAACACATTCGACCAAGAGGGAGAGGAAAGGGCATGTGCTGAGCTCAAAATAGTCCTGGGAAAAGATAGTAAGCACCTTGTGGTCCTGCCCCCTTCCTCCTTCAATAGAGGTGGCTCCTCAACCACTGATCATAGCCAATTGGTCAGCATCTTTCAAGTCCATTGATTGATGTGACTGGAAGGTAGTCCATATTAAAATGAGCTCTACCATGATGACATCAGCATCTAATGGGAGAGAACCTCCGAAGGCAAAGGCATATTCAGATAGGCATAGTTTCTATTTCCATTTCTATGGATCCACCTATGGGCTGCTGGGATGGTCCCAAAAATGGAACAGCTAAAGTTTCTAAGAACTAAGCTTTCTGAAGTTGGGGGTGAAGAGAGAAACCTGACTAAGACTGGATCCTGTGTTCCCCAAGCAATCCATTATTAATAATTATTTTCTCATAACATCATGGGAAATGTCAGACTAGATGAATGAAAAGCTGGAATTAGGGTTTCCAGGAGAGATACTGACAGTCTCAAATATGCAGATGATATCATACTGATGGCAGAATGTGGAGAAGAATGAAGAAGCCTCTTGATGAAGGTGAAAGAGCAAAGTGGAAAAGGTGACTTGAAACTTAACATCCCAAAACCTCAGATCTTAGCAAATGGTCCCATGACTGTCTGGGAAATAGTGGAAGAAGAAATGGAAGGAGGGTCAGATTGTATATTCTTTGACTAAAAGATCACTATAATGATGACTGCAACCTTGAAAAAGATGCTTGTTCCATGGAAGGAAAGTTATGGTTCCTCTGGATAATATACTAAAGAGCCAGAGACATCACCTAACCAACAATGGTATGTATCATCAAAGCTATGATTTTTTTTTCCAATAGCAAGATATGGATTTGAGGATTAGACTATAAGGAAAACTGATCACTACAGAATAATTGCTTTTGAATTATCCTGCTGGAGAAGAATTTTGAGAGTTGATTTGAAAGAAAGGAGATCAAATCAGTCAATACTTATAGAAATTAATTCAGACTATTCATTGGAAGGTCACATATTGAAACTGAAGCTTAAATGCTTTGTCACAGAATGAAGACTCATTGGAAAAGTCCATGAAGTTGGGAATGATCAAACATAAAAGAAGGGGATGGCAGAAGATAAGACAGATAGATAGAAATGTAATAAAGCAATAAACATGAGCTTAGATTTCAGGAAATCGGTATGATGAAAGTGGCTGGTGTGCTACGGTCACTGGTGTCACATCGAGTTGGACATGACTTAATGACTGGACAACAAATATAAAAGGAATCCAGGGATGTTGCTAGGTAGAATTAAGGAAAGAGAGCATTGCACCTGCATCATGGCCTCATCCATTGCCTTATCTCAAATTTGAAAATGATTTTCAGTTTATTTACCATGCCATAGATATTCATCTCTTTATATCCAGTTGGCTTTTATTTAATGTGCAACCACTTTGTCTTCCTGTTACATATGAAATAATTTTATTTCATTACAACATATGCTGGGCCATTTTGATTTTGATTTTGATTGGTTGAATAAACACATGATAAAGCATTTGAAGAGAGATTTGCTAAAATGATTTGAGTATTTGTTCCAGTTTCATCACAACTATGATAAACCTGGACATTTTAGATGATTATCAAAGGTCTTTTATTGGCAAGAAAGTAAAAGTATCAAATAAATTTATGAGTAACATTTGCTCTCATCAAAATTTGAAAACTAAGTTGACAAAATTTTGATCAGGTAAAAAGAAGCATGCCTTTTGAAATCTCAGAATGCCTTGGTTCTCAGTATTATTATTCTTTATTGAATTTATTTCATATTAAAATATGCGGTTTTAATAATTTTTCCACCAGTATTATGTAATTTTTTATAGTGGGTAGATTGGAGTGTCACTTGTATGCTACCATACAGCATACATATATTCTGTCTATTATTTATTATCTTAGTAGTTCCATGATATGTATGTACCATAAGCAACATATTGTCCATGAAAAACATGTAACATAATACATTTACAACCAGTTACAAGTTTATAATGTATTTTTCTATCTTGTTTTATATGTATAACATTCAAAAAAGTTTTCCTGATTGAGAAAAGGTTACAAAATGCAAAACCCACAATCTTGATAACTGCAAATTGCCAATTGTTTTGTAGTACTTTATTAATTAATTAATTTATTATTATTTATTTATTTATTATAAATACTATTATTTATTATTATTTATTAATTTCCCAATCCTTACATAAGTGAAATCAAGGCTTAGGACAACACACACACACACACAGAATGTTTTCATTTCAAAGCTCTGATCTACTATATCAAAGGCAATTCAAAGAACTTACAGTTTGGAGTAAGGAGGATGTGAATTTTACCCTTTGTCAGCCTAAATTTCATCATCTTCCAAATGGGCAGGTGGGGGCAGGGAGAGTAGAGCTTAGAATGGGTGGACTTTAAAATCTTTACCAATACAAATCAATCATCGTATATCTTACTGTGGCATTGTAGTAACCTCAGTTTCTTGAAGGTTGTACCCACTGAGCACATTTTGGTAAGTTCTTTTATACTAGAACAGTTTTTAAGTTTCATCCCAGGCACATATCAATCATGTCCCTGAGACTCAAACTACTTCAATTACTACATGTTGATGATTACAAATATGGTTATATGATGAGAAATATTTTGGTTGTGGTGATTAATATCAAATTAAGAGCCCATGGTTAGTAGTCTGCACTGATAGAACTACTACTCACATCTAGCAGTTTACAAATCAAGGAAAGCACCAAAGTAATAATATTTAAAACAAAATTCCCAAGTTTAATATCAGTCTGGCCTCGTCTTCTCATAGCCTGTCACATGCCATATTTTGTCTATACTATGTAGGAGCCAAATTTAACATGGGGAGAGTTAATTGGGTGGCTTGCAATAATATTGGGGTTCAGAAAATAATAAGGGACCTCTAGGACCAATGTTTCCTCCCTTCCAAACTGCCTTTGTTTAGTTGTTTCTCCAAGGCTAATACAAAAGGAGATTAACAACCTCTTTTCCACAAACAAATCATTTTATTTATTGGGAATAAAATATATAACAAAGGTGAAATTAATAAAGCCAGGAACAAGGAAATAGGCAAAGAGAAAAATGGATAAGCTCCCTGGCTCTAGCAAAGACTGACTCAAACCCCAAACTTGCTTCCAGCTCAGCTAATTTGAAGACCTGGCCTCATTTCTATTAACTCACCACCTGGGGTCCATCGTCTCTATGGTAGTCTGCTCTCGAAAGCTCACCAACAGGAAAAGGCCCGCTTGCAGAATTAGCATTCTCTTTTCTACCATTTTTTTTTTCTCTTCCTCAACCAAAAGGGAGTCCTTCAAGCTGGAAGGCTGAGATTCATCCCCCTGATGACATCAGCAGTATATGTCACTCAGGGCAGGGCAGGTGTGGCCTATATCTAACAATCCCAAGTAGGTGCTTAGCCCTTTTCAAATGATAATAAATCAGGTGGGACCTCTGGTCATCTTCCAAATTCCATTATTTTATCACATGTCCTTTGTAGTAAGTATTCGGCTTTTCTAGCCCCTTCTCTGTGCCAAGCAGCCACAACCCCCATTAGCATGCTTGTTAACTTTCAAATGGACTTTTCCAACAGCCTGCTAATGGTATTCCTTGTTTCCAAGACAATCTTTGTTCCATACTTTTATCAAAATAGTCTTCCTAAAGTACAACTCAGATAATCTGATTCTTTTTTTCAAGAAGCTCAAAAGTTGGCTACTATTTCTTCCCAGATAATATACAAACTCTTGAAATTAGTATTAAAGCCCCTTCCAATCTCCCTTCCCTTTGTGGGGTAGGGGGAGAAACACTTCTCTGAGGCATTTGACTCTTACTTTCCTTATAATGGGAACTAAACTCGTCTTTAAGCTGGTCGGGTAATTGAGTATCCTCCCCCTGGGCCTTTCTTCAAGTTATCCTGTTCCCTGCATATCCCTTTTCCTCACCTCTGTATCTTATAATATTGAATTTCTTCCAGACTAATTTTCTATTCTATCTCCTATGGAAAGTCTTTTCTGATAATTTCAATTGGCAGGCCTCTCTTCTCAAATTATCATGTATACACATGTAAGAGGGGAGTGCCCACCTCTTGAACCCAGTTAGTATAGCTAATAAAGTATTTTAGGCCATCAAATATGAATTTTAATTTCATTGAATTGAAGAATTAATCAACCAATATCATAAACTATGTGTGGACACTTCCTAGAACTCTGTATTGAAACACTCAATAAAATATGAAAATTATATATGAATTTAATAAAAGCATATTATCCCACAATGGGAAACTCTTGTGGCTGGTTAAAGAAAATCAAACAACTAGGTGGGGTTTGGCTAAAATGATAAAGCATTTTGCAACCTGAATTTCAATAATATGTTAGCCTAGTGGCAGACAAACTATTTAAAGCTCTGAGAAGAAATTTATTGAGTGAAGGGGGGAAGAAGAAAGAATCTGTTTCTCCACCTCCCTATCCATATGATGACATTGTAAACTTTGAAAGGTCCAACAATTGGAACTTTAACTATGTTTCAGGTACCTGAAACATCCATAGCTGAAAACTTTGTCTTCATCATGAACAAAAGAAAAAAACAAAAATAACAAACAAACAAACAAACAAAAAACCCAAGCTAAATAAATGGGGAAAAGAAAGCTTCAAGATTTTATGAGAACAGCTACTCTCAAAACCCCAAAGGGAGCTGTACATTCTGAAGGAGAACTAAATTAGGATTCCACAAAGGGAAAAGACCTTCCAGAAATCTGAAGATGAAACTTATTCTTTGCTACATGTATTCTCTACATTTAACAATCTTCTTCCTTCATTCTCTATGCATGTATACAAACTGGGGAGTGGGGAAGGTAATCTTGTACCAACTCTTCTTTGTCTTCTTGTTATGCAGTTGTTTCAGTTATGCCTGACTCTTCATGATGCTATTTGGGATTTTCTTGGCAAAGATGCTGTAATGGTTTGCCATCCCTTTCCCCAGTTCATTTTATAGATGAGAAACTGAGGAGAACAGGGTTAAATGACTTGCCCAGGGTCACATAGCTAGTAAGTGTCTGAAACCAGATTTGAACACAAGAAAATCAGTCTTCCTGACTATAAGCCTGGCACTCTATCTACTGTACTGCCTAACTGCCCTTTCTGCCTATAACACATTAGTAAACAGTTTTTTTAAAAAGTTAATTTACTAATTGATAAAGGGATGCGAGGCAAAATAGATGGGTATTTATGAGCGATACTAGTATAAAAATATCAATAACCAGTAAAGTACCCTTAGAACTTACAAAGACAAATTAACCATAATCTGATAACCTAAGGTCTATTGGTGGTGGAAGTTGGAAAAGGAATTCCAAGGAATTGCTACATAGATATTGGTTTATGTGAGTTACAAAATACAGTCCACTGATCCCTAGGGATCACTGAGAACCTTTCAGGGGCTCTGAAAAGTAAAATATTATTTCATGTAACACTAAAATGTCATATGCGATTAAAACATTTGTCCTTTTCAAATAACATGACTGTATGAGATTGAATTTCCTTCACATGCTTCAACCAAATCAACATATCTCTAGAGATTGAATGTAGAAGTGGTTATGAGAACCCAAGTATCTTTTAGTAAGTCAGATAGTACAGAGATATACCACCCAAATAAAATAGTTCCATTCTCCTATTTGTTTTGGTTTTGAAAATATATTTATTTTTCATTGAAATATATTGTTGGGAGGCGGGCCAAGATGGCAGATAGAAGCCAGAAAGTTTCCTGAACTCTCCTTTGGTTCCCTCAAAACGAACATTAAATCAAGCCTGTTGACAGATTCTGAAACTACAGAACTTGCAAAGAGACAGAGACACAGAATCTTCCAACCAGAGATAATTTAGAAGACTTCAGGAAAGGTTGGTTTCACTTGGGAAAAAAGGGAAGTGCAACTCACCACAGCACATCTCAGTGTGGAGAGGTCAAGGCAAGACAGCAAGAAGCTGTAGGCCACAGCCCAGAAACTGAGGCCCCTGGATCATGGTTCAAGAAGCCAACAGTGGTGAAACCCATCTGCAACAGCAAAGAGAAGGCAGGTTGAAAGCTAGAGGGCCACCCACAGGACAGGCATGAACAGGCCTAGCCATCCCAGCATGCAACCAGGGTGGTAAGAAATCCATAAGCCATAGAGGTGTCAGTGTAGAAAGCAAGTGACAAAACACCTATACCCCAGCACAAGAAGCTTGAAAAAGGGACCCTAGTGCCCCCAGAGCAGACCGCAACTGTAAATAAATAAACAAACAAACAAATAAATGAATGAATGAATGAATGAATAAATAAATAAGAAGCAATATGAGTAAGAAACAAAAAAGAAATCTTACCATTGAGAGCTTCTGTGTCAACAGGGAAGAGGCAAACACAAACTCAGATGATAACAATACTCTCAAATCGCCTACATGTGAACCCTTAAGAGGGAAGATGAATTGGTCTGAAGAACAAAAAGCCTTCTTGGAAGAGCTCAAAAAGGATTTTCAAAATCAATTGAGAGATGCAGAAGAAAAATGGGGAATGAAATGAAAGCAAAACAAGAAAATTATGAAAAAAAAATCAGGAGCTTGGGAAAGGAAGCACAAAGATTGACCAAAGAAAACAATTCCTTAAAAAAATTCATTTGGGGGGTAGCTAGGTGGCACAGTGTATAAAGCACCAGCCCTGTATTCAGGAGGACCTGAGTTCAAATGCAGCCTCAGACACTTGACACACTTACTAGCTGTGTGACCTTGAGCAAGTCACTTAACCCTCATTGCCCTATATATATATATATATGTATATATATATATATACACACATATACATATATATATGTATATATATACATATATATATATGTATATATACATATATATATACATATATATATTTAGACAAATGGAAATAAAGGTGGATAATTTCACTAAAGAAAACAATGCCTTAAAAATTAAAATAGGACAGGTTAAAGATAATGAGTTCATGAGACACCAGGAATCAGTCAAGCATAATCAAATGAAAAAATAGAAGAAAATGTGAAATACCTCATTGGAAAGAAAACTGACCTAGTAAACAGATCCAGGAGAGACAATTTGAGAATCATTGGACTGTCTGGAAGCCATGATCAGCAAAAGAGTCTAGACTCCATATTCTAGGAAATTATCCAGGAGAACTGCCATGATATTATAGAATCAGAGGATAAAATCATCATTGAAAGAATCCACCAAACAGCTCCTGAAAGCAACCCCAAAAGGAAAACTCCAAGGAATATTGTAGCCAAATTCCACAATTATCAGGTGAAGGAGAAAATACTCCAAGCAGCCAGAAAGAAGCAATTTAAATATGATGGAGCCCCAGTCAGTAATGATTGCTAAGGACCTGGCAGCTTCAACATTAAATGATCTCAAGGCTTGGAATATGATATTCCTGAAGGCAAAGGAGCTTGGATTGGAGCCAAGAATCTATTGCCCAGAAAAACTGAGCATTCTCTTTCAGGGGGAAAGATGGAAATTCAATGACATTGAAACTTTCAAGGTTTCCTGATGAAAAGACCAGAACTGAATAGAAAATTCAATTTTAACATACAAGACTCAAAAGAAGTTTAAAAAGGTAAACAAGGAGGAAAAAAGGATTCTCAACAAGTTCAAACTATTTACATCCCTATACAGGTAAATAATACTTATAACTCTTGAGAACTGTATATGTATTTGGTCAGACAGAAGGATTATACACAGAGGGTAGAAATATAAACTGTCTTTGATGTCATGATATAAAGAAAATTAAGGGGTTAAAATGGAGTTTATGGGGAGAAGAGGAAAGGGGAAGTAGAATGGAGTGAATTACATCATATGAAGAGGTGAAAAAAACTATTAAAATAGAGGGAAAGGATGAAGGGGTGAATATTGTTTCTGACTCTCACTATATTTGTTTTAAAGAGGGAATAACATATATGTTTATTTGGGTAAAGAAACTTAGCTTATTCTTTAAGGAAGTAAAAGGGTAAGGGGAAAAGGGGGGACTGATAGAAGGGATGGCAGAAGCAAGGGAGAAAACGGTAAAGAAAAGTGATGGGGTGATAAAAGGGAGGGCAGATCGAGGGAGGCAGGAATAAGAAGCAAAAGTTTGCTGAGATCGAATAGGGTAAAAGAAGGGGAGAAAAGTACAAAGGGGTAAGTAGAATGGAGGGGAATCAACAGTTAGTAATAATAATGATGAATGTGAATGGGATGAAGTCTACCATAAAACAGAAGCAAATAGCAGAGTGGATTAAAAACCAGATTCCTACAATATGCTGTTTACATGAAACATATTTGAAGCAGAGAGATACACATAGAGTAAAGGTAAAAGGTTAGAGTGGAATATATTATGCTTCAGTTAAAGTAAAAAAAAAAGCAGGGGTAGCAATCCTTATCTCAGACAAATCAAAGGCAAAATAGATATAATTAAAAGAGATAAGGAAGGAAACTACATCTTGCTAAAAGGTACTATAAATAATGAAGTAATATCAATACTAAACATGTATGTGCCAAGTGATATAGCATCCAAATTCTTAGAAAAGTTACATGAGTTACAAGGGAAAATGGACAGTAAAACTACACTAGTGGGGGATCTGAATCTTCCCCTCTCAGCAGTAGATAAATCTAGCCACAAAACAAATAAGAAAGAACTTAAAGAGATGAATAGAATATGAGACAAGGTAGACATGATAGATGTCTATAGAAAATTGGATAGGGAAAATACATTTTAAATTCTCAGTTAAATGGTAAATTAGAAATCCTGAAATTTAAAGGAAAAATTAAAAAAAAATTGATAGCAAGAAAACTATAGAAATAAGCAATAAAACTAAGAGCTAGTTTTATGAAAAACACAATAAAACAGATAAACCATTGGTTAATTTGATTTAAAAAAGAATGAAGAAAACCAAATTACCAGTATCAAAAATGAAAGGGGTGATTTCACCACCAATGAAGTGGAAATTAAAGCAATGATTAGAAACTTTTTTGGCCAACTGTATGCCAACAAATTTGACAATCTAAATGAAATGGATCCATATTTACAAAAATACAAACTGCCCAGGTTAACTAAAGAGAATATAAAATCCATAAATAAGCCCATATTAGAAAAAGAAATTGACCAAGCCATTAATGAACTCCCCAAGAAAAAACTTCCAGAAGAAGATGGGTTTACAAGTGAATTCTACCAAATTATTTGGGAAAATATGTGAAGAAAGAGTTCTCCCAAATTCATTTTATGACACAAATATGGTGGTGATACCAAAACTAGGCAGAGCAAAAACAGAGAAAGAAAATTATACACCAATCTTCCTAATGAATATTGATGTAAAAATGTTAAATAACATATTAGCAATGAGATTACAGCAAGTGATCACCAGGATAATACACTATGACCAGGTGGGATTTATACCAGGAATGCAGGGCTGGTTCAACATTAGGGAGACTATTAGCATAATCAACCATGTCAATAAGAAAACCAACCAAAATCATATGATTATCTCAATAGATGCAGAGAAGGAGTATGAGAAAATATAGCACCTATTTCTAACAAAAACACTAGAGACGGGGCAGATAGGTGGTGCAATGGATAGAGCACTGGCCATCAGGAAGCTTTATATGTCATGGAGATGAGTAAGAGGCCTTGCCAATAAGATCAAGGGTAAAACAGGGATGTCCATTATCACCTCTATTATTTAATATTGTACTAGAAATGTTAGGTTTAGCAATCAGAGAAGAAAAAGGCATTAAAGGAATTAGAATAGGCAAGGAAGAAACAAAATTATCACTCTTTGCAGGTGATATGATGGTATACTTAGAGAATCCTAGAGAATCAACTCAAAAATTACTTGAAACAATTAACAACTTTAGCAAAGTAGCAGGATATAAAATAAATCCACATAAATCATCAGCATCTCTATACATGACCAATAAAGTACAGCAGCAAGAGATAGAAAGAGAAATTCCATTTAAAGTAATGGTAGACAATACAAAATACTTGGGAGTCTACTGGCCAAGACAATCCCAGGAACACTATGAACACAATTATACAACTATTTTCACACAAATCAAATCAGATCTAAATAATTGGAGAAAATAATAATTGCTCATGAATATCATAAAAATGACAACTCCACCTAAATTAATTTACCCATTCTGTGCCTACCAATTAGACTACCTAAAAGTTATTTTACAGAGCTAGAAAAAATAATAACAAAACTCATCTGGAAAAACAAATGGTCAAGTATATCCAGGGAAATAATGAAAAAAAAATGCACAGGAAGGTGGGTTAGCTGCATCAAATCTGGAGCTTTACTATAAAGTGGCAATCATCAGAACTAGCTGGGACTGGCTAAGAAATAGAGTGGAGGATCAATGCAATAGGCTATAAACAGGAGACACAGTAGTAAATGACTTTAGTAATGTACCGTTTGATAAACCCAAAGACTCCAGCTTCTAGGATAAGAACCCAGCATTTGACAAAAACTGCTGGGAAAACTGAAAGATAGTATGGCAGGGGGCAGCTGGGTGGTACAGTGGATAAAGCACTTGCTCTGGATCCAGGAGGACCTGAGTTCAGATCCGGCCTCAGACACTTGACATGTACTAGCTGTGTGACCCTGGGCAAGTCACTTAACCCTCATTGCCCTGCAAAAAAAATAAAAATAAATAGTTAAAAAAAAAGAAAGAAAGATAGTATGGCAGAAGCTAGGCATAGATGAACATCTTACACCTTATACAAAAACAAGGTCAAAATGGGTTCAAGATTTAGACCTAAAAGGTGATACTATAGATAAATTAAGAGAGGAAGGAATAGTTTAACTCTCAGATCTATGGAGAGGAAAACAATTTATATCCAAACAAGAGATATTATGAAATGCAAGGTGGAAGACTTTGATTACATTAAATTAAAAGTTTTTTGTACAAACAGAAGCAATACATCCAAAATTAGAAGTGAGACAGAAAGCTAGGAAACAATTTTTATGGCCAGTACTTCTGATAAAAGCCTCACTTCTAAAATATATAGGGAACTAAATCAAATGTATCAGAATCTAAGTCATTCCCCAATTGAGATATGGTCAAAGGATATGAACAAGCAGTTTTCTGATGAAGAAATCAAAGTGGGGGCAGCTAGGTGGCGCAGTGAATAGAGAACCAGCCTTGGATTCAGGAGGACCTGAGTTCAAATCTGACCTCAGATACTTTACACTTACTAGCTGTGTGACCCTGGGCAAGTCACCTAACCCCAATTGCCTCACCAAAAAAAAAAAAGAAAAAAAGAAAAAAAGAAAGAAAGAAATCAAATCTATCTATTGCCATATGAAAAAATGCTCCAAATCACTACTGATTAGAGAGATGCAAATTAAAACAACTCTGAGGTACAACCTGACACCTATCAGATTGGCTAATATGACAAAAAAAGAAAATAATAAATGTTGGAGAAGCTGTGGAAAAATTGGAACACATGCATTATTGGTGGAGCTGTGAGCTGATCCAACCATTCTGCAGAGCAATTTGGAAGTATGCCCAAAGGGCTATAGATCTTTGCATACCCTTTGACCCAGACCACTTTGGGATCTTTTTCCCAAAGAGATTATGAGAGGGGCAGCTAGGTGGTGCAGTAGATAAAGCACCAGCCCTGGATTCAGGAGTACCTGAGTTCAAATCATGCCTCAGACACTTAACACTTACTAGCTGTGTGACCATGGGGAAGTCACTTAACCCCAATTGTCCTGCAAAAACAAACAAACAAACAAACAAACAAACAACAAAGAGATTATAAGAAAGGGAAAAGGACCCACATGTACAAAAATATTTATAGCTGCTCTTTTTGTGGTTGCAAGGAATCAGAAATCGAGGGTCTGGCCATCAGTTGGTGGAATGACTAAAACAATTGTGGTATATGAATGTAATGGAAAACTATTTTGCTGTAAGAAAGGATGAGCAGGAAGATTTCAGGGAAACATGGAAGGACTTGCAAGAACTGATGATGGGTGAGATGAACAGAACCAGAAGAACATTGTACACAGTGTCATCAACATCATGTGTTGATCCACTGTGACAGACTTGATTCTTTTCACCAATACAACAGTACAAAAAAGTTCTAAATGACTCATGATGAAAAAGGCTCTCCAAATCCAGAACAAAAAAGAACAATGGAATATGGATGTGGATAGAACCATATTATTTCTTTTGTTTTTGGTGCTATTGTTTTTATTTTTGAGGTTTTTTTCTTTTTGCTCTGATTCTTCTCTTTTAACATGACTAATGCAGAAATATATTTAATGCTATTGTACATATATAACCTATATCAGATTACCTGCTTGTCTTGGGGAAAGGGGGAGGGAGGGAAAAAATTTGAAATTAGAAATCATATAAAAACACATGTTGAAAACTATCTCTACATGTAACTGGAAAATAATAAAATACTTTTATAATTAAAAAATTAAAAAAGAAATATATTTCAAGATATAATAGGTTTATTTTTAAGTGAATTAGAACATGATTAAATATATTACTTTTAATTTCTAATATGTTATATATTGACAAACACTATAAACAAAAACTCTTTGTGGCCCTCTATATCTATCTCTATCTCTACACACAGACACACTCACACACACACATGCATTTATATACACACATATATAGTGTGTATAGCTATGTTTATATAAGTGTATATATGTGTGTATGTATATATGTATGTATATGTCTATATATACATTAAAAATATGTGAGATGTCTTCATTGTATAGAAAGAACCTTTAAGAATTTTCTCTGCTAGCTATCCTAACTGGTCTATGTCTTATAAAATACGTACTTGGAAGTAGACATTGGTACCTAGAGATTAAACTATGGAAAGTGTCAGAGATGAGATATGAACCCAGATTTACTTTACTTCAAGCATAGTGTTCCCTAACCACTATAACCAGACTGAGGGGAAGATAGGACTATTATTGTTAAGTCTAATTCACATCTTATATAAAATTTCCTCTTTAGGCAAATCTTTTTTAATAGGCTGATATAATTTTTATGGTTCTTGAATATGATTTATAACCCATGGCCTCTTAAAGTGTTTGTGTGAATGATGACCTGGGAGGGGGGGATTTTCATTAGCATTCTGACAGCCATGGAACTAATAACTAGCACCCACCCTGGGGTGCAATAACATTAACTCTTATATAGCTAATAAACTGGATAGGGTCTGGGAATCATTAGCTTCCCCTCTCTCTTTTCTTTGTGAAATGCTCTCATTTCATGGCTATCTTTGATTTGATGGCAAGGGAAAGAAAGAAAGATCTGAATAGAAAATGGTATTTAGAGAATAAATTCTCAGTCTTTCCACCTCCCCTCACCCCCAATTCTTGACCTTTGTTCTTTCTCTGCAGCTCTCTGTGAATTGTTCAGTATGGAGAAATATAAGTTCACACATCTTTGGCACTTGTGAAGGGAAACTAACACATCAACAAGGAATAAAATCCACAATGAGCTTCTATAGATAGAGCCAGGCTTATTCCTGAACATCACCTCCTGAATGTCAATTTCACATGAACTATACATATGCTGCTGTTTGAATCTGAAATACTGATTTATCCCTTTAACTTGGAATATATTCAGAATGCATATGTCTTTCCTCTTGAGCTCCCAATCTAGATCAGCCTGAAAAATTTCCAACTAAAATGCTAATTCATATAAGTAGCTATTCCTTGATACAGGAGATACACCATAAACTTGCTCTACTTGAAACTAAAGAAAGCATGAAGCCTTCATATCATTGATGCACATTGACAATTAGATCCAATTCAATTCATTTCAATTGAATTTACAATGACTACCATTCCTTAAGTGCTGTCTACAAACAGGTTAGCATGGAGGTTGATACAAAGGAGACTTTCAAAGCCAAAACACTGATTCAAGTGCCATCATAGCTCTATTTTGGTTATGTGATTCTCAGTCAATCATTGAACCTTTCAGTGTCCTTGAGAACTCTATTAGAGGGGAAGTTGTAGATTTTTCAACAGGAGAATCAGTTTTCTCACTATAGTTTCTGACTCCTTTGAAAATATAGGTGTGGAAGCCCCTACCTCCATCCTCATCACACCAATATGCTTACGAATATGGATGAAAAATAAACAAGAACAACAACTCCCCTTGTGCTCCAAGGAGCTTTGATGCTGCTGGGAGACACAGCCTTTACACATGGGGGTTTTACATCACTCTGAGGATTTGTGTTGGAGTCACTCCTCCCCCACTTCAGGGCAAGCACAAGTATGTTGAGTGCTCACCTCCCATCCCTCTCTAAGAAACACTGACTCATTTCCACAGGGCTTTGTGTCTTCCATGACTTTGAAAATGTCTAAACCTAGAAGCTTACTCCACCCTTTGATAGTTCCTCACACTGGAAATACATTTTTGTCCCTGGGGCCTCTACTTCTAATTGGCTCCTTCTTCCTAGAACCTCAAATTGAAGGAGGATAACCAAGCCAGAGAGCTCTTCATCCCTCCCCAGACTGCATTACTGTTTCATCTTCACAGGTCCTTGTCTACTTTGCTGTCTGCTGTATACCTCTTTCTCTCTCCCTCCCCTCTGGCTCACTTTTATGTTTTGTCTTTCTCTGTTAGAATATGAGCCTTTGGAGAGGGGAAGGGGTGATTGTTTTTCTTCCTCCTTGTATTTGTATACTCAGCACTTAGCACAGTGCTTAGCACATTTTTTTGTTGTTGTTGTTGAGTTGTTTTCTTCATGTCCAGCTCTTTCTGATCCTTTTTTTTTTCAAAGACACTGGAGTGGTTTTGCCATTCCCTTCTCCAGCTCATTTTACAGATGAGAAAACTGAGCCAAATATGATTGTGACTTGGCCAGGGTCACACAGCTGGTAAGTATCTCAAGCTGGATTTGAACTCAGGGTCTCGACTTCAGGGTTAGTGTTCTCTCCACTGTGTCACTAGCTACCTATGCTTAGGACATAGTAAGTGATTAATAAATGCATACTGACCACTGACTTTTTGATTAGCTTCTTTTTCACCATGACATTTTATTATTCAGCTGCTGACTCAGAAGTCTGTTGACATTATTACTAAATGGGAAATCCCTGACCCTTCCTCTGGCCCTTCTGTACCTTCAAAACTTAAGGTGTAAGGAGAACTCTAAGCTCCATATAATTGATGGGGAAGTGTCCTTTACCCCAGAAGGCATGACTTGATGAGTGCCTGTGTGGAAATTTATTTTGATTTGGGGACCCTACCTTTGGGCTGAGATTAGAAAGCCTTGGGCCTTCAAGGTTTTTTCTGTGTGGGAGGGGCAGGTACCCTTCCCCCTCTACTTCAGCTGAGCCAAAAAAAGCCCCATGAGTTTTAATGGACTACAGGTCAGAGGGCTGGGAGAAGAAGCCCCAGCTCCCTCCACCCTGGGAGAAACTATCCAAGAGATCCCAAGCTCGTCCAGGCCGGGCTCTGGCATAGCCCAGGCTGAGGTCACAGGCACACAGTGGGGGCACGGGCCCCTGGGTGTTGTCGAGCCTCCCTGGCTGCAGTCCTAGTGTGTCAGGTGGATTAGTTTGGCATGTGGGGGGGGTGCAGGGAGCCCCGAGGTTTGACTGGTTAGAAGGGAGATATATACTTGGGAGTTAGACAGTAAGGGGGGTGGATTGATGGAGCAGACAGACAGATCAGGAGATGATTGGGAGGCTGGGGGGATGGTGGAGCACTAGGAGAACACTAGAAGAAGGTCCATTGGTATGCAGGAGGAGGCTAAAAAGTTCCAGGCACGGCGGTTGGAAAGAGATGCACCAAAAAGCAGTTAGGTTGTACATTTTATTTCCCTGTATTTTTATGTTTAAATTGTATCTCATAAATAAAGTCTGCTTTGATTATTTAGTTAAGAGGCTTCTTAATCTTTTGCTTATCAATTTGGGGGCAGTGTGGAGAAACTTTTTTTAATGGCCCATATTAAATTAATAGCAGTCAGATAGCAAAGCAGTCAAAAGTCCCCAGATTAGTCCTCCACAGACTAGTCCCCCCAAATTAGCCCTAAATCAGTAAAATATTCTTACACATGGCTTCCTAGACCAATTCTTGTTCTTGTCTTCTCTTTTGTATCTGGCCTTGTGAGATATCAAAGGACAACTAATATCTTCTCTCCTTCCTAAACACTGGAGCAATAGGTTATTGGATACCACAACATTTGGGATATCTACACTAGAAGCTACAGCAAATTAATCAAGAGGGAAAGAGCTGCCCACCGAGAAAGATAATCCACAAAACAAAAGCCTTCTGTGTTGATTGGGGTAGGCTCAGGTTGAATGTTAAGACAGACCTCCCTCCTTCCATCCCTCCCTCCCTCCCTCCATCCCTTCATTTCTTCATTTGTGCTCCGGCTAAGACCAGAGGCTTGCTTCTCTTTGAAATCCTGCATTTTGGCTCAGGCTTCTAATGGCTCTGCTTTCCTTCTATGCTTGCTTCCTTTTTTGTCTCTTTCTTCTTATCCAGTTCTGATCCCACAGCTGTATTCATTTCTCTCTTTAAACCTGCCATTGCACAGCCAGATAGATCTTGTTGATGGTCCCAGTACCAGGCCTCCTGCAAGGCTGGGTCCTTGTTTCCCAAGTACTTTCCTTGTCCATTCTCTTTTTGTGGTCCTTGCTTTGACTCTGGCCTTGGCTGCCCAGGCCCAAGTTTGCCTCAGTGCTGAACTGGCTGTGCTTCCCACATTCCTAAATAATAGCCCTCCTGGATGCTAAGCTTCCATCATGTTGGCCTGGTCATCTCCCTTTCTGGGTCCTATGAGTGGCTTGGACACTGGAATGCTTGAGTGTTGCACTTCCTGGCTCTGTTCAATTTCTTGTGCATGGGAAAACTGTTGTCATGGCGCTGGATGCGTCTTCCTCCTACTTTCCTTCAAGCATTGCTGCCTGACCTAAACCTTGTCTAGAAACTCACCTCACTCCATCTCCTGAGACTGGCACATTCTTTCATGTGTCCACCCTAGTTTGTTGTCATTCAGAACTTCTGTAGAATCCTGGTAGCCTCTTTAGATAGTCCTGGGTTGGGTGGAGTAGCTCATGACATTTTCCCCTTGGTCTATTTATTATTGTTATTTCGGGTACATTTTTAGATCTTTATTAAGGCATCTGTGGGGGAGTTTTGTTCCTTATAGATCTCACTATGTCATCATCTTCCACAATTCTAAGTCAAGTGACTCTAATCTCATTTTTATCATCAAATTCCTATGTAGATTTGGACAAGTTCTTTTACTACCCAGTAAAGCATCTCTAAAAAGAACAATCAGAACTAGAACTTACCCCAGAGGGTGGCTAAAAGGAATAACTAACATAATGATTGCAAAGGACTTTCTGAATCAAATTGACACTATCAATGCTCAACCATAAAGAGAAAGCTCTCCTAATTGGATGTATGTTGCCATTTCTAATCAGCCATTAGAAGCAATGGTAATCAGGACAAGTAGATTTTTTTTCTTTTAATTTATTTTACTTTTTGACTTCTTATTATTCCAGAACTAGATAAAAAACTGATCTTAATAACATTTATCTCACCTGAAAGGCTCCTCCATCAAACCCCAATCTGCTCTCCACACTAAAAGCCAGCTTATGTTAAAAGGCCTAATTTAAAGGGGGGAAATCACTCACTGCCAAAAACAAAAGAAGGAAAGTCATCTCATTCCTCTTAACTTAGAATGCTGCTATGAATTTATTTGATCATTTTACCTAGCATATGGAAATGCATGTACTAAATGTTTTTGTGAGAATATCCATATTGAAATTTATAATATGGATAAAAATGAAAATTATTGTTGTTATAAAAAAGCCTTTTTATGGGGCAGCTAAGAGGTGCAGTGGATATAGCACCACCCCTGGATTCAGGAGAATCTGAGTATAAGTCTGGCCTCGGACACTTAACAATGACTAGCTGTGTGACCCTGGGCAAGTCACTTAACCCCAATTCCCTCACCAAAATAAAAAAAAAAGCCTTCTTTTAATAGTGATGAAACACTTGTGATATCAATTCTTTTTGTTTGTTTGTTTGTTCGTTTGTTTTGTTTGTTTTTTATAGGAAATGGGGGTTAAGGGATTCCAGAATTCCAGAATTTTCTGAAATCTTTCTACTCATAATTTCTTATATTAAAATAGTACTCCATTGCAATCTTATGCCACAAATTGTTCAGCCATTCTCCCAAATGATAGGCATCCCCTCAATTTCCAATACCTTGTTATCACAAAGAAAAGTTATTATAAATATTTTTGTCCATTTAGGTTCTTTCCCCATTTTTATGATCTCTTTGTGATACAGACCTTGTAGTGGTGTTGTTAGGTCAAAGGGTATGCAGTTTTATAACCGCTGGGCACAGTGCCAAACTGATCTCCATAATAGTTGGCTCAGGATTTTCTAACTGAACAATAAGAATGTATATTAAAATATGTAAATCTCTCTATCTCTCTATCTCTCTCTCACACACACACACAAACACACACATTCATTTTAAAAGCACCATGATTCAGTAGAGTTTAGAATTATAGGAACGAATGCTCCTTTTTGCTATGTGTGAAACAAGTCACTAAAACATCTTCCTTTTTTCTTCCATCCCTCCCTTTCATTTTATTATAAAGTGCTGCTTTTTAAATAAATGAAATTTTAAAACTGTAGAATTAGGGTCAATTTCTACAGTTTTTGAGCATGGATGGGAGGTGGAAAAGTAATAATTAATTACCTTGTAAGTCTGGCTTCATATGTTCATCTTCTACTTTGAGAGCAAAGAACAAACCAACCAACCAACAAACAAACCAAACAAAAAAATTTCTAGAACTGTTTTATTTAAAGAATTTCTTTTTTGGAACCCACATGATTCAGAATCCTCACTCCTAGCCTCAGCCCCTGCTGACTTGGCCCAAGAATGTAAATTCTCTTCAAGTGTTCCAAACATGTTAGGTGCCATTTTCACCTCCTCACTGGTCATTGTTTATATTCATCAAAGACCACTCAAAGTTACAGGTGCCACCTGGAAAGTGTTACTTCTTTGATGGCATTAAAAATGAAGTAAAAAAAATCAACATTTGTGTTAAAATAGGTAAAAAAGATAGAGTCAAAGTAAATTTAATATAAAGTTATTTTGACTTATAAATTGTCGGGCATTATTTCTCATATAATCACCAAAATAATTCTACATTTTAAAACTGCATTCATCCATCAAATGTTGGCTCAGAAATCTCTACATGGACTTATATATTTGTTTACAAGGTGCAATGAAGGGAATGCCTATGTCCAAACAGAATCTTCATTAATTACAGAGGGGATATGGATAAGGCTGAAATGATCTTTTTATCTGACCCCCAAGAAAAAAATTGTAGTGATTCAAAATCTTGTAAGATGAAGCAAAATATAGCAATGAAATAGACAAAACCTGTATTTTTCTCAGTATACTTCTATGTGTTCATTATGAACTTAGGAAATTGTCATCTTTATTTTGATTCTCTGGGAAAAAAAACAGCCAATTAGGGGTTATATTTAAAAATAATCCCAATCAATTCAACTATAGTCAGTTATGGGGAAAATATATAAAATTCAGCTGCAGGGAATAATTGAAAGTAATCATGGGAAAATTACTAATTATTTTAGGTTGAACATTGTGACCAAGGAACTTGTTAGGATTATTTCTCTTGGCACTTATTGGGAATGACAACTTGCTGAGTGTCTTTAGGAGAGTGACAATTTATTTCTGTGGCCACCATTGAAAGCAGTTTTAAAACTGTACTTAACATTTATCATGGAACTACAAAAAAAAAAAAAAAAAAGGAAGTTCATCCATTGTCTAATGAATGCAAAAATAATAGTCTTTTTTTTTTTTGAGAAAATGGAGGAAATTGTTGTTGCTGTTTGTCTTTTGTTCTAGAAGAGGACCATGACATAAGGGTGATATCATGACTCACAGTGAATTGGACTTAAGTGATGGAAGACAGTGCTATGTCACCAACCTCACTCTCTTCTCCAGAGCCGTCTGTGTCTACTGACAAGATATACATCAGGACCACTGGGGATGGCCCTGGATGTTTAAGGCAATTGAGATTAAATGCCTTCTCAAGGGTCACACAGACAGTAAGTATCTGAGGTGAAATTTGGACTCAAGTCCTCCCAACTTCAGGGCTAGTGTTCTATCCACTGTGCCTCAATGCGGGGGGTTGCTAGTGAGATAGTAGATGTAGCCAAATTAAAATAACCTTCCTAGGGATACAATAGAATTCTCCTTCATTAGAGATCTTCAAACAAAGACTAGATTACCCCTTTTAAGGCACTCTGTAGAGGAGGATGTCTATTAAGGTATTGGTTGAAACTGACAGCCTTCAAAGTCCTTCTAATTCTAAAATTATGTGGTTCATTGATATCACTTAAATCATATAGATGACTTTCCATCGAGAGCTCTTGTAACCACATCTTTCTCGTCAATGGGTTTCTATAAACACAATTGAGCTTTGCAATAATAAAGAAAAGCATTTTTAAAACATTCTTCCTTTGTTTAGAAGATCACTAAGACATATTTCTCTAAATGTTTTTAATTCAAGGTATAGGGATTTTTCTTATACACATTTATATGACTTTTTAAAAAAAGGAAAGAGTAATTAGAGTGAGCAACTTGTTTCCTCAACAGAGGTATGGTTGAACTCTACATCCTTACATCCACTGTGTGTTTCTTTCCATTAATATTTCAGAATAAAACTTCAATCAATATTCAGCAGAGTAGTTTTTTTTTCTTTCAAAACTATTTTCAAAGACAGTTTGGCTCTTTTTATTTAAAAGGATATTTCATCATCAAATATTTCTTACCTTAAGCCATATTTTATTTGTAAAAAAAAAAAGACATTCTTAACTTCCCTAGAGCTTGGGAAGTAATACCTTAAAGACTGATTTCACCTTGTGTAAGGGCCAAATTTATTAGGGGGAGAGTTAATTGGGTGGCTTTCCATAATATTGGGGTTCAGAAAAAAATAAGAGACCTCTAAGTCCAAAGTTTCCTCCCTTCCAAACTGTCTTTTTTAGTTATATCTCTGACTAATAAGAAAGGAGAGTAACATCTTCTTTTCCACAAACAAACCAGGTTTTATTAATGGGAAGAAAATTTACAACAAAGATGAAGTTAATAAAGCCAGGGACAAGGGAATAGGAGAAGAGAAAACAAATGAGCTCTCTGCCTCTAGCAAAGACTGACTCAAACCCCAAACTTGCTTCCAGCTCAGCAAGCTCAAAGAGCTTGCCTCACTTCCACTCACCACCTGAGGTCTGTAGTTTCTCTTCTTTTCTTTTCTTTTCTTTTCTTTTCTTTTCTTTTCTTTTCTTTTCTTTTCTTTTCTTTTCTTTTCTTTTCTTTTCTTTTCTTTTCTTTTCTTTCCTTTTCTTTCCTTTTCTTTCCTTTTCTTTTCTTTTCTTTTTTTGTTGTTGGGCAATAAGGGATAAGGGACTTTCCCAAGGTTACACAGCTAGTAAGTGTCAAGTGTCTGGGGCTGGATTTGAACTCAGATCCTCCTGACTCCAGGACTGGTGCTGTATCCACTGTACCACCTAACTGCCCCCATAGTTTTTTCAATGAGAGTCAGCTGTCCAGTACCTCTCTGGTAAACTCCCAAAGCTCACCAAAAGGAAAAGGGATAGCTCCTCAGAATGAGCATTCCCCTTCCTCCTTTCTCTCTCCCTCCCCCAAAGGGGAGGTCCTTCAAGCTGGTTGGCTGAGAGTGGTAGCCTGATGACATCAATAATACACCAACATGTCCCTCAGGTCCACCAGGTGTGGCCTCCATCTAATCATCCCCAATAGGTACTTAGTCAGTTTCTTATTCTCACCCAATTCAAACAATACTAAATCAATCAGGTGGAGCCCCTGAGCATCTGCCAAATTCCATTATTTTATCACAGTTGTATTAGAACAAAGTCATGCAAATAACCACCATCTTTCTGAGAGTTGGTGTGGCTCATTGGAAAGACTGGGATTTAAACAAGCTTGGGGTCAAAATGTTCCTCAGACACTTTTCAGTAGTGTTCCCTTAGCCAAATCATGTATGTATGTATGTGTGTGTGTGTGTGTGTGTGTGTATAAAGACTCAGCTTGTTCATATGTAAAATGGAGACAGCAGTGTCTTTATTCCTTTCCTGATGAGATAGATCTCTTAAAACTTGTGACAAAATATATGCAAAGTCTTCTTCAAGTCTT
Source organism: Dromiciops gliroides (assembly GCF_019393635.1). Classification (NCBI taxonomy): domain Eukaryota; kingdom Metazoa; phylum Chordata; class Mammalia; order Microbiotheria; family Microbiotheriidae; genus Dromiciops; species Dromiciops gliroides. Next base: position 6,322,053 of record NC_057864.1, read on the forward strand.
CTAGCACTATATAAATATTACGTTTACTATTATTACTCTTCCTGGATTAAATATTCCCTCCAGAATTATTTTTTTTCAGATTTATATGGTGCAAATGCCTTTGTAATGTGGAATCAAAGTGTTTATTGCCCATCATAAATGTAGTTCTTTAGTTTTACCTTTTTTTAAATCAATCCCTTATTTCTGGATTGACACGGTTTGGAATATTATTTTGGCATGTGGCTTCTTATGCTTCAGGATCAGTGTAATACATCAATTCCTGTGATGTTTAAAATCTAAATTGTGGTCACCTTAAATCAGAAGCTTCAGCACCAATTTTAAATGGGTTTCAATATATAATTTGCCAATCATACTCTTAAGCTCTTTATTCATATGTTCAACCTGGCCTGAATTTTGTGGGTGGTAGGGCATGTGGAATTTTGGAGTTACTCACAAGAAAGAGTAGATTTGGGATAAAATCAAATCAGTAAAATGTGCTCCTTTGTCAGAATCAATTCGGGCTGGTGGACCAAAACAAGGTATGCTTTCCTAATGGGGAATCCCATGGAATCATCTTTATCCTAATATTGTCTAGGGCATGCCAAATTCTCCATACCACACCACAAAGCCCCACAAAACCAAAAAGAGGAGTAAAAATTATATATATATATATATATATATATATATATATATATATATATATATATATATACACATATATTAATCCAATTCAAACTGGCCAACATCTCTGATTAGTGAAGGTAGAGCTAGAAAAGGGGTACTTAGGATGTTTAAAAGATCCATTTGAAATATAAAACAGCCTATACTTGGCAGTACTTTCCAATTTAAAGGGACAGGGGAGGGGAAATCTTACCCAATCAGAAGATTCCAAAGTATATTTGCTTTTCCAATTCCCTGTCCTTAAAGATCCCTGAAATATATAGCCCCATTGTGTCTCAAAGCATGTCACAGAGTAGGAAAAGGTTTAAGACTGAAATTTCAGAGTTGATCCCTCTGTCAAATCATGATTATTAGCACCAAAATGTTAGGTTGGAGAAGAAAAAAGTACTGTTGATAAAAAGTATAGAATTTATGGTTAAGTAATTAAATATATGTCCTGGATCATGAATTCCAGTTGTCATATCTATTTTTTTAAGTCCATTGATTTTATACAGGATTATAAAGACACCTCTTACTCCTATGTCCTGATAAGTCATTTTTGTTTTTGTTGCTGTTGTCCTTCCATCTCAAAGAGGACATGACATCAGGAGGTAAGGTCATGACTTGCAATGAATTGGATTTAAATGAGGGAGGGCTGTGCAAAGTCATAAATCTCAGTGGCAACATATATATCAGTACAACTGGAGGTTGCCCCAAATGTTTGAGGCAATTGGGGTTAAGTGACTTGCCCAGGGTCACACAGCTATTAAGTGTCAAGTGTCTGAGGTTGTATTTGAACTCTGGTCCTCCTGACTCCAGGGCCAGTGTTCTATCCACTGTGCCACCTAGCTGTTCCAAGCCCTGAGAAGTGATTACTTAGTGAATGGAACTTTTACACTACTTCGACTTGGAAGGTCCTTTCCTTTCTTGCTATGGGGATCCCCATAGTGCTAAGTATTACCAGAAGAGATGCAAAGTAGATTATTTGATCCATACAACAAGCATACAAAATATCATTATTATCCTCATTGAACACATGGAAAAATGGTGGTCAAAAGAAATGATATGACTGCCCTAAGACAAGTACATTTAAATGTCTGAGTGAGTATATGAATTCATGACTTCCTCATTAGAGGAACAATGTTTTATTGCTTACAGTCTGACTTACGCATCTATGCAGTACTGTTATCTAAGCTTGATTGAATCAGTAAAATGTTTTAATGTTTTTTTTAATAAAAGAGAATATCAATGCACATGAAACATATAACTATTGAATCAGACATGAATTTACTCAACCAGATATTTCAGGTTAGATTTGTGGGAGAACCTGACACACTGCTCTTACATTTTTGTTGTTGTTGTTGTTTTTAGTTTTACATCTAACTATGAAAAACATCTCATTTATCCTAATTTTTAATATTTTATATTTAAAATAAGATCTATTTGTTGTTATATACACAGCAAGGAAAGCAGTTTTATGAATCACCAAAAATTTTCAATCTCTATAGGAGGAGGCTTCACTATAGATTCTCATATTCAACAGAACCACAAATAGCAAGACATCTGAAGTGGCAGCAGGGCACAAACCTAATACTACAGCTATTTTCCAATTCTTAGGATATTTCAAAACCATAGTACGAGATTATGGGGCTATCAGAATGAGATAAACAAAGTAAAAAAGGGCACTGACTTTAACACTTGTTACTGAACCATTGAACTTGCCTGCACTGGAGTTTTCTCATCTCTAAAATATGAAAATTGCATCACCTTAAAGATATACTGATGAGGGGCAGAGCAAAGACAGGAGAGGAAAGATATTAAATGCACAGAGCTCCTGACATAATTACCCCCAAAACAGCAAGAAAACAAGCCCTGGAGCAGCAAAATCCACAAAAAGACAGGATGATAGTATTTTTCAGATTAAAGGGGGCTATACCAGGCTGAGAGCAGAGTCCAACCGCACGATCACACCAACACAGACCCCAGATACACTGCAAAAGAGGAACGTACCCCTGAACCTCTGAATCAGCTGAAGCTCCAGCCTCTTCTGAAATTATATTTATTGTAAGGTGAGGGGGCTGAATGGCTGGCCAGAGAGTAAAGTGCTTATGGGGCCTAGGGAGAAATTTGACTATCCCACCCCAGTAGGGAACCAGGAATAAATTCTAAGGGAGGGGGGGCAGGTGGGGGAGGAGCATAGGCTTATCCAAGCTAAGAGCCATCACAGCACACAAAGTTCTGCTGGCTGGTTAACTAGCAAGTTGTCTTGAGGTTATCTTCTGGCCAGAGCACAGGCCAGCCAAGAGAAAAAACTTGCCCTCCCTCACACCAAAACACCTGGGCCCCTCTAAAGCTTGGGACAGTGTAGCTTGGAAATAGGTCCCCACTGTAAGTGGGGGTTAAAAGTCAAGTAAAAGATGGCAAGATGAGCAAGCAAAGAAAGTTGAGAACAATAGAAAGTTTCTTCAGAGTTAAAGAAGATTGACGTGCACCCTCAGAAGAGGATAACAACCTCAGACCCCTGCATGCCAAGCATCCAAGCAAAATATGAATTGGTGTCAGGACATGAAAGTGCTCAAAAGGGACTTTGAAGAGAAAGTAGGACAAATAGAAGGAAGATTTAGAAAGGTGGAGGAAAAAATGGAAAGAGAAATGAGAGCAATGAAGGAGAGTCATGAGAAAAAAGTCAACAGCTTGAAAAGCCAAAGGGAAAAGGAGATAAAAAAGGTTCCCTGAAGAAAATTATTGCCTAATAACTATGATTGAACAAATAGAATAAAGTGACATTATGAGAAAAAACACAGTAAAGAAAATCCAAATGAATAAAAAAATAGAGGGCAATATGAAATATCTCCTTGGAAAAACAACTGACCTGTTAAATTGATGCAGGAGAGATAATTTGAAAATCACTGTACTACCTAAAAATCATGACCAAAATAAAACTTTAGACAGCTTCTTCCAAAAGATTGTCAGGGAAAATTGCCCTGATATTTTAGAAGCAGAAGGCAAAATAAGAATTGAAAGAATCCACTGATCGATCACCTCCTGAAAGAGATGCCAAAAGGAAAACCTCCAGGAATATTATAGCCAAATTCCAGAGTTCCCAGTTCAAGGAGAGAATATTGTAAGCAGCATAAAAGAAAGGAATTCAAATACTATGGAGCTCCAATAAGGACAAAAAAAGATCTAGCAGCATCTGCATTAAAGGACCAGAGGGCATGGAATATGATATATGATATAAGATATGATATAAGATATGATATATGATGTAAGATATATGATATATTATGTGAGAGAATTTTCAGGAATTTGTGATGAAATGATCTGAACTGAACGGAAAATTTGACTTTCAAATACAAGACCCTAGAGAAGCATAATAAGGTAAACAGGAAAAATAAATCATGACAGGTATTAAAAGATTAAACTCTTCACATTCCTACATGGTAAGATAATACTTCTAACTCATAAGAACTTTTCCAGTAAGGAATACACAGAGAACAAAGATCTGAATTGAATAAGAAGGGATGATATCTGTAAAGCATTTATTTTTTGTTGATCCTTGTTCTTTTGGGGGTAAACAGGGGGGAATGTCTTACGTCTGGGGCCGGATTTGGGGTCAGAGCCTCCAGGGTTCAAGGCTAGTGCTTTGTCCACTGTGCCACCTAGCTAACACATGGTGACATCTTTAAAATAGGGTTGAGAGGTAGGAAGAATAGACTGGGGAAGAGGGAAGAGGAGAGGTGGCCTGTGGAGAGATAGTTCACATGAAGGAAATAAGAAAAAAGCCTTTTGAGGAGAGGGGAAGAGGGGGAAGGAGTGCGGGAGTGTGTGAACCTTACTATCATCAGAATTGGCTCAAAGAGGGAATAACATACATACTCAAGTGGGTATAGTAATATATTTTTGCCCTGAGGGAAAGTGGTAAGGGAGGGAGATAAGGGGGAGAGGCAGAAGAGGGGAAGGAGAAAAGGGCAGATTGGGGGAGAGAGCAGTATAAAGCAAAACACTTTCAAGAATTGTAAAGATGTTCTGCATTACTGCACAAGTATGACATATTGAATTGCTTGATTTCATAGGGAGGGTTGAGGAGGGAGGGAAGAAGAAAAATTTAGAACACAGAATTAGCTCAAAGATCTTAATTTCATCAGAGTGGGCTCAAGGAGGGAGTAACATTTACATCCAAGTGGGAGGAGTAATCTATCTAACCCTACTGGAAGGTAGGAGGGGAAGAAAATAAGGAGGGAAGTGTGAAAGAAGGGAGGGCAGAGCAGGGGAGGAAACAGTCAGAAGCAAAACACTTTTGAGGTATAATAGGGTAAAAGAAGATAGAAAATAGAGTAAATATCATGGAAATGGAATAGGATGGAAGGAAATAATTATGATTATTGACTATAATTTCAATATGTATGGTACCTACTTTGCTGGGCTACTGTGAAGAAAATTATTTGTCAAGTTTAAGATACTATATAAAATTTATGATGAACAGGATGCTATCAGAAAAGCCTGGAAAGACCTACATGAACTGAAGCAGAGTGAAATGTACTGTATAAAAATAATAGCAGTAGTGTAAGATGATCTGCTGCAAAGCATGTGTTTTTTTTTTTTTCCAGCAAGGCAATGATCCAATATAAACTTGAAGGACTTATAAAATTGAAGTCCATCTACAGAGAAAGAACTGATGGTATTTGAAAACAGATTGAAACACATTATTTTTGCTTTGACAATTTTTAATTTGAAGTTTTATTTTTTAACTGTTTTCTCTCACAACCTAGCTAATGTGGGGATGTTTTCCATGACCACTCATGTATAACTTATATTTAACTGTTTGAGTTATTGGGGATGGAGGTGGGAAAGGAGGGAGGAAAAGAAGTTGACACACAAAGTTTTAAAAAATTGATGTCAAAATTTGTTTTTACATATATTTTGGAAAATAAAATTCTAAACAAAAAAAGATGTACTGAAGCTGTAACATTTCTATGAAAATCTTATATTTAGCATGGTGAAAAGAGCACTAGCTCTAAAGTCAGAAGACTTGCATTAAAAATACCTATGCAATTTTCTTGGGCCACAATTTACTCAACTATAAAATGAAATTGATGACTTGAATGGGTCCTTAAGTCCCTTCTAGCTCCAGTATAGTGGTTTTTCTTTTTGTACTTGTTGTTTTGTTTTTTGTTTGTTTGTTTGTTTGTTTTTCTTATTCCTTATTTTGGAAGAGGACCATGACATCAGGGAGTAATTTGTGACTTGCAGTAAATATCATTTAAGTGAGAGAGGCCTGTGTCATGTCACCAGCCTCACCCTCTCCTCCAGAGCCATCTGGGGCCAGTGGCAAGATATACATGAGAATGACGGGGAATGGCCCCAGATGTTTAAGGCAATTTGGGTTAAGTGACTTGCCCAGGGTCACATAGCTAGTAGTGTCAAGTGTCTGAGGACAGACTTGAATTCTTTTCTTCCTGACTCCATGGCCAGTTCTCTATCCACTGAGCCACCTAACTCTTCTAGTGTGACAGTATAATTATGTTCAAGAAGATACGTATTAGTGTCTAAGGTCCCCTTTCCTATCTATATTTTGCTTCAAATAACACTTTCTCTTAATAGTAAAACTACTTCAAAAATTCAATGGATTGAAACATTCAATTATATCTCTTCTCCTCTTGTTGGGTGATCTCTCTTCAAGCCTCATCATTTAACTGAAATTGATATTTATCAAATTGTCAGTAATCTCATAATTGACAAATGCAACACTGTTTTATCACTTTTTGTCCTACTTGAATATTTCTGCAGCATTTGACAGCGACCCCCTTCTAGTCCTGAGCACTTTTTCCTTTCTCTATTTTCATGAAACTTTTATTGCCTGTTTTTCTCTAACTATTTCTCTGTCTCTATATTGGTCATCATAAAATCATTGTCAACTAATTAGGCTGCTCCCCAAGTCTCTGCCTCATTCCTGAACTTTTCTTTCTCTACTATTTGATGAGCTCCAATCAGCTCAACTGAATTTCTTTTCAGATGATTCTCATCTGTATATATCCAGCGCTACTTTCTCTCTTAAGCTATAGTTGTGAATCACTCATTCCCTTTTACACATATTAAGATGAATGTCACAGCAGATGTCACAAACTGATCATGCTCAAATCAACTAACCTATTCCCCTATAAACCTTTTGTTTTTCTCTTTTGAACTTTCTTATTACTATTAAGGAAGAAAAATAACAACAACAACAACATTTAACTTAAGTTCACATCCTCAGTGTCATCTTAAAATTCTCACTCTCACCAGACATATATTAACCTCTGTCAAACACACACACACACACACACATATATATATATATATATATATTCTACCTTCACACCATATTTCACTTGTTCCCTTTACTCCACTAAAACAGATGCCTCCCTAGTTCAGGTCCTCATTATTTCTCACTTAGAGTATTACGGAAGTATTCTGATCACCCTTCTTACCTCATCTCTTCAATTCCAATCAATCTTTCACTTACCTGACAAAGTATTTTTCCTAAAACACAGGTCTGTCCACATCAACCTCTAACTCTATGCATTTTTGTGACTCCCTATTTCCTCAGGGAAGAAACACTTTTTTGGTCCATTTAAATATCTTTCCAAGTTAACCTCTTAGAAACTTTCCAGTCTTCTGGCACTTTTCTCATTTCCATCCACTCTACATTCCTTTGCAGTGTTGTTATTATTTACACATAACACTGTCTCCAAACACCTTGTCTTTGCACTAGCTTTAGCCCCATTTTTACTTTTCTTACCTATATCCTGAAGCTCCTTTGTTTACTTCAACAGTTCAAATCCCACATTATTTAGGAACACCCTCTTGGTATCCTCACTTGCTATGATCTTTCCTTCTGTAATTAATTTCCATATGTTTTGACTATATCTTATATGGGACAATTACTTTCATATTTGTTTGCCCTATTACAATAGAAACTCCTTGTAATCATGGAATGTTTTTGCCTTTCATGGTATTGTATTTTGCTATACATGGATTGATAGATGTGCATCAGACAGATTAAGAACTGATTGCATGCCTAGATTTACAGAGTCCTGGTAATAAGGCAAGAGTTTGACAGCAGAGAATTCATGTCTGGACTTATGGTAGTTAACATTTTTATCAATGAGGGAGCTAAATGAATAGGTGGCATGCTCATCAGATTTGCATATAACATATTTCTGGAAAAGAGAAGATAGCTAACACTGGATGACAGTCACGATTTAAAGACTGAATCTAAAAAATTTCAAAAGGAATAAATATGACATATTTGAACATTAACAAAATCTAATCACTTTAGAAGTACAAAATTGAGGAGGTATGGTTTAATGGAAATAATTCAGAAAACAAAGAGATCTGAGGTTTTCAGACAGTGCAAAGTGTACATGAGTCAGCAGCATATTGCATTTTCTAACAAAGTCTATCACAATCTTGGGCTATAATGAGACAGACAGAAAGACAGACAAAGAAAGAAAGAAATTCCAAGAATCTATATTTTGTTTTCAATTCTGTGCAATATAGTTTAATGGGGGCTTCTATGTACAGTAAAACACCTGGAGGAAGACAACATGATTGGTGAAGGGTCTTGAGTCAATACCATTGGGGATTTAGAAAAAGGAACTGATGATGCTTCTCCTAGAAAGATATGATCCCAGGGTGGGGATGTAAGGTACATTTTTTCTTCTTGGTCCCAGAAAACACAAGTAAGAGGAATAAGTGAAAGTTGTAAATAGGTAAATTGCAGAGATTGAATTTATCAACAATGAGATTATAGCAATGAGGTTATAACAATGAGAACTGTCCAAAGTATCATGACTTGCCTCAAAATAGGAGAGATTCACCCTTTCTGGAGGTTTTCAAGTTAATAGGGAACAATCATTTCCAAAGAATGGTGTATCTTTTCAAGGGTGTGCTGGTAAATATTTAACAACCAGCTCTCCAAGAACATAGGATACACTTTTAAATACAATCTGCATTACTAACATTTTGTCCATCACTTTCTTAAGTCTCAGAAATCAACAAACAGGAAGCCCAGCCCTCAGTTTTAGCTTTTGCTAATTTCTGAGATGTAAAAGCTCACATTGAAATCTTAACAATTGATACTCACAAAGTAGTTTGAGCTGACTCTAGCATACCCCTTTGCCTGGGATTTCTTTTTATATCTATTTAACTGGATAGTCTTTGAAATGCCTTCAACAATTCAAATCTGTGACTATTTTGAGAGTTATGTAGAGAATGATTTGGAGAGAAAAAGATGCCTAGAGAAAGGCACACCTATTAAGGTACTTCTATAAGAGTCCATATAAGATTATGGAATGGACAAATATACTAGCTGTAGGAATGAAGAGATATAGACAGATCCAAGGGTTTGAAAGGTAGAAGCAACACAATTTAGCAGCTGATTTCATGCATAGGAGTAGGTAGACTAAAAAGTCTAGGGTAACTCAAAGGTTTTAAATACTGAGTGATTGAGGGGATAGTTTCGGGAGGGGAAGAGACTCTCAGAGAAATCTCAACTTTAATAAATCTTGTGTTTTCCATTTTCTTTGTTGGGGTATAAATACCCCATGTGGCAAATGGCCTTAGTGAAAGAGGAGAGGCACTGTCATCAGACCCAGACAGAGCAGTGCATGGGCCACATGCTGCACACACTTCTTCTCTAGACAAAGCTGGCCATTATCCTTGTTAATGAGAATCACTGGCCACAGATTCAGAGTAGTTATTTCACCTGTAACCACCACCCATTTGAGTCTGCCTGTCAACTCCCAAGTCCCCAAGCCCATAATTAGCAGAGCTAAGATTTAAAGAAAATTGAAGTTGATGTGAAGCTGACAACCTAGAGTGGATGAGTGGATTCTTTGTCTGGCCATGCTCCCCTGTGTCTACAGTCAGGCTTGAAATGGTGTTACTTTTATTGTTGCTGTTATTGGCTGGGCTGTTTTTATGTCTCTTGTGTTTATAGAAGTGCTCACTTGCAGCTTCCTTGTCACCAACTTAAATGCATAAAAGAAACTGTACCTGCCACAGGAAAGTAAGAAATAAATAAACACAACATCAAACCCACAATGTTAAAATCCTCAAATTATGCATCAGTTAAGATTTTAATTTACTAAAGCTGTTTGCTTAATTCTCTAGGCTTTGTTCACAGATGGTAATATTTAAATCTAGGAGTTAACATAAAGTGATAAAAGAAAAAAATAAAACCTCCATGTGCGGGGACATATCTAGTAAACCAGAACTGTGCAAACTCACCAATTAAACCTGACAACTCCTTAAAACATTTAATCCCACAGATGTGGTGTGACAATCCCAGAGTGGGAAAAGTACATGAAATATTACATTCCGCTCATTCACTCAGCTGCTCCATCTTAAGACAGCAAGAAGCTGAATAGCATTTAAAGAATAGACAGTGGAATATTCAGTTAGCATACAAGACATCAGATGCAAAACCTTGCCCATGTCCCTAGTAGGATGCAAATGAATATCATTGGAACTGAACCACTTCTTACTGGATGGTGTTTGTGTCATTCCCCTTATTTTTATTGTTTATGATAATATTTGCCTGCAATAAGATATGAAAACCCCAAATGACAAAACAAATGCTTCTTTTTCTCATTGGAAATTGTTTTCCAAAATTGAGTGAGGGAAAAAAAAAGTTGTGCTTTTGTAGCTAATGGACAATAGGATCCCCATTTAGATATTTTTTTTTAATTTTGCTGAGCTATTTCAATTAGATTACAATTAAAAAAGGAATATCAACCAAAGTTGATAAAGAGATGCATGGTAAGTACCAGAAGGTTTAAACACATCAAAACAAAAAAAATGTGAGGAAAAAAGTGGAGAAGTGGACATCATCATAGAAATGTATGCTTGGGAAAAAAGTGATGTTGTATAACAAGATCTGGTAATACCAATGAGCCATAATGGGGGGGGGTGTCCCTTAGACATCATGGAGATCAAATCAGTCAACACTTAAATAAATTATTATAAAATAATAAAGAAATTTTATAAATACTGTTTACTGGAAGGTCAAATACTGAAGCTAAAGACCAAATATTTTGGCCATATAATGAGAATATGTGATTGGGAAAAAAAGACTTTGATATTATGAATGTTTGAAGGCAAAAGGATAAGGGGACAGCAGAGAATGAGATGGATAATTAAAAAAAACAATGAACATGAACTTCAACACATTTAAAGAGATAAGGGAAGAAAGAAGGGCATGGTATACTGTGGTCCAGGGAATCACAAAGAGTAGAACACAACTGACTAAAAGAACAAGAATGCACAACCTACATGCTACATGGTTATGCTAATGATGCAAGAAAAATCAAGATTTCCCTAGTACATTAGAAGGATTCCCAGAGTCTAACTAATGAAAAGTCATGGGTGAGATTCAGTAAAGACAGGATTGAAATCTACAACATCATTAAGGAAAACTGTCATTGTTGGCACTGATTCATTGAAGCAGTAGTTCATTGACATT